>NW_024070193.1:55361320-55961320 GCF_014754425.2 Oryx dammah
CCTTTGGGAGACGATTAAGTCATGAGGATGAAGCCCTTATGAATGGGATTAATGCTCAAGAGACCTCACAGGGTACCCTAACCTCTCCCACCATCGAGGATTCAGACCATCTGTGACCTGGATGAAGGGCCCTCACCTGACCAAGCTGGCCCCCTGCTCTCAGATTCCTGGCCTCCAGGACTGTGAACAATAAATTTCTGTTGTTTACATGCTGCCTAGTATGTGGTATTCTGTTACAGTGACCTAAACCCACCTTTGGGGGTTCTGAGTTTTGTGGGGACACAAATATTCAGATAATACCAAATACACACACACACACGTATCTATCATCTATCTATATTTATAAATATTCAGTTCAGTACAGTCGCTCAGTCATGTCTGACTCTTTGTGACCCCATGAATCGCAGCACGCCAGGCCTCCCTGTCCATCACCAACACCCGGAGTTCACTCAAACTTACATCCACCGAGTCGGTGATGCCATCCAGCCATCTCATCCTCTGTCATCCCCGTCTCCTCCTGCTCCCAATCCCTCCCAGCATCAGAGTCTTTTCCAATGAGTCAACTCTTCACATGAGGTGGCCAAAGTACTGGAGTTTCAGCTTTAGCATCAGTCCTTCCAAAGAAATCCCAGGGCTGATCTCCTTCAGAATGGACTGGTTGGATCTCCTTGCAGTCCAAGGGACTCTCAAGAGTCTTCTCCAACACCACAGTTCAAAAGCATCAATTCTTCAGCGCTCAGCTTTCTTCACAGTCCAACTCTCACATCCATACATAACCACAGGCAAAACCATAGCCTTGAGTAGACGGACCTTTGTTGGCAAAGTAAAGTCTTTGCTTTTCAATATGCTATCTAGGTTGGTCATAACTTTTCTTCCAAGGAGTAAGCGTCTTTTAATTTCATGGCTGCAATCACCATCTGCAGTGATTTTTGAGCCCCCCAAAATAAAGTCTGACACTGTTTCCACTGTTTCCCCATATGTTTGCTATGAATTGATGGGACCAGATGCCATCATCTTCGTTTTCTGAATGTTGAGCTTTAAGCCAACTTTTTCACTCTCCTCTTTCACTTTCATCAAGAGGCACTTTAGTTCCTCTTCACTTTCTTCCGTAAGGGTGGTGTCATCTGCATATCTGAGGTTATTGATATTTCTCCCTGCAATCTTGATTCCAGCTTGTGTTTCTTCCAGTCCAGCGTTTCTCATGATGTACTCTGCATAGAAGTTAAATAAGCAGGGTGACAATATACAGCCTTGACGTACTCCTTCTCCTATTTGGAACCAGTCTGTTGTTCCATGTCCAGTTCTAACTGTTGCTTCCTGACCTGCATAGAGGTTTCTCAAGAGGCAGGTCAGGTGGTCTGGTATTCCCATCTCTTTCAGAATTTTCCACAGTTTATTGTGATCCATACAGTCAAAGGCTTTGGCATAGTCAATAAAGCAGAAATAGATGTTTTTGTTGAACTCTTGCTTTTTCGATGATCCAGTGGATGTTGGATGGAGGAGCCTGGTAGGCTGCAGTCCATGGGGTTGCTGAGAGTTGGACACGACTCAGTGACTTCACTTTCACTTTTCACTTTCATGCTTTGGAGAAGGAAATGGCAACCCACTCCAGTGTTCTTGCCTGGAGAATCCCAGGGACGGGGGAGCCTGGTGGGCTGCTGTCTATGGGGTCGCACAGAGTCGGACACGACTGAAGTGACTTAGCAGCAGCAGCAGCAGCAGTGGATGTTGGCAATTTGATCTCTGGTTCCTCTGCCTTTTCTAAAACCAGCTTGAACATCTGGAAGTTTACGGTTCATGTATTGCTGAAGCCTGGCTTGGAGAACTTTGAGCATTACTTATAAATATAGGCAAGTGTTATATAGGTAAAGGTAAATAGAAAGCAAACAGACAGGAAATACAATGGTCCATGTACAGCTACAGATTCCTAGGGTTCTTTGCAGCCTCCTTACTGCCAGTACAACCTCATTGACTTTGTCCTGTGTGGACCTTTCCTGTAGTTACTGTCAGAGCATTGAGAGCTGGCCCTTCTTTAGTTGACTGGCTAGTTTACAAACAGTTGTCATAACTGCTACTGCTAAGTCGCTTCAGTCGTGTCCGACTCTGCATGACCCCATAGACGGCAGCCCACCAGGTTCCCCTGTCCCTGGGATTCTCTGGGCAAGAACACTGGAGTGGGTTGCCATTTCCTCTTCCAATGCATGAAAGTGAAAAGTCAAAGTGAAGTCGCTCAGTCGTGTCTGACTCCTAGAGACCCCATGGACTGCAGCCCACCAGACTCCTCCGTCCATGGGATTTTCCAGGCAAGAGGACTGGAGTGGGGGGCCATTGCCTTCTCTGTTGTCATAACTGCTTGGTAATAAATGTTTGTTTGTGCCAAAACACTTGGTTGTAGACTGGTTTTCATTGCAACCTAGTCATGACAGTAGGGAAGAGAAGCCAGAAACCCTCACATACCACCAACAAATGGAAGTTACTCTACTTACCAAATGGGTAAGTTGGTCATAAATGACACAACTGAGTTAGCACAAAAAACAAACAGTCTATTTCAAGAAATTTAGCCATGAATAAGAATGATAAAGCAGTGCCACTTTTCCATTGACCTGAGCTTCTTCAAATGGCGTGAGGTGAGAGAGGTGCTTTATTTTTAGCAGGTGTTTGTGGTTTATGCTACTGGATGTACACTAAAATTCAGCTTCCCCTTTCCAATTCCAAGGAATTCCCTTAGAGTCACGGTGAATATCCAGGGAGGATCATATCTCACTGATGCCCTTACAGATCAGATATTGTAGGTCTCAGACCTGTTACCTGCTTTGTGGACTTGTGTCTTCATTTCCTGCCTGAAAACAGTCTTGAAGGCTCTTTGATCCTGCTGTGTTTAGAATCATGCCCGTACAGGGTTTTGTTTTGTGTTTGTTTGGTGGATATGGACTTCTCTGTATGTCATACGGTAAAGAATCTGCCTGTAATGCAGGAGACACGGTTCGATCCCTGGGTCAGGAAGATCCTCTGGAGAAGGGAATGGCAATCTACTCCAGTATTCTTGCCTGGAGAATCCCATGAGCCTGGTGGGCTACAGTCCATGGGGTTGCAAAGAGTCGGACATGGCTGGGTGACTAACACCGCCACCTTGGTGCATATTTTGCTTTCCTATTTTTACTATGTCATTTTTTTGAACCTTTAAGAACCAGGGGCATTGTGGGTTGAATTACACAGGGCTGCCCTGGCTCATCACATCCCTACCTCCCCTTCATCAAGGTTTGCTGTTCATAGATTCTTACTGCCCGTTAAGCTCATTCAGGCCAAAACTGGAACTTGGAATCCAAGGCCTGGATTTTTCTCTGACTCAGTTTCCTGTGTTCTGAAAAACCTCCTTTTCCCTGTATTAATTGCCATTCTTCTTTTGTTAAGACTTAAGTGGTGTGAAGGTAAATTCTCATGTTCTCTTCGAATGCCAACTTGAGCCTTTTGAAATCCTGGAAGCATCCCAACCAGTGAATTGTGTTCCAGCCCTTTCCGAGCATCATTCACTGCTCTCATTTCACAGATGCAAACACAAAAACACATCCTTTGTACACACACTCATAAATGTTTTCCCAAGGTCAGGGATAATAGTGTCAGGAAGGCCTTATTTTACCAAAGAACAGGATGTTCTGATAAACTCAATATTCTGAGAATTATCACATGTACCTATCAAGGTTCCCGCCATCAAGCCTCCTACTCTCTCTCCACTGAGAAAGCGGAAGGCCCTTCGTCTGCCCTCACTACCTTCTAAACTGTTCTCATCCAAGGAATCCAAGTATTGGCTCGATGTTTCACAAACTGTGAGAGACGGAGATTTATATTAGAAAGGAAAAGAAGGAAGCTTTTACGAATGAGAATTTTTCAAGTTGTTCTAGTGTGTTCATCACAGGACTATTTCTGCATTGACCTTAGTACTGTTTTGTTTTTGCCTTTGCCTTTCGTCTTGATGTCCAGCAGCTCTAGAATGTCTGGTTTTCATTACTGGCTGGACTCCTGCATTAGTCAGGTTTTGCCATTATTATATTTTTGGTGGTGAGCAGGGTGTACTGCCTTGTCTCAGCCAAAAGCTGCTCCTAACCCAAAGAATTCATCTCACAGGAGCCTGAATCTAGGTCACTTAATTTGCATATCTCATGTGTTTAAATAAAAGTGCCCTTACTCTGTGAGATGTTACTAGGTATTCTTTGAACAAAAAACAATGTCCTTTTTCTACTACAGTAATCTAAATATATATACATATATATATGAGAAAAATATTAAGCACACATGTAGTGTTATTATTACCCAATAATTTGACTTTCAAATCATAAGAAAAACAGGTAGTTGCAAACAGCTGATGCAGATGTGAACATTATTCCATCACGCCCAGGAAAGTGTGGATTTTCCATAATTTAGAATCTGGCTCAGATAACTGGTCTTGTCACTTCCCAAGACTGACATGACTCTTCAACACAGAAAATGCTAGCACACAGGGGTTGAGCACCACAGATTTTGGAGTCAAAGATACTCTTCGGTTTTTTTCCAGTGGAGGTCTCCTGAGCTGAGCATACTCCTTGTATATTTGGGATCTGGTTATTTCCTCTGCGGGATTCCTTGGTGGCTCAGATGGTAAAGAGTCTGCCTGTAGTGCAGGAAACCCAGGTTTGATCTCTGGTTTGGGAAGGTCCCCTGGAGAAGGGAATAGTTACCCACTCCAGTATTCTTGTCTGGAGAATTCTATGGACAGAGGAGCCTGGCAGACTACAGCCTATGGGATCTCAAAGAGTCAGACATGGCTGAGAGACTAACACTTTTACTATTTCCTCTATAAATGAGAATCCAAATATCTTGCTCATAACATCATTGTAAAGATCTAAGGATATGATGTATACATACAAACATATAGCAGGCAAGATGGAGTGAAAATAACTATGATTATCCTAAGAATGATTATAAAGCAAAATTTATAGAAAGAGATGTTAAGAGACTCGGATACTTGTAACTCACAGAAGTCAAGTTATCAATTTAATCTCTCAGTTGTGTCTGACTCTTTGAGACCCCATGGACTGCAGCACACCAGGCTTCCCTTCCATCACCAACTCCCAGACCTTGCTCAAACTCATGTCTATTGAGTCAGTGATGCCAACCAACCATCTCATCCCCTGTTGTCCCCTTCTCTTCCTGCCTTTTCTCACTCATCATTCAACCCTCCAGCATCAGGGTCTTTTCCATTGAGTCAGCTCTTCACATCAGGTGGCCAAATGATTGGAGCTTCAGCTTCAGCATTAGTCCTTCCAGTGAATATTCAGAACTTATTTCCTTTAGGATGGACTGGTTGGATCTCCTTGCAGTCCAAGGGACTCTCAAGAGTCTTCTCTAACACCACAATTCAAAAGCATCAATTCTTCAGTGCTCAGCTTTTCTTTTTGTGGTCCAACTCTCACATCCATACATGATTACTGGAAAAACCTTAGCTTTGACTAGATGGACCTTTAGTTGGCAAAGTAATGTCTCTGCTTTTTAATATGCTGTCTAGGTTTGTCATAGCCTTTCTTCCAAGGAGTAAGCGTCTTTTAATTTCATGGCTGCAGTCACCATCTGCAGTGATTTTGAAGCCCAAGAATATAAAGTCTGTCACTGTTTGTATTGTTTCCCCATCCATTTGCTATGACGTGATGGGACCAGATGCCATGATCTTAGTTTTTTGACTGCTGAGTTTTAAGCCAGCTTTTTCACTCTCCTTTCTCCCTTTCATCAAGAGGCTCTTCCCTTCCTCTTCACTTTTTTCCAAAAGGGTGGTGTCATCAGCGTGTCTGAGGTTATTGATATTTCTCCCAACAATCTTGATTCCAGCTTGTGCTTCATCTGGCCTGGCATTTCACATGATTTACTGTGCATATAAGTTAAATAAGCAGGGGGACAATATACAGCCTTGATGTATCTCCTTTCCCAATTTGTAACCAATCCATTGTTCCATGTCAAATTATATTTAGAAACTATGCTGTGCAAACAAGACGGCAAGGAGAAATGGTCCAATCTAGGATGGAAATTTTAAATGAGTCAGGTTATGGCACTCTAAAGTTCCCATCTCATGAGATGAATGTAGCTGATTCCAGGACCACACAGGTGGATCAGGGGAGAAAGGCGCCCACGATCTCAGGAGAGCATCGTAATTCCTTTCAGCTCACTCAGCAACCTTCGTCCCTGACACAGTCTTTAATTACTCTAAGACCTTCAGTCTGTGTCTAGGCATGTCTTCCCAGTCTTTGCATCACGCCCTCTCATTAAGATGGTGGTATATTTCTTTAACAATTTATTTTTGGGGAAGAACAGCTGTGTTCACTCATATGTGATAATATAGTTGGGAGACTCAGGTTGGCAATTAGATTTCCTGTTATTCACACACCAAAAAGTGCACTGACCTCAGAATGTCTCAGCCAGTTCTACTCACATACACTTAAGCAGGGAGGAGCAAACTGGCTGAGAAGTGGGGGATAGGTGAGGAGGGGCACAGGGCTTGGGCGCAAAGATTTGTTGACAGTGCTTTAGAGCCTGCACAATAGCCAGGGCTCATAAAGTAAAAGATTGTATATAATCTTTGATCATTGTTTGTCTAAGCCTTTTTTTTTTTTTTACAAAAGTAGAAACATAATATGCAACCTCTCCAGTTTTTTGCACCTCCCTCTTAACTCAACCATCATCAGCTTTCTTTGTATATCTATAAGCAGGCCAGCTCCTAGAAGCTGATTGACTAATTGATTTTTTTAGATTAGTTCTTTAAAAATGTTTTTAATGACATTTATAGTTTTTAATGACATTCTATAGTTGATTTACAATATTGTATAATTTTCAGTTCTATAGCACAATGATTCAGTTGTATATATTCTAGAATAAATATATTCTAGAAGCTGATTTTCTGAATGACCACTTTGCCAAAGGCAAGTGAGTATAAGTAACTGAGTATGCTGCTGCTGCTGCTAAGTCACATCAGTCGTGTCCGACTCTGTGCGACCCCATAGACGGAAGCCCACCAGGCTCCTCTGTCCCTGGGATTCTCCAGACAAGAACACTGGAGTGGGTTGCCATTTCCTTCTCCAATGCATGAAAGTGAAAAGTGAAAGTGAAGTCGCTCAGTTGCGTCCGACTGAGCGACCCCATGGACTGTAGCCTACGAGGCTCCTCCGTCCATGGGATTTCCCAGGCAAGAGTACTGGAGTGGGGTGCCACTGCCTTCTCCAGTTGAGTATAAGAATGTATTATTACCCTAAAAAGGAACAAAATTGTGCCATTTGCAGACACCTGGATGAACCTGGAGACTCATACAGAGTGAAGTAAGTCAGAAAGAGGAAAATATCGTAATTAACACATATATATGGAATCTAAAAAAATGGTACAGATGAACCTACTTGCAGGGCAGGAATAGACACAGATGTAGGAACAAATGTATGGACACCAAGCGGGAAAGAAGGGTGGGGTGAACTGGAAGATTGGAATCAACATCTGTACACTATGGATACTGTTGGGTCCCTGGGTCAGGAAGATCCTCTGGAGAAGAGAATGACTACCCACTCCAGTATTCTTGCCTGGAGGATTCCAAGGAGAGGTGCCTGGCAGTCTACAGTTCATGGGGTGGCAAAGAGTTGGACACGACTAACTGACTAACACTCCACTTCATAAAACAGCTAACCGACTGCACAGCACAGGGAACTCTACTCAGTGCTCTGTGGTGACCTACTGGGAAGGAAATCCAAAAAACAGGAGATATATGTGTACGGACAGCAGAAACCCACACAACACTGAAAACCAACTATACTTTTTTTTAAAAAAGGATCATTATTATGCATTAGGAGATTTTACTGTTAAGGATTCTTTACATAGTCAATAAATATACATTCTGGAGTACCTTCTTGAATGAGTGTGTGAGTGCTGTCTCTTCAGTCGTGTCCGACTCTTCATGACGCTATGGACTGTAACCTCCAGGCTTCTCTGTCCATGGGGTTCTCCAGGTAAGCATACTGGAGTGGGTTGCCATGCCCTCCTCCAGGGGATCTTCCCAACCCAGGGATCAAACCTGCATCTCTTATGTCTCTTGCATTGGCAGGCATGTTCTTTGCCACTAGAACCAGCTGGAAGCCCACTTTCTTGAATATCAGGAACTACTGCCATTGATACTTGTGTGACTGACAATTATCTTGAAAAATACATTGATTAGACTGCTCCCTGAGATCATGCAATAGGTTTGTGACTACACACCTCTCGCCCTCTGTGGAGTCTCTCTCCTCCACTACCGCTGCCCCCTCCCCAGCTTCCTTCCCCCTTTCAAGTTTCCTTTGTCTGCTCTTTCTTCAGCCTCTTCCTCTCTTGTCCTTTGGCTTCAGTTGGAACAGTTGGGACTGTGGCAGGAACACATTAAATGTTCCTCAAAACACTGTAAGGAGGACATGGTCAAACCCATGAACCCCAACGAAATAGTTGAATGGTATAAGCAAATGTGATGAATCGGTTTTTTGGTGAATTGGCCTTTTCACTAATTGGCTTTAGGCAAATTGCCCACTCAGTGAATGGACTTCTGGAGAACTTACGTGACCCGGCATGTTCTGGGAAGAGGCGGAGCAGTGAAAGCACGGAGCTCAGGAGAGATTTTTTTGTGTGTATAAATTGTTTGGGGACCTGCAGTAAAACGTAGTTCTGTGCAAGCAGAGCTGACATGAATCAGCTGACCTGCAAGTGTGGGTTCAGTAACTCTATCCGACACCAATGACTGAACATGACTTCCTGTGTTTTGGGGTCACTGGGAACTTCATCAGTTTTATTGAATTTAGAAAATTACAAGAAGGACCTGATTTATGTGATGCATAAGACCAACATCCCTTTTAAATTAGTAGGCAACAAAATTATTAAAGTGCCTGATGAGTATGCCTGGCATATTTTTAAAATATGAGGCATCAAATGGTTTTTGTCTAGAGGTCCTTGTTGAAATCTCAACACCATAGCTTGGTTACCATGTGTTAAGTGCTTCATTTTCTTTCTCTTATTTAATCATCCCAGCAGCCCTAGGAAGGGAACACTTCTATTACCCTCACTTTACCAGGGGAAACTGAACTTAGTCAAGTTAATTTACCTGTAGTCTTTCTGCTACAAAGTGAGGATTCAGGGCTTGAACTAGGGCTTCCCAAGTGGTGCTAGTGGTAAAGAACCCACCTGCCAATATAGCTAGATTTAAGAGAAACAGGTTCAATCCCTGTGTCAGGAAGATCCCCTGGAGGAGGCCACAGCAAGTGGCCACTCCAGTATTCTTACCTGGAGAATCCCATGGACAGAAGAGCCTGGCGGGCTACAGTTCATAGGGTTGCAAAGAGTCAGACAGGACTGAAGCAACTTAGCAGGAACACAAAACATCTAGACCAGCATTGTCTGGTAAGAACATAAAGTGAGCCATATATGCAATCTTGCATTTTCTATTTTAAAATTAATTTAATTTACCATAAAATTAATTTAAAATTAATTTAATTTACCATAGCAACCCACTCCAGTGTTCTTGCCTGGAGAATCCCAGGGACGGGGGAGCCTTTTGGGCTGCTGTCTATGGGGTCACACAGAGTTGGACACGACTGAAGTGACTTAGCAGTATAACCAAAACACACTGTAATTTCAACATGAAATCTATATAAAATATGAATGAGATATTTTTAATTATTCTTCTTCTTAAATCTTTGAAATCCACGTGTTTTATACTTACTGCACACCACATCTCTGTTCAGGAAAGCTACATGTAAAGTACCCAATAGCCACACATGTAAAGTGGCTATCTTATTGGAAGGTGCACTTCACAAAAAGTGGTCTGTGGGCCAGCGGCGTAGCTGTTCCCTGCAAGCTTATTAGAAATTTAGGTTCTCAGATCCACCCCATTTCTACTGAGTCAGAATGTTCACTTTGACTAGATGCACAGAGGAGTCGCGAGCATGTTAAAACTGGAGAAGCACGTTCTTCACCATTTTAGTGCGGCTGCCCCAGGGCACCCGTTTGCGGCCTCCCTGCAGGATCCTGGGCTGATGCCTGTTACATGGCAGCCATCTGCGAGGTAACACTGATGGCAGAGCTATATCATGAAGAGTCCATGCTTTGGGATGAGGTAGGTCACTAGCTATCATATTTTCTGATTGCGCACAATTATTTGACCAGAGTGAGCCTTAATGTCTGTTTCTGTAACATGGAGATGACAGCTGTATCAATTGTATATTAAGTCTTTAAGGAAAGAACAGACTCCCAGTTTTTAGGTGAGGACACTGTCTCCATAAATATTTGTGATTCTCAGTCTTCTTGTGACTAAGTTCTCACCAATGAGAGGTTAGTCTAAGTGTTCTCTATAGCTTCTGGAAAGGATCATTAATGTTTCAGACCCAGTCTAGAGTTATATCCCTTTCTTTCCTTCCATTCTCCTTCAGCCTCAAGTATAAACATGGTAGCTTCAGCCCCAGTAAGCATCCTGAACCGTGAGGTGATCTTATGGAAGTCACACCCTGGGATGGTAAAGAAGAAAGATAGCATGTTCCCAGATTCCTGGCTGCTGTAAACTTCCACTCAAGCCTAATCGCCTTCTTTGTGTTAAACTACGTTACTGTATATATAGATCCTTCAGTTCAGTTCAGTTCAGTCGCTCAGTCGTGTCCGACTCTTTGCGACCCCATGAATCGCTGCACGCCAGGCCTCCCCGTCCATCACCAACTCCCGGAGTTCACTCAGACTCACGTCCTTAGCAGGCAGTAAATAAATGTTGGTCTTTTTAATAGATATGACGGACATGGCACCGGCCCTCAAGGAACTTAAAATAGAGCAGAAACAATAAAGGAAATAAAAATGTGATAAATATTTGTCTAGCATTCCATGCTCTCAGGCGTACACATACAAGTACATATCTTCTGACCTAAAATTCTTAATAGTATACTGCTACAGCTAATGCTAAATATGTTTATGTCTAGGTGAGACCCTTCCTTGAATTGGTAATGAGATGTCTCCAGGGACAATGGTGCTTCTTAGTTAAATCTATCTGTACCGAGTTGCTTTAAAGTTTTTATATAGTGTCTGCTACCTGTGACTTAGCAACTTAGCAGCAGCTGCTACCTTAGCAACATTGCCAAGACCTTAAGACTTTGGAGTAACTCACTCTGGATTGTTTCTGGTCATTTAGGAGGAAGTATATATAAATATATATATATATATAAAATATATATTTATTTAATGGTATTTGGTTGGATACGACCGAAGTGACTTAGCAGCTTAGCAGCAGGATGCAGAGATTTTACTCAGGTGTACATGTCATTGTTTATTTTGAGATGAAGGGTAGAGCAGGGAAGAAATCAACACTTGAATTTCTAAAAACTTTAGAAAAGGTTTTTAGGCCATGAAGTAGCTATATATTAGGCTTATCCAAACATATTGTATCACAGATGAGGAAATTGCGATCCACAGGTGGAAAAGGACTTGTGTCCACTGCACGTTGCTTATGAGGGGGAGAGCTGGGAGCAGGGCACAGCAGGCTGGTCTCCAGAGCCACGTGTTTCCCAGGGCACAAGATTCTCCATGCGTATACACATGCACACATCCATACACGCACACATACGTGTAGTAGTGGTCATTATTGTAAATGCTGGCAGTGAATTACAGCACGACAGTGGGCTTTCACCATCATGGTCACATGGAGCTCTTTCAAGAACCCTGAGAAGCAGACATTACTTCCTCTTTCTACAGATAAGGAAACCGAGATAAAGGTCATTCAAATCCAAATGTATATTTATTATGTCAAGCATATACTACAATAATTAATAATGATTTTTGAAACTGTTAATATGGTATAACAAATATTGTTAAGAACCTTTAAATAATTAAATGAAGGGAAAGTGATTGATGGAAGATACTATGAGAGAATATTTTCATGAAATAACAGAATATTATATTCTTTCATCAACATATATTTATAAAAGTTAAATCATAATACAAGGCAGAAAAATAGAGTTTAAATTATATCACACTTCTAATCCTTATAGGATTATTTGGCGTACTAGTAGTCTCAGCATAAAACAAGATTGCTTTTGTGTTTAATTTTCACTTATTTAATTGCACTAAAGCCATGAATCTGTCAAGAAAAAGCCCCATTAAGGAATTCTTCCCATTTTGTGAATATGAGTCAAAAGAAGAATGTCAGCTTTCCCACTTAGTATAGAATGGAAAATCAGAAAAAATGTGGCCAATTGTCATTGTCAACGGAAAAACAGGACGTCTCTGAGTGATTCGGGCATCACAAGTTTTCAGTTTTTTCACACTCTCAGCTGTGTTGTTTGGAAAGTAATTATAGCAATGGGAAATATAGCAGATTTATTGGCTGTGAGCAGAAAGATAGTCACTATTTTTCCTCATTTTCTTTAGAAAACCTCATTTTCATAGAACAGCTCCATGACACACTAGAAATGTTGAAACTTCTTGTCTGCATTTTTATAAACTTCTCAAAGAAGATGGAATAGCAACTATGGCATGATTAAAACAAAAACTGTTTGAAATGAAGAAAGGCTCAATACTGAACTTGGCAAATAAAAAAAACAACAACAGATGACTGCTTGACAAGAGCATGGTTTATTGATCAGAATCTACTGAAGAAGAAAAGCAACTCATTTATTGAGCATGGAAGCATTTCTTATATGTATCACATAAAAATAAAGAAAAATCTTTATCTTTCTGTTACAGGGAGAAAGAGTGAGGTGGTCACCAAGCAAGACGGTGGGCCTGACGCCATCACCTCCCTGAAACGATGGTAGCTTCCAGCCAGCTTTCATCCTTCCATCCTTACAAAGCCACCCCTGATGATCATGTATGCATTGACCTGTCCAGTTAGTTATTCTACATGGGAATAGACATATCTCACTGGGCAACAGTAATTTTAGCGCATTAGGAAGGCACCCTGGGAAATTTTTATAGCAGGCAACAGTGTCATTTGCATAAACAAGTCGTTACGGTAAAAACATGTTTCCACAGCGGGTGGGCTGCTGACTTTGGAATGAGGGTGCAGTTGAGGAACCATGATGGAGTCCTGATCTTTTAGAGGTTGCCCTGAGCTCTGATGGGAGAAGGCAATGGCACCCCACTCCAGTGTTCTTGCCTGGAAAATCCCATGGACAGAGGAGCCTGGTGGGCTGCAGTCCATGGGGTCGCTACAAGTGGTACACGACTGAGCAACTTCACTTTCTCTTTTCACTTTCATGCATTGGAGGAGGAAATGGCAACCTACTCCAGTGTTCTTTCCCGGAGAATCCCAGGGACGGCGGAGGCGGAGGCTGGTGGGCTGCTGTCTATAGGGTCGCACAGAGTCGGACACGACTGAAGCAACTTAGCAGCAGCAGCAGCAGCAGCTGAGCTCTGATGGGGTACTTGATACTAGCCTTCCCTGTGCCTCTAACTGATCAAGGTCACTGAAGAGATTGTATCATTCTGTTCAACTACAGGGCACTGTTCAAACACTAAGAAATCCTCAAATTCTCACTCTGTAGCTGAAAAGAGAATGAATATCCTCATATTCCCCGAGGAGCCTTTTTTGTCACAGTGGCAAAGTGATTCATCCACACAAGGTCACTGGTAAATTGAAATGTGAGCCAGGACTTTAAGGGAGTTACTAAGTGTTTTGACAAGGTGGGATGAGCCAGGTTAATATAAAAAGCCACTTAGAAAGGGGATATTTTTTATCCACACACTTTGGTTGGAAACCTTACATGAAAATTGATAGCAAGTTGGAAAAATTGCAGAGAAAAAGAGAGCAGCATTACTGCACGTAGGGAGAGTAATTTGGTTTTAAACACCTCATAAGCTACCAGTGGGAGCTACTGAAAAGGCCAGAGGGCGCTGGAGTGGAATTGAAAAAATGGAAGAGTTATTTCAGGAAACGGGAAACAGGGACCAAAATATGGGCTAGGAAAATTCATTACAAACATGTCAGTCCTTATAAATGAAGAGAAATACTGCAACCCTCCACCAGCCAGGTCCAAAGCACGCTTATCTCTAAACTCGTCACACACACGGAAGGGACATGCCCAGGTTTTCTTGTAACGCCAAACAGTCCCTTCCTCTCTCCATCATATCTCTTGAAGACTTATTTTATAGACCTTTATTTTCTTGCCCACAATTGTATTGTAGGACTTTTTTTTTTTAAATGTTGACCATTTTTAAAGTCTTTATTGAATTTGTTACAATATTGCTTCTGTTGTTTATGTTCTGGTGTTTGGCCGTGAAGCATGCAGGATCTTAGTTCCCCGACTAGGGGTCAAATCAGCAACTCCTGCATTGAAAGGCAAAGTCTTAACCCCTGGACCCTCAGGCAAGTCCCCTAGGTTGTGTATAACAAGGCAGAGAAGGGTCCCTTTTCAAGGGCAGGTCAAAGACTTGGGACGGGAAACTCAAAGCACAGGTGATGCAAATGGTAAACAGATCTCAGTGCCCATCTATGATGTCTGGGAAATGATGTTTAGGATGTTATGAAAGTTTAGGTTAAAAATTGTTGGCCACATCTAGAAACAGAATGCTGGGAGGAGTGTGATTCTGGGTGGAGCTGGCTCCACCCAGAGAAGGGGACAGCTTCTAGGTCCTGTCCATCCAGGGGCAGGACATCTGAACCTTTCAGCATGTTAGGAGCAGAAAAGGGGCCTGGTTGTGGGAAGGGACAGGATTTAGTGACTTACAGGTGTGTCCCACAGAGAAGGCAGTGGTGACCCACTCCAGCACTCTTGCCTGGAAAACCCCATGGACGGAGGAGCCTGGTAGGCTGCAGTCCATGGGGTCGCTGAGTTGGACACGACTGAGTGACTTCACTTTCAATTTTCACTTTCATGCACTGGAGAAGGAAATGGCAACCCACTCCAGTGTTCTTGCCTGGAGAATCCCAGGGACGGGAGAGCCTGGTGGGCTGCTGTCTATGGGGTCGCACAGAGTCGGACACGACTGAAGTGATTTAGCAGCAGCGGCGGCAGCAGCAGGTGAGTCCCAGTCTCTGGAGACCCTTAGTAGAAAGGCTGCTATAACCAAGAGTCTATCTACATGACTTAACCCCTCCACCTGCCATGCTGGTTGACTGGTTACACAGAAGTAGCAAAGATGGTGTTACAACTCTGATTATTAGGACAAAGATTTGATTTGTTAGTCTCATGAACATTTCCCTAACTGTTACTTTACAGGATGGGAAGCAATGCTTTGATATGAAAACAGAGCTCACTCAGTGAAGGGTTTACCACAGCTGGGGCCTATGGTCAAGCATCAACTGTGTGGCCCCCTGGATGAAGGGAAGCCATGTAGATGAACACAATTGATCCCCAGCTCTGATTCCAATGATTCACTCAGCATGGGAAACATCCAGCTATCTGTTCAAATATTCATTCCAATTCCTGGCTGCTTTAAGGTCGTTAATAGATCTGGAAAAAACCCGTTAAGTACTGAAAATTTGTCAGCAAAAAAGTCAACTTGTAGACAGAGTTTGTCCATTTTGCTTTCTTTTGGCTCAGGCAAAATCTTGTAATCTCTTTCTAACTTCAGCAGTTTAAACAAGTTTGCCTCTCAATTTAATTAATCAAGGACCCCTCTTTAATTACGTGATAAAATCTCTTGCTCAGATGGCCCTTCTGTTGAGTCAGCAAAATACTGGAGACAGTTGTTTCATCCTTTCTTCTGAATTCTTCAGGTGTGTTTTGTATATTTAATTGCTTAAGATGGTAATTTAAAATTAAGATTATAGACAAGATGCTTGGACATTTGAATCTTACACCCTGCAACAAACATGAAATGAACCCTGCAAACAAGCAACATACGTAATACAATCCTAAACTGCCATTTGTTCCTTGGAAGGAAATCTGTGACAAACCTAGACGGCGTATCCAAAAGCAGAGATATCATTTTGCTGGCAAAGGTCCGTCTAGTCAAAATTATGGTTTTTCCGGTACTCATGTACAAATGTGAGAGTTGGACCATAAAGAAGACTGAGCATTGAAGAACTGATGCTTTCTAACTGTGGTGCTGGAGAAGACTCTTGAGAGTCCCTTGGACTGCAAAAAGATCAAACCAGTCAATCCTAAAGGAAATCAACCCTGAATGTTCATTGGAAGGGCTGATGCTGAAGCTGAAGCTCTAATACTTTGGTCACCTGATGCTAAGAGCTGACTTATTGGAAAAGACTCTGATGCTGGGAAAGATTGAGGGCAAGAGGAGAAGGGGACGGCAGAGGAGGAGATGGCTGGATGGCATCAGACTCTGGAAGATGGTGACGGACAGGGAAGCCTGGCGGCAAAGAGTCAGTCACAACTGAGCGACTGAACAATAGCTGCGCTTCCAGCAGGAATGTGTTCCTTCCCTGAATGCATCCTGGATTCACGGCTCTGAGGCTGGGCCCCTACCTCTGCTCATCGATGGACACCCTTCCCAGCACCCTCCACCTGCTGGTTCCATTTCCCTTCTAGAGAGCTGAAGCTTAACGTTGCGTTAGCCAGGGCTGATTTCCTGACCATTTTTCTCCCCATGTGAGCTGAGTTAGCGCTCTCTAAGGTCCGCCAGCACCTGAGACCCATTTCCATCTTGGCGTTTGCCGAGCTGTGTCATTTCCAAATATTTAGCCATCTGTTTCCTGACGCACTCCCTGAGGATGGAAATAAATCCGCCTTGTATATAAAGCCCTACCACAGAGTGAGCCCTGAATAAGGGTTCTCATTGAGAGAAAAAAACCACGACTAGATCTCCTGGGATGACCACTCCCTCCCTGGTCAAGCTCTTCATCCACAGGACACAAACTCAGACTCCCTTTTCTTCATCATGAAACAATGAACGCACATCTCTTGTGCCTTCTTCTCCCCAAGCCAGATTTTAATTTAAAAGAATATTTTATGTGATATTTCAGACTTCATAAATGTCTAGAAATAATTTTAAAGGCTATCAGCTTATTAAAAAATAAAAGGTTTATGGTACTGCTTCAATTTTCAACATTTCTACGGGGAAATATATTGTATCCATGCTCACCCTATTTGCCTCACCTGGTCACTTTAGACTATTTCCTCTCTTAACAAGTCTGCCTTTTAGGCCCTACCATAGCAGGTAGTTCAAAGTTCTTTAAATTCTAACGTAAACTTAAGGGTTTAAATATGTGGGATTTCCATCTTCTATTCTCATGTTTACAATTTACAGAAAAATAAGGTAGCTTCAGTCTTCGGTACAATCTCTTTCTTTCTTTCTTTCTTTTTTTTGCCACAGGGCATGTGTGAATCCTAGTTTCCAGACCAAGTATCAGACCCTTGCCCCCTACATTGGGAGCTCAGAATCTTAACTACTGGACCATCAGAAAAGTCGTACAATCCCTCTCTCTCTAGTTTTTTTTCCTCTTTCAGGTTTCATAAAGCATGGAATGTCCAGGAAAAGAGAACTCACCAAACTTGAGATTTACCTTACTCTTGATATGTAAGGGGCAAGTTTTGTCGGTTGGAGGTGACAAGACATCACTTACAGTAATTTGTTCATGATCTGAAACCCTTGCGTAAACAGAGAGTGATAAATCAGGGCAAATAAATCCAGCTGAAACCAACACTTACTCTCAGCAAGTGCCTCAGCCAGTGTGAGGATGTGGTGTGTCTCAGAGTGTCCCAGGCACAGTCGGAGCCCCACCTTCGTGCATTCTGAAGCCCAGTGCGGTCCAGGGATGTTCAGGACATACAGTTCGGATGGTTTTACACTGAAATAACAAACATGTTGCTGGAGAACATGTTCTCCAAAACTAGACTCATTCATGAGGATGTTCTGAGGTGGTTTTCCATGGCATTTATTTAAAATAGGGAATAGTGATTCCCTTACAGAGTTAGGGGAAAGGGACTTGCCTGGTGGCCCAGGGGCTAGGCCTCTGTGCTCCCAAAGCAGGGGGCCTGGGTGTAATTCTTGATCAGGGAACTGGATCCCACATGCACAACTCAGGGTTCCACATGCTGCAACCGAGACCTGGCAGAGCCAAGTAAATGAATACTTTCTGAAAAGAGTAAGAGGAAAGGAACTTCCCTGGTGGTCCAGTGGTTAAGACGCCATGCTTCCATTGCAGGGCCTGCAGGTTTATTAATTCCTGGTCCAGGAACTAAGATCCTACACACATCATGGTGTGGCCAAAAAAAAAAAAAAAAAAAAGAGTAAGGGAAAAGAGAAACTTGGGGCAGAGTATTGGGGTGAAGCTTAGAACCTGTGTAGTTGCCGTAAGGTAGGAATTTGAAATCTGGAAACATCTTTTGCTGTTGTCAAGACAGCTGAAGGAGAAGTCCACGTTTTCTGTATTGCTGTGGCCTCAAAACATGCAATCCTAGTGCCTGGTCTTCTGAGAATTCTCCAGTAGAATTTGTGCGGTACTCCTGTTGACTCATGGAGCATTGATGGTGAGAACAAACCTTACTCAATGCAGATGTTCTTCTAAGCCCCTTACATGTATGACCTCATGTAATCATCAAAGCCATCCTTTGAGGTAGATACTATATTATCATCATCCTCATTTCTCGGATGAGGAAATTGAGGCTCAGAGAGGGTAAGTCACTTGCCCAAGGTCACACAGCTGGTAGGTGATAGAGTAGGACCAAACCCAGGCAGTGTGGCTCCAGAACACACTGCTCATAACCCCCATGTTGTGCTGCTTCCCGTTCCGCACCTGCCTCCACCAGAGTCCTGACCCTGCTAGAATGTTGTGCTGGTCTGTGACTATCTCCTTTGCTACCTGCAAAGCCAGTATCCTGCTAATTCCTATCTTCTAAATGCCACCAAAATACTGCTCGTTACTGTTGGAGAAGACTCTTGAGAGTCCCTTGGACTGCAAGGAGATCCAACCAGTCCATTCTGAAGGAGATCAGCCCTGGGATTTCTTTGGAAGGAATGATGCTAAAGCTGAAGCTCCAGTACTTTGGCCACCTCATGCGAAGAGCTGACTCATTGGAAAAGACTCTGATGCTGGGAGGGATTGGGGGCAGGAGGAGAAGGGGACCACTGAGGATGAGATGGCTGGATGGCATCACGGACTCGAAGAACGTGAGTCTGAGTGAACTCCGGGCATTGGTGATGGACAGGGAGGCCTGGCGTGCTGTGATTCATGGAGTCGCAAAGAATTGGACATGACTGAGCGACTGAAATGAACTGAGCTGAACTGGACACATAAAGACTTGTTGAATAATAAATACCCTTTCTGTTGATTCAAGTATTTGAGTTATTGGTAAGACTTAAGTACAGGTACAAGGAAAGAAATAAGGGGAAAAAATGAATAAAGCATTATTGTGTGCAACAGAGAACAGCATATGCAAAGGTCCTGTGGCATAAAGGAACGTGGGGGGCAAGAGGAAAGAAAGACGTAAAAGGAGGATTCAGATTAACCTTGGAATCTCATTGGTTGGGTCCTCTCTCTCCCTGATGTTCATGGATCATTTGGAATTGACTGCAATTGATAGGCTTTCGGGTAAATGCATTCTTAGGAATAAACTGCATTCCGTTCTTTTCATGACACCAACATTGTACTCCAAATGATTCCCGCTTTGCCTCTTCAAAAGGTATCCCTTCTATACAATCAGACAAAGGAGAGAGTTTTAAAGGTCATATACCTTGTCTTTTTTATTTTCAGAACTTTCAGAAAATTAAGGAATCTTGGAAATATAGTGATTCTACCAATAGTATTCCAGTCCAAGGTATGACAGCTGCTGCCAATACCAAACTAACTGAAGAGAATATTTTTTGAGAGGTAAAGACCAACTTTAATCTTTCCTTTGGGAAATTTAAAGAGCCGAACTTCCCTTCCAGGAATAGAAAGAGCTCCTCTGTGCTCAGCATTATCATTGCACCAAGAGAATTCCCATGGAGTTACTTAGGAGGAGAAACAGAATTTGTTCTTTCCTGCACTCTTAAAAATAGGTTCAGGATATCAGAATTGAAGTACATGTTTATCTCGGCATCGCAATTTATCCTCTGCTATTTTACAGTCTTCCTGTTTGTGTGCGTCTCTCTCAGGGAACCACATGGAAAACAAATGTCTGGTGAATAGAGTCTCCTCAGAAATAAAAATGTAAAGGTAAAATGTATTCCTCAGTGAACATATTGCCGGGGGATGTGGGGGAGGAAGGCAACTTGCAAACAGATTTTTCCAGAAACCTAGATAAACTATGAGACTAACTGGAACCTTCTCTCGAGGGAAGTCATAAAATGCCACGATGTGGAAATGAGTGAAGGACCAAGAGATGTGGTAGAGGGAACACGCGTTTCCATTGTCCCTGCGTGGCACTGTGTCTCTACACAGTTCGTGGGATCTTAGTTCCTAGGCCAGACATTGAACCTGGGCCCTCAGCAGTGAGAGCAGGGGGTCCTAACCCACTGGACCACCAGGGACTTTCTGATGTTGTGTTCCCAGTTGCAAAGGGCCCTGGTGACCAGGGAGAGTTGTGAGTGGACAGTTGTCCTGCGGGCGGGTGGTTGGTACCTGATGGATTCCCTAGAGACAATTGAGCTGGTGAAAATGCTCAGTATATAGGAGAAAACCATTGATCACAAGGGATGACATGGATGAGCCTGCCAATGTGGGGCTTGCGTATTGGGTTGCTTTTCTTTGATATGGTCTTTGGTAATGGTAAGCAAGGACTCTTGATACTGTATGGAATTGTGTTCGAAGCCAAATTCATGTGCAAGTCCTCCTATTTTATTTTCTTTTACCAGTGGTGACTTGGAAGATGGGTATTAGATTTTGGAGTTGTCTGGATCTTAAGCAGGATCACTCTGCAGAGATGAATGCATTTCAAAGATGGCAGAATTTTGGTCTGAGGTGCTGTCTAGTGGGGAGTTGCATTAATCGAGGGTCTCATTAATCACTCTGTCCCTCAAAAAAAAAAAAAAAACCACATAGCATCATCTTAAATGGCCTGGGGTCATTGTCATTTAAAGTCTTACCTGGCTTTCTGAATTTTAAAATCATTTCAGACTAACAGCAACGAAGCGTCAATAATCATACAAAGAATTAGTCTTTATCACATTTGTTGCTTATTTTCTCTGTTTCCTTGAATTACAGACTCACTGATATCTTAGGGCACATTAATATTTTCTTTTTAAGCTGCTGCTAAAAATCCTAGTTGCTATTTAATTTTCATGACCTAACATGACAAGAATGATGTAACTTATCCATGTTCAGAGAACTAAATATAATGCAATCATCATTTGCTTCTATTGTTAAGATCAGTTAAAAACTAGGGTAGACCCCAGAATTCCAGGAGCAGGTCTAATGAGAATCAGGGAAGCATGCACCTGATCCCTGGTGTTTTGTGGTTCAGTCTCATAGACCTTTCATTTCAAAGCAGAGCCTTGAGCATGCAGTCAGGTGTGTTCTCTGCCCAACGAAGTGAGAGGCAGCAAGAGGCAGGCAAGAGGCAGGCAAGAGGCGGAACATAAATTTGATAAATGTGGGTGAAATCAGTACCAATGTAGGAGAATAAATAGAGTTTTGATTAATGTAATTATTTTTTGAAATTTATTTGCAAAATAACATCTTGTGAAACTAGGGCTGAACCATCAAATCCCAGCTCCACACACCCTGCCAGCTTTGTATTTTGTGTGGTCCGATACCTTCACACAAGCAGTGCGTGTGTGTGTATTTGTGTATGCGTGTGTGTGAAACAAACTTCTTCACTGCGTGGAAAACATGAATATATGATGAAATATATTTTTAAACAAAAGCAGTTGTAATAATGTGTGGAAGTATAAAAAGTCAGGTGGACGTTTCTATGTGCATGGTCTATATGGCCTTCTGCTGCTGCTGCTGCTAAGTCGCTCCAGTCGTGTCTGACTCTGGGTGACCCCATAGACGGCAGCCCACCAGGCTCCTCCGTCCCTGGGATTCTCCAGGCAAGAACACTGGAGTGGGTTGCCATTTCCTTCTCCAGTGCATGAAAGTGAAAAGTGAAAGTGAAGTCGCTCAGTCATGTTTGACTCTTTGTGACCCCACAGACTGTAGCCCACCAGACTCCTCCGCCCATGGGATTTTCCAGGCAAGAGTACTAGAGTGGGGTGCCATCGCCTTCTCCGATATTGCCTTCTAGATAGAGTGTATTTTGCATTTTTTATGACCAGCTGGTGTCCAGGTCATTTCATGAATAGGGATGGTTTGTTGTATCTTTTGGTATTGTCCAAGGTCAGCAAATAGCTGCCATTCATTGAATTGTCACAATTATTTGTTCATAATTAAGTATTCAAGAAAGTGTTTTAACCTAATTATTTGAAAAGTTGATATATTGCCATCACATTAGAGTTGTGTGGGGCATGGCTTCATCTGTGGCATTTTAAGTCAGATCAAGGTAATCACCCTTCGTTTTAAAAAGCCTCCTTGTTAACCTTCCTACACCGTTGGTGGGAATGTAAATTGGTGCAGCCACTACAGAGAACAGTATAGAGGTTCCCTAAAAAAAACTAAAAATAGAACTACCATCTGATCCTACAATCCCACTCCTGGGCTTATATCTGGACAAAACCATAACTCAAAAAGATACATGCACCCCAATGTTCATTGCAGAGCTGTTTATGATAGCCAAGACATGGAAGCAACCTAGATGTCCATCGACAGAAGAACAAATAAAGAACGTGTGGTACACGTGTACAGTATAATAACCCTCAGCCATAAAGAGAATGAAATAATGCCACTGGCAGCAACATGGATGCACCTAGACATGATCATATGAAGTAGGCCAGGCAGACAAATATCACCTGATATCACTGGTGCGTGGAATCTAAAAAATGAAACAACAGAAACAGACCTACAGACATAGAAAACAAACTTACGGTTACCAAAGCAGAAAGCGGGGGAGGGATAAATTAGGAGTTTGGGATTAACATATACACACTACCTTATCTAAATAGATAACTAACAGAGACCTACCATATAGCACAGGTAACATTATTCAATATTTTGTAACAACCTATAGAAGAAAAAAAATCTGAAAAGGAATATACATATATATATACACACACACATTTATACAAAACAGAATCAAACCTCATATACAGACTACTGGGAGAAAATGACCTTGAACGAATAATTAGAAAGCGAAATAATCAATGATGGTGATGCTGCGACTAAGGAAAGTACCAGGTGTGTGATGGCTGGGAAACTGTGGGCTGAGGCCAGTCTTCCACACAGGTGTGACTCCCCACAGGCGTTTGGAGTGTCACCAGTTAGATTTCAGAAACTGTGAAAATGTCATTTGTGAGTATGGAGTATTGTGCATGAAAATTAGAAAGTTGAGGTATGCTTGTAGTCATGAGAAGACACACACAAGCACACACACTCATCACTTCTGTAAACTAATGACAGAAGGACATTGGCTCTCAATTCTGAGCATAAGCACCCAGGGTGTCACTGCTCCCAGAAAGAACCCAGGGCCCCGGCCAAGCAGCGAGACCTTGAGGGCAGCTGAGGCTGGCAATGCCTGGATGCAGGAGGACCACTTCCCTGCTACGGTTCATGAGGAGCACCTCACTCATCTTAGTCCCAAGACTAACTCAGGAACATCGTTCGATCTGCCGGCTCGTCTATGACTGACTCCATCCTTGGAGGCTTTGACACTTTCAGTTCTCCTTTCTTCAGCTTCCTTCTCTGGGGACCCAGAATTGGGAAAAGGACACAAAAGTCATCTAAATCCAGATGTTCCTGCTCTTCTGCTCTTTATTCTTGGTTCCCGTGAGCTTGGGCCCAGAACTGCCCGTGGCTCAGGGAATAATCATAAACCTTAACTAGACTTTCAGATTGAAACTTTAATAGTACGTGGTCCTTTCAAAATATGCATGTGGTCTGGGGAGGTCAGGATGAACTGTTACTTCAGCAGAAGCTTATGAGCTGGTGGGTGTCACCCAGGGGAAGGAGGAGAGCAGAAAGCATCCCAGACAGGAGGGACAGTGACCGGAACATCCGGTGTGCTGCGCGGTGGGGAGCAGAGTGCTTTCGTTAGAGAAACTGAAGGACAGCGTGGCTGTAGCATGGCAGGGCAGGGGTGGGGGCGAGGGGTACAGAGGCATCGCTGGGGCTAGGCAGGGGCTGGGACCTGCAGACGCTCGAGGGCAACCTGAAGCAGTTTGAACCGTACTCTAGAGTAACCAGAAGCCCTACAAAAGCTTTGCTGAAAGTAATCAGAAGAAAAGAGACTCCAACTAATTGGAGCCTGACTCACAGTGCATGACGGGAGATTCGTGCCTCCCATCTGACACAAAAGAAATGCTGACATCTCAAGGAATGTTTGAGCACAATCAGCCCGTGACCTTCTGGGTATCCTTAAATCACCTACTTGTCCCCACAGTTCAGGGCATTCCTGGAAGATAGTTCTCAAGCCACCAACAAAAGGACAAGAAATACTTACTCATGAATTAAGCCATGTGTTCTTGGGTGAGAAACCCAGTCATTTCAGCCAAAATAATCATGTGCTTATTTTTTGTGGGACAAAATATAAAATTCAATTAGAATTTCAAAATCAGACTCTATTTAGGGTAAAGTCTCCAACAGTCATTACAAATCTACTTTAGACAGAGAAATGGAAACTGGCATTTAGATTGAAGTGCTTTTCCATCAAAATATATAATGAGCTCAACTGAGGTTATTTCAAACAACACTGTGAACATAATTAATACATGGAAATATATGAGAAATGATCATGAGAAGAATAGAATTAAATAATGGGAACTCATCATGCAGGGCAAGTTGCAAGGGCTTAACATTCATTATATTCCTCATTCTCAAGGCAACAATATCATTAAATATGAAAATGATTTAATATAACCTCGCAACTTTAGACTGAAAAACTGAGAAAATGTCACCACTTGCACACTTGAAATAAAAGTGAATATTAGCATTCTGAATACCTATTCTCAGAAATACATATTTGCCCAGGCCTTAGAACACTTGCACAGGCAGTGCCAAATCTGAATATTGACTCCAAATGCGATTAGTCTGTAAATCTTTCAATGATATATGTTAACAAGTACTTTTTATGTATTTTTCTTTAACAAATAATTTTTAAATAAGTACCGTTGACACAGGGCAATGCCCAGCCCTTTGCTAGGTGCCCTGAGACCATGAAAGACACAGAAAATACCGTTTCTCCTTTCCAGGAGCTTATAATCCATTTGAAAACAGTGCCTGGGGAAAGTGGCCACTGTGTGTGTGTGTGTGTGTGTGTATGTGTGTGTGTGTGTGTATGTGTGTGTGTGTGTTGTGTGTATTGTGGGAGGGGGTGTGAGTTCTAAAATCATAAGCCTTAATAAGGAAAATGTACAGTATATTAATGTTAGGAGGATGGGGACTTCCCTTGTGGTCCAGTGGATAAGAAGCCACCTTCTAATGCAGGGTACATGAGTACGATCCATGATTGGGGAGTTAAGATCCCACAGGCCTCAGAGCGACTGAGCCTGTACATCACAGCTAAAGAGCCCTCGTGCTGTAACTAAGAACAGGCACAGCCAGATAAATAAATAAATACAATATTAGGAGCACGGAAGAAAAACAGAAGTATGGACAACCCATACATATATGTGTGTGTATATGTGTGTGTGTGTGTGTCTCCTTGGAACTAGTTGTTTCTGGGACTAGTTCGTCCTACTCTTTCCTGTAACTTGCTTATGGGAATTAATATATTCCCTTGGCTTCCGAGGTGGCGCTAGTGGTAAGTAATCCACCTGCCAAAGCAGGAAACCCAAGACTGATCCCTGACTTGGGCAGATCCCCTGGAGGAGGGCATGGAAACCCACTCCATTATTCTTGCCTGGGAAATGCCACGGACAGAGGAGACTGGCGGGCTGCAGCTGGTGGGGCCGCGAAGAGTCGGACACGACTGAGCACAGCACATTTTTGTTTAAACTAATTTGAATTATACATCCTGGCTCACATATCATTGGGAATCAGCAGGTAACACGGACAGTTTTTGGAGCCCCCAGACTGGGTTAGAATTCTGACCTAAGTGCTTATCACCTGACTGAACTTAGGGACATTACCTTAGCCTCTGAGAATGTTTTCTCATCTGCAAATGGGGTTAAAAAGTTTCTATACTATGTTTTTACTAAGATCACACAACGTAATGCATATTGGTAAAGTGCCTGCCAATAAAAAGAATCATTAAATCAATGATCTTTTTTTCCTTCTTTATAATGCTGTGCCTTTTTTTTTTTTTTTTTGCTGTATCCCTCAGGGCCTTCTATAATCATCACCAGCTGGTGCTCTGGAGCAATGTCTGTTCAGCCAGACCTTGCCGAGCGACTTTACAAGTTTCTGTTCCAGTGGCGACTGGGTGACTTTCCTTATTCAGACCACAGGCAGCAGTGCAAGCTGTACACAGAAAACCATGCCATGAAATTTCCTCCATGCCATTTTTCCTGTTTGCCTCCACTCTCTGATTACCAGTTAAAATTTTGCAGGAAAGCCAACTGAGTACAAAAAAATATTTCTTACAAAGGTAATTAACTTCCATAGAACTATAAAGTTGGAAGAAACATTAGAGAAAATATTGCCAACCAAAGAAGGAAATCAGGAACGAAGAAGGAAAATTTTAAACCTTCAATTTTAAAATATTGAACTTTTACATATGCTTCCTTATTCAACTCGTTGCCACCTTTAGAAGTAAATATTATGACCTGACTTGATAGGTGTGGAAACTGAGGGTCAGAGGTGAGGGATCTATCAGAGAACATAATAGTGTGTCTTACGCCAGAGACCACACCTTCTACTAGACTACGTGACTTCCAATAACAAGACAGCCGATGAGTGGGAATAAGTAAGAATCAGTGATGAGTCGGGAAACAAAGTTTTGCTCACAGGAAGGGCTTCTTGGGAAGTTTTCAGAGTAAGAATAAGATCTGAAATTTCACTTGGAATAAATTTCTTAGCTAGAGAATTGGATTCTATTTTGCCCTTTATTTATAGGGCAATTTGGAGGAGGGCATGGCAATCCACTCCAGTATCCTTGCCTGGAGAATCCCCATGGACAGAGGAGTCTGGCAGGCTACCATCCATGGGGTTGCAAAGAGTTGGACACAACTGAGCGACTAAGCACAGCACGTAGGGCAATACAATTCTCCTCTGTTTTAAGGCTATAATTTAAAAAAAATCCATTTAAGTTTAAAGAATACTACTCTCTCGGTATTCTTTTAAAGACTATGAAATGTGGCTGGATTTTTCAAGAGTGCCAAATGAAATGTCGCTACATGGGGAACGTCACGTTTCCTAGAAATAGAAAAGGTCTGTGCTGAGTTCATGCTTTCTGATCCATGGACTCACTTTCCACATTTACGAGTTTCTTTTCTTCTGCTGCTTTAGTTGCTGCTACCCTATTGTAATGCCAGCTTTCTATGAGAAGAATTCCTTCAAGCTGTCAATTGGAACGGAGGAAGGACGTGAAAATGCTAACAACATAGGGCTAGAGAAGTTTCTCTTTCAATCTTTCCAGTTTTCCCTTTGTCTCCTTTCATCATCCCCCCTCCTCTCAACACACACTCACATTTCTCTATCAACAGTAACTTGTATCAAGTGTGAGTCTGCAGATTCTCCAGGACATCTCCATATTTTCCTTGGAATCTATTTTTCAGCTTCTTAATTTTTGGGGACAGTCCATTTTTCATATATGGATAGCTGGATTGCTCTGTGTGTATCCCAAGGGGAAATTTCATCTTGATCTGCAGATTTAAACACCCTGTCCATTTATTTAAACTTGTTAACAGCAATCATGATCATCATTTAGATGTTTTTAGAATGCAGTATTTTATTTATGCACTTTAAAAAAGCCTTCATTGGATTTGTTACAATATTATTTCTGTTTTATGTTTTGTTTTTTTCCCACCAGGTGTGTGGGATCTTAGGTCATGGACCAGGGATTGAACCCAATCCCCCTGCACTGGAAGGCAAAGTGTTAACCACTGGACCACTAGGGAAGCTCCTATTTATGTGCTTTTGAAACAGCTTTAAAAAAAAAAACCAAAAACTGGCATAGTGCTTTGAAAACTTCAGCTCTGAAGTCAGATTTTCCTGGGTTTGAATTCTGGCTTTCCCACTTCTAGCCATGAATCCTTAAGCTAACTGTGTCACTGCTTTAATCCTCAGTTTCCTCATCTGTAAAGCAGGAAGACAGTAACACTCATCGGACTATTGGGAGAGTTCAATGGATGGAAAACACTGGGCAAGACAGATGGAACATAGTCTGTGGAGTCCATGGGGTTGCAAAGCGTCAGACATGACTCAGCGACTTAACAACAATATGCTCAATAAAGTATTCCCTGTCATTATCTTCTCTTTCTTTATAAGGTAGGATATTAATACAGGAGTTAGATAAATAGAAGAATGACAGGTACAAGTCATTTTTAAAATTTATATATTTTTAATTGAAGGGTAATTGCTTTACAGTATCGTGTTGGTTTCTGCCAAACATCAACATGAATCAGTCACAGGTATACGTATGTCCCCTCCTCTTGAACTTCCCTCCCACCTCCCTACCCATCACCCCCCATCTAGGTTGTTACAGAGCCCTGGTTTGAGTTACTTGAATCATACAGCAAATTCTCACTGGTATCTATTTTACATATGTAATGTATGTTTCCATGTTACTCTCTCCATACATCCTACCCGTTCCTTCATAGCAGTAGGACAGGTACAAGTCATTTTTAAGGACAGCTTTTCAATATTGACTTTCCAAGTAATGTGAAGCGATCCCAGGTATCTGTGCCACTACAAAAAGCTGTAAACACGTTGCAAATTGTCACCCAGTACTTCTGATTCAGCTTATGTCACAGTGCACACGCCCTCCTTGATGGAGACATGGTTACCGGGGGCTTGCCACGGCGTTTGGAAGCAGAGCATGTCAAACGAGAGCTGAGTCAAACGAGAGCTGAGTCAGAGTACCCCTTAGACTTTGAAACAGCACACAGCTGCACTGTTAAGTTCATATTGGAATCGTCTCTTCGTTATTTTTTCAAGACTACAAGAAATTTTTATTTCCTTTTTTTTAAAGAAAAATAATCTGTTTTTGGCTATTTTGGTAGAAATGAGTGATTTTAGAGAGGGAAATTGTTTCAACAGAAGCTATAATACACACTTGTCGATATTAGATTGGAGTCATCTCTTCTTTGGTTGTTGCGAATGGAGTCAAACTTCACGAAACACCATCTCATCAAATATAGATGCTGAGAGTATGGGAAGGAATCAAAGCTTCTCTATAGGGCACAGCTGGTATAAAACTTGTGAGCAGGGCTGAGAAGCCGTGGTTGCCTCAAGGCTGTTGCACAGACATCTCCTTAGTGGTCACTGTCCACTGTGTTGAGGTACTGGGCCTGGGCCTGAGGGGGCGATGGAGAGCAAGACAGCTGTCCCAGGTCTTACGAATCTTACAGCCACAACTGGGGTCAGGGAAGGCAGGCTATTTACAAAAGGAGATGACAGCTTTTGCTGCAAAAATGCTGGGCAGCAGACTCTCCTAAATCAGTGATTTGAAACAACCTAAATAGTATGCGCAGCGAGAGTCAAAGGAGCATATAACCCAGGGTTTCTCAAAATTATTTTCACTAATACCCACTTAAGGAGCCTTTTTAGATGTTTTCTTCTAACCGCTGCCCCTGAGATGAAAATTTCACAGTATAGGTACATGCCTGCTGGTTATGCACGTTAGGTAGCTTCAGTCACGTCTGACTCTTTGTGACTCTATGGGCCACAGCCCTCAAGGCTCCTCTGTCCATAGGCTTCTCCAGGCAAGAGTACTGGAGTGGGTTGCCATTTCCTTCTCCAGGGGATCTTCCCAACCCAGGGACTGAACTCACATCTCTTACATCTCTTGCATTGGCAGGTACGTTCTTTACCACTACTGCCACTAGGGAAGCCCCATCATGTGTGTATGAGTTTTATACATAAAAAGAGTAAGAATTTTTTTGCCTTCCAAGAGCCAATTTTCATCCCCTCTGTTCATTATCCCTGCACTAAGAATGCAGGATCTAATCCACCTGGGAGGGTTTATGAGAAGCTTCTAGAGACAGTTGGGTTGCACCAAGGAGGGAATAGGAGGTTCTCAAAGAAGAGGAAGGAGCATTCCAGCTATTGGGAATAGCGGTGGGATGAATGGGTAAAAGAAACTTTGTTATTTGGAAACTGGTGGGATGGTTGGAACATGGGGTTCATGTTTGGGTGTGGTGGGAGAGAAAACCAGCAGTGGGGAGTGTTTGGTGACTCAGCACCATGGGGAGCGCCTGACCCGAAAAATCAACATTTCAGTTTCTTCTGGATCTTTCTTTCCTGCTTACACTCTAGACGTGGAAACGACTTTGCTTCCCAGGATGACCGACCCTCATTGTAACCTTTAAAATGCTCCTACAGTGGAAGGGGAGGCAGGGTCCTTGCAACCACGAGGCTGGTAACCAGAGCCTGAAACCTGCTGTTCCCCCTGATGGGTCAGCTGGGAAATCAAGGGAAATGAATCACTGCAAGCAGCTGTGTGGGTTGACCCTGCCTTTTGGCATTTGGCCACCATTTGCCAGTAAAAGCAGAAGCAGAAACTGACCTGTACTGATTGTTATTCACATGTGAGTCAATTTGCAGTGAATTTCTTAAAAGCTGATTTTAATATTCTTCCTGAATTTCACTATTAGCAAGAATGCCTTTGGTACATACTTGGAATTCTGTTTTTTATTTATTACTAATAAAAGTATGCAGTCCCTGATTGGAATGATGAGTGGAATAAGGCATCTACGTGATCCTTAACTGCCTTGAAACTTATGGTGTGGCAGGAAAATCAGACAATCAACAAAACTAAAAAAGGTTTAAATATAGAAGTATAGATTACCTTGAAAATTTAACAGGACCAAGTTCTGCTTTTCTTTTGGTACTGAAGCGCTTGTATGCATACAGTTTAAGTGCCCGCCTGCCCCTCCCCCACTCAGAAGGTACAGAGTCCGTCTGCAAGGCGGAGATCTGGATTCATCCCTGGGTTGGGAAGATCCCCTGGAGGCGGGCACTTCAACCCCCTCCAGTATTCTTGCCTGGAGAATCCTCATGGACAGAGGAGCCTGGCGGGCTACAGCCCATGGGGTCGCAAATAGTGGGACATGACTGAGCGACTAAGCACAGCACAGCACACGTATATACACATTCATACATACATACGCGCGTGTGTGTGCATGTATATATATATATATATATAGGTTCCCTGCTGGCTCAGTGGCAAAGAATCTGCCTGCAATGCAGGAGACATAGGAAACTGGGGTTCAATCCCTGGGTCGAGAAGATCCCCTGGCGGAGGCAATGGCAACCCACTCCAGTGTTCTTGCCTGGAGAATCCCAGGGACAGGGGAGCCTGGTGGGCTGCCGTCTATGGGGTTGCACAGAGTCAGACACGACTGAAGCGACTTTGCAGCAGCAGCAGCAGCAGCAGCAGCAGCAACAAGAAGAGCCCCTAGAGGAAGCAATGGTAACCCACTCCAGTATACTTGCCTTAAAAGTCCCATGGATAGAGGAGCCTGGTGGGCTACAGGCCCCGGGGCCACAAAGGGTCGGACACCAACTGAGCAACTGAGCACAAGAAGTATGTGTGTGTATATATATGTATTTTCATACACATACATGAACAAGACAAGAAAGTCCTCCCCTTATACTAGAGAGAGAGACTGGGATGCCTATAAATGTGCAGCACTGATGTCAACTTTACTCTTTCACCTTTGCAGCTTTAGCAATTAAGAAAATGATGCCAAAAAGCCAAGCAAAATTCTCTTTTGCCCAATATTTTCTAAACCAAAATTGTGCTCACCCTAAAGTGAGAAACATGAGCCTCCCTAGTGGGGGAATAACACAGGAAATTTGAAACCAGGACTGGTGAAAAAAACTTAGGAACGTAAAAGTCGACACATTTTAGGCGAATCTGGGACTTAGTAAAAACAATCATGCTACAAAATATTGAAATAATTCTCTGACCTACACCTACTTACATCAATTTCCACTGAGCTAATTTTAACCTCAGTGAAGAGGGGGAAAAAAAAAAATCTCTCCACTGAATATTTGCAGAATTGAATTCCAAAGCCTGTTAGGTTTGTTTCCTTTAATCTAACATGGATAAGACTTCTGTTTCTTTTTGTATAATGTAGAGTACAGAGAAACAGGAAGCCCAGAACTGCTAAATGCAGGCCATTGTGCAGACATAATGTAGTTGTGCTCAGATGTGATATTTGTTCTTCTGGGTCTTATTAGGGGCACTCTAATTAATTAAAGCATGACAGATGTCATTGCTGAATCCTCTGTCCATTATAGTTAAGGCTTCATTTGGGGAGCATGGTACCATCTGAGTGAAAATGATCCATTCACACCACGTTAAGCAGAGATAAATAATCCAAATTAAATTAAGCAGGAAGCACTGAGCCCAGCTATGATTCACAGCTGAAACTAAGTCTGATCTGGTTTATAATGCAGAAGTTTCCCTGTGTGGGAGGCTGCCTCTGGGTGGGGGGCCCTAGTTCTCCCCTCCCAGATACCCCTTTCCCAGCACCCCCCACTAGCTCTGCCTTGTTACCAGTACAGAAGCCAACTTCCTCCAACAATGATCTTTTAGACGTGAGACCCTTCCTCTAGTTTTGGCTCCAGTGGGCACTTGGAGTCTTCACTAGCCTTTCTGAGACACCGAATGTACCAAAGATACTTTCAAAGAGAGTCACAGAGTCATGAGAACTGGTGAGGGGGACTGAAGGAACAGGCTGATCCAGATCCTAGTTCTTTCTCTTGGGACAAATGAGTCCACATGTTTTTAATGGAGTAACTTCAGTATCTGTTGAAATCTGAAAATGGAAAGATCTGCTCTGTATAGAACTATACTTCATGTGGACTTCCTCCCAATACCCCCACTGCTTGCTTTCATCAGTAAATGAGGTGGATTTATGACGAAACAAAGGAAGGCTGTTTGAAAGACTTTTTCAAAACAATGGGAAAGGCTCTGGGTTAGCCGTGTCACATTTGAAAGTGCCTCGTTTTTCCTGAAGGAGACCTGGGTCTTTTTCCACTCTGAGGTCCCCTCCATCACGCTGGTCTCTTGCATTAAACGCCCGCAGACATTCTGGGGTTCTAGCAAAGAGGAAGTTTAGTTAAGCATATTTAAGTAATTTGCTGACCATGCGGTGTGTTTACTGACGGTTGTCACCTTGTAGGAAGAGCTTCTAGTTCAACTCCTAGCACCACTGCGCCAGCTTCCCCCAGAGCTGAGACACACAGGTGCCCAGGATCCAGAAGCTGTGTTACAAAATAAAGGTATCTCACAGCGCCTGGCACAAGAAGTATGTAAGTAGTGGAGGAAAAACAGGCTCAAAGTGTCTGAAGACAGAAACTCGTCCATATAAGGAAGTCTTCCAAATCTTACGCAAGAAAGAAATTTCAAGGATATTTTCTCAAATTTGGTATCCCCAAACTTTATGATTCCCAATAAAAGTATGTAAAACAGGAAAACACTTTTCTAAACTATCAAAACATTATAAATACATACAATATTATGAATTACATATGCCTCTATTTGATCATTCACTCAAATATGACCGGCCCATCAACACAGCGGGCTTCCCTGGTAGCTCAACGTGAAAGAGCCCGCGTGCAATGCAGGAGACCGCGTTTGATCCCCGGTTCAGGAAGATCCCCTGGAGAAGGGAATGGCTACCCACTCCAGCATGCTTGCCTGGGAAATTGCATGGACAGAGGAGCCTGGTGGGGTCCATGGAGTCGCATAAGACTTGGACACAGCGACTAAACAACAACAGGTCAGCACAACACCCAGAAGCATAGTATAATAATTAGATCAGTAATTGTTGGCATTTTGTCACATGAAAGCTGCAGGGAGATGTTGAGGCTTTGTTTCCAGGCCTCTAGGGACACTGACTAGTACTGACAGGACTGTCAGAGTAAGAACAGAGGCTTACGGGCCGCTTACCCTGACGACAGCGTGGCCCGTGCTCTGGGAGCTGGGGGTGGGGGGCTGGCTGTTGGGACTCCCCGCAGTTTCAGGGGCTCTCAGTCCTGCAGCCACATCCCTCAGACTGTTCAGTCTGTTCCCACCATCGGGAATCGGCCTGTCTCTGCACCTTGTATCTCCGAACCACAGCAGACTGCTGGCTCTGCCCAGAAGCCTGAGGGCCAAGCCTGAAATGCCAGGACATTAACCAGGCCTGGGAGCAGGGCTCAACCAGGAACTCAGTAAATGGACACAGGCTCCCTCACCCTCGCTTGTTGGATGGGTTTATTCCAAAGCATGCGTTCTCTGCTCCCCAGGGTCTCCCCATGGACGTGAGCGTCCCTGCCCACAGGACAGGTATCTCAACACCCATGCCCTCTCACTGCCCCCTTGCCCGCTGGCGTTCCCTGAAACGCCCAGGTTACTGCATGCCTTGTTGCGTTGTCTCAGGTCCGCTTCTGGGGAACCAAACTAGGGCACCCGCCGCCAGACATGGCACATTTTCATCTCTGTGTATACAATGCTTTTTCTTTTTTTTAAACAGATGAACATATTGATGTTATTAAGATTGTTTGTTGACAGTCTTGGCTGCTGAAAGTGATTTGCCACTAGTCTTTGAAATAGCCGTGTGCAACACCCAGCAGCCACATTTTGAAGAAGTGAGGTGGAGATTAGCTGATCAGGTCACTTTTTGGTTGTTGTCATATTATTTGTACTAGGCATTTGGGTCGGTCTGTAACATCGCTGAGAAACTTCAGTGTTTGAAACATCCTCATTTTTTGTGTTTTTTTTTTTGCTTTTTATTTAACTGTCTATGAATTTTCAACTTTGGCAAACGGTTTGTGTTTACCGTTAATGGAAGATGTCCATATCAGGGTTAAAATTTAAAAACATCGACACACCCATATTGTGTAGAGTATGATCATTAATGGGTAACCAAGGTGTGATCTCACATTATTGCTTCTCCCTTTTATTGAAAAGGATTACCTGAGCTTTTATTATTTCCCTCCTTGAAATAAGTCAGAAATTTGGTTAAGCTAAAAAATAATGGTATTTTAAAAATAATAGTGAATTTTTAAACTGAAAAGCTGTTGATTCTATGTACTTTTATAATCCACTGTCTTAAAATTGAAGGAAAGCATGCATAGATTATATACTAGCAAAATAGGTTTATTGTGAAAATTGGCTCTTTGCCATAGTTTGGGGAGAGTCTGTGGAGAACAAAGTGGCGCAAGTGGTAAAGATCCTGCTGCCAATGCAGAAGACACCATAGACACCAGGAAGACGACACCAGGAAGACCCCCTGGAGGAGGGCGTGGCAACACACACCAGCATTCTTACCTGGAAGATCCCGGGGTCAGAGCAGCCCGGTGGGCTACAGCCCGTGGAGTCGCAAAGAGTCAGATGCAACTGAGCTCACGCAATAGCAACAAAGGACACAATAAGGGAGGTCTAGCCCTTGGGCAGGGGTGCAGCCCAGGCCCCTGTATGGGGAGTGCAGTCTTCACCGCGGGACTGCTGGGGAGGCCCCTCTGTCTGCAGTCATTTCTGAAAGTCTTTCAGCTGAAAGAAATTTAGGGTCTCCAAGGGCAACAGTGGTTCATGAAGGCCAGCTGCAGGGGCTGGGACGCTGGGCAGAAAGCTTCTGGTTCCAGCCTGTCATGGAAGCAGAGATCCAGCACCGTGGGCATGGGCCCCGAGGCTGACAACTCACTTGGGAACTGGCTGTGACAAGAGTCCACCTAGCCTTCCAGCCACCACCCGGATCTCCTGGATTTTGGTGTGAACATAAGTGACTGCATTTCCATTTCCTACCAACCTAATTCAGTATAAAGTTTGGTGTCAGATGTCAATTAAAATGTAAAAACCACAAAAATACAGAAATGTGGTACTTCCTGCACACCTGAATTATTCAATGGAGACCATGCCAACTGCAAAAAAGACCCCTCGCTCTTTTCTGTCTGTAGCTTTGTCAACTCCACATGGCCTGGCACACTTTCCCACACAAAGCAGGCATCCGTGCTGTGGGGGGTTCTTGTTGAGAAAATGAGAAGAGCTCTGCTATAGGGGTGACCGTCAGTCAGTTCAGTCACTCAGTCGTGTCCAACTCTTTGCGACCCCATGGACTGCAGCATGCCAGGCCACCCTTCCATCACCAACTCCCTGAGTCCACCCATACCCATGTCCATCGAGTCAGTGATGCCTTCCAACCATCTCGTCTCCCTCAGTCAGTCTCTCCCATCAGGAAGCTTCCATAAGGCTCTTATCCTTCTCCATCAGAGAGCAGACAGACTGAAAACCACAATCACAGAAAACTAATCAATCTGATCACATGGACCACAGCCTTGTCTAACTCAACGAAACTATGAGCCATGCCGTGTAGGGCCACCCAAGATGGGAGGGTCATGGTGGAGAGTTCTGACAAAACGTGGTCCACTGGAGAAGGGAATGGCAAACCACTTCAGTGTTCTTGCCTTGAGAGCCCCATGAGCAGTATGCAGAGGTGACACTAGTGGAAAAGAATCTGTCTACCAATTCAGACACGAGTTCGATCCCTAGGTCGGGAAGATCCCCTCAAGTAGGAAATGGCACCTCATGCCAGTATTCTGGCCTGGAAAATTCCATGGACAGAGAAGCCTGGCCGGCTACACTCCAAGAGGCCACAAAGAGTTGGATGCGACTGAGTACACAGGAGCTGACCACTGAGAGTGTAGGGGCCACCAGGGGGTCAAAGCCAGTGTTTCTGCTTGGTGGGGAGACAGAACGGGATGCTGAGTCTGTGTCTTAACGCATTTGTAGGACTCAGCTCAGGTAAGGGTGGTGGAAGAAGACACTGCATAAATGTCCCCGTGATCTGGGGGATGGAGAGCAGCCTTGTAACCCAGTGTGACTGGAGCTTGGAAAGTATTGATGGGAAGTGGGTAAGTTTTGAAGAGTCTTAGAAGTTGGGCTATAATTATGAACTTTTTTTTCAACAGATAAGATTCCTAAGGAGGAGGTCAAATGAATAATAATCTTTTTAAACTAATTAAACCATTGATAACATTATATTATATATAATATAATTTATTGTACTATTATATTATCTGGTTCTTTTTCTTTCCCTTGTATTTTTAATTTACGTATAGTTGGTTTATAATGTGTTAGCTTCAGGTGTACAGCAAAGTGATTCGTATATGTATGTATAATGTATGTATACCTATGTGTATATATACTTTTTCAGATTCTTTTCCATTAGAGGTTATTAAAAGATGCTGAACATAGTTCCCTTTGCTATATAGTGGGCCCTTGTTGGTTATATACTTTATATATAGTGTAATCATTCTTAAAGAGGGATCATCCCAGACCAGCCACGTGGGCATCCCCTGGGAACAAGTGTGAAATGCAGATTCCAGGGCCCCGCGCAGGCCGACCAAATGGGAAACGCGGCATCTGTGTAACCTGCCCTCCAGGTGATTAGGATGACCACTCATGAACCGCTGGGGGTAGAGACAAGGGGGTCATGGTTTTCCTGTGATTCACCTGATGAAGCCTGGATTCACTGCCCTCAGATGTTTTAAGCCAAAGGTCGTGCAGCCCGCACTTTGTTAACAGGTTGCCCACCTCCTAAATAGAGAAAGCAAAATGTGTTCCTTTGTGTAAGGAACGTATTAAAACACTGCCTTATTTCCTTCTTTGCTGAATTTCACATGAACTAGACAAAACACACCCCAGCCTCAACTATTTTCCAGAGAAATGAGCTAAGGTAAGTGGTGGAGTGCTAAAATTAAGCCACAGGCTCCTCCTATCCCCCAGACTCTCCTCATGGTGAACTGCAAAAGGCTTTCATTCCATTGACCCCGGAGCTGGAGGCAGAGACCTTCAGGAGAGGGTGTTTTCAGGTGACTATCACGCTCAGAGACACATCGACTTGATTTTGGAATTCTTCGGGGCTGGTTTAAAAGCTATTTTGGAAACATTCTTGGTTGAACACCCACGCGATATTGGCCAGGGCCTGAGGGTAGCAAGTACAGGGGTGTTGGGGCCTTGGGCAGGTGGGCAGGCAAGGTTAGCAGACAACCCTCCTTTGAGTCCTGCCAGGCCTTACACATGCTCCCTGGGGCCCAGTGCTGCAGCGATAGACCCAAGAGCTCAGAAGTCCTCCTCTACTAGGGGACCGGAGGAGAGCGGCCCACATGGTGAGGGCAGGTCTGGGCGAATGGGAGACTCTGTGACCCCAGAAAGACCACCCAGCCCTCCTATCTCATTAAAAATACCGCCAGCAACCATGGGTTTCCCAGCTCATGGGCTGACTTGCATTTTATTTCAGGGACCTCTTGGGAATGCAATCAGATATTCCTGAGCTTGGAGGGAACCTATTAGGCAGTGAAGACCTCCCCTTACTTTCTTCCCTGACAGATGCTCCTGGGGTTCGTTGAATATTTCCAGAGACACAGACCACACATCACTTTGAAGCCTGTAAAGCATCAGAGTCTGAATCTGTCAGGCGCTCCCATGTTTCAGGCATGGAGTTAGACACCAAAGCAGAACTGCAACCAGGCTGCCTCTGATCCAGTACTGAGACTGTCACCCTATTAAAGGGATCAGACTTGGCAAGAATGAAGTTAGCACGAAGAGGGACGTCTCTTTAGAGAGGACTGGCATGGCTGTGCCATAGGTCCCACCTCCTCTATGAAATAACATAAAACCCTGGTGTCATCTGTGGACTCAATTCTATGATGTAGCTAAACCAGGGTTTCTGAACTTCAACACTAATGACGTTTTGGTGCCAAATAATTGCTCTCTGATTGGGGCCTGTGGGGGATTGTGGGATGTCTAGTGGTGTCCCTTGCCTCTTCTGTTGAGGCCCATAGCACTTGACCTCTGATGTGATGGTGCAAAATATCTCTGGACATTGCCTTATTACAAGTGAAATTGTGTGTGTGTGTGTGTGTGTGTGTGCGCGTGCACTGGTATAAAATGCCTTCTTTAAATGTGGGTCTGGGAGGAAAGAAAAGAGCTGGAAAAGAGAGGCTGGCATTTGGGATTCGTGTAAAACCATGAGACGTCTGTGGTTTTTAATTCTAAGAAGGTTGATCTGGGCCAGTGTCTATACAGTCATTTAGTCTTAAGGGCTCTTTGTTCGTAAAATGCTGCCAGTCTAAGATCCTAGGGTTCCCTGAAACCTGAGAAGTGAGGGACCCAGGAAGGTGTGAGGACCTCAAGGTCAGGTGGTAGTCCCCTGGACCTGCCTGACCTCACCTGTGGGAGCTGCTGGTGTTGTCGCTCACTCCTATTCTTGCTGTACACCATGTCCTCGTCTCTCCCCGCCCACGAACATGAGTGGAGGCTCGGAATCTTGCCTCACTTGAAGGAAAGTCACATCAGCTTCTCAACTTAGAAACACATCATTAAAATGTATTAGGCCCTTTGTTAATTATTATTGAACTTCACTCAATGGAATGTTTCCTAGACTTTGGGATTCATTTTTCTGTTTCTAAAACTCCCTGTCCCCACTACCCACACATGCACACACACGTGCATATGCACACACACCCCTTTATTACAACCCTAGGTGACAGGGGTCTGAGGTTAGGATGCTGCTGTCCCGTTAGATACCAGCACCAGCCAGACAGCACTCCCCCTCAGCCCAAGGATCTGGGTCTCATCTGAAATATCTACTCACGGCCTGGCCATGTTTGCACAAGAAACTGAGACGGAAATCCCTGATAAAGAATGAAAGGGCCCAGGGACTTTCCTGACAGTCCAATGGTTAAGATTCTACCTTTCAATGCAGGGGGTGTGGGTTCAATTCCTGGCCGGGGAGCTATTATCCCTCATGCGGCAAACAAACAAATAAAAAACAGAAACAGTATTGTAACAGATTCAATAAAAGCTTTAAAAAAATGGTCCACGTCAAAAAAAAAAGTCTTTAAAAAACAAAAGAATAAAAAGACCTAGACCATTCTAAACATAGAGAATGAGCCATTCTTCAGGAGATTATGTTAAAAGAATACTCCTAGTCCTAAAAGGAACCTACTTCTCAGAATTCAGGTTTCTGCTGTTGTGTAATTTTTCACCAAAAATACCCTCCCCTGGGCCACCTACCATAGCCTCCCAGCATCTGGCCTTGTGATTGTAGTTTGAATTCCTTGGAGTGCTTCAGCACTTCTAGACATTCAATCACACAGATTTCATTTGAGGTCTGAGCTATACATTGCTGAGATTTTAGAAGCTCTCTCCCGCTAGGGATAAGAAAGGAAGTGGTTGCCTTAAGCGTAGTGAATGAAGGATCCAGAAGATTCCATTCACAAAAGAATGCAGGAGGGGAAAGATATTATTTGGATTATTTGGCTGTGAATTTATTTCGTTCTTCCAGATGCTATAAATCTTTGGTACCACTTAAAATTCCAATTCTGTGCTTGGATGAGATGCATAGAGATTACCTGATCTAACGCTGCAGGCAAGAAAAATAAGCACCAAGGAATTTAAATGACTTATCTGAGCTCCTTTAACTGGTTATCAGCAAAACTATCGGACATGGCATTGATTTCCGATAGATAATTTGTCTTGGGAACATCAAATATAATCCATTATGAAGCAGCAGAACTTATGGGAGGAGGACTACAATTTCACGAGCATTTACTTGGCATTGAACTTTTTTTTTTTAAGTTTTTTTTTTACATGATATTATACATGTTTTAATGTCATTCTCCCAAATCATCTCACCCTCTCCCTCTCCCACTGAGTCCAAAAGTCCGCTATACCCATCTGTGTCTTTTTTGCTGTCCTGCATACAGGGTCATCATTGCCATCTTTCTAAATTCCATATATATGTGTTAGTATGCTGTACTGGTGTTTTTCTTTCTGGCTTACTTCACTCTGTATAATCGGCTCCAGTTTCATCCATCTCATCAGAACTGATTCGAATGTATTCTTTTTAACAGCTGAGTAATACTCCATTGTGTATATGTACCACAGCTTTAATTTAAAAGTGTGCATCTACTTGAAAGCCGCTGATGGAGCATCTGGCTCAGGCGTCACATGGCTTACCCCCACAGTGTACTGGGCTCATGCCAAGCTGTGTTAACATGAACAGGGAGAGACACACAGCCTCACTGCCTGGCTTAGGTGGGCGTACAGGCAACTGTGGGTACAGTTGCATTTGTACCCAAAATGGGATTTTCTAGAAGTGAAGATACAATTACAGACCTCAAGTTAGTACAATATCTTAAGAAATGGCATGATCCCAGCTTTTCTGTTGGTATTCAATACACATGATTCCAAACGCCATCGCATGGTAATGTATTCTTCAGTTGGAGGCAGGGTGATGCTACCCTTGTGAGTCACTAGCAGGATACTTCTCAGATATTAATGTCAACTGGATATCCTGTTCAAATTGCAGGTTCCGATTCAGTAGGTCTGGATGGGGTCTGGGGTTTTGCCTTTCTAGCAAGCTCCCAGCTGCTGGGGCTGCCACTGCTCCATAGACCAGGCATTGCTATCACTGGTATCAAAGGTCTTGTGGGGTTTGTACATAGAGTGGGGCATGGAAAGATAGAGACAGGACCACAGGCATCCTAATTCTCCCACTCACTACATAGAAAATCTTAGTAAGGACTTCCCTGGTGGTGCAGCGGATATGAATCCACCTACCAATGTAGGGAACACGATTCATCCCCTGGTCCTGGAAGATTCCACATGCAGCAGAGCAACCAAGCCCGTGCTTAGAGCCCTGCTCTACCTCAAGAGAAGAAGTGAAGTGAAAGTGTTAGTCACTCTGTTGTGTCCAACTCTTTGAGATCCCATGGACTCTAGCCCAATAGGTTCCTCTCTCCATGCAATTTTCCATGCAAGAATAGTGGAGAGGGTAGCCATTACCTTCTCTAGGGGATTTTCCCCACCCAGGGTTGGAAACCGAGTCTCCTGCATTGCAGGCAGATTCCTTACTGTCTGAGCCACAAACAGAACAGTAGCCACTGCTCCCCACAACTAGAGAGAAAGCAGTGATGACCCAGCACAGGTAAAAAAAAAAAAAATACCAACTTCCTCGAATCCTGTTGAGCAGTGGTTTTCTGATAAATAAACTGAGATTATAATAATGATGAGACTTGTTTCAAGAAAATGGAAAAAACACATGGAGAAATAATTTTGAAAAGCCAGGCCATGTACATAATTGCTAGCTATGGAAATAAGATATGTGTGTGTGTGTATATATATATATATATATATATAATATCCATGCATTGCATGTGTGTATGTATCCTGTATATATAACCTATGTATATCCTATGTATCCTATGTATGTATACATGTATATGTATATATGTGTGTCTGTATATATATATATATATACTGCATATATTCACATACACAGGATTACTATGTACCCTAATTTGAACTCATGGGAAAATATGGCTTCTAAGTTAGGGAAAAGTTCCTCAATAAAGCTCAGAGAATGAATTTCTCCCTATCTGCACTTTACAATCAAATTTCCAATAGTTTGGTGGTGAAGAACTATTTTACAGGAAATAGCTAAGGTCCCCACAGGTACGAGAACATATTTACCTGTCATACATGGTATTTGGTCTTGCTGAGGTTTAGTTCAGCCGCTGACATTCACAGGCTGTGCTATAAAACCAGAGCCTGGCTGTGCAGGCTGTTTACTTTATTACAGACTCAGGACTTTGGAAGGCTCTCCAGACCACAGTGGGTCTTGAGAAGATGCCACCCTGGGCTGAGCAAACACACAGTATGCCCAGGCAGACTTCTGGTGGTTAATGGAAATCTAACAGCTGAGCAAACCGTAGGGCTCTGTTTGTAAGACCCTCCTTCTCTTCCATGGCAAACTAAGCAGGAAAGTGAATTCCTCCAAGATGACCACAAGATGCTTCTATTAGGTAAACAGCAGATTTGTGAAAAGCCTTCTGTTAGTCTGTCTTATTTAAATGGAAGGGGGATGATTTCATAATAACAGCTGTCAACAATCCATATAACTAATGGAAATAGGGCCATACTTCATTCTGAGTTTCCAGGTAACATTTTTACACTCACATGATAATGTCTCAGTGATATAATACTCAGTTTATTTTATAAAACTACATCAAAACTGAAAGCAATACTAAGTCTTTTAATTAATAAAGAGTGATTTCCTCTAGCAAATGCTTTACAAATGTTTGTTCTTATACCTCATTGGTGAAGAGGGCAGCCACAGAGTTAGACATTTGTTCAAATCTGAGCTCCTCTTTTTTCTAGTCTCAGGCAATTAACTTCTTATACCTCAGTCTTGTTACTTATAAAATGGGGGTAACATTAGCACTCCTGAAGTCACCAGGGGGCTTCAATGAGATATTGCATGTGTGCAGCCACTGTGGAGAATAGTATGTTGGTTCCTTAGAAAATTAAAAATAGAGTTGTTATATGATCCAGTGATCCAGCTCCTGGGTTATATCCGGAAAAATCATCAGTAGAAAAGACACATGCAACCCAATGTTCATTGCAGCACTGTTTACAATAGCCACGATACAGAAACCACTCAAGAGACCATCAGTGGATGACTGGCTTAAGAATATATGCCATATATGTACATATACACATATATATTTATCTATCCATATATATTTATCTATCTATATAGTCTTGTTGTAGTTTAGTTGCTAAGTCATGTCTGACTCTTTTGTGATCCCATGTAGCTCACCAGGCTCCTCTATTCATGGGATTTCTCAGGCAAGAATACTGGAGTGGGTTGCCATTCCCTTCTCCAGGGATCTTCCTGACCCAGGGATTGTGCTTGCGTCTCTGGGTCTCCTGATGCAGGCAGATTCTTTACCAGGAGCCACCTGGGAAGTCCAATATGTGTGTGTGTGTTTGTGTATATATGTATTTCATTTGATATACAATGGAATATTAACCAACCATAAAGGACCTAGAGAAGCAGTCTCCAACCTTTTTGGCACCAGGAACTGATTTCATGGGAGACAATTTTTCCATGGACTGGAGGTGGGGGGATGCTTTGAGGATGATTCAAATGCATTACATTTATTGTGCACTTTGTATCTACTATTCTTTCATCAGCTCCACCTCAGATCACTTGGCATTAGAACCTGGAGGTTGGGGACCCCTGACCTAGGGAAGACCATAATAAGTGAAGTGAGTCAGATAAACAGAGATACACATTAGATGATAGAATATATGTGGAACCTAAAAAATAATACAGGTGAATTTATACAAAACAGAAACAAACTCACAGATATAGAAAACAAACTTATGGATACCAAAGGGGAATGTGGAATAATTTAGGAATATGGGATTAACAAATACAAACCTCTATATTTAAAATAGATTAGCCACAAGAATTTTACTGTATAGCACAGGGAACTAAATTCAATATCCTGCAATAACCTATACTGGAAAAGTATCTGAAAAAATATAACTGAATCCCTTTGCTATACACCTGAAACTAACACGATATTGTCAATCAATTATGCATCAGTAAAAAAGGTATTGCACACGTGTAATGTTTCACATGTGACTTAGTCTAAAAAGACCCTAATAATTCTTACTATTATTGTCTCCATGCTAGCCTGCTGACATCACAGGCTGTGACCTGCCATTAAGTAGGACACATTTTCTGGTCCAGGAGTTTATAGAAGTGATTTCACAGATCTTGCAGATGCCTGGGTTCAGTAGATACGGACATTCGTAATCTTAACAGCTACCATTAATTGGATGTAAAGTGAAGTCGATCAGTCATGTCCAACTCTTTGTGACCCCGTAGACTGTAGCCTTCCAGGCTCCTCCATCCATGGGATTTTCCAGGCAAGAACACTGAAGTGGGTTGCCATTTCCTACTCCAGGGGATCTTCCCAACCCAGGGATCAAACCCAGGTCTCCCGCATTGTAGGCAGATGCTTTACTGTCTGAGCCACCAGGGAAGTCCATTAATTGGATAAGACAGAAGCAAGTGTTTTGCATGTGTGAATTCTCAGGGTCGCCCTCAACCATATTATCATCATATAAAGGTGGCCACCATATAAATGGTAGGATGTACAGTTGGGATTTGAACCTACAGATGGCTCATCCTGTGTCCCTTGTTCTGACATGCTAACTAGCACACATGCTAAAAGCCCAGGTGGGGGCTTCTCTGGTGGCTCAGTGGTAAAGAATCTGCCTGCTAATGCAGGAGACCCGGGTTTGAGTCCTGGTCTGGGGAGATCCCACATGCCCTGGAGCAACTAGGTCTGTGCACCACAGCTGTTGAGCCTGTGCTCTAGAGCCTGGGAATCACAACTACTGAAGGCCATGTACCTCAGAGCCTGTGCTCTCAAACAAGAGAAGCCACCACAATGAGAGGCCTGCCCACTGCAACTAGAGAGTAGTCCCCAATCGCCGCAGCTAGAGAAGAGCCTGTGCGGCAACAAAGATCCAGTACAGCCAAAAATTAAAAAATACAATCTTAAAAAATAAGCAAATTCAGTTTTTAAGAAAGTCCAGGTGGTTCCAGCTGTGGACTGCTGGGTACTTTGGGTTCTTTCTGGGGAAGGTATACTTTTTTTTTTTTTTCTAGAAAACAATAGAATTGTGGGAGATTACAAAACTTATTTTTATGCAAACAATTCCTTCTTTCTAAAATGGAGGCCCTTATAATCATTGGCCCCCATGTTCTCAGCCAGCTTTCATCTGGGGAAAAACTTTAGCCTAAGAATAAGTTTAATCAGAGAAGTGAGAAAATGCAGAAACAAAGTGGTCAATCAGGACAAAACAGTTATAGAGTCTGTGGAAATGGCAACTCACTCCAGTATTCTTGCCTGGAAAATCACATGGATGGAGGAGCCTGGCGGGCTACACCCCATGGGATCGCAAAGAGTTGGACATGACTGAGCGAGTAAGACACAAACAGTCAAGAACCTTTCATTCCTCCTCAAGGACTGTAGATAATACTAAGAAACGTTCTGTAAGCTGACTTGTAGATACTGAAACCTCCACCACGTGGAAGAAATTAATCACATAAAGACCAAACTGTATCTATAACATAAGGTGCCACAGTTCCAAGGACTGGGAATTCAAAGAAATGGGAACAAACTAACTTGGAACTGAAGATTAACTATACTTAAAACGATGAAGATGGCAATTGTCAGACCACTGATGACCAATTCCAAGATGACTCTGCTGTTTCTGCATGGAGCCCTTTCCCTGCCTCTGTCTAAAAGAGCTCTTGCCTGCTGGTTGTCAGTGTGGGAAGTCAGGCTTTGGACAGGAGTCTGCCCTCCCTCTTTGGTTACCAGCCTTTGAAATAAAGCAAACTTTCTTTCCCACCAACCTTGCCTCTTTATTGGCTTTTGAGGTGGGAGCACCTGGATCTGCCGGGAGCCAGTGTGGAGAATCCTGCCCATGGCAAAGGTCATGAGGAAGAGGCCTGACAGGGCAAAGGTGAGATCAGGCCTCAAGGGACCCCCCTGGACTTTCTTGAGCATCTACCCCCAAACCAGAGTCTGTCTGCCTTATTGTATTATGCCTTTCACCAACTCTTCTGACATTAACAGGGGGCTATCCCCTGCCACCTTTCTTGGGAAAAAGTTAACTTAGAGCTCCAGTTAATAAGTCTCCTGGGCATAACAAGCGTGTTTCAGTCCCAAAACTCCTCTGATGGCTCTCTAGCCTGCCTGACAAGTTTATCTGGACTCTCACAACCACACATGTGATTGTTCCAAGCCTCCCAACCATTAGAGGCACGAGATGCTCTAAACTTTCTAAATACAGAGACTTTTTTTTTTCTATTCAAGAGTTTATTTTATTTTATTTTATTTTGTTGTTATTTTAAATTTATTTATTTATTTATTTATTTTACTTTACAATTCTCTATTGGTTTTGCCATACACTGACATGAATCCACCACGGGTGTACATGCGTTCCCAAACATGAACCCCCCTCCCACCCCCCTCCCCACAACATCTCTCTGGGTCATCCCCACGTACCAGCCCCAAGCGTGCCGTATCCTGCATCAGACATAGACTGGCAATTCGATTCTTACATGATATTATACATGTTTCAATGCCATTCTCCCAAATCATCTCACCCTCTCCCTCTCCCTCTGAGTCCAAAAGTCCGCTATACACATCTGTGTCTTTTTTGCTGTCTCGCATACAGGGTTATTGTTACCATCTTTCTAAATTCCATATATATGTGTTAGTATACTGTATTGATGTTTTTCTTTCTGGCTTACTTCACTCTGTAAATACAGAGACTTTTGAGAAGTTAGAAATTATTAGTATAGTATTAGTGGATTGTTAGAATAATACCGGTGGAGGGTTTCATTGTTGAGCCAATATTTGCTGCTAAGTCTCCATATCCCTTATCCTCTGTATACATTAATTGATATAACTAGCATAAAAATAAAAATAAAAATAAAAAAATAAGTAATAACCTTTGATATTAATCATGTTAAACCTTAGGCTAGTAAATTCTTTTCTTGATTATAGCCCACTGCACCTTTGGAATGCAACTTTATCTGGTGCCTTTGGAGGGTGGCGCCTGACTTAAGAAAAATCACTCTTGGAGAAAATAAGTTTTCTGGTTGACTGACCATTATCAGAAGGAAAGGGTCATAAAATGTTAGCAGGCCCCCTGGCCCAAAGATGATGTAAAACCACCTAAGACCTTTGTATGCATGCATAAAGAAGTGCCTGGTATCGATAAGGGTCAGGACTGCTGACCCTGCATGACTTTGTATTTTCCATTTATCTCTATGTACAACTTAAAGTATAAAAGCTTTCCTGAAAAATAAAGAGATGGACCGGTTCCTTGAAAGACTGGTTTCCCCGTGTCGTCTTTTCTTACTCTCCTTTTCAAGCTGATTTCCATCTGGAGCACAGAGGTCTGCCGTGTTTATTTATTTGCCTGGGCTTCTAAGACCTGAGGGAAGGCGCCCTGCGTCTTCACTCCCTCGGGAGACCGGGAGGGCACCTGCAGCCTACGTAAATGGTGCAAGTCTCTTGTCTCGAGACTTTATTGACTTTCTGTGTAAACCAAGGAATGTCAGCCTCTTTTCTCCTCTATTTTCTCCACTACACTATTCTTTCCTAATCTTCCTTTATATCTCTAATAAATCTCTCCTAGTCACTGACGCCGTTCACCCTTCGATTACCCTGGATCCAACCTGGGCTGGACCCCGGCATGGAACCACGTTCACTAACAGGTTTTGTCACCCAGGTGAGGCCGTGCTCTGGAGATAGCTGGTTCCCAGGGTGGGGTTTCCCCCACGCTGAGCTGCCGCCATGATGCCCCACTGGGAAGGATGTGAGGAGGTGCTGCTCATGGCTCTCTGGCCCTGGGAGGGTGTTTAGGGGATGTTCCCAGTAGTTGCTGAAACCATTTGTTTCCAGGATCCTCCCAGCTTCTCTCCTGCTCAGCACAGGCTGCCAATGTACGCTTTTCCTTGTTGGAATGGAAAGATGCTTCTGGACTAGCTGAAGAACTCCAAGACTAAGTCCTGTGGTGTGTACCCGGCTAACTTTTCTTTTGAGCACGAAGTGCTATTTGGGCATTTTTGCCAGTTGGTTCTGATGTGTATCTGCCATTGAGGCCTGTTTTTGTTGGGAAGTGTTTGTTTGGGACTCCATATCCTCTGGAGGGTTTGTGACAGTTCTGTTTTTGGGTGGGCGTGTGTGTGTGTGTGTGTGTGTGTTCCATTGAGTGATTGGTTGCCTTTTGTAAAGTGGTGAATTCAGGTGCAATTTATTAAGAAGGATTTTAGCTATAAAAATATGACTAAAGAGAAAGATGATTGTTTTTTAAACATTGTGTGGCCACCAGTAATATTCTTCAGACTCCAGAGAAAACTGGTTAAGGTGAAACTTTTGAAACTCCATGCCGACTTTAAAAAAAAATGCACATAAAAGTTGTGAGTTAAGTTTTATTGGGCACAGAATGATGACTATAACTGGGGAGACCGTATTTCAGATAGCTCTGAGAAATTGCTCCCAGGAGGCAGGATGGAAGGTCAGTATAGATGTGATTTGGTGAAGGGAGGTGCATTCAATCAAGCACATCTTTTTTGCAGAAGGTTTTTGCTTGTCACCAGGAGCATCCATCACCATGCAGGAACTTAATGCTTCTCTAGATATGAGGAGATACAAGAATTGGGTTTATGAAATTGGCTTCTGAAATAACTATCTGAAGACTGGATCTGTCAGTTTTTCCCAAAGCACAGGGTGCCTCATTTCTGCTCTCCACCCTAAACTCCATTCAGGGGGTGTTTAAAGTCAGCAGCTGAAGCAGTATATGATTTAATCCTTGTAGGGGTAGATGGCAAGCACCAATTTGTAGGTGACATCCAAAATTAGATCTTTTTACATGCACAGAGAAAGTTCAATAAAAAACTGGTTTTAGGATTCTCAGAATTTTGAAAGAACAAAAAAATGCCTAGAAGAAAGCTTGAAATTAACTCTTATCATCTCCTTGCATGTATGCCCCTCACCAAAATCCCAAGTATAGTATAGTATAAACCTTTCCCCGTGCTCTTGGGTGCAATTTCTCTGCTATGTGAAATACTATCTTCTGGGTTCTAGTCCTAATTTTTCCCCCAATAAAACTTAACTCAAAACTCATGGGCATTTTTCTTGGTCAATCCATGCCTCTGCAAGTGACCCAATCTTGTTCCTTTTTTATGGCAGAGTAATATTCCATTGTATATATGCACCATCACTTCTTTATCCATTCCTCTTGTTGATGGGCATCTATGTTACTTCCTTGTCTTGGCTACTGTAAGTGAACAGTAGCTGCAGTGTGTTGCAATGAACACTGGGGTACATGTATCCTTTTGAGTTATGGTTTTCTCAGGGTATATAAACCAGTAGTAGGATTGTTGTGTCATATGGTAGTCCTCTTTTTAGTTTTCTAAGGAACTTTCATACTGTTCTCCATAGTGGTTGTACCAATTTACCTTCCCAGCAACAGTGCAAGAGGGTTCCCTTTTCTCCACACCCTCTCCAGATTTTTGATGATGGCCATTCAGACCAGTGTGAAGTGATACCTCATTGTAATTTTGATCTGTTCAGTTGAGTTCAGCTGCTCAGTCGTGTCCGACTCTTTGCAACCCCATGGACCACAGCATGCCAGGCCTCCCTGTCCATTGCCAACTCCCAGAGTTTACTCAAACTCATCTCCATTGAGTTGGTGAGGCCATCCAACCATCTCATCCTCTGTCGTCCCCTTCTCCTCCTGCTCTCAATCTTTCCCAGCATCAGGGTCTTTTCCAATGAGTCAGCTCTTTGCATCAGATGGCCAAAGTATTGGAGTTTCAGATTCAATATCAGTTCTTCCAATGAACACTCAGGACTGATCTCCTTTAGGATGGACTGGTTGGATCTCCTTGCAGTCCTCTCAAGAGTCTTCTCAAAAATCCATAGTTCAAAAGCATCAATTCTTTGATGCTGAGCTTTCTTTATAGTCCAGCTCTCACATCCATACATGACTACTGGAAAAACCATAGCCTTGACTAGATGGACCTTTGTTGGCAAAGGAATGTCTCTGCTTTTTAATATTCTGTCTAAGTTGGTTATAACTTTCCTTCCAAGGAGTAAGCGTCTTTTAATTTCATGGCTGCAGTCACCATCTGCAGTCATTTTGAGCCCCCCAAAATAAATTCTCTCAATTTTTCCACTGTTTCCCCATCTATTTGCCATGAAGTGATGGGACCAGATGCCATGATCTTAGTTTTCTGAATGTTGAGTTTTAAGCCAACTTTTTCACCTCCTCTTTCACGTTCATCAAGAAGCTCTTTAGTTCTTCTTCACATTCTGCCATAAGGGTGGTGTCATCTGCATATCTGAGGTTATTGATATTTGTCCCAGCAATCTTGATTCCAGCTTGTGCTTCATCCAGCCCAGGGTTTCTCATGATGTACTCTGCATATAAGTTAAATAAGCAGAATGACAATATACAGCCTTGACATACTCCCTTTCCTATTTGGAATCAGTCTGTTGTTCCATGTCCAGTTTTAACTGTTGCTTCCTGACTTGCATATAGATTTCTCAAGAGGCAGGTCAGGTGGTCTGCTATTCCCATCTCTTTCAGAATTTTCCACAGTTTATTGAGAACCACACAGTCAAAGGCTTTGACATAGTCAATAAAGCAGAAAGAGATGTTTTTTTGGAACTCTCTTGCTTTTCCCATGATCCAGCGGATGTTGGCAATTTGATCTCTGGTTCCTCCGCCTTTTCTAAAACCAGCTTGAACATCTGGAAGTTCACGGCTCACATACTGTTGAAGCCTGGCTTGGAGAATTTTGAGCATTACTTTTCTAGCATGTGAGATGAGTGCAATTGTGCAGTAGTTTGAGTATTCTTTGGCATTGCCTTTCTTTGGGATTGGAATGAAAACTGACTTATTCCAGTCCTATGGCCACTGCTGAGTTTTCCAAATTTGCTGGCATATTGAGTGCAACACTTTCACAGCATTATCTTTCAAGATTTGAAATAGCTCAACTGGAATTCCATCACCTCCACTAGCTTTGTTCTTGGTGGGGCTTCCTAAGGCCCACTTGACTATGCATTCCAGAATGTCTGGCTATAGGTGAGTGATCACACCATCGTGATTATCTGGGTTGTGAAGATCTTTTTTGTATAGTTCTTCTGTGTATTCTTGCCACCTCTTCTTAATATCTTCTGCTTCTGTTGGGTTCATACCATTTCTGTCCTTTATTGTGCCCATCTTTGCATGAAATGTTCCCTTGGTATCTCTAATTTTCTTGAAGAGATCTCTAGTCTTTCCCATTCTATTGTTTTCCTCTATTCCTTTGCACTAATCACCGAGGAGGCTTTCTTATCTCTCTTTGCTATTCTTTGGAACTCTGCATTCAAATGGGTATATCTTTCCTTTTTGCTTCTCTTCTTTTCACAGCTATTTGTAAGGCCTCCTCAGACAGCCATTTTGCCTTTTTTGCATTTCTTTTTCTTGGGGATGGTTTTGATCCCTGTCTCCTGTACAATGTCATGAATCTCTATCCATAGTTCTTCAGGCACTCTATCAGATCTAGTCCCTTAAATCTATTTCTCACTTCCACTGTATAATAGTAAGGGAATTTATTTAGGTTATACCTGAATGGTCTAGTGGTTTCAGCTACTTTCTTCAGTTTAAGTCTGAATTTGGCAATAAGGAGTTCATGATCTGAGCCACAGTCAGCTCCAAGTCTTGTTTTTGCTGACTGTATAGAGTTTCTCCATCTTTCGCTTCAAAAAATATAATCAATCTGATTTCAATGTTGAGTACCTGGTGAATGTCCATGTGTAGAGTCTTCTCTTGTATTGTTGGAAGAGGGTGTTTGTGATGACTAGTGCGTTCTCTTGGCAAAGGTCTATTAGCTTTTTCCATGCTTCATTCTGTACTCCAAGACCAAATTTGCCTGTTAATCCAGGTGTTTCTTGACTTCCTACTTTTGCATTCCAGTCCCCTATAATGAAAAGAACATTTTTTGGCGGTGTTAGTTCTAAAAGGTCTTGTAGGTCTTCATAGAACTGTTCAACTTCGGCTTCTTCAGCATTACTGGTCATGGCATAGACTTGGATTACTGTGATATTGAATGGTTTGCCTTGGAAACGAACAGAGATCATTATGTCCTCTTTGAGACTGCAACCAAGTACTGCATTTTGGACCCTTCTGTTGAATATGATGGCTACTCCATTTCTTCTAAGGGATTCTTGCCCACAGTAGTAGATATAATGGTCATCTGAGTTAAATTCACCCATTCCAGTCCATTTTAGTTTGCTGATTCCTAGAATGTCGACGTTCACTCTTGCCATCTCCTGTTTGACCACTTCCAATTTCCCTTGATTCATGGACCTGACATTCCAGGTTCCTATGCAATATTGCTCTTTACAGCATCGGACCTTATTTCTATCACCAGTCACATTCACAACTGGGTGTTGTGTTTGATTTGGCTCCATCCCTTCATTCTTTCTGGAGTCATTTCTCCGCTGTTCTCCAGTAGCATATTGGGCACCTACCAACCTGAGGAATTCATCTTTCAGTGTTCTATCTTTTGCCTTTTCTGTTCTTGGGGTTCTCAAGGCAAGAATACTGAAGTTGTTTGCCATTCCCTTCTCCAGTGGACCACATTTTGTCAGAACTCTCCACCAAGACATGTCCATCTTAGGTGGCCCTACACAGCATGGCTTAGTTTCATTGAGCTCAACAAGGCTGTGGTCCATGTGGTTAGTTTGTTTAGTTTTCTGTGATTGTGGTTTCAGTCTGTCTGCCCTCTGATGCCCTCTCTCAGCGCCTACCATCTTACTGGGGTTTCTCTTACCTTGGACATGGGGTATCTCTTCATGGCTGCTCCAATAAAGTGCAGCTGCTGCTCCTTACCTTGGACGTGGGGTAGCGCCTCACGGCCGCCGCTACTGACCTTGGATGCTACTTGACCTTTGATCTGTATTTCTCTAATAATTAGTGCTGTTGAGCCTCTTTTCATGTGCTTCTTGGCCATCTGTATGTCTTCTTTGGAGAAATGTCTATTTAGGTCTTCTGCCGAGTTTTTTGATTGGGTTGTTTGGTTTTTTGATATTGATCTGCATGAGATGTTTGTATATTTATATTTTGGAGATTAATCCCTTGTCAGTTGCTTCATTTGCAAATATTTTCTTCGATTTGGAGGGCTGTCTTTTTGTCTTGTTTATGGTTTTCTTTACTGTACAAAATTTTTAAGCTTAATTAGGTTCCATTTGTTTATTTTTATTTTCATTACTCTAGGAGGTGGGTCAAAAAAAACCAACTTGCTGTGATTTATGTCAGTGTTCTTCCTACGCTTTCTTCTAAGAGTTTTATAGTGTTTTTGTCAATAATTATTAAAACTGTTAGTCCATGTGTCATTTCTAAAGTATTATGACTGCAATTTATGCTTTCACACTAGCTTCTGATTTGTGCCCTGTGCAGTGGATAGGTTATTGTGATTCCTACTTTTTTGTACCTACTTTTTAAAGAAAGATTCTGGGCATGCAGTAGCTTTCCCAGGTCACAATGGGTGTCACTGATGAAGGATTGCTGATGTTAATTCTATATTGATCATTCATCAACTGTATTTATTAATAAACTGACACTTATTGGATACTTATTATAATTACTGCTCTTTTTAGTGCATTGGGAAGAAGAGACATAGAGATGCCAGGTAGAATCCCTGACCTCACACACTGCTGCTGCTGCTGCTAAGTTGCTTCAGTCGTGTCCAACTCTGTGCGATCCCATATACGGCAGCCCACCAGGCTCCCCCATCTCTGGGATTCTCCAGGCAAGAACACTGGAGTGGGTTGCCATTTCCTTCTCCAATGCATGAAAGTGAAAGTGAAGTTGCTCAGTCATGTCTGACTCTGTGCGACCCCACGGACTGTATCCAACCAGACTTCTCCGTCCATGGGATTTTCCAGGCAAGAATACTGGAGTGGGGTGCCATTGCCTTCTCCATCAGACACTGCATGGTCTCAGCACAAAAAGGAGATTTAACTTTTAAAGGATCATTAATTACATATAGCAGAGTCTTGTGAGAATACCCCATTAAAAAAACAAAACTTGGATACAATATAATTGTCTTCTTCTCTCTAAGTAGCCCCTACTCTCCCACCTGGGGATGGGCAAAAGTGGACATAGGGAGACGGGAAGTCTAGGCAAGGAAGTGGTCTGGTAGGTATGGAAATGTAGGTGACCCCTGCATCCCAGTTACTCTTCCAGTTGATAACTGGAAGCTGTGAAAGTGGAAATTTGTAGTATTGCTGTCAGCTGTCCTGGATGCACCAGCCAGCTGTATGACCCCAAACTGTCCTCAACTGAGAGTTCAACCAGAATCTACAGGCACCCAGAATGAATCCCAGCCTTGCACTACGACGTCTATTCTAACTCTGCCCACACCTAGCAAATTCTTTTTTTGTTGTTTCCCTACCTAAACCAAAATCATTCTGTAGTCCCAATAAGATAAATGAGGGATGAAAGAAAATGAGATTAAAATGCAAACAAATGCTGTTAGATGATTGAATGCCCTTTATTAACATGGTGTTAAGATTGTTTTCTAGTTAATTAATTGTTGAGTTAAAATAATTCAAAATATACTATCCTTGAATTATTCATCATGAAATTTCATTTCAAGCAAAGTTTCTAATATCTATGTAAGAGAGGCAGATGCTTCTCAGAGATGGTGAAAATTGATTGCTTCTTCTCTCCTGGGATTTGGATCTATCCACAGATGACTGAAAGCCAGAGTAGATCACATCAGTGAGACACATTTGGGGCCAGTTCTTCTATTTTATTAACTTTAAAGTTAGCATTGTTATCCTGTCTTTCTTTTGACATGCTGAACCTGTTACTTAATACTCTTTCTTTCTACTCTATAGTAATTATTATTTATAAGCAGTTCAGTTCAGTCACTCAGTCGTGTCCAACTCTTTGCGACCCCATGAATCGCAGCACACCAGGCCTCCCTGTCCATCACCATCTCCCGGAGTTCACTCAGACTCACATCCATCGAGTCCGTGATGCCATCCAGCCATCTCATCCTCTCTCGTCCCCTTCTCCTCCTGCCCCCAATCCCTCCCAGCATCAGAGTCTTTTCCAATGAGTCAACTCTTCCCATGAGGTGGCCAAAGTACTGGAGCTTCAGCTTTAGCATCATTCCTTCCAAAGAAATCCCAGGGCTGATCTCCTTCAGAATGGACTGGTTGGATCTCCTTGCAGTCCAAGGGACTCTCAAGAGTCTTCTCCAACACCACACTTCAAAAGCATCAGTTCTTCGGTGCTCAGCTTTCTTCACAGTCCAACTCTCACATCCATACATGACTATAGGAAAAACCATAGCCTTGATTAGACGGACCTTAGTTGGCAAAGTAATGTCTCTGCTTTTGAATATACTATCTAGGTTGGTCATAACTTTTCTTCCAAGGAGTAAGTGTCTTTTAATTTCATGGCTGCAGTCACCATCTGTAGTGATTTTGGAGCAAGTCATACACAAAAATCTTTTGAGGGTTCAGAAAAGGAAAAAAATTGAGAGATGAACCAGGGTAAAAAATATGGAGAACAGTGGGCTTTTGCTTAATTGAAGATCAAATGTGTTTCCAAAAGCACTCAAATCTAAAATATTAAAAAAACAATGTGCATGCAGAAAACAAAAACATAAGCAAAGATGAGAAAATGTCTGCTGATTTAGTAGCCAGCTTGTAACCCCTGCACTTATCTGGTTCCCAGATGACACCAAATGCCCTTAGATATGCACCAATTATGTGTTATTTGTAGTGGAATAGCCAGAAATTAGTCTTGAACCTGACAAGAATAAATGTTCAATAAATATCCAAGAAACAAGTGAGTGAATAATAAATGAATGGTTAAACTTTAAGAGCAGAAAAAGTGTTTGAGGGACTCTAGAGGAAGTAAAATAAATTGTACTATGTTCTTATGTAAAAACTGAAAAATTTAATATATTTTAGTTCTTACAATTCTTATGTGACTGTGCATAAGCATGTTCATTTATTGGAAATGACTGAGAAAACATTCTCACAGATGGGAAGTGATATAACTAAGTTCATAACATTATCAATGAATGAAACAGATTTCTTCTGGGGGTCCAAAGACTTCCTGTGCTCATTTAATGATATCCATAGTTTTTCTTGACTAAGCTAAAATGCCAAATACAGCCTGACAGTTTTTTAAAAAATGAAAATTTTTATTCTTTTGACTGCCAATATTTTATTTCATGACCAGAGTGTTTATGGCACCACAGACTAAAGGGAAGTCTTATTCTCCTTGGTACTGGGTTGTGTCAGAAGGCTTAGCCCTGGGATGACGATAATATTGGGAAAGTCAAGGTGTGGGCACATCATCCTTTATTAAATGCAGAATGGAATTTGGAATATGCCTCATTGCTCTGACACACATCGTATCACTAGTGCCATATTTCCCATCTCTTTTTCTTTCAGTTCTTAGACATGTCTTGGCAAATTATCAATGTTCAAAAGGAGTATTTGAAAACCAAAGTGGGTGATTCAAGTACAATGATGAAGATTTAAGGAATCTGAAGTGGCAACCACAGAGAAATTCTTCTGATAGTTTTTGAAGCTCTGTAGTTTTTTAGCAAAATGTCCTTCTTGTAGCCTTTGAGAGACTTAAAGACGTATTAATATCAAAGAGGCTTCCTTGATTTTGATAGGGACTTATGTAGGGTGCGATTTTAGAATGGCAATGATGAACTTTTTCATTGATTCAAAGGAAAAGAGATATTTCCATGTTACATGGGAAGCTGGGAAGAGAAATTAGATCAGCTGGCAACCTCACTGTCTGCCTCTTCCAGAAGCCTGGCAAGATGGGCAGAAAGTCATGAGAGAGACTCCAGAAAGCACCTGTCATACCTTTCCTTCCTACCTATTATCATTAAGTAGGACACATTTTACCAATTCAGACTAAGAACATCATTTTCTGCAGACTTCAGATTAGTGTTTTTATTTTTTTCCCACATAGTTCTCTCCAAATGGTCGTAAACTCTAAAGACACACTTGTTCATCACTCTTCATCCAGTGGTCCTGAAATGACCAGGGAGGTGGCCTAAATCCCTCCACTGCAGCACAAGTGAGATTCTTTTCTCCTGATTTTTTATGAAAACAGGGACTAGCTGGCCCACCAGGCAGCTCTAACCCAGCACCCCCTGGGTCCTTGCACCTCTCTGGTCCCCGCACCTCTCTGAGCCAGCATCCTCCCTGGTCCCCGCACCTCTCCGAGCCAGCATCCTCCCTGGTTCCCACATCTCTCTGAGCCAGCATCCTCCCTGGTTCCCACATCTCTCTGAGCCAGCATCCTCCCTGGTCCCCACACCTCTATAACCTTGTTGTTTAGTCGCTCAGTTGTGTCTGACTCTTTGGGACCCCATGGACGGTAGCCTACAAGGCTCCTCTGTCCATGGGATTTTCCAGGCAGGAATACTGGAGTGGGTTGCCATTTCTTTCTCTAGGGGATCTTCCCAACCCAGGGACTGAACCTGCATCTCTCTCTCTTTTTTTTTTTTTTTTAGATTTTTTTTTCTTTTTTAATTGAAATAACATTGGTTTACAACATAATCTGATTTCATGTTTACAATATCATATTTCTACTTCTGTATACATGACAGCCAAGTATCAGATTTTAATGTATGCCCTTCCAAATGTTATTTTTTTAAATTTATTTATTTTTTATTTTACTTTACAATTCTGTATTGGTTTTGCCATACATTGACATGAATCCACCACGGGTGTACATGCATTCCCAAACCTGGACCCCCCCTCCCACCTCCCCTCCCCACAACATCTCTCTGGGTCATCCCCGTGCACCAGCCCCAAGTGTGCCATATCCTGCATCGGACATAGACTGGCAATTCGATTCTTACATGATATTATACATGTTTCAATACCATTCTCCCAAGTCATCTCACCCTCTCCCTCTCCCACTGAGTCCAAAAGTCCATTATACACATCTGTGTCTTTTTTGCTGTCCTACATACAGGGTCATCATTGCCATCTTTCTAAATTCCATATATATGTGTTAGTATACTGTATTGGTGTTTTTCTTTCTGGCTTACTTCACTCTATAATTGGCTCCAGTTTCATCCATCTCATCAGAACTGATTCAAATGTATTCTTTTTAATGGCTGAGTAATACTCCATTGTGTATATGTACCACAGCTTTCTTATCCATTCATCTGCTGATGGACATCTAGGTTGTTTCCATGTCCTGGCTATTATAAACAATGCTGCGATGAACATTGGGGTACATGTGTCTTTTTCAATTCTGGTTTCCTCAGTGTGTATGCCCAGTAGTGGGATTGCTGGGTCATAAGGTAGTTCTATTTGCAATTTTTTAAGGAATCTCCATACTGTTCTCCATAGTGGCTGTACTAGTTTGCATTCCCACCAACAGTGTAGGAGGGTTCCCTTCTCTCCACACCCTCTCCAGCATTTATTGCTTGCAGATTTTTGGATCGCAGACATTCTGACTGGTGTGAAGTGGTACCTCATTGTGGTTTTGATTTGCATTTCTCTAATAATGAGTGATGTTGAGCATCTTTTCATGTGTTTGTTAGCCATCCATATGTCTTCTTTGGAGAAATGTCTATTTAGTTATTTGGCCTATTTTTTGATTGGGTCGTTTATTTTTCTGGAATTGAGCTGCAGGAGTTGCTTGTATATTTTTGAGATTAGTTGTTTGTCAGTTGCTTCATTTGCTATTATTTTCTCCCATTCGGAAGGCTGTCTTTTCACTTTGCTTATATTTTCCTTTGTTGTGCAGAAGCTTTTAATTTTAATTAGGTCCCATTTGTTTATTTTTGCTTTTATTTCCAGAATTCTGGGAGGTGGATCATAGAGGATCCTGCTGTGGTTTATGTCAGAGAGTGTTTTGCCTATGTTCTCCTCTAGGAGTTTTATAGTTTCTGGTCTTACATTTAGATCTTTAATCCATTTTGAGTTTATCTTTGTGTGCGGTGTTAGAAAGTGATCTAGTTTCATTCTTTTACAAGTGGTTGACCAGTTTTCCCAGCACCACTTGTTAAAGAGATTGTCTTTACTCCATTGTATATTCTTGCCTCCTTTGTCAAAGATAAGGTGTCCATATGTGTGTGGATTTATCTCTGGGCTTTCTATTTTGTTCCATTGATCTATATTTCTGTCTTTGTGCCAATACCATACTGTCTTGATGACTGTGGCTTTGTAGTAGAGCCTGAAGTCAGGCAGGTTGATTCCTCCAGTTCCATTCTTCTTTCTCAAGATTGCTTTGGCTATTCATGGTTTTTTGTATTTCCATGCAAATCTTGAAATTATTTGTTCTAGTTCTGTGAAAAATATCGCTGGAAGCTTGATAGGGATTGCATTGAATTTGTAAATTGCTTTGGGTAGTATACTCATTTTCACTATATTGATTCTTCCGATCCATGAGCATGGTATATTTCTCCATCTATTAGTGTCCTCTTTGATTTCTTTCATCAGTGTTTTATAGTTTTCTATATATAGGTCTTTAGTTTCTTTAGGTAGATATATTCCTAAGTATTTTATTCTTTTTGTTGCAATGGTGAATGGAATTGTTTCCTTAATTTCTTTTTCTACTTTCTCATTATTAGTGTATAGGAATGCAAGTGATTTCTGTGTGTTGATTTTATATCCTGCAACTTTACTATATTCATTAATTAGCTCTAGTAATTTTCTGGTGGAGTCTTTAGGGTTTTCTATGTAGAGGATCATGTCATCTGCAAACAGTGAGAGTTTTACTTCTTCTTTTCCAATTTGGATTCCTTTTATTTCTTTTTCTGCTCTGATTGCTGTGGCTAAAACTTCCAGAACTATGTTGAATAGTAGTGGTGAAAGTGGGCACCCTTGTCTTGTTCCTGACTTTAGGGGATATGCTTTCAATTTTTCACCATTGAGGATAATGTTTGCGGTGGGTTTGTCATATACAGCTTTTATTATGTTGAGGTATGTTCCTTCTATTCCTGCTTTCTGGAGAGTTTTTATCATAAATGGATGTTGAATTTTGTCAAAGGCCTTCTCTGCATCTATTGAGATAATCATATGGCTTTTATTTTTCAATTTGTTAATGTGGTGAATTACATTGATTGATTTGTGGATGTTGAAGAATCCTTGCATCCCTGGGATAAAGCCCACTTGGTCATGGTGTACAATCTTTTTAATGTGTTGTTGGATTCTGATTGCTAGAATTTTGTTGAGGATTTTTGCATGTATGTTCATCAGTGATATTGGCCTGTAGTTTTCTTTTTTTGTAGTATCTTTGTCAGGTTTTGGTATTAGGGTGATGGTGGCCTCATAGAATGAGTTTGGAAATTTCCCTTCTTCTGCAATTTTCTGGAAGAGTTTGAGTAGGATAGGTGTTAACTCTTCTCGAAATTTTTGGTAGAATTCAGCAGTGAAGCCGTCTGGACCTGGGCTTTTGTTTGCTGGAAGATTTCTGATTACAGTTTCAATTTCCGTGCTTGTGACGTGTCTGTTAAGATTATCTATTTCTTCCTGGTTCAGTTTTGGAAAATTGTACTTTTCTAAGAATTTGTCCATTTCTTCCACGTTGTCCATTTTATTGGCATATAATTGCTGATAGTAGTCTCTTATGATCCTTTGTATTTCTGTATTATCTGTTGTGATCTCTCCATTTTCATTTCTAATTTTATTGATTTGATTTTTCTCTCTTTGCTTCTTGATGAGTCTGGCTAATGGTCTGTCAATTTTATTTATCTTTTCAAAGAACCAGCTTTTGGCTTTGTTGATTTTTGCTATGGTCTCTTTTGCATTTATTTCTGCCCTAATTTTTAAGATTTCTTTCCTTCTGCTAACTCTGGGGTTCTCCAATTCTTCCTTTTCTAGTTGCTTTAGGTGTAGAGTTAGGTTGTTTATTTGACTTTTTTCTTGTTTCTTGAGCTATGCCTGTATTGCTATGAACTTTCCTCTTAGCACTGCTTTTATAGTGTCCCACAGGTTTTGTGTTGTTGTGTTTTCATTTTCATTAGTTTCTATGCATATTTTGATTTCTTTTTTGATTTCTTCTGTGATTTGTTGGTTATTCAGAAGCGTGTTTTTCAGCCTCCATATGTTGGAATTTTTAATATTTTTCCTCCTGTAATTGAGATCTAATCTTAGTGCATTATGGTCAGAAAAGATGCTTGGAATGATTTTGATTTTTTTGAATTTATCAAGGTTATATTTATGGCCCAGGATGTGATCTATCCTGGAGAAGGTTCCATGAGCACTTGAGAAAAAGGTGAAATTCATTGTTTTGGGGTGAAATGTCCTATAGATATCAATTAGGTCTAACTGGTCTAATGTATCATTTAAAGTTTGCGTTTCTTTGTTAATTTTCTGTTTAGTTGATCTGTCCATAGGTGTGAGTGGGGTATTAAAGTCTCCCACTATTATTGTATTATTGTTAATTTCCCCTTTCATACTTGTTAGCATTTGTCCTACATATTGCGGTGCTCCTATATTGGGTGCTTATATATTTATAATTTTTATATCTTCTTCTTGGATTGATCCTTTGATCATTATGTAGTGGCCTTCTTTGTCTCTTTCCACAGTCTTTGTTTTAAAGTCTATTTTATCGGATATGAGTATTGCCACTCCTTCTTTCTTTTGGTCTCTATTTGCATGGAATATCTTTTTCCAATCCTTCACTTTCAGTCTGTATGTGTCCCTTGTTTTGAGGTGGGTCTCTTGTAAGCAGCATATAGAGGGTTCTTGTTTTTGTATCCATTCGGCCAGTCTTTGCCTTTTGGTTGGGGCATTCAATCCATTTACGTTTAAGGTAATTATTGATAAGTATGACCCCATTGCCATTTACTTTATTATTTTGGGTTCGGGTTTATACTCCCTTTTTGTGTTTCCTTTCTAGAGAATATCCTTTAGAATTTGTTGGAGAGTTGGTTTGGTGGTGCTGTATTCTCTCAGCTTTTGCTTGTCTGTAAAGCTTTTGATTTCTCCTTCGTATTTGAATGAGATCCTTGCTGGGTATAGTAATCTGGGCTGTAGGTTATTTTCTTTCATCACTTTAAGTATGTCTTGCCATTCCCTCCTGGCCTGAAGAGTTTCTATTGAGAGCTGTTATCCTTATGGGAATCCCCTTGTGTGTTATTTGTTGTTTTTCCCTTGCTGCAATTAATAGTTGTTCTTTGTGTTTGATCTTTGTTAATTTGATTAATAGGGGTCTTGGGGTGTTTTGCCTTGGGTTTATCCTATTTGGAACTCTGGGTTTCTTGGACTTGGGTGATTATTTCCTTCCCCATTTTAGGGAAGTTTTCAACTATTATCTCCTCAAGGATTTTCTCATGGTCTTTCTTTTTGTCTTCTTCTTCTGGGACTCCTATAATTCGAATGTTGGAGCGTTTCATATTGTCCTGGAGGTCTCTGAGATTGTCCTCATTTCTTTTAATTCGTTTTTCTTCTTTTCTCTCTGATTCATTTATTTCTACCATTCTATCTTCTATTTCACTAATCCTATCTTCTGCCTCCGTTATTCTACTATTTGTTGCCTCCAGAGTCTTTCTGATCTCATTTATTGCATTATTCATTGTATATTGACTCTTTTTTATTTCTTCTAGGTCCTTGTTAAACCTTTCTTGCATCTTCTCAATCCTTGTCTCTAGGCTATTTATCTGTGATTCCATTTTGATTTCAAGATTTTGGATCATTTTCACTATCAATATTTGGAATTCTTTCTCAGGTAGATTCCCTATCTCTTCCTCTTTTGTTTGGTTTGGTGGGCATTTCTCCTTTTCCTTTACCTGCTGAGTATTCCTCTGTCTCTTCATCTTGGTTATATTGCTGCGTTTGCGATGGCCTTTTTATATTCTGGGAATTTGTGTAGTTTTCTTTATTGTGGAGCTTCCTCACTGTGGGTGGGGTTGTATCAGTGGCTTATCAAGGTTTCCTGGTTAGGGAGGCTTGTGTTGGAGGTCCGGTGGGTGGAGCTGGGTTTCTTCTCTCTGGAGTGCAGTGGAGTGACCAGTAATGGGTTATGAGACGTCTAAAGTTTTGGAGTAACTTTGAGCTGCCTGTATATTGAAGCTCAGGGGTGTGTTCCTGTGTTGCTGGAGAATTTGTGTGATATGTCTTGTTCTGGAACTTGTTGGCCCTTGGGTGGAGCTTTGTTTCAGTGTAGGTATGGAGGCATTTGATGAGCTCCTATTGCTTAATGTTCCCTGAATTCAGGAGTTCTCTGATGTTCTCAAGCTTTGGATTTAAGCCTCCTGCTTCTGGTTTTCGGTTTTATTTTTACAGTGGTCTCTAGACTTCTCCATCTATACAGCACTGATGATAAAACATCTAGGTTAAAGATGAAAGGTTTCTCCACATTGAGGGACACCCAGAGAGGTTCACTGGGTTACATGGAGAAGAGAAGAGGGAGGGGGTAGTTAGAGGTGACTGGAATGAGATGTGGTGAGATCAAAAGAGGAGAGCGCAAGCTAGTCAATAGTCACTTCCTTATGTGCGCTCCATAGTCTGGACTGCTCAGAGGTATTCACGGAGTTATACAGGGAAGAGGAGAGGGAGGAAGTAGACAGAGGTGGCCAGGAGGGTAAGAGAGAGGAATGAAAAGGAGAGAGACAGGTCCAGCCAGTAATCAGTTCCTTAGGTGCTCTCCACCATCTAGAACACACAGAGAATCACAGAGTTGGATATAGAAGAGATGGGGGGGGGGGCCCCCAGCGAGTGACAGAGGCCCCCTGGTGGAGAAAAAGGAGAATCCAAAAGGAGGAGAGAGTGGTCAAGCCAGTAATCTCGCTGTCAGGTAAAATTGGGTTTTGAAATGTACAAAATTGATAACAAAAACTGAAAAGCAAAGATTAAAAAACCTAGAGTAGAGGTTGGATTTTCAAAAATACAATATTAAAGAGAAGAAGCAGAAGGAAGAAAGAAAAAAAGAAAAAAGAAAAAAATAATAAGAAAAAATAATAAGAAAAAAAAGAAAAAAAACACAAGATTAAAAAAGAAATGCCAACAACAACCACACAAAGACTATATATGGTGTTTGCCTTAAAAAAGTAGAGTCTTTTCTTTTTTTTTTTTTAAAGTAATAGTAGGTTATAGAAATTAAAAATTAGAGGAGAAATAGAAGACTTAACACTTTAAAAAAAAGTTAGAAAAAGAAAAAAGCAAAAGAAAAAAAAATAAGGAATGATTGTAAAAATAGTGAAGATATATCTGGCCCTTCTCTAATGTTATGGGCCGTGTGGGGTCACTTCCAAGGCGGTTCCCTCTGTTTGACTTCTTCTGTTTGCTGGTCTCTTCAGTGTCTGAGTTCCGTCCTGACACAGAGGGGCGGTGGTGGACACTTTTTTTTTTTTTAGGCTCACTAGTTCAGACGTGCTGTGGGGAGGGGGGGATGCTGTTTTTGAAGACAATGATCTGCTTTTCTGGTTGCCTGATGTCCTCTGCCTGCATTCAGGGGTTGTTTTGTGGAGTTTTGCTCCGCGTTGAAATGATCTTTTGAGGAATTTGTGAGGGAGAAAGTGGTCTTCCCTTCCTATTCCTCCGCCATCTTAGGACCGCCCCCTGAACCTGCATCTCTTGCATTGACAGACGGATTCTTTACCAGTGAGCCACCAGAGAAGCCCCTCTCTAACCTAGCACTCCGTTTAAGTAAATGAAATGTTATCTTTCAAGTCTGTTTTTCTTCAGTGTATTAGTCCTAGATAAGTTAACTAGTTTACCCCTTTGGTTCTCATATCCCAGGGATTCTGTTTAGCTACTCTTTGAAAGGTCTTCCTGTTCTCCCATGCCTCCTTAGATAAAGGAACCCCACTTGCTTTGACCTTCCTTTTCACATTCCGCTTTCTAGTGCTTGTGGTCACCATTGCCTCCATCCTGAACCTGCTCTCGAATTTCTGTTCTGAATATATAACTGATTGGTAAAATTTGATGTTGATCTCTCTTGTTCATCATTCAATGCCAATAAATGTAAATGTTACCTTCCTGAGGAGATAATTAAGTAATGATTTAATTACCACTCTTGTCCTCCAATCAGAAAATATTTCAACTCTGAGAAACTGGGAGGAATATGCATGTAATCACCATTGTTTAAAAATGTATTGAGTAACAAAACTAGCACCGTGTTCACAGAGGTTCAAAATCTTCAGGGCATTTGCAAAATCACCTCCAGAGGAAACTCCTTGAAACAACTGGGTTTATAGCATGTTTCTCTTCTGCTGTATGGGTGGCTGTCTGTTCCTGCCACATAGTAATTTGACTGTGATGGTTAAGTGACATACTTTACAGATTTGGTTTGTGAAATAAATGAATAGGTGCAAGCAGAGAAGGAAAAAAATTAGAAACACGAAAAGATCCCAGAATATGGTATTTGTGGAGGTGGGTTTGGTATTGAGTCAAGTAATAACATGATATCAAATAATCCAAATGTCTGCAGATCAATCAATAAGATGGAGAACTCATATCAAAAGTCATGCTTAGAAAATTTCTGAACTTTCTAAATGAGATGAAAATACAATAGGAAGATGGAGGTTCAAGAGCAAAGGGATACACACACACACACACACACACATATATATATTGCTGATTCATTTCATTGTACAGCAGAAATGAACACAACATTGTAAAGCAATTATACTGCAATTAAAAAGAAATAAGATGAAATGATGATCTAAGAACAAAGATTTCTGGAAAGTATGTATATTTATTTTAAAACAACTTGGTTAAAAGATCTTTAACTTACTATACAGCTTGCTAACTCAATATTTACTATGCTGAGAAGCCAGAGACTCTTTTTCATGATCTCTTGTTTTTTCCCTTAGAAAGGGAGAGCATCTCTTTCCTAGTTGAGCTTCAGTGAATCAGAATATTGGCCAAGTATTTATTGCATGCTCATGATTTGACCCATGCTGGTCCACTGTTCAGACCTTACTTCTGACCGTGGCTCTGTTCCTTTCTCATGTGTATAGAGTGGTTACTGCTGGTTTTCAGCAAGCTAAAACATACTTTTCCCATGGGGAAAAAATACAATAGGAAGGTATCAGTTCAGTTCAGTCGCTCAGTTGTGTCCAACTCTTTGCGACCCTATGAATCGCAGCACGCCAGGCCTCCCTGTCCATCACCAACACCCGGAGTTCACGCAGACTCACATCCATCGAGTCCGTGATGCCGTCCAGCCATCTCATCCTCTGTCATCCCCTTCTCCTCCTGCCCCCCCCCCCCACCCCAGCATCAGAGTCTTTTCCAATGAGTCAACTCTTCGCATGAGGTGGCCAAAGTACTGGAGTTTCAGCTTTAGCACCATTCCTTCCAAAGAAATCCCAGGGCTGATCTCCTTCAGAATGGACTGGTTGGATCTCCTTGCAGTCCAAGGGACTCTCAAGTGTCTTCTCCAACACCACAGTTCAAAAGCATCAATTCTTTGGCGCTCAGCCTTCTTCACAGTCCAACTCTCACATCCATGCACGACTACTGGAAAAACCATAGCCTTGACTAGACGGACCTTAGTTGGCAAAGTAATGTCTCTGCTTTTGAATATGCTATCTAGGTTGGTCATAACTTTTCTTCCAAGGAGTAAGCGTCTTAATTTCATGGCTGCAGTCACCATCTGCAGTGATTTTGGAGCCCCCAAAAATAAAGTCTGACACTGTTTCCACTGTTTCCCCATCTATTTCCCATGAAGTGATGGGACCGGATGCCATGATCTTCATTTTCTGAATGTTGAGCTTTAAGCCAACTTTTTCACTCTCCACTTTCACGTTCATCAAGAGGTTTTTTAGTTTCTCTTCACTTTCTGCCATAAGGGTGGTGTCATCTGCATATCTGAGGTTATTGATATTTCTCCTGGCAATCTTGATTCCAGCTTGTGTTCCTTCCAGTCCAGCATTTCTCATGATGTACTCTGCATAGAAGTTAAATAAGCAGGGTGACAATATACAGCCTTGATGTACTCCTTTTCCTATTTGGAACCAGTCTGTTGTTCCATGTCCAGTTCTAACTGTTGCTTCCTGACCTGCATATAGATTTCTCAAGAAGTCAGGTGGTCTGGTATTCCCATCTCTTTCAGAATTTTCCACAGTTTATTGTGATCCACACAGTCAAAGGCTTTGGCATAGTCAATAAAGCAGAAATAGATGTTTTTCTGGAACTCTCTTGCTTTTTCCATGATCCAGTGGATGTTGGCAATTTGATCTCTGGTTCCTCTGCCTTTTCTAAAACCAGCTTGAACATCAGGAAGTTCACGGTTCACGTATTGCTGAAGCCTGGCTTGGAGAATATACCCCTTAATTAATTTCATTTCCTTCTTTCTGTGAACTCTGGTTTAACAAGACTGAAGACATTAAAAATGAAGGAATTAAAGACAAAATGAACAGTAACCTTTCAGAATTGTCAGGGGCTTCAGCTATGGAATTTCCGTGAACTGTCCCCATCAGAATATAAATTGGTGACAAATTCGGAACACTATCAATCTAAAATGGGTACTTGAGTTTCTTTGTATCAGGTCCATTCCTCATCTATGAAAGCCTTATCTGTGACTACAGAGGAAAATAATAATAAAAAAAAACCATCCTAGTAATAGTAATCTGATCGTGTTTCAGTCTCCAAAATTCTCCATGCCTATCTGCACAGGGAGCCCAACCAACTTTGTGGAAAGTAAATCATGTCTGATGGTCAAGTGAAATTTTTTTCCCTGGTGGGTCAGATGGTAAAGTGGCTGCCTACAATGTGGGAGACCTGGGTTCAATCCCTGGGTCGGGAAGATCTCCCGGAGAAGGAAATGGCAACCCACTCCAGTATTCTTGCCTGGAAAATCCCATGGATGGAGCAGCCTGGTAGGCTACAGTCCATGTGGTCACAAAGAGTCGGACACAACTTAGGGACTTCACTTTCACAATGTCAGGCAGAGAAGGAACAATCACTGCCCAGATGTCCTTGTGCAGACAAATATTTGTACACCTTTTCTTTACATTAACAATGATACAGATCTTTATTTCATGTAGCTGTGGGCAAGCCAACATTGTCACATCCTATGCTAAGCTGTCTTTTACAGTTAGTTAAAAAAGAGAGAAAATAAATTAAAATATCAATCAACCACTTAAGGGATGGTGGGAGGTGTCTCCTATGTTCCACGCACTGTGTTAGAATCTGGAAAGGAGCCATCAAAGTTACAAAGGAAGTTCAATAGAGAAGAATGGCAGTATTTTTCATAAGTGGTACTGAAATCATTGGATATCTATATATTAAAAAAACAACCAAAAAACCTTTGATAACTTAAAAAATTGTATTGGACTATAGTGGATTTACAGTATTGTGTTAGCTTCAGGTGTACAGCAAAGTGAATTTATTATACAGATATCTATTCTTCTCAGGTTCTTCTCTCTCTCCTTCCTCTTTTGTTCTCTTCTCCTGTGATTTGACAGCTGTCTTTAATGTTGTGTTTGGGTTGCTTTTTCTTTTTCATGTGTATATCTATATGGAAAAGAATGGCAAGCGAGAGGACTTGCACTGTTGATGCTGTTTAGTCGCTAAGTTGTGTCCAGTTCTTTTGTAACCCCATGGACTGTAGTCCATCTGGCTCCTCTGTCCATGGGATTTCTCAGGCAAGAACACTGGAGTGGGTTGCCATTTCCTACTCTAGGGATCTTTGTGACCCAGGGGTTGAAACTGTCTCCTGCATTGCAGGTGGATTCTTTAACACTGAGCCACCGAGGAAACCCAGGGTGTACATTTATAGTTTTATTTCTGGATTCATATAGTTTCATTACTTTGTTTGGCCATGTGAACACTAGTATGTATTGTATATAGTACATTGTATTGTATATTGTACATACATACAATACTATATATGTTGGAGAGTCAAGTAGTAGGAGTTCACATTTATTTTTCAAGGAAATTATTATTAATGCTTTTTGCTGTTCTCGATTCTTTATATTTTCATATGATTTTTAAATCCACTCTTCTACAAAAAAATGCTTATTTTGACTATGAATGTGTTGAATATACAGGTCAGTTTGGAGGATTTGGATCTGAATGTCTTGTGATCTGTCTGCACAGCAAATAACCCATATGGCTGCCCTGAGCCTCCAGTATCTGAACCGGTACCACAAAACAAAAAGCCTCTACTCTGAGCAGATTGTCCGGCGTGATCCGAGGCCACCAGGTAATAAACAGAGATACTTTTATCAGACAGAACATTCCATGAGTTGAGGGTTTGACTCCAAGGAGTCAAGGCTATAGGCTAGACCTCCCTTTGGCTCGGGGAAAACCTTTCCTACAGTCATATATATTACAGTTTTCATATTGCTCAGTTTGATTTACTAAGTTGTTGACAGTTTTTGTGCTTTTGGTAACAAGTGTTATTTGTGTGTATTTTTCTTTTCCTATAATATATTTGCCTAGTTGGGATATCAAAGTGATATTGCTGTTCTCAATAAAATGAGTTGGGAAGGATACTCAACTCACCAATTTTCTGGGAGTAATTTGTGCACAATTGATATTGTTTCTTCCTTAAATATTTGAAAGAATTCTCCAGGGAAGCCATCTGGGCTGGAAGTTTTCTTTGTGGGACGTTTTTAAGGTGCAAGGTCGACTCTTTTTAGGTCTAATCCATTCCTGTCAGCTGCTTGTTTGTATGACATGTGCTTGGTGGTTTGTGCCTTCTATGGGATTCATTCATTTCATCTAAGATGTTGAGGCTATTGGCATAATGTTGCTCACAATATTTCTTTAGTTTCTTTTTTTAATACTTATAGAATCCACCTAGTAGTTTTACCTCTCTTATTCCTGATGCTTAACAGCTGCATTTGCTGTCTTATTTCCTATTCAATTTGGCTCAATTTTTTTTGATCAGTTTTATTGATGCCTTCATAGAAACTGCTGTTGGTTTCATTGATTTTCTCTACTATTTTTCTGTTTTCTATTTCAGTTATTTCTATTTATTATTTTATTTCTTTTCCTTATTCTGAATGTAATTTGATTTTCTTATTTCATTCTCTTAAGAAAGAAAATAGATAATTGATTTGAAGCTTTCTTATTATCAAATATAGGAATTGGGTGCTATCAGTTTTTATTACTGCCTTTACTACAGCCCACAAATTTTGAAATGCCTTGTTTTATTTGCATTCAATTAATTGATCTTCTTATTTCTTTTTTACTTATTTGACCTGTGGGTTATATAGTACTTTGTTATTTTTTTTCAAAATATTTGAAGATTTTTCAGAGTTCTGTTAATAATTTCTAATTTAATTCTATTACAGTAAAGGGTATACTTTGTATGATTCAGTTCGGTTCAGTTGCTCAGTTGTGTCCGACTCTTTGCAACCCCATGAACCGCAGCATGCCAGGCCTCTCTGTCCATCACCAGCACCCGGAGTCCACCCAACCCGTGTCCATTGAGTCAGTGATGCCATCCAACCATCTCATCCTCTGTCATCCCCTTCTCCTCCTGCCCTCAATGTTCCCCAGCATCAGGGTCTTTTCAAATGAGTCAGCTCTTCGCATCAGATGGCCAAAGTACTCGAGTTTCAGCTTCAACATCAGTCCTTCCAAAGAATGCCCAGGACTGATCTCCTTTAGGATGGACTGGTTGGATCTCCTTGCAGTCCAGAGGACTCTCAAGAGTCTTCTCTAACACCACAGTTCAAAAGCATCAATTCTTCTGTGCTCAGCTTTCTTTATAGTCCAACTCTCACATCCATACATGACCACTGGAAAAACCAAAGCCTTGATTTGTATGATTAGAATATTTTATATTTATTGAGATTGTTTCTAATGACCCAGAATAGTCTGTCATGGTAAAGGGTGGCTATGCGCTTGCAGAAAATGTCTATACTATGGTTTTGGGGTGGCGTGATCTATAATATCAAATAGGTCATAATTGTTAATAGTTTTATTAACATCTATACTAGTCAAACAAAGGTCTGTATAGCCAAAGCAATGGTTTTTCCAGTAGTCATGTATGGATGTGAGAGTTGGATCATAAAGAAAGCTGAGCACCAAAAAACTATGGTTTTGAACTGTGTTGCTGGAGAAGACTCTTGAGAGTCCCTTGAACTGCAAGGAGATCAAACCAGTCAATCCTAAAGGAAATCAATCCTGAATATTCATTGGAAGGACTGATGGTAAAGTTCCAATACTTTGGCCACTTGATGTGAAGAGACAACTCATTACAAAAGATCCTGATGCTGGTAAAGATTGAAGGCAGGAGGAGAAGGGGATGACAGGGAATGTGGTGGTTGGATGGCATCACTGACTCGATGGACATGAGCTTGAGCAAGCTCCAGGAGATGGTGAAGGACAGGGAAGCCTAGTGTGCTCACTCCATGGGATCTCAAGAAGTTGGACATGATTGAGTGGCTGAATAACAAATACTAGTCAAAAAAGTGTTTTTGAAATTGCCAACTACAGTTGTGGATTTACCTATTTATGTGTAGTTTTATTAATTTCTGTTTCATGTGTACAGAAATAGCTCTGATATTAATTGCATAAGCATCTAAGTTTAGTATATTTTATTGATGAATTAATACCTTTATCATTATGAATTGAGTTATCCTTAAGATGGGCTTCCCTGGTGATTCAGACGGCAAAGAATCCACCTGCAATGCGGGAGACCTCGGTTCTGTCCCTGGGTTGGGAAGAGCCCCTGCAGAAGGAAAGAGTTGCCCACTTCAGTATTCTTACCTGGAGAATTCCATGGACAGAGGAGCCTGGCAGGGCAAAGGGGTCGCAAAGAGTCAGACATGACTGAATGACTTTCACATACATATATACATACATCCTGATAATATCTTTTGCTCTTAAATCTTCATTGGTATTAATATATAGAAGCTACTTCTGGTTTCTTTTAAAAGTGTGGTTTATCTTTTTTCCATCATTTTATTGGATAACTGCTATATCTTTTTATCTAACGTGATGTTAGTATGGCAGCCTAAAGTTGTGTTGCTTTATATCCAATCTGACAGTTTTCACCTTTACTTGAGATACTTAGACCATTTGTATTCAGTGTTACTATTGATATGAATGAATTAAAATATATCAACTTGTAACTCATTTTCTTTTGGTCTGACCTATTCTTTGTTAATTTTTTAAAGTATGTTTTTTGATCTGGACCATTATTAAAGTGTTTATTGAATTTGTTGCAATATTGCTTCTGTTTTATGTGTTGGTGTTTTGGCCACAAGGCATGTGAGATCTTAACTCCTTGACCAGGGGTCAAACCTGTACCCACTGCATTGGAAGGTGAAGTCCCAACCACTGAACTGCTAGGGAAGTCAGTCTTTGTTAATTTTTTTTTAAATGTTCTGACTTTTTTTTGATTAATGATGTTTTTGTTTCATCTCTGGCTTATTGATGTCAGCTTCTCTTATTATACTTTGCTTTAGAGTTTGCAGTATCCATCCTTAACTTATCAGGATCTATCTTCACATAATATTATAATACTTCATTTTTATCAACACAAGAACCTTCTATACTTATTTCTCCTCTCCTGGATTTTGTGCTATTGTTGTCAGACTTTTTACTTTTACAAATAATATAAACCCTACAATAGATTATTATTTTGCTCTGAACGGTTGATTATCTTTTACAGAGAATTAAATAACAACAAAAAATTATTTGTATTTACCCACGTAGTTGACATTTATGGTGCTGTGTTTTCTTTTCTACAGATCTTCATTTCTGTCTGATAACATTTTTCTTCTGCTTGAAGGACTTCCTTAACATTTTTAGGTCTGAGAGAAGCAAAGTCTTCAAGCTTTGATGTACTTGAAAAAGTTCTTATTTCACTTTCGTTTTTGAAATGTATTTTTGGTGGGTAAAGATTTCAAAGTTGACATATTTTTCCTTTCAGGACTTTAAAAATATTACTAAAACAAAGTGTCTTCTATCTCACATTGTCTTCAGCAAGAAATTTTCTGTCATCTTTATCTTTTATTTTTTTCCTCTGTATATAGTGTTTCTTTATTCTACATCAACTTTCAAGAGTTTTCTCTTTAGCAGTGGTTGTAAGCAAATAAATCATGATATGCCTTGCTGAAGTTTTGTTCAGATTTCTTGTCCTTCCAGATCATTGAGCTTCTTGGGTCTGTGGATTTGTAATTTTTATCAAATTTAGAAAGTTTTCAACCTCTGTGTGTTCAACTATTTTTTCTGTCCTTCTACCCATTGTGAATACCAATTACGTGTATGTTAAACCACTAAGGTTTTCCTACAGCTCATGAATACTCCATTCATTCTTTTTGTTTTTTTAGTATTTTTTCCTTAGAGTTTCATTGTGGATAGTTTCTAATTCTAGATTCACTAATATTTGAAGTCAAGTGGGCATTAGAAAGCATCACTACGAACAAAGCTAGTGGAGGTGATGGAATTCCAGTTGAGCTGTTTCAAATCCTGAAAGATGATGCTGTGAAAGTGCTGCACTCAATATGCCACCAAATTTGGAAAACTCAGCAGTGGCCACAGGACTGGAAAAGGTCACTTTTCATTCCAATTCCAAAGAAAGGAAATGCAAAAGAATGCTCAAACTACCACACAATTGCACTCATCTCACATGCTAGTAAAGTAATGCTCAAAATTCTCTAAGCCAGGCTTCAGCAATACGTGAACCGCGAACTCCCTGACGTTCAAGCTGGTTTTAGAAAAGGCAGAGGAACCAGAGATCAAATTGCTAACATCTACTGGATCATGGAAAAAGCAAGAGAGTTCCAGAAACACATCTATTTCTGCTTTATTGACTATGCCAAAGCCTTTGACTGTGTGGATCACAATCAACTGTGGAAAATTCTGAAAGAGATGAGAATACCAGACCATCTGACCTGCCTCTTGAGAAATCTGTATGCAGGTCAGGAAGCAACAGTTAGAACTGGACATGGAACAACAGACTGGTTCCAAATAGAAAAGGAGTACGTCAAGGCTGTATATTGTCACCCTGCTTATTTAACTTATATGCAGAGTACATCATGAGAAACACTGGGTTGGAAGAAACACAAGCTGGAATCAAGATTGCTGGGAGAAATATCAATAACCTTAGATATGCCGATGACACCACCCTTATGGCAGAAAGTGAAGAGGAGCTAAAGAGCCTCTTAATGAACGTGAAAGAGGAGAGTGAAAAAGTTGGCTTAAAGCTCAACATTCAGAAAACGAAGATCATGGCATCTGGTCCCATCACTTCATGGGAAATAGATGGGGAAACAGTGGAAACAGTGTCAGACTTTATTTTTGGGGGCTCCAAAATCATTGCAGATGGTGATTGCAGCCATGAAATTAAAAGATGCTTACTCCTTGGAAGAAAAGTTATGACCAACCTAGATAGCATATTCAAAAGCAGAGACGTTACTTTGCCAACTAAGGTCCATCTAGTCAAGGCTATGGTTTTTCCAGTGGTCAGGTATGGATGTGAGAGTTGGACTGTGAAGAAGGCTGAGCACCAAAGAATTGATGCTTTTGACCTGTGGTGTTGGAGAAGACTCTTGAGAGTCCCTTGGACTGCAAGGAGATCCAACCAGTCCATTCTGAAGGAGATCAGCCCTGGGATTTCTTTGGAAGGAATGATGCTAAAGCTGAAGCTCCAGTACTTTGGCCACCTCATGGGAAGAGTTGACTCATTGGAAAAGACTCTGATGCTGGGAGGGATTGGGGGCAGGAGGAGAAGGGGACGAGAGAGGATGAGATGGCTGGCTGGCATCACGGACTCGATGGACGTGAGTCTGAGTGAACTCCGGGAGATGGTGATGGACAGGGAGGCCTGGCGTGCTGCGATTCATGGGGTCGCAAAGAGTCGGACACGACTGGGCGACTGAACTGAACTGAACTGAACTGAATCTGCCATCAATGTATTTTCATCCTTTGAAGTTTGATTTAGGTCTTTTAAAAATATGTATTCTTATAGCTCTACTTAACATGTTATATCTTTCCTCTCGTTCTTGAACATATGGAATATATTTATAATGATTACTTTAATGTTCTTGTTGATCAACTATCATCTGACTCATTTTTAATTGATTTATTTTTCTCATTATGGTTGTAGTATTCTGTTTCTTTACATATGTGGTATGTTTATACTGGACACAGACACTGTGGATTTTACCTTTTTAGATGTTGGATATTTTTGTATTCCTATAAATGCTCTAGAACTTGTTCTTGGATGTAGTTGAGTTACTTAAAAACAGTTTGATCAATTTAGGTCTTACATTCAAGTTTTGGTAGGTGAAATAAGAGTTAAAACTCTTTTCAGTATTTTACCCAATATCTCATGAATTATGAATTCTGTTCTCAGGCTGAGGGTAACTGGCAGGGAATTTAGAAGTTTGGGAATTCCAACAAAGCCACCACCGTGCAGTCAGTTGCCTGTGGCACCAGAGGTAATTTCTTGTAAGATGATCTGAGAACCACAAGCAAAACCCCATGTTGGCCATAGTTCAGTGCTCACTTAGCTATAGTACCCATGCATAATGGAGAATAAAGGCTTTTTATCCCCTTCTGCTTTGTTGGCCACAAGGCGTGTGGGATCTGAGCTCCCCAACCAGGGATCCAACCCAAGTCTCATGCATTGGATGGAGAACTTAACCACGGGACCACCAGGGAAGTCCCTGTAGTTTATCCCTACACACAGCAGGGGGAAGCCCAGAAAAACAGAGCTGGTTCTGAGTGTCAGCAAACAGTATCACCTTGAAGTCATCAGGTGTTTGTTTTGTTTTTAATTGAAATATAGTTGATTTACCAGGTTGTATCCATTTCTTCTGTACAACAAAGTGACTCAGTTACACACATAGATACTTCCACTCCATCCTTCTCCCAAGACCTCTCCACTGGGCAACCACAAGAAAGGCCACGGTGTTAATTCTCAACTGCAGCAGACACTCATCGAGGAAGATCAGGAGCTCAAATTTATCCATATGCACATCAACCCAACAGCTTATCCATTAACTCATCCACTCATACATCCTTCCAACCAATGTTTACTTGTACCACAAATATGTCATGCCATATCCTGGGATACCGAGGTTACAAATGCCTGGGGCAGTACACGTCATAATCAAGATGGTGATGGAGATGATGTCATCTGTTTTATCCAGATACCAGAGCTGGGAAGAGCTAAAATTACACACATTACATGCAATATGTCTCATCACTGATTTTGGTATACTAGAGAGTCACCACATTGCAGTGGAGTTCAGCCAGTGTAGAGTACACACAATTCTCTGCTCTCCAAATCTTTGTATACTTAGGATGCAAAGGAGACAGACCTTGGCTGAAATTACAACAGATGCCATTTATGTCTAATCTTTGCATCTCTGGTGCTTAGCACAATGAAAGATTCATGATTAACCTTCAGTGAACATTTGTGGAACTGTACCTGAGAAGAATTTGAACTGCTAAAAAGACCTGTCAGGATCTTTCTATGAGGAAACTCATGGTCTATGTGAGAAAGACAAACATGCTAGTGGGCTTTAGGCTTTAATATCGCTCCATGTAAGTAATAAGGAGACAGACTGCAAGGACACGAGGCAGAGAAGCACTCTGCCTGAACCACTGTAGAGAAGGCTCCTCCCTGACAGTGATAATAGACGGTGGGCCTTGAATGATGAATAAGAGTTTGCCCAGTGATTGCAGGAAAGAACATGACAGACTGGAGGAGCAGACCATCAACACAGACGGACAGGCCGTAGTCAGACAAGTGTGTGAAAAGAGGGAGCTGAATTTGGAGGGAAAACTGGAAGTGTTGTGCAAGGAAGTAAGGTTGAACAGGAAGTCTGAGCCAAATCAGGAAGTCTTCTATGTGGCTCTAAGAAGCTTGAAATTTGTCCCTGCCCAATGGCTTCAAGCAAGGACAGGACAAGATTGTTTGCATTTCAGAAGGATTAGGTGGTGGAAAATGGAGTTGAAAGGAAGGGAGTTTGGAGAGAGTTGCAGGGCAGTAGGTCAAACATACCACAGAGTGGTGTGAGTGGAGGGGGAGGGGCAGATTCATTTATTTGGGAAGTGATGCAAATGATAAAGGTTGAAAGGGAGGGAAGATTCCCTCAGCCTTCTGATGTGGGCAATGGACTGAATTTGGGGAATTAGCTTGAGGATCCGTACACATCTCCAATGATCAAGTCCTTAAGGCCACATTGCAAGCCCTAAGGCAGCCTTCATCTGATCTGATTTGATGTGATCGGCTTTCCTCTCCTCTCTAAAGTTTCCCTCCTTGTCACACTGCACCCTCAAAACAGACCAGGAAGCAAGACCTCACCCAGGTCTTCTCCCTGCTGGTGCTCTGTGGAAGGGAGCCTAAGTGTTATTTCCCTTTAAGGAAAGTCCTGTTAATGTTAGTCACTCAGTTGCATCTGACTCTTTGCAACCCCGTGGACTGTAGCCTGCATGGCTCCCCATCCATGGAGTTCTCTAGGTAAGAATATTGGAGTGAGTAGCCATTCCCTTCTCCAGGGGATCCTTCCAACCCTAGGGTCAAACCTGGGATTCCTGAATTGCAGGCAGGCTCTTTACCATCTGAACCACCAGGGAAGCCCAAATTAACTAATTGCTAATTATTTACTGAATAAAAAAATGGAGGTAAGTTTCTTTACATTTGGAAGGCTGAACAGTTCTAAAATCTATGGATCTTCATAGATATTTCTTGAATTGTGTCCCGAATGGTATTTATGAGACCTTACTGGTCTTCCGTCGCCAAAGGTGGCATTCACTAACATTTCTCTCTGACACACCCTGTCTATGCTTTGATGACCCATTTCTCAACTGAGTTTCCGTTCCTTTTGGATGAGCCTGGAGATGCAGTTGCCATGGCAGTGCTGTTGTTCACTGGACGTCGTTGTCTCCAGCGAGCCATTAGCATCGTAGGGAACCACAACCTGGAAGTCACGTATGTTCCAAGGGAGGTATAGCCCCTTATTGGGCACCACAAACTCAGTGGGGAAAAAAAAATGAATGAATTGCTGAGGTGAAGGAGAAGGAAAGAAGCTGTCCTTTGGCAAGTTTTGATTCTCTAAGCATCATAACACATAGTGAATGTTTTTGACTGGCAGCTAGAAATAGGTTATTGTGGAGATTGTTTCCTGAATCGTGTGAATTTAAGTAATATTGTGAGATGCCTCTGGTTCTCAATAGAATACTGTTAAAAATAGAGACTATAAAGATTTCTGAAAATGAATTTTCTTTTTTTAAAAGATAAGGTCAGTTGAGTTCAGTTACTCAGTCATGTCTGACTCTTTGTGACCTCATGGACTGCAGCACACCAGGCCTCCCTGTCAATCACCAACTCCTGGAGTTTACTCAAACTCATGTCCATTGAGTCGGTGATGCCATCCAACCATCTCATCCTCTGTCATCCCCTTAAGCTCCAGCCTTTAATCTTTCCCAGCATCAGGGTCTTTTCAAATGAGTCATCTCTTCACATCAGGTGGCCAAAGTATTGGAGTTTCCAGCTTCAACATCAGTTCTCCCAATGAATAGTCAATACTAATTTCCTTTAGGATGGACTGGTTGGATCTCCTTGCAGCCTAAGGGTCTCTCAAGAGTCTTTTCCAGCACCACAGTTCAAAACCATCGATTCTTCAGTGCTCAGCTTTTTAATATGGTATCTAGGTTGGTCATAACTTTCCTTCCAAGGAGTGAGCATCATTTAACTTCATGACTGCAGTCACCATCTGCAGTGACTTTGGAGCCCGAAAAAATAAAGTCTCTCACTGTTTCCACAGTTTCCCCATCTATCTGCTGTGAAGTGATGGGACCAGATGCCATGGCCTTAGTTTTCTGAATTTTGAGCTTTAAGCCAACTTTTTCACTCTCCTCTTTCATTTTCATCAAGAGCCTCTTTAGTTCTTCACTTTCTGCCATAAGGGTGGTGTCATCTGCATATCTGAGGTGATTGATATTTCTCCGGGCAATCTTGATTCCAGCTTGTGCTTCCTCCAGCCCAGCGTTTCTCATGATGTACTCTGCATATAAGTTAAATAAGCAGGGTGACAATATACAGCCTTGATGGACTCCTTTTCCTATTTGGAACCAGTCAGTTGTTCCATGTCCAGTTCTAACTGTTGCTTCCTGACCTGCATACAGATTTCTCAGGAGGCAGGTCAGGTGGTCTGGTATTCCCATCTCTTTTAGAATTTTCCACAGTTTATTGTGATCCACACAGTCAAAGGTTTGGCATAGTCAATAAAGCAGAAACAGATGTTTTTCTGGAACTCTGTTACTTTTTCCATGATCCAGCGGATGTTGGCAATTTGATCTCTGGTTCCTCTGTCTTTTCTAAATCAGCTTGAACGTCAGGGAGTTCGCGGTTTACATATTGCTGAAGCCTGGCTTGGAGAATTTTGAGCATTACTTTACTAGCACATGAGATGAGTGCAATTGTGCGGTAGTTTTAGCATTCTTTGCATTGCCTTTCTTTGGGATTGGAATGAAAAGTGACCTTTTCCAGTCCTGTGGCCACTGCTGAGTTTTCCAATTTTGTTGGCATATTGAGTGCAGCACTTTCACAGCATTATCTTTCAGGATTTGAAAGAGCTCAACTGGAATTCCATCACCCCCACTAGCTTGGTTCATAATGATGCTTCCTAAGGCCCACTTGACTTCACATTCCAGAATGTCTGGCTGTAGGTGAGTGATCACACCATTGTGATTATCTGGGTCATGAAGATCTTTTTTGTCAGTTCTTCTGTGTATTCTTGCCACGTCTTCTTAATATCTTCTGCTTCTGTTAGGTCCATACCATTTCTGTCCTTTATCGAGCCCATCTTTGCATGAAATATTCCCTTGGTATCTCTAATTTTCTTGAAGAGATCTCTAGTCTTTCCCATTCTATTGTTTTCCTCTATTTCTTTGCACTGATCACTGAGGAAGGTTTTCTTATATCTCCTTGCTATTCTTTGGAACTCTGCTTTCAAATGGGTATATCTTTCCTTTTCTCCCTTGCTTTTCTCTTCTCTTCTTTTCACAGCTCTTTGTAAAGCCTCCTAAGACAGCCATTTTGCTTTTTTGCATTTCTTCTTGGGAATGGCCTTGATCCCTGTCTCCTGTACAATGTCAGGAATCTCCGTCCATAGTTCATCAGGCACTCTGTCTATCAGATTGAATCCCTTAAATCTATTTCTCACTTCCACTGTATAATCATAAGTGATTTGATTTAGGTCATACCCGAATGGTCTAGTGGTTTCCCCTACTTTCTTCAATTTAAGTCTGAATCTGGCAATAAGGAGTTCACAGTCAGCTCCTGGCCTTGTTTTTGCTGACTGTATAGAGCTTCTCCATTTTTGGCTGCAAAGAATATAATCAATCTGATTTCGATATTGACCATCTGGTGATGTCCATGTGTAGAGTCTTCTGTTGTGTTATTGCAAAAGGTAATTTACCTTTACCTTTAAAGGTAAAATTAAAACTTTTTGCTTTTTTTAAGTTGATCTAAAATATTAATTTGTCCACACTGTATATATATTTATGTATAAGTGGTATAAATGAAAGCAATGTTGAGACTGGAGGAAGAAATTAAGATTATTTTGTTATTACAAAGTTATAACATAGTGTTAAAGGAAGTAACATAGTATTAAATGAAAGTGGACTTGGGTTATGAAAATGAAATTTCTTAAAATCATCAAGAAAGAACTAAACATCTGAAGAAGTGTATTCTGGTCCTGGTGCTCTGAAATATATAATGTCCTAGAACCTTGGTTTTCTCATAGCCATAACAAATAGATTATGCTATTATTTAAAGACTTATCCAGTTCTGAAACCTTATCATTCCATGTCTTCATTTTTCTCCTTTGTGCTTCATCAAAAATAGTGAATGAAAATCAATGGTTACTATGGCCTTCTAGAATTAACACGCACCACTCATTTTCCAGGGACATGCATCTTCTTGGAAACTAAGAGTTTAACGAGTACTTGACCTTCACTTAACCTGCCCGCTTGTTTTGTACAGTATTTTTGGAGATCAGCTCTGTTTCTGGGGCTTTCCTGGTGGCTCAGATGGTAAAGAATCCACCTGCAGTGCAGGAGATGCAAGTTTGATTCCTGGGTCAGGAAGATCCCTAGAGAAGGGAATAGCTACCCTCTCCACTATTCTTGCTTCGAAAATTCCATGGACAGAGGAGCCTGGTGGGCTACAGTCCATGGGGTCGCACAGAATCGGACACCTCTGAAGTGACTTAGCAGCAGCAGCAGTGATTTACAGAGCAGCCAACAGGTGGCGCTGCAGGCCTGTGCAATTTAACCGTGCAGTCACTTTTCTGCTCTTTTTCCTGTACTAGAATATCTAAATAAACCTCTGTTATTTTTTAAACTTGAAATAAAAGGGCCTAGTGAAATAGCCTAATAGGCTCCAATTTTGATAAACTCCAAGGATCAATAATATATGTTAGCTGCTTGCAAATGAATCTGTGATGAAGACGTTTCTCACTCCTCCATATCCAGAAGACTGTTTTATGCAAGTTTGACTTTGACTTTTATCCCGTCATGTGTGTACTGAAAGGAGAAGTCTGTGTAATATTGAAATGGCAGTATTCCAGCCCCAGAACATAGAGCTTGATTCCATACATGGTATGATGGGGATCAGGAAATGTGTTACAACTATTTAATTATCACCATTCACGCAACTTTGCAAAGCTACCATTAAATTTTTTTTTTAATTGCAATATAGTCTATTTACAATGTTATGTTAACTTCTGCTGTACAGCAAAGAATTCAGTTGTACACACACAAGGACACACACATACATACATATATATATATGTATACACACACACACACACACACAGACACATTGTGGGATTTTTTTGCCACACTGCGGCATATGGGGTCTTAGTTCCCTGACCAGGGATTGAACTCATGCTCCCTGCAGTAGAAGTGGAGAGTCTTAACCACTGGACTGTCAGGGAAGTCCTATCCATTCTTTTACAAATATTCTTTTCTATTATGATTTATCATAGAATATTGAAAATAATAGTTCCCTGTGCTATACAGTCAGACCTTGTTTATAAGCTACAGCTTTTAATCAAAGGCTTACAATATTTAGATCTGGTAGTTTCTAAATAGATGATATCTGAATCCAAAGAAACTAATATGACAGATGGGGTAGCAAAGACTTAAAAATGCAGTGTGACCTCCAGGGTACCATGACATTTAATAGCAGATCCTAAGTTATAATTGAGGTCTGACCCAAGTCACATGATCTCAGGAGAACCTTAGCTCATTCAGGGTAAATTCTGGACTGAGGCAAATCCCCAAGCCTCCGTTTTCCCACTCACTGAAATCTATCATCTGTCTTTGGAATTTACCTGACTCTGGCATTTCATATAAATACTAGTCTAGGTTTCAAGCTTTGGAAACTTTTATACTATGGTTGTCAGAATAAGAAATCAGCTTGGTTTAAAAATCAGTGAAACGATCTGGCAGACACCCTTTTATGACATACTGCATACCTTTTGGACAAGTTGTACCGAATAAAGAACTTGTCTAGAAGTCCTTTATTCAAGATCAGTAAACTAACAGAGAGGGAGCCTGTGTAAATCTTTAATCTACAGAGGAGCGGGAGAGCTAGCAGTGCAGGGAGAGGATGAATCAACATCTGGTTTTCCTCTCTGTGTCACTGCAAAAAGGGCCTCTTCAGGGAAGCCTTGGACTCCTACCCCAGTGGATCTGTGACTCTGACTTCCAAGCAGGAATACTTCTGACCTCCAGTCCACCTCTGACTTTCAGCCTTGCCAACCGCAAGAGCCCTGGAGAGAGGGCAACACAGATCATCTTCACTCAGATGAATCTGTCTGTTTATTAAATTGAACTCGGTCCAAATGGCTTGAGCAGTGGCTCAGGAATGTTGCAGGGCGTGAACCGAACATCTCAGTGGGTCAGGTTATCAGAGGGACCCCGTGGGAAGTTCCTGCAGAGGCTTGGGCAGGGAGGGAGGCTGCTGATCGGTCATGTGCTGGCTGATAATTGTAGGAGCTGATACGGTAGATCAGTGGTATTTCTTCATTTCTTCCCACAACCTGGATGACAGGTATTAATCATTTCCTTTCCAGGGGAGAACACTGAGATTCAGATAGACTAAATGACTTGTCCAAAGTTATAATCTGAATAAGTAATCAGTGAGCTAGCTGCAGGTACCTCTACCACAACAGATGGTGGAAACAGGATTCAATTTCAAGTCCGTTCTACTCCAGTGCTAAGTGTTCTTTGCTTGTAAGCTGACTTTTTATATATAATGACAAATATATAATCACAGTCTGGAAGCATAATAATGTAGAAGAATATGAACACTTTTAATGCTTAGCCCAGCTGTCTTATGCCAAGCCACAACTCCTTAAGATGTATTCTTTCATTATTGTATTTCTTTTTTGGTAAATTCTTGTGTTCTAAATGAAGACACACATAACCATTCAGACACATTAACGTACTATCACACATAGCTTCACTCTTCAGCACAAAGCAGCTTTTCAAAATCATACATCTGGGCTTATGAAACCTGAGTGGGGAGTCCAGCTTCAGGGCTTGGGGCCCTGGGCACAGAGAAAAGTCGGCCCTGGAAATTTGAATCCTGGCTTTTTCTTCTCTATGGAGAATCACTTTTCTATATTTGTTCCCAAACACAAGTGAAAAACCAGAGCAACCTGACTTTCCACCTTCGTTGCCTCAGGCACCTGGGGAAAGTATCACACAGATGCAGATAGTAAATGTTTATATTGCAAAAGAGAAAAATGGTGATTATTTCTCAACTCAGTTGTGAAAAGTTCCATTCAGGTGATTTCATTTTAAGAGGCTTCTCTGCTTTCTTACCAGACACACTGTGTCACAGCCAAGGACGTTCATAGCTCCATGTGATTGAAAACTTTTATTAACTTAAGCTACAAGGGGTTTCTCTTTCTCATATGGCAAACAGGTTAGATGCCGGCAGTTGCTCGTGCAGGTTCAGGGCCTTGAAAGTACCAGTGCTGACGGCTGTCACTCACTCAGCCCCGCCGTCAGGTTTCAGCATTAGGTGGCTGCCCACGTGTTAGACAGACGTCTGCATTCAAGGCAGGAAGAAGTGGAGCAACTTATATTTGTCCTTTTTTTAGTAAAGGCTGCCTTCTCCTTACCCCTCTCTTTGTAATGGTGTTCGGAGAAGAAACAGATTTCTCATTAACCAGCAGACGAATAGATTCAAAGAAATCTAGATTGTGCCCGCCTTCTCTACAAATACCTTCTCTCGGAGTGAAACAGAATATGCATTCGTGCTAAGTCATATCTGACTCTTTGTGGCCCCGTGGACTGTAGCCCCGCCAGGCTCCTCTGTCCATGGGATTTTCCAGTCAAGAATACTAGAGTGAGTTGTCATTTCTTCCTCCAGGGGATCTTCCTGACCCAGGGATCAAACCCATGTCTCCTGCATTGTAGGCGGAGTCCTTACCGTTGAGCCACCGGGGGAGCCCCAAAGCGGAATATGAACGTGATGTAAAGGAATCAGCATCATACCTTAATAATTGCCTTAGAGAGAAATGGACGGAGTAAGTCTGACCTTTAGGGAGCTTTGAATTTCAGTTCAGTAGATCTTATATACAGAGTCCTGGCAAAAGGAGAAAGGTACCTTTCTTTAGGGCAGGCTTTCTCAACATTAGGACTATGGGTAGTTTGGACCAGAAAAGTCTTCATTGTAGGAGGCCGTCCTGTGCCTTGGAGCCTGCGTAGCACCTTTGTCCTCTACCCTCTGGGTGCGGGTAGCACCTCCTACCCCTCTGTGACAATCAGAGATATCCTCAGACATTGCTACATGTCTGCAGCCAAATCACCTCCAGTGGCAAACCACTGCTTTACTACGCCCTGCTGGGGTTTTGCAGATTGACTCTGCTTGTTCCTCTCAGTAGATAGCCCAGCATTTGAAAAGACATTGAGACCTGGGCACTGTGACTATTTATAACTGTAGAACAGTGGTTTTCAGTAGCCACGGTCTCAGTCTCCAAGATTCTGACTAAACGGATCCAGGATGTCACCTAGTTAGGGTTTTATTGTTTTTATTGCTGCTGCTGTTTGATGTCTTGTTTTTAACTGCCAAGGTGATTCTAATACTCTACTAGGGATAAGAAACGTTTCTTTAAAAAAAAAAAGTGAGCGTCTCACTCTGAGCTCACCTTGATGGTGGGGGCAGGGGGTGGGGAACGTGAAACCCACCAAGGTCCTGAGCAAGGACGAGATTTCACAGACTTCCAGTCTTTTTATTAATTTGTGTTTGTTCAGTCACTCTGTCATGTCTGACTCTTTGCAACCCTATGGACTTCAGCGCACCAGTTTTCCCTGTCTATCACTATCTCCCGGAGTTTGCTCAAACGTATGTCCATTGAGTGGATGATACCATCCAACCATCTCAACCTCTGTTCCCCATTCCCTCCTACCCTCAGTCTTTCCCAGCATCAGGGTCTTTTTCCAATGAGTTGGCTCTTTACATCAGGTGGCCAAATTAACTGGAGCTTCAGCTACAGCATCAGTCCTTCCAATGAATATTCAGGTTTAGTTTCCTTTAAGATGGATTGGTTTGATCTCCTTGCAGTCCAAGGGACTTTGAAGAGTCTTCTCCAGCACCACAGTTTGAAAGCATCCGTTCTTCAGCTCTCAGCCTCTATGGTCCAACTCTCATATCGGGATGTGACTACTGGGAAACCATCATTTCGACTATGGACCTTTGTTGGAAAAGTGACGTCTCTGCTTTTTAGTATGTTCTCTAGGTTTGTCATAAAGCAAGCATCTTTAATTTCATGGCTGTATTTGCTGTCCTCAGTGATTTTTGGAGCCCAGGAAAATGAAGTCTGTCACTGTTTCCCCGCCTATTTACCGGGAAGAGATGGGACTGGATGGTTGTGGTCTTCATTTTTTGAATGTTAAGTTTTAAGCCAGCTTTTGCACACTCCTCTTTCAGCTCCATTAAGAGGCTCTTTAGTTCCTCTTCACTTTTTGCCATTAGGGTGGTGTTATCTGAATATTTGAGGTTATTGCTATTTCTCCCGGCAATCTTGGTTCCAACTTGAGCTTCATCCAGCCAGGCATTTCACACGATATACTCTGCACATAAATTAAATAAGCAGGATGACAATATACAGCCTTGACGGACTCCTTTCCCAGTTTGGAACCACTCCGCTATTTCATGTGCAGTTCTAACTGTTGCTTCTTGACCTGCATGCAGGTTTCTCAGGAGGCAGATAAGGTGGTCTGGTATTCCATCTCCTGAAGAATTTTCCAGGTTCTTCTTATCCGTACAGCCAAGGCTTTAGCCTGGTCAATGAAGCAAAAGTAGATTTTTTCTGGAATTCCCTTGCTTTTTCTATGATCCAGCAGATGTTGGCAATTTGATCTCTGGTTCCTCTGCCTTTTCTAAATCCAGCTTGAACACCTGGAAGTTCTTGGTTCACATACTGTCGAAGCCTTGCTTAAAGGATTTTGAGCATTAGTTTGCTAGTGTGTGAGATGAGTGCAGTTGTATGGTAGTTTGAGCATTCTTTGGCATTGCCTTTCTTTGGGATTGGAATGAAAACTGACCTTTTCCCGTCCTGTGGCCACTGCTGAGTTTTCCACATTTGCTGGCATATTGAGTGCAGTACTTTCACAGCATTGTCTTTTAGGATTTGAAATAGCTCAGCTGGAATTCCATCACCTCCACTAGCTTTGTTTGTGGTGATGCTTCTTAGGCCCACTGGACTTCACACTCCAGGATGTCTGGCTCTAGGTGAGTGATCACACCATCATAGTTATTGGGATCATTAAAACCTTTTTCGTACAGTTCTTCTAATTAATTGGCTTATTTTGACTGCGCTGGATCTTCGTTGTTGCCGCAGGCTTTCTCTAGTTCTTGTGAGCAGAGGCTGCTCTCCAGCTGCGGTGCATGGGCCTCTCACTGCAGGAGCCCCTCTTGTTGCAGGCGTGGGCTCCAGAGTGCAGGCTTCAGTGGCTGCAGCACATGGATCTAGTGGCCCTGCGGCATGGGGGGTCTTCCCACACCAGGGACCGAATCCGTGACCCCTGCATTGGCAGGCGGAGCCCCAACTCCTGTACCGCCAGGGAAGTTCTTGCAGTCTTTCCGTACCAGCAATGGTCAGTCCCAGCCAGTTTTAGGAGTTATCTGACCAGTGTCCCCAGGAGGGAAGGGTACAATTAGAAACACAGAATCTGTGGATTCAGAGGTCACAAGCCCTAGATCTGGGGCAAAAATGAGAAGAACAGAAGGAACTAATGGAGGGATTGAAATGCATAACAAGTAAATGACAAAGATTAATGCTTAGGACGGTTGTTCTTTGTGTGAGGAAACGCTGTCACTGACAGCGCCGCTCTTATCTATTGTTATGAGCTAAGTGAGGAAGGCAGATGCAGTGTGTACTTAGTAGCAGGGATTGCTTTCAATGGTGCTATTAATACCCTGTGCATCTGTATTATCAGCAAGTAAGACTAAGATGGATTTGATAAGAAATGGCCTGGGAAAACCTCGTAGCTTTCCTAGTTTTTAACTTTCAGAACAAGCATTGTATTGGTTGTAGATACTGGTATGAATTTTTCAAGTGCAAATCAACAAAAGCAGGTGTTTTTTCAACATGAAATATGCTGATTATGCCAGCTTTCCAACCAGGTGGCAATCTCTAAGAACTGGTTGGATTTCAGCTCCCGGGAGCCAGGAAGAAGGGGACATTTTTGATGTTTAGAATTCCAGAAAACCTTGGGTTGAGAAGTCGAGTGTTTAACATTGGTTATGGAGGGAAATGGATCACAGTGGCAGGAACAGCAGCATTTCAAAAGAGAAAGAGCCAGGGCTTTCTTAAAATATTACATAAATTGTTTCATATTGGGCTCAGGTTGTGTGAAGTTCAAGGGGATGGGTCATTCCTAAGCCACTATCCCAAATTCTCCTCAGCACCCTTCCCAGCCTTTCACTGCATCCATTTCCACACAGGGACACCAGTGCCACTTACATTTTTTCAGAAAAGCCCCCAGTTTCTCCTTTCCTCAAAGAAACTATCCTGCATGGCAATGAAGCAAGCGGAAACATTTCACCTCTGCCACACTTCCCTACAGCAACACGCAGCTCAGCCCCCAGCCTGGCCAGGACGCAGAAGTACCTTGGTATTATGTGCCATGGGGAAGACCAATAAGTTAGAAGATGGCTCTCTTTGAAGTGAGAATTCTAAAAATCCCACTAGTTATTTTAAGTGGTAGGCATCGAAATTAAGTGGCACCAAAAACTGGAGACAGAAGTTGTATCGAGCTGAAGTTTTTCCTCCAGAAATGGCAGGGTCACAAATTCAAAACAGATCCTCTGGTTGTCTGCATGCCACCACCTAGTTAGCTTGATCTCAATGCCCTTCAGTTACTAAACTGAAGGGTAAGATCCTCAGCAATTGCTGCTAAAGAGAGAATTGAATTTCTAGGGCTGGAAGGAGTATTTTCAAATTCAAAGGGCCTTAAATCTAGGTTACTATGAGAATTGAAATTCCTGATGGTAGTAAATATGTCCTAAGGACTTTTTGCTGCAATAGGTATGATTCCACTGTTCTAACCAGTTTGTAGTGTTAAACAATGCTTTAGACGGCAACTACTACCATTTCCAGTTGGGCATTTTAGTAAAAATTGCTAATACTCAAGTGGTCAATTCTGTGCACAAAGTGTTTTTAGAGATACCTGATCTTTGCAGTCACACGTAAGAGGGCAAGAACAGACTTTTTTTTTTAAGAAAAAGAATTTTTTATATTGGAACATGGCTGATTAACAATGTTGTGATACTTTCCAGGGGACACCAAAGGGACTCAGCCATACACATATACATGTATCTGTTCGCCCCCAAACTGCCCCCCCATTCCAAGCTGTCACATTATAACACTGAGCAGAGTTCCCTGTGCGGTACAGCGGGTCCTTGTTGGTTATCCATTTAAAATATAGCAGTGTGTACCTGCCGGTCTTAACCCGCCTAAGTATGCCTTCCCCACATCACTCCCCGCTGCTAACCATAGGTTGAAAACACATGGCCTGAAAGGATTCATGCACCCCAGCGTTCACTGCAGCACTGTTTACAACAGCCGAGACACGGAAGCAACCTAAGTGTCCATCGAGAGAAGGACGGATAAAGGTGTGGTGCACATAAACAACGCAGTATTACTCAGCCCTTAAGGAACGATACCATTTGCGGCAACGTGGATGGGCCGAGAGACTGTTAAAGGGTCAGACAGAAAAAGAGAAATATCGCAGGATGCCCCTTATACACAGGGTCTAGAAAGAAATCATCCGGAAGAACAGACTTTATGGTAAATAACACCTGTGGCATTGGCCATTTGGGGACCCCCCTGAGGATAAGACAGAACAGGGGAACATGAAAGCCGTAAATAAAGAGCTTTAATATCATTTGTTTACCCAAATCCAGCTGTACCTGGACGTATGCTTACTTTGTTGCTCTTTAAATTAGATAAGACTAAAAAGTCCCTTTCTGCCTAATCCAGAATAAATCAGATTTCTATGCCTTGCAATCCAAAGTATAGTGACTAATTCAATAGCGTCTTCATTTGAGGTCAGAAGTGTGAAATAATTTAACAGATCACAGAGATAGGAAGAGACAAGACTGAATCTGCTGGCTTGTGTTCTTTTCACACACGCCTACCTGAGCTAATAATATCGGGGAGTTCTTCCATTCTTCTGCTATTCTAACAAATTAATACAAAAGGAATTACTTGGAGCACCACTATTTTATTATCTCACAGCTCAGGAGGTCAGGATTCTGAACTGTGCTGGCTGGGCCGTGTTCTCTCTGGAGGCTCGCGGGGACATTTCTTTGGCTTTGCTGGCATCGAGAGGCCGCCTGCATCCCTCGGCTCATGGCCCCTTCCTCTTCTCCAAGCTGTCAGTGTAACACCTTAAACCCCTCGGACCTCTGCTTCTCAGACTTCCTTTCTATGACTCTCATCCTCCTGGTCCCCTGGACCCACATGGATCATCTCAGATCATCTCCCCATCTCAAGATCCTTAATCTAATAACATCTGGCAAAGTTCTTTTTGCCATATAGGTAAAATAGCCACCAGTTCTGAAGATTAGGATATGAACAACTTTGGAGAGGACACTATTCTTTCTACTACACCATTCTTTTTTTTTTTTTTTTCCAGATTTAATTTTATTTATAAAGAGCATACAACACTTCCATAGGAATAATTTCTTTTATTGTTTAAAACATTTATTTATTTTAGCTTATTCTTTATTTGGCTGCACTCGGTCTTAGTTGCAGCATTCAGGATCTTTTTTTTTTGACTTGCGACATGTGGAGTCTTTAGTGGAGGCATGTCAATGCTTAGCTAAGGCATGTGATACCCAGTTCCCTGACCAAGGGATGGAACCTAGGCCTCCTGTATTGTGAATGTGGAGTCTGAGCCATTCACTGGACCACCAGGGAAGTTCCTCATTCATTTTTTAAAGGTGCCTTTTTTACTTATCCCAGTGAAGGGACCTAAAGTCTCATTCAGTTCAGTTCAGTTCAGTCGCTCAGTCATGTCCGACTCTTTGCGACCCCATGAATCGCAGCACACCAGGCCTCCCTGTCCATCACCAACTCCCGGAGTTCACTCAGACTCACATCCATCGAGTCCGTGATGCCATCCAGCCATCTCATCCTCGGTCGTCCCCTTCTCCTGCCCCCAATCCCTCCCAGCATCAGAGTCTTTTCCAATGAGTCAACTCTTCGCATGAGGTGGCCAAAGTACTGGAGTTTCAGCTTCAGCATCAGTCCTTCCAAAGAAATCCCAGGGCTGATCTCCTTCAGAATGGACTGGTTGGATCTCCTTGCAGTCCAAGGGACTCTCAAGAGTCTTCTCCAACACCACAGTTCAAAAGCATCAATTCTTCGGTACTCAGCCTTCTTCACAGTCCAACTCTCACATCCATACATGACCACAGGAAAAACCATAGTCTCATTAATAAAAAACAAAAAGATTCATGTGATTAAAGAAAGTTTGCTGTGATAAGGGAGAGAATCTAGCATTCTCATAAGCTGCTGATTTGGGGTCAGGACTCCAAGGAGAGAGTGGACTAGGGGAATATATAGAGACATTGGTTCTCTCTTGAGGTTTCCTAGCTCAGAATAAAAAGGGAAGAGAATCCTTTTTCTTATTGTCTCCCTACCACCTTAGAGGACCCTGATATCTTCCCTTGCCCTTTTCCATCCCTGAGCAGTAAAACTGAATTTTTAAAGTGATTCCTTTGGGTAGATTCAATCAGCTCTTAACAATTCACTACGGCAGGAAGCAGTTGGGTTTCTGCTTTTATGACTGAATGTGTGTGCTGAATTTTTTAAGAGACACAAACTTGGCAGCTTCTAAGCCGGTATAATTCCACAGTAAAAGAAGGAAATGTATTAACCAACATGAGTAGAGGAAAATGCCCACCACTCTGTGCATCCATGGGAGACTGATTACTCTTGGAAATTCAGAGCCTGGGTCAGCCACGGGCTTCTGCATGCCTCAGGTTCAAAACCGTGCGGAAGTCAGTGGGGTGACTGTTGTTTAATATTTCTCGCCTAAGGCACATTTAAAAGACACAGTCATAGTGCTGACAGGCCCTCCGACACTCCCTCCATAGCTGTTTGACCTTGAGCAAGATACCACAGTTGTGCATCTGATTTCTTGTCTGTAGAAAAGGGCAACACTCACTGCCAGTGCTCTTGGAGCCCCTGAAACTCTTACACTGAAATCACCAGCATCTTTGTTACTCTCACAATAAACACAATCCTCTTAGAGTGCCAGAGTCCCGTGCCAGGTGTTACAACAACAAATAATTGGTTTTTATAGTTAGTTTTCACCTGTATGTATAGATGGATAATTTAAAAACAAGTCTCATTATTAGCTGAGGAAGCTGAGTACCTCTGGTGGTGTGATGAAGACAACAAAACCTGTTGTTCAGCAGCCCTGGAGGAATCAAAACCTAATGGATGAGGGCTTATAGATAATTATGGCAGATTGAGGTCAGATCCAAGAATCCCTTTACCCAAAACTATGTAATGAAATTAAAAATAAATTTTTAAAGAAGAAAGAAAGGAAGGCAAAAATTCAACCATGGTCACAGGTTTGATATTTTGTAAATATCAAAGAGTCTTGGTGAGGAAAGACAGACATTCTGAAATGATTCAGCATCATTTGTAAAACTCCACTAGAAGTGGTATTAAGGGCCAGGCAAACCCTGACAGTATCACTGATGTCCCGAGGTTGGAGGTCAGGGGAGAAGACGAGGCAATACCCATCATTCTCTCTTATCACAACATGCAACACGCAAAGCGAAGCGAAGTCGCTCAGTCGTGTCCGACTCTTTGCGACCCCATGCACTGTAGCCCACCAGGCTCCTCCCTCCATGGGATTCTCCAGGCAACAGTACTGGAGTGGGTTGCCATTTCCTTCTCCAGGGGATCTTCCTGACCCAGGGATCGAACCCGGGTCTCCTGCACTCCAGGCAGACACTTTAACCTCTGAGCCACCAGGGAAGCCCCAGCATGCAAAGGAAGTGGCAAAGTCCACTGGATAAAAGTGGGACGAAATTAGAAAACAGATAACCATGCAGAACTCTGATGTACATCCTCTGGAAGTACCTGCTCAGTTTGCAGAATAATCTGAATCTTCAGATAAGTATTAACCATGGTAAGAAGATCTTTTACCTCCATTATTATTAGGTAGAAAACTAGTAACTTTTCATTAAAGGAGACTAGGTCTAGCTGATCTTCTTTTATTCCTATATCTTCAGAATATGAACCCAAACTAAAACTCAGCATTCAAGCTGTAGGTCAGAGGAGAAGATAAATGTGTCTTAATAAAGAATAAATGAGGTCCAAGAAAATTCAAACACACTCCCTAAAAAAATACATGGAGAACAGAGCCTGCATTAAAATGGGAAGACGAAACGTAGCCTAATAGCATCGTTTTAAGTATTTAGCAGAAATATGGAAGAAAGAAAGAAAAAAGAGAAAAAGGAATAAATGGATAAGAAATTATTCTGGAAGAAAAAAAAATCCAAAGAAGTAAATTTTCCATGAAGGTTTTATGGTTTAGAATAATAACATGAATTCAACAGAGACTAGATGACAAAACCATGGAAAGAAATAAAAATGAAGGGTGCAGAATTGAGGTAATTCATTGAGAAGAAAAATGGTTCTACTATAGACAATAAATTAATTGAACATAAGAGAAAACACAAGAGACATAATCAACATTAGAATTGCTGACATAGGAAAAGTCTTGAGATAATTAAAAAATGACAGAATGATTAAACCAATTCTAGAAAGAAAATAATGTATAAGGTGGAGAAACTATCTCAACACAGCGAAAATTGCTACCCTTGAACATTCCTGATAAGGTTAGGAACATAATAATTGAAAAAGAAAGGCCTTCAAACAAATCCCTTGAAAAGTGAGGACAACTTGATTTGTAAGTTGAGAAAAACCAATTTGTTTTAGAAGAAAAACTAGATTCAGAATGATTGACACTTGGACTCATGTAAGCTTTGAAAATTTATGGAAAAAAATTCTTCAGGCATTCAGACAGCAAGCGAGGAGATGTTATTCTGGCTGTAAACTTTTCAACATCAACATTCAAAACTAGAATACAGAAGCAAAGTCTGAGTAGAAAAAAATGCAAGTCATGAATACTATGTATAATTATGTCATTATGCAACAAAGGTCATATACATTCTTAAAACATGCAAGAGCTAAGCCACACAGTACTCATGAATTCATCAGGGAATAAAATTACTTTGTGAGTTTTCAGCCATTAAGAAAAAAAGTTTAATGAACTTGGAAATGCAGAAGATGAAGGAAAAAGACTGTTGGTGAATATCAAATTCACTGAGAAATGGAACTAAGAAACAGTGGGAATTATGGTCACAGAATGAAATACATATGTAATTCTCACTGCAAGAGCTCACGAGTCTGTGCAGACATATGCCCATAACAAAAATTAAGTGCTGGGAAGAGGAATTATAATAGCCTAAATCTCATCATCATTTATAGCAAGGAATCTAAAAAGAGAAGCATATGTTGTAAAAATACAATAATGGCACCAAAAATCTTAATTGTTTTTATAATCTTTTTATAAAGTTTAAGAAGTATTTTAGGAAATAATATATGTTTAGTTTAAGAAGTATCGATTCCAAGTTTTAAATGAGTTTTACTGCATTTAAGACTTTTTTCTGCTCCATTAAGTATAGTATAATTGCATCATTTAATTTATGGATGACTATACAACACATCTTTTTAAAATCCCATTCCATTAGACCAATGCCTTGGGGTATAAAAGAGACGGTTATTTGATAAAACTCCAATGCAATATGTCGAATTGGGAAGACAGGTGGCCATTTTTCTCTGTAATCTTTCACAAAACCAGTATACTTGTGGCTCTGATTAAGTAAGATTTAGATTTACTTCAACAAATTGTTATTGCTGTTTAGTCATTACTTTGCGTCCAACTTTTTGTGACCTCATAGACTGTAGCCCGCCAGGAAATCCCTCTGTCCATGGGATTTCCCAGGTAAGAATATTGGAGTGGATTGCCATAAGATGGGTGGAAAAACCTGAAGGAACTTTTCGGTCAACCAAATATTTAGTATCTACTCTGAACAGGTATTATGGTTCTCTACTAGGTGCTGTCAGATATATTGTTTGCTTTAATAATCAAAACAATAAGCCAACTTATAAACTTGCAGTGTGTGTTCAGTCACTCAGTCATGTCTGACTCTGCAGCCCCATAGACTGTAGCCTGCCAGGCTCCTCTGTCCATGGAATTTTCCCAGCAAGAATACTGGAGTGGGCTGCCATGCACTCCTCCAGGATATCTTCCCGATCCAGGCACTGAACCTACATCTTTTGCATTGCATGCAGATTCTTTACCGCTGAGACACTGGGGAAGCCCTGGCTATATGTTGATAGTGGTTGACTCTTTGCGACCCCATGAACTCAGAACACCAGGCTCCTCTGTCCATGGGGATTCTCCAGGCAAGAATACTAGAGTGGGTTGCCAGGCCCTCTTCTAGAGGATCTTTCCAACCCAGGGATCAAACCCAGGTCTCCTGCATTGCAGATGGATTCTTTACCAGCTGAGCTACTAGGAAAGCCCTGTTATAAACTTGCAGAGACCATATTAAAACAGACAGAAATGACCCTTGTAAGCAACTAGGAGTGCTTCATAATTTTTCACTCTTTCTTTTACATCTATTGGATGGCTTAAATGTTTAGACATAGACAATAAGTTTTCCTCCCCTCAACCCCTGCTTTCTTTTAGTCTAGCTTATATCTCAATTATTCCTAGCAATTAGAGAACAGGATTTATACATGAAAAGTATACTGTATAGTTATTGAAATGTCTATGGAATAAATAGTAACCAATGTACTCATTTTAGAATCAACTGCCAGGTAATACATCACACCACTTAAAATTTGAATTATTTAATTAAAAGCAAATTTATAAACTGTGAATCCATTGACATAGCTTTGAATCTATTCACTTCATTTTCAGTCTCAAGCTAGTGATTCATCCATACAGTTGAAGAGACGTGTTGAACAACATTTACCTAAAGGTAATGTTATTTGAGTGATTTTTAAAAGTTCACTCTTTTTCATACTTTAATATTTGTTGGGGTGCCTTGTTATGGACTAAATTTTGTCTTCCCAAAATTTGTATGTTGAAGTCCTAACCCCTAAGATGACTGTATTTGAAGAGATGTTAAAGAAGATTTAGGGTTAAATAAGCTCATAAAATAGGCCATAATCCTATGAGGACAGGAAGAGACACCAGCAGTGCCGGCGCGCAGGGCAAAGACCACGTGAAGACAATGCAGAAAGGCAGCCGTCTCCAAGCCAAGCTCCGTGGTCATGGACTTCCAGGCTCTATCCAGCCTGTGGGGCAATAAACTCCTGTTGTTTAAACCATGCAGACTGTGGCATTTTATGATGGTGACCTTGGGCTAATGTTATGTTTACAAAAGCTTGTTTTCTCTTTCTCTCTGTCCTGATTGATAAAATGCGGGAAGACCTTTAAAAATGCTCCATAGGGACTTCCCCTTAATCTAGTGGTTAAGGCTTCGCCTTCCAGTGCAGGAGGTGTGGGTTCAGTCCCTGGCGGGGGACCTAAGATCCCTCACGCCTTGAAGCCAAACAACCAAACATAAAATAGAAGCAAAGTTGTAACAAATTCAATAAAGACTTTTAAAAAAATGGTCCACATCAAAAAAATCTTTTAAAAGATGCTTTATAAATGGATCAACATAATCCTGAGGAAGCCCTGAAGAATCTGAAAGGACTTGACTTTATCCACACTGAGGAAGACCGCACAATTCGTCTAGAAGTTTCTTCAACAACAGGCTGTCTACTGAGAACCAGCTGCATCAGAGAATCACCACAAGAGCTCTTCTCTCTACAGGATGTGGGCGCCTGGCTTTTGTCCCCTCAGAACACAGACTGTGAAGTGTTTTCCTACATTTCAACCTTAAAAATGTTTTGGGCTGTGTGAAGGTGGTGGTTCAGCTTTGTATGGAACTGACTTTCTCCCAGAACCTTGAGAAAACAGCTCCCCCAGGCTAGGCTGCTTCTCCACTTAGCTTTTTTTTTTTTTTTTTTTCCTCTCCACATGGGGGAAAGACCAAAAACAGAATTGAACTCTTTCATAAATCCTAGACTTTACAAAATATGTTTCTAATGGATTTGCTCCACACATACAAGGTTTTAAAGTCAAATGCATTTTGGGACTTCCCAGGTGTTCCAGTGCTTAGGATTCTGTGCTTTCACTGCTGAGGGTGCCGGTTCAATCCCTGGTCAGGGAATTAACACCCCGCAAGCCATGTGGTACAATCAAAAATAAAGTCAAATGCATTTGAAAAATATTTAGCCTATTGACTCTTTTCAGATGGATTCCTCAGCATCTTTGAACGTAATCCCAGAGCTCTAGGAGTTCTAAGACTTTTAAAGTTTTCTGTTTCTATATTTTTATTTGAATAAACATCAAAACATCATTCAGATTCCCTGGATCATGTAGGTGACCTCCTTATAATGAAATTTTGTCACAGTATTTTAGTGTTGAAGTTTCCATTTCCATTTATTAATTCAGGCCTCTGCTAAAATTACATGATAGTCTGGGATCAAAACAAATTCTATTTTCTGCAGAGTTTCCAAAACAGAAAAATGATCAGAGAATTCAGGCATGATGAGACACAAGGCAGATGTGGCAACCTCGGAAGTAGGTGATGCTAACCTCAGAAGAACTTGCTTTGCAGTAGGGAGGAGACTTGGTTGGGGCATCTCATTTTAGTCTACCACCCTTGAACAGTTTAGTACCAATATGGTTTTGTTCATGTTAAATATGCTGCTTAGTAATGATATTAAATATGCCATGAAGAATCCTCTGTTTCTGATTCCAGCAATAATTGGGTTGGATACCCAGAACAGAAATAAGTAATTAAGGCCTTGCATTTTGAGAATTACCTCATCAGTTTCCCCCTATAATATCATTTTCTTTTTAAGACATCTGCTTTGTAGTTCACACATGCCCTCATTTGCTCTTGCAGCCTTCTTTTATTTTTTTCTTGTCTGGGCGTTATAAACTTAAAAAAAAAGCTTCAGAAATATGGTGACTTGCAGCTATCTTTGAAACCTAAGGCCTTTGTGCTTCGGAAGAGAAAAGGTGAATTTTTGGACAGGACACTCTATGGCGATTGTTTCATGCTTCTGCTTCTGGTTGTTGCTCAGTTCGTCCATGCTATGAAACTCAGATGCTTACATGATGAACTTATAAGCAGAGAGACCACTGGTACCCATTCAGGGTTGGCTTGGCTCCTCTTCAACATCTCTATCCATTGGACTTTTTGGAAAAGACCCTGATGCTGGGAAAGATTGAGGGCAGGAGGAGAAGGGGGAGACAGAGGATGAAATGGTTGGGTGGCATCACTGCCTCAATGGACATGAGTTTGAGCAAACTCCAAGAGATAGTGGAGGACAGGGAAGCCTGGCGTGATGCAGTCCATGGGGTCGCAAAAATGTAGGACACAACTGAGTGACTGAACAACAATTCATTGGAACTTTCATTTTAATCAGCATCTAGGGAAAATGCGGAGCCAATCTTCTGCTGGTACAGTAGTCTGCCTCATTCCTTGAAATTCCAGGAATTCTTACTTAGATCAACCCAAGGTGTTTTATCTGCTTTTGTTGTTGTTCTGAAAGTGTCTTAAGATCTGTTTTCTCAAAACAGCTTCTCATCTTTGTGAAAGTCCTGATTCTTCCTCTGAAATTACAGGGCCCAGTCTCATTTATTTAGGCCAAGTGTTGGCAAACTTTTTCTCTAAATAGGCAGATAGTAAATATTTTCAAGTTTGTGGGCCATAGGGCCTCAGTCACAACTTTTTAGCTGTGATGTAGCATAAAAGCAGATCATCTATAAATATTATAAATGTGCTCAGTCATATCTAACCCTCTGTGACCCCATGGACAGTAGCCTGCCAGAATCTCTGTCCATGGGATTTTTCAGGCAAGAATACTTGGATGGGTTGCCATTTCCTCCTCCATTGAGCCACCTGGGAAGCCCATAGATATTACATATAAGTAATATAGATATTGAGAATACTTAAATAAATGGACATGGATGTGTTCTTTTATTTTTTTAATTTGAATTGTAGTTTTAATTGGAGGAGAATTACTTTACAATATTGTGATGGTTTCTACCATACGTCACCATGAATCAGCCCCAGGCATACACGTGTTCCCTTTCTTTTAAACCTCCCTCCCACCTTTCTCCCCATCCCAGCCCTCTAGGTTGTCACAGTACATTGGCTTTAGTTTCCCTGCATCATAAAGTAATTCCAACTGGCTGTCTATTTCATATATGGGAATGTGTTTCAACACTACTCTCTCAACTCATCCGACCCTCTCCCTCCCCCACTGTGACCAAAAGTCTGTTCTCTCTGCCTGCATCTCCTTTGCTGTCCTGCAAATAGGACCATTAGTACCATCTCTCTAGATTCCATATAAATGCATTAATATATGATATTTTATCTTTCTCTTTCTGACTTACTTCACTCTTTGTAGTAGGCTCTGGGTTCATCCACCTCGTTAGAACAGACTCAAATGAATTCCTGTTTACAGCTGAGTAATATTCCATTGTGTATACACACAACTTTATCTATTCACCTGTCTATAGACATCAAAGTTGCTTCCGTGTCCTGGCTATTGTAAGTAGTGCTGCCATGAAGACTGGGGTACATGTGTCTTTTTCACTTATGGCTTCTTGAGGGAATATGCCCAGCAGTGGGATTGCTGGGTCATATGTTGGTTTTATTCCTAGTTTTTTTAGGAATCTCCATCCTGTTCTCCATAATGGCTGTATCAATTTGCATTCCCACCAACAGTGCAAGAAGTTTCCCGTTTCTCCACACCCTCTCAAGCATTAATTGTTTGTAGGCTTTTTGGTGATGGCCATTCTGACCAGTGTGACATAATACCTTATTGTAGGTTAATTTGTATTTCTCTGATAATGAGTGACATTGAGCATCTTTCCCTGTGTTTATTATCCATCTGTATGCCTTCTTTGAAGAAATGTCTGTTTAGGTCTTAGGCACACTTTTTGATTGGGTTGTTTATTTTTCTGCATGAACTGCTTGTATATTTTGGAAATTAATCCTTTGTTAATTGTTTCATTTGCTATTATTTTCTCCCATTCTGAGAACTGTCTTTTCACCTTGCTTATAGTTTTTTTCATTGTGCAAAACCTTTAAAGTTTTATTAGGTCCCACTTGTTTATTTTTGTTTTTATTTCCATTATTGTAGAATGTGGGTCATAGAGGATCTTGCTCTATCATTGTAATTTATGTCAAATAGTGTTCTGCCTATATTTTCCTCTAAGAGTTTTATAGTTTCTGGTCTTATATTAAGGTTTTTAACCCATTTTGAGTTTATTTTTGTGTATGGTATTAGGAACTATTCTAATTTCATTCTTTTATGCATAGCTGCTCAGTTTTCCCAGCACTACTTATTGAAGAGATTGCCTTTTCTCCATTGTGTGTGTATATATATATATTTGCCTCCTTTGTCAAAGATAAGGTGCCCATTGGTATGTCAGTTTATCTCTGGGCTTTCTGTTGTTTCTGTCTTGCCAGTACTATGCAGTCTTGATGACTGTAGCTTTGTAGTAGAGTGTGAAGTTAGGAAGGTTGATTCTTCCAGCTCCATTCTTCTTTCTCAAGATTGCTTTGACTATTTGGGGTCTTTTGTATTTCCATACAAATTGTGAAATTATTTGTTCTAGTTCTGTGAAAACTATCATTGGTAGTTTGATAGGGATTGCACTGAATCTGTAGATTGCTTTGGGTAATATAGTCATTTTCTCAACACTGATTATTCCAATCCAAGAACATGATATATCCCTCCATCTGTTGGTGTTGTCTCTCTTTCATCAGTGACTTATTGTTTTCTGCATATAGGTCTTCTGTCTCTTTAGGTAGATTTATTCTTAAGTATTTTATTCATTTTGTTGCAATGGTGAATGGGATTGTTTTCTTAATTTCTCTTTCTGATTTTTCATTGTTAGTGTATAGGAGTGCAAGGAATTTCTGTGTATTAGTTTTGTATCCTGTTACTTGCGTGCTGCGATTCATGGGGTCGCAAAGAGTTGGACACGACTGAGCGACTGAACTGAACTGAACTGAGCACTATACTAATTAGTGCTAGAAAATTTCTGGTGGCATCCTTAGGGTTTTCTATGTAAAGAATCATGACATCTGCAAATAATGGGAGTTTTTCTTCTTCTTTTCCAATCTGGATTCCTTTTATTTCTTTTTCTTCTCTGATTTCTGTGGCCAAGACTTCTAAAACTATGCTGAATAATAGTGATGAAAGTAGGCATCCTTGTCTTGTTCCTGATTTTAGAGGAAATGCTTTTAGTTTTTCATCATTGAGAATAATATTTGCTGTGGGTTTTTCATATATGCCCTTTACTGTGTTGAGGTATGTTCCTCCTGTGCCTACTTCCTGGAAGTTTTTGTCATAAATGGGTGTTCAACTTTGTCAAAAGTTTTCTCTGCATCTATTGAGATTATCATATGGTTTTTATCTTTCAATTTGTTAATATAGTGTATCACATTGGTTGATTTGATTATATTGAAGAATCCTTACATCCTTTGGAATAAAGCCCACTGGATCATGATGTATGATCTCTTTAATTTGTTGTTGGATTGTTTGCTAGAATTTTGTTGAGGATTTTTGCATCTATTTTCATCAGTGATATTGGCCTGTAATTTTCTTTTGTGGCATCTTTGTCTGGTTTGGTATCGGGGTGGCCTCATAGAATGGGTTTAGGAATTTTCTTTCCTCTGCAATTTTCTGGAAGAGTTTGAGCACAATAGGTGTTAAGTATTCTCTAAACTTTTGGTAGAATTCACCTGTGAAGCCTTCTGGACCTAAACTTTTGTTTGTAGAAAGAATTTTTATTATAGTTTCAGTTTCTGTGTTTATGATTGGTCTGTTCATATTTTCTATTTCTGATTCAGTTTGGGCAGGTTGTACTTTTCTAAGAATTTGTTCATTTCTTCCAGAATGTCTGTTTTATTAGCATATAGTTGCTCCTAGTAGTCTCTTATGATCCTTTGTATTTCTGTGTTGTCTGTTTTAACTTCTTTTCATTTCTAATTTTTTGAATTTAAATCTCCCTTTTAAAAAAAAATTTTGATGTATTTTATTTCTTTTTTAAAACTGATTTGTTTTTAATTGAAGGATTATTGCTTTACAGTATTGTGTTCGTTTCTACCAAACATCAACATGAATCAGCCATAGGTTTATCCGTGTCCCCTCCCACTTGAACATCCCCTCAACTGCAAACATTTTTTGAATCTGCTTGATCCGAACCTCTAGTCTATTTACCCATGCCTCCACTTTATTTTCAAGATTTTGGACCATCTTTACTATCGTTACTCTGCCATTCTTTTCCAGGTAGACTGCCTATTTCCTCTTCATGTGTTTGGTCTTATGGACCTTATGGAACATTTGCCATGTCCCTTCATTTGCTGCATATTTCTCTGTCTTTGCATTTCTCTTAATTTACTGGGCTTGGGATCTCTTTTCTGCAGGCTGGAAGGTCATAGTTCCTCTTAACTGTGGCGTTTTCCCCCCGTGGGTAGGGTTGGACCAGTACCTTGTGAAGGGTTTCCTGGTTGGGGGGAACCTGTGTTCTGGTAGACGGAGCTGGATCTTCTCTTTCTAGAGAGTAGTGCCATATCCACTAGTGGGTTTTGTGTTGTCTGGGTTTTTTGTGGCCTGGGGCAGCCTTGTCTGCTAATGTGCAGTGTTGTGCTCCTCTTTTGCTGAAGGTTTGGTGTGTGGCATTTGGCACTGAAGCTTGCTGGCTTTTACATGGGGCTTGGTCTAAGTGTTGTCATGGAGGGTTCTTGCCTATTAATGTGTTTCATGGGAGCAGGAGTTCTCTGGTGGTCCAAAGTCCTGGAGTAGAGTCTCCTGCCTCTGGGATTCAGGCCTGACCCCTTACAGTAGTAAGACTTCATAGGCCACACTTCACAGCAGACAAAACCCCTACACTGATGGTGAAACAACTCTCTCAACAGCCAAGGACACCCAAAGAGATTCACACACTAATATAGAGAAAAGAAGAGGGGAGAAGGATAAAAAGGCTAAAAAGAGGAGTCAAAAGAGAAGATAGTAATCAAGCCAATAATCAAAGCCCCTAGTGAAAATGGATATTAAATATATTAAGACTCTCAAAGACACAGAACCAAAAACAAAAGATCAAAAAAAATTAAAACCATGGAAAAAATTAGACCCTCAGAAATACAAAAGCAAAAACAAAAATCTAAAACATGAAATATATTTAAAATAAGTTTTTTTGAAAGGAAAAAGTAGGTTATAAAAATTAAAGGAGTAATAAAGAATGATGTTAGGACAATTGAGAGAAAAGAGGGAAGGGGGAGTATTTAGAGAACGGTAGTGAGAGGAATGTTCAAGTATTTCCTCCTCTTTCCTGCTCCAGTTGATGTGCCCAATCAGAAAGTCCTTCAATATATCACGGAAAATCTCTGGACCTGTTGTGTTCAGTATACGGTCAGCTCAGACTCTGACCTTCCATTGCTCCAGCTTACTCTCAAAATCTACAGTTGCCCCTAATGCGCACAGTGTCAGGCTAATTATGGGAATTTAAACTGCTGGAGGAGTCTTCCCTGGTAGCTAAGTTGGTAAAGAATCTGCCTGCAGTGCAGAGAGCCAGTTTGAATCCCTGGGTTGGGAAGATTCCCTGGAGAAGGAAATGACTATCCACCCCAGTATCCTTGCCTGGAAAATCCCATGGACAGAGTAGCCTGGCAGGCTGCAGTTCATGGGGGTAGCAAAGAGTCGGGCATGACTGAGCGAGTAACACTTTCACTTTTACTTCAAACCACTGGACATGCCACCTCTGTGGCGGTTTCCCCTTCTTTCCTTTGCTCACACAGCCCCTGGTGTTCCCCTTTGGTTTGGGGCCCACTTCTGTTTGTGTCTCTCTGCAGGGTCTGTTCTCTGCCCTAGTCACAAGGGAGCGGCGAAGGTAGCCACTTATCAGGGTTCACTTGCTAACCTGTGCTGGAAGGAGGGAGGGTTACTGCAGATGCTGCTGGGGTATGTGGAGACTGCTCGCTGTGCCTGGGCCCTGCAGGAGTTCGCCACAGTCTGAGGCAGGCTGTGTGCTTCTCCAGGGGAGTTGATCCTGGATTGTGACACCCTTGGCAGAGCTGAGCCACTCAGGCTCCCAGGAAGTCCCGCAGCTGCTCACAGCTTGGCAGCAGTTGAGATATCTGGGGTGCAGACCGCAGCGGCTCCTACCTTCCACCTCTGGCCCTCTTGCCTGCTTCTCTGTCTCTGGGGCTCTAGACTGAAGAAGGCTTGCCCTGCCTCAGCATTCTCTAGGGTGGGGTCCTTGCTTCTGTGTCTTTTTAGCCACCTCAGAGTATCTCTCCTGCAGCAAACCCTGGTCCTCTGCCCGAAGATGGACCCCTGAGACCTGAGCCTCCCCACCCAGCCCCCATTCGCTGTGGGCAGACGTGAGTGTGTGAGCCACTACTTGGCTGGGAAGTGCCCCTCGCACGATCTCTGTAGTGAACGTTCTCCATTTTCCTTCAGAGCACCTGTCTGGCTGCACTTCCCTCTGAGGTTCCCAAGCTCTCCCAGCCCCCACCTGTGAGGGTGTTTCCCAGTGTGTGGGAACTTTTCCACCTTCAGGACTCCCTCCCTGGGACACAGGTCCCCACCCCACAATCCTTTGTTTCTCTTGTTGTCTTTATCTTTTGCCCCACTTCATTCCAAGGAGATTGGTGACTCTCTAGAGGTTTGGGGTCCTCTGCCAGTGTTCAGAAGTTGTTCTATGGGAATTGTTCCACATGCAGATGGTTTTTTTCTGTATTTGTTGGGGAGAAGTGTGAGTAGTGGCTCACACACTCACGTCTGCCCACAGTGAATGGGGGCTGGGTGGGGAGGCTCAGGCCTCAGGGGTCCATCTTCGGGCAGATGACCATCCTATTCCTCCACCATGTGGAAGGTACCCCCATAGTTGTGTTCTTAAAAAGCTATCTTTACAAAAATCGGTAGAGGGAGATTTTGATAAAGGGTCATAGTTTTCAACTCTTGTTCTAAACTTAAAGTAATAAAGAAAATGTTAGTGATGCAGACTATACTTAAAAGTATGCAGGGTCTATAGCTATTACATTATCAATAACAAAAAAGCTGAGTAAATATTTTTTTGATGTTTGAAAACTGCTATCCAGTTTGGCAAAGGAGAGATGAATAAATGAAGATTCCGTCACCTTTGTGGTTTCCCTACCTCCCAGTGGTTAGCAAAAATGAAAATATCAACTTGCATTCATGTCACTGGTCTTGTTTGTCAGTTACAACTGTAGTCTGGCTATGAATACAAGTGGTTGGCAAAAATCAAAGAAAGCAATCTATGGGAATCCATTGGCTGCATAGAATTTACAATAAAGACTACTGTATGTTTATTATTCAACAATTGCATGCCACTCTTCCTCTTAGTAAGATTTATCATAAATGTATATATATCAGTAGATACAGTTGTGCATATATTCTCTTTTTTTGAGGAACCATATTAGTGACATGCTATCCAACCATGGTGGATAGAAAGTCATGAAGGAGGAAAAGTTTCCACAGCCTCTCACAGATGGGGGCCTGGGGAGCTTTGGAACCTCAGAGGGGAAGTTCCGTGTTTGAATAGCATCACTGATTCGATTGACATGAACTTGGGCAAACTCCAGGAGATAGTCAGGGATGGGGAAGACTGGCCTTGCTGCAGTCCATGGGGTTAAGAGTTGGACATGACTTAGCAGCTGAACAACATTTAGTGACATGAGATCTACCTTTTCTAGAAATCTATAGCAATCCAGTGGTTGAACTCATGTCAACATTATGCTCAAGATGTTGGTCTGTGGGCTGGCAAAATCTTCGTAAAAATAATGCCTTATAGAATGCTTTGCAGGGTGGGGACAGTGATATTACAGGACAATTAAGTTCATGGTTCTAACCTGGGTTTAAATCCTAGCTCCATTTCATAACTCTGTGATCTAGTAATGCTGATTTTATCTATTTTTGCCTACATTTCCCCATATAGCAAATACAGAATAATGGTAATGTCTAACTGACATATTTTTGGAAGGATTAAATGAGAAAATGTGCAAGAAGGATTTGGCAGTGTCTGATAACCAAAGGCAAGTTAACAGTATTAGCTATGGATTTATAACAATTATATTGATAATTATCTAAATGTTTCAGAGAGTGCTAGTTGTCTCCCAATATTTATTCCTTATTTCTTCATTAGTAATAGGGTTCCCTGTGTTTAGCTGGGCACCTGACTTCCAGGAATAAAACTATGTTTTCCAGCCTCTGCTGTGTGGTATGGTCACATACCAGCAGAAGTGAGGTTTGCAACTTTGAAGAAGAGTCATTATGGGGACATAGGTGTGCCCCTTTCACCCTTTCTTCCTCTCTGTTGGCTGTAATGTAGCTGTGATGGCTGGAGCTCAAGCAGCCACTTTGGTCCAGAAAGAGCTAGCAACATTTTGAGGATGGTAGTACAACTGAGTAGAAGGAGTCTAGGAACCTGATGTTCAAGAGACTGTTAAACAAGTCCTGAACTATTTGCCCCCCATATTCTTTTGTCTATGTTTTCTGTCACTTACAGCTGAACTTAATCCTAACTGATAGACTGAGCATGTTACATATTTCATTAGTCAGACTCACCCTGTGAACTTTGACCCTGGTGGTTCTTTAAACATACCTGCTTGATTTCATCTCCAAATGGGTCTTTAAGTTTCTCTTCTCTAGTTTCTGACTTGTTTTTTCATAACTTTACTCTGGTAATTAGGGTAATCATCTGTTCATTTGCATAGGACCGAAAGGTTTCCTGGAATGTGGGATATTCAGTGCTGAAGCCAAAAAGAAAAAAAGAAAACAATAATAAAATTAAATAAAAAATAATACAAAAAATCTGGGAACTAGGATGATTGGGTTATGCTCACTCATACTGAGTAGACCAGCAAAACCTCCTTTCTTCCTCTGTTCTTTCACAAGTCAGGGATCTAGATTTTTCTCACTAACTGTGCTAGCCCACCTAAAATAACTAAGACTGTTTTCTTCTAGAACAGGTTGGCAGAATTTTCTGTAAAGGGTTAGATAGTAAATATTTTAGACTTGTGGACCATATGGTCTCTGCAGGAAGTACTCAACTCTGCATTTAGGAAGATTCATCTTTCTAAAGTACAACTGGGATTAGGTCAGTATTCTATTTTAAAAAATCTTTGAATCACCCTCTATCTATAAAATAAAGCATATGGCTGTCAGATAAATCCTACCTATCTTCCCATATAATCCCCCTCATCATTCTCATGGTCTCACGTTGCAGCAAGTTGAACTTCACTTAAGTTTCTCAGACCTACTGTGGGTTTCCATGCCTCTGTGCATGGGGACATGAGCCCATGTTGTGGGGACATTGACTCAGTAGAATGATGCAAGTGGATAGAACTTGAGAAGTTTGCTTAACCTCTCTTGTGTCTGTTTCCTAATCCATTTTCTAGTGATAACATCTTGCAGTGCTGTGGTGAGGATGCGATGGCACCACTGACTGGTTCATGCATTTATTCATGCACCTATTATTAGTTAATTCAACAAATAGGGGATGGGCATCCCCATGCTACACAGTGTGAAGCTCAAGGCCACAACATCCAAATAGCCAAGTTTCCCTCGACCAGGTTCAAGACATGGATAGTTTTTGTGAAAATAGTTTAGCATGGAAAGAATGATGATCTCTGAATGTTAGTTGGATAAATCTATAATGCATGTAGAGACTGCATTCTACTCAAGAATGCTTTCTCTAGGGTTGGTTAATTAGCAGGCTAAACTGTTATTTAGCAGGCAGAGCCTGTTGGGTCTCCTCTTCTTTTTAAGGTTTTGAAAACATTATCTTTTGCTGCACCATGGCATGTGGAACTTTCCTGACCAGAGATGGAATCCATGCCCTCTGCCGGGGAAATGCAGAGTCTTAACTACTGGGCCACCAGGGAAGTCCACCAAAGTTTTTTAAAATAGCATGAGAGCATAACTATGAGAGGTTAGCTTTTATTTGTGAAATTGCCTTGATTCCACGATAAGTGCTGGGCATGGGTTTGCATTGGTGAAATAAAAGATAAGGGTCTAGGGAATGGCTGCTGAGAGCTGTTCCTTCCCCAGCCTTGTGCGAAGAGGATGCAGGAGTACAGTAAGGTGTGCAGCCCTTACCGGAGGAATGGTGCCAAGAGGTAGCCTCTGAATGGTTCTGTGAAATCAGGGACTCAAGTTACCAGCTGTCCTCGAGAAGGATAACAGATCCTTGTGTTATACGTGTGACACGTGTGTATAGGCACGTAGTTGGGACTGCTTCATTTGAATCTAACCTTAATCTTCTTTATCCCTTCATCTGTTGACAAACATAAAAGTGCTTTAAACTTTGTTAAATTTGATATTGGAGCATAGTTCATTGAGTGTTGTATTAGTTTCGGGTGTACAGCAAAGTGATTCAGTTATACATATACATACATCCACTCTCTTTTAGATTCTTTTCCCATTCAAGTTTTCACAGAATATTGAGCAGTGTTTTCTGTGCTATACAGTAAGTAGGTCCTTGTTGGTTATCTATTTTAAATATAGGGGTGCTTAAGCATACCAGGTTAACTACTTTGCAGAGAGTTGGGGTGGCGCAAAATTATTTATTTTGTGATTTTGTGCAGCTGGGAAGTAAGAACCTGGGTTTCTGAAACATGACTTACCATGGCCCCTGCTTCAATATCCCGATTCTCATGGTATCATCTTTTAATGTCAACTGAGGCAGCTGTTTAAAGTTCCAGGCAGGATCCCACCTTTGACCTTCTAATTCAGAATATCTGAAGGGGGCCCCTTATTTAGCACTTAAAATACACAATTTAGGTGATGCTGGTAGAGGTTTATGTTTTTACATGTGTCTTTCTGCAAGAGAAGACTTCTGGTCAATTAACGTTCCAATTATCAGGCATAGATTGATGATTTTCTTCATAGATGTTGCACTCTTTGAGAAATAGACCCCAAAGTGTAATTTTGCTCTTATTTTGCACTGACTCAAGTCTTTTTGGAAACACATGTGACTTAAACCTTTGACGAAATCAAACATGTACTCTCAGGTAGATTACAAATGTTATGGCTCAGATTTCTCTACAAATTCTAAATAATTGTCCATTTAAGTCACTTTCTTCTTGCTTTTTATGATGAAAAAATGACTCCAAGAAGTTGTGACATTTGCCCAATGTAATATCTGTGCATCAAGAGGAGAGAATGAATAGGTCAGAGAACTAATTATACTCCTTCCAGGAGTCCCCTCACTGCCTTCTCACCAAAGGACTGTCATCTATACCATTTCAATGATTCACTGACCTAGAAGCCGCCCCTTTGTGGCCAGTCAGGCTCCTTTATCCCTGCACTTTATTCAACCTTGGTTTTGACACAGTAAATCCCATAGGATCTTACTGAGACTGTGGCAGGCTTTTTACTTAAAATCACCTTGAGACCACCAGTTCATTTCAGCAATTGAAGAACTCTCATCCCTCTGTACAGGTTTGAAACCTCCAGTGAACTGAATTTGTGCCGTCTGCTTTTTACAAATCTCCTAAACCATTCGGCTGGCAAATCCACTGCAAGAAATCAAGGAGAGGCTTTTTGTTCCATTTATAGAACAATATGGGCTTCCTCTCAGGCCAAAATCACACCTGTGTATTTGCTTGATGAAAATGGTTAATAACCAGAGTCAATGGCGCCTAAAAATGCATCATGACTTCACATGTTTTCTCCATTATGTTGAAAAGTAAGCAGAAACATAATTAGCCTCATAAGATGATTAAAAAAATCAAGGCCTGGGGAGATCAAGAGATCTGCAAAGCTCACATAGTAAGTTCCAAGGAAATGATTAGAGTATAAATATCCTACCTCCCCATCCACTATTCTTTGCATTATTTATGACCTTCCTCCTTCTGTTTATTTTCAGAAGATATTTATGAATCTTGCAATAAAAAGAACAAAGAGAATAAGGTGGATGTGTATGAAGATTTTTAAAAGAGCTTGTAATCCTGCAGAGAGAGGAGAAGCACAGAAAGAACCTGGAATGGCATAGTTGTCTCCACTGAGCAGTACAGTTGGCGCTGAGCTTCCTGGTTACCAACGTGGAAAGACATCAAGGTCAATCAGATTTCTGATGGCCTGATAAAATTGACTATACTCCTTCCCCCTGCCCCACCCCTAGAAAGCAGAGTGTGAATGTGTGGTGGTATTCTAAGGATTTACAGTGAGGATCCTCATAATTGAAACACTAAATTAAAAAACAAATCTTCAACATGAATAATGCAGAAAAAGCAAGAATGATATGTCTTCATATGACTGCTGCTTCTTACCACCCATAAAGAAACGTAGGGGCATACTGTTCAATTGTAATTCAGTAAAGAGCCTTCTGTAAGGTTGGGTTATTGTTCCGGCACTACATTTCTGTATTTTCTAGATAGTTCTTCCCAATAGAGGTTGTTTTTTATTCACAGTCCCTTGAATCTGGGCTGTCTTTTGACTTTCTTTTGCTAAAGGCATTTTAGCAGATGGAACACAGGCCAAAACTTGAAATATTCTTCTGTAATTGGACTTGCTCTGTTGGTCCCCCATTATCAGCATGAGAAGAATACATCCCAGCCATCCTGCAGGCTCCAGGAGAATGAGAAACTGGTAGGTCTGACCCAGACCTGGAGCTCTGCATCAGGCCGAGCTGCCAGAGCTGTGTCCAGCCAGTTCAGCTGTCACCCTTCACAGCCAACCCACGGGGCCTTGCCAATGATATTTTTCAGCCACTGAGTTTTAGGGTGGTTTGTTGGATAGTACTTTAAAATGGACATTTATTGGTCCAGTGGTTATGAATCTGCCTTGTGATGCAGGAGACATGGGTTTGACCCCTGATTAGGGAACTAAGATCCCACATGCTGTGGAGCAACTAAGCCCTCATACTGCAACTGTTGAGCCTGTACACCGCAACAAAAGATGCCACGTATCTCAACTAAGACCTGAGGCAGTCAAATAAATATATAACTACTTTTAAAGACGGATGCTTATTATTGTATAATTTTCATGGAACACTGGTCAACCAGTCACGGCATACCACTCTATGAATTCTGAAAAATGTGCATGGCATGAAACCATAAGCATGACATTTTGACCTCCCCTAAAGTTCCTTCATCCCTACTGGCAGTCCCCTCTAACACATTCTGCCCCTGTTAATCACTGGTCTGTTCTGTCTCTCTATTTTCACCTTTTCCAGACTGTCATATAAATAGTCACAGAGTATGTAGTATTTTCTGTCTCTACTTAGCACAGAGCATTTGAGATCCATTCGTCGTGTTGCCCGAATCAGTAATTTGTCCTCTGACCTCCATGACCCAAGGCATGAAAGCTGCAGTGGGGAGGAGAGGCGTCTTCTCTGCTTCAGTTTGGTTGCTGTTTTTGGCTGTGCTGGGTCTTCATTATGGCGTGCTGCCTTCTCTAGTTGTGGTCACGGGCTCTAGAGGGCATGAGCTCAGTAGCTGTGGCATGCAGGCTTCGTTGCCCCACAGCATTTGCGATATTAGTTCCCTCAATAGGGATCGAACCTCATCCCCTGCCTTGGAAGGCGGATTCTCAACCACTGGACCACCAGGAAAGTCCCCTCTATTCCACTTTTAATTTCTTCTTCACCATTCCAGGGAATTAAGGCCTCAGAAATGTGTTCTTTTCAGTTAAAACTGTTATACAGGTAAGGTAGGTGGTGTTTTAGTAACCTCTCTGCTGTAAGTAGTGTTTTAAATGAAAACTCTTAAGTGCCAACCACAAGTTACCACAGAATCACAACTGGGCAGCAACCCAGTCTTCCTGCTGAAAGACTGTCCCAGACCCATGATCATTTTTTGTTGTTGTTGTTCACATAATAGACTCCAATCAGCCTTGCCACTTTTTAACATGCTCTCAGCTTGATTTTAAGCAAAGATTCTTTCCATCAACCCTGTTGACTCTCAAGTATCCTAAAGTTTGTGTCTTGGTACTATTTAATGGAATGTTTCTGGTAGACATGTCTATCCCCAAAAAGAAAAGACTTATGGGGAAATTAAAGCTGTTCAGATATCTTAATCCTCTCATGTGAGTAGGATGGAAATGAATAGTTTTCCTGAGGAAAGGACTAGAATTGGGGACACTTTGCTGAGTCAGATTTGCTTAAGCATGAGCAATATCTATATTCATCAGTAGAGCTATTATTGTTCAGCTCGGAAGAAATGGCTTCCCTGTGTTCAGTAGGCCAAGTCTGAGCTCATCTCATCTGAATAAAATCTGGGAGGCAGTTCTCAGTTCTGGGACTCTGTGAGTCTGTTATTTGCATGCCTGGGCTGTGGAAATACAATAAACCTAGAATTTCTTCTCCTCAGGTGTTTTGTTAAACAATTTATCGACCAGAAATGTATTAATATATCTTTTGTTACCCAAACGTTATTGACTGGAATGTTTCAATATTCACTTACATAACAAATTGCTGGCCACAGGCATTAGTTTCTGCAAAATCATCCAGTCAATCACGTGTTAAAATGACTTTTGTGTTTCCATACTGATTATAAAAAAGTTTTTGTTTGAATTCTGTAGAAAAATGCCATTGGTAATTTCATAAGCATTGCATCAAATCTGCGGAGTGTTTTGGGTAGTATAATCATTTTGACAATATTGGTTCTTCTAATACATGCTATATTTCTCCATCTGTTTGTGTCATCTTTGATTTCTTTCATTGGTACCTTATAGTTTTCTGAGTACAGGTCTTTTGTCTCCTTAGGCAGGTTTATTCCTAAGTATTTTATTATTTTTGATGTGATGATAAATGATAGTTTCCTTAATTTCTCTTCCTGATCTTTTGTTCTTAGTATATAGAGAAGCAAGACATTTTTGGGTATTCATTTTGTATCCTGCAACTTTACCAAATTCAATGATGAACTCTAGTAGTTTTCTGGTGGCATCTTAACGATTTTCCACGTATAGTATCATTTGCAGACAGTGACATTTGCGGATAGTGTCATTTGCAGACAATGACAGTTTTACTTCTTTTCTAGTGGGGATCCCTTTTCTTTCTTTTTCTTCTTTGACTGCCACAGTTAGGACTTCCAAAACTGTGTTGAGTAACAGTGGTGAGAGTGGCCATCCTTGCGTTATTCCTGATCTTTTTTATATGTAGGTTTACTCATTGCCTGCACTGGGTCTTCGCTGCTGTGTGGAGAAGTTTTCTCTAGGTGCACAGAGCGGGGCGTCCTTTCTAGTTGCGGCGCACGGGTTTCTTGGTGCGGTGACTTCTGCTGTTGCAGAGCACGGGCTCCAGAACACGGGTTCAGTGGTTGTGGTGCGTGGGCTTAGTCGCTCTGTGGCATATGGGATCTTCCTGGACCAGGGACCGAACCCATGTCTCCTACATCGGCAACAGATTCTTTACCAGTGAGCCACCAGGGAGGCCCCTTACCTGATCTTAAAGAAAATGCTTTCAGTTTTTCACCATTGAGAATGATGTTTGCTGTGGGCTTGTCTTATATGGCCTTTATTATGTTGAGGTATGTTCCCTCTATGTCTACCTGCTGGAGAGCTTTGATCATAAATGGGTATTGAATTTTGTCAATAGTTTTGCTGTATGCCTGAAACTAGCATAGCATTATAAATCAACTATACCCCAATAAAAATTTAACAAGGAGAAAAAATGACTTTATCATCCCCATACCTCATGACCTATCTCCCTTCCTCTTCTCCCCCAACCCCCCGCCCCATACCAGGCACTCCTTGGGGAGGGGAAGAGTTAAAGTATAGAGAATTATATTTTCCAGTAAATGCTGGTCTTTATCCACTAAGTTTTGGTTTGTTGTGGTTAGGACAGAAACCCAATTTGAAGTGATTATCCCCTTCCTCCTCTCCCAGGAAAGGGAATGTCTTGATTCCTATAAGCAAACTGTAGGAAGTACATGGGTGTAGCTAGCTTAGAAACTAATGAACCAGGGACTGGAGCACAGCTTAGGACCCTCCATCTCTTGTCTCCTCTTCCCTCGGGGCTAGATTCATCTCTCTTACGCTTAACCAGCTTGTGACAGAGTAGGTCACAAGGCCTATGTCGAGATTTATCTCAGAACCTTACCCTTAGGAGAGGAGCCAACCATCATTCCTTTGAATCTATTTGAAAAATCCTCAGGAAGAACCTGGATTGGAACTGTATCCATTCCAGCGGCCTGAAGGGGGAAGAAAGTTCCCAGAATTAGCAACTCCGCTGAACCACCCGGGAAGACAAATCAGTTCATGTTTGCTGCTGGTTTGAGTTTCTCTATATAAGAAAGTCACAGTACGTCATGTATGGTAGGCATACACACTTAAGTCTCTCAGTCATGTCCGACTGTTTGCAACCCCATGGACTGTAGCCCACCAGGTTCCTCCTTCCATGGGATTCTCTAGGCAAGAATACTGGAGTGGGTTCCTTCTGCAGGGGATCTTCCCGACCCAGGGATCAAACCCAGGTCTCCTGCATTAGAGGCAGATGGTTTAACCTCTGAGCCACAAATGCTCTGCAAATATTAATTCATTTAATACTCATTTTAACCCTAGGCCATCCTCTTATTACTTTGAGAGATGAGGAAGCTCAGGTAGAGAGCATTTAAGGAATTGCCCAGGCAGGAGCTGGACAGAATAGAAGTATGTTCACACAGCACAGTAGCCCCAAATCTGAGCCCGTTGCCCCAGTGCTTCTCTTCCTCCTTTCTCCTTCCCACCCTTTTTCTGTGTGTTGCCCCTATAACATCTAGCCTGGCAGTCTCTTGGCCTGTTTCCCTGTCCTCTCCAGTTGACCGAGGAATACTGTCCATCTGGCTGAGAAGTATTGGCATTTCTTAAAGAAGCAATTTCTTTTCTCTTCTCAAACGTATCATGTGCAGTTAAGTGGCACCAACGTGTGCCCCAGCCCCTCAAATCTCAAAGAAATGGCCTGTCACAGGCGAGAGGACCTTTTGAGGAATGGGTGTCTTCTCTATGGAAATATCCCCATTACCATTTCTTGTGGGAGACACAGCCTCACCCCAGAAATCCTCGGCCTTCTGGAAAAGTCATGAGGCTAGAGCGACATTCATCTCCGTTCCCAGCGGGGACACCGCCATCTTCTCTAACTGACTCATCTCGGGTGGGAGAAAACTCTAACTAAATAAATGAGAAAGGATGGCGGAAAGTACTCTGCAGTGACTTATGCATCTTTCTCCTTCCATAAATAACTTTATACTTCACTTCTGGCAGCAGAGCTGAGCCAGGAGGTAATGAGCCATTGTGAGAAACCCATCTGTTGCTCATAAGGGGAAAGGCCGGATTTATTGAGGAAGAATCTGGAGCCTAAGTCCTGTTATTGTTCATGGGAGTTGCACATCTAATTGGTCATGCTGAAAATACGCCCTATTATATCCTTTTCCTGGCCAGATGGGTGTGCTCAGCCTCAATGCTGAGAAGAAAAATGTTCCTAAAGCATCCGAGAGCAGCGGTGGACAGCAGAGCCAGTAGGAAGCGGGCGGTTCTAATGAGGATAGATGGTTTGCTTGTCTGTGGGCCTGATTTAAAGGTGTTTTCAAAAGAACCCCAAAGGCTCAATACAGGTATTTCTAAATGGGGTCATGGAGTCCAGGCCCCTGGAGTGGATGGTGTGGAATCAGTTCAACTCGGCCCCACCAGCCGCATCGTTTGAAACACCTCTGCCTCTCATTCCTTTGTCACTAGGCCCGTTGGTACTAAATCATTGCTTTGAGAATTCCTCACCATGGTGCTGGATGATGGCGACTGAAAGCCCTTCCTCCCTGGGTCCTCTTTACCACCATCGTGTGGAGAAAGGGGAATTAGATGCAGGTTATGGTTTGCACACCAAACTCCCCACAGTTGTGTTCAAATTGGATTTGGGGCTGAGGTTCCTGACAGAGACGGGGAACTACAGCAGAACACGATTTTTGGTACCTCAGAGGTGCTTAATAAATGCTGAGTAAAGGAGAATAATATAAGCTGAGAAGGATCAGGAAAACCTTAGCACAGTGTGGCTGAGAGGCATCTGGGACTTTTTATTAGCCAGGGTAGGTAACTGCAACTGACAACCCTGAATTCTCAGTCACACAATAAATGCCCAGCGTTATGTCATCATGGTCCAGGTAGGGGATGTGAGAGGGGCTTGTGGTGGTCGTGGGATGTAATACTCGGTATGGTCGTTCTCCATCTTGCAAGCACACTGACACCCTTGGGGGCTCAAGGTATTAATACTACAAAGCGGAAGAAGAGTGAGGAGGCGGGTGCTGACCACGGTTTGGAGCCAGACACTCCACTTCTATTGGCCTATCTCAGTCCTCTGTCCAAAATGATGGAACAGAGGCCAGGAAATGTAGTGTTCCCATACGCTCTGAAGGAAAACACGCTGGATTTGGTGAACACTTGGGATCATCACTGAGACCCTTAATTCAATCCTTCATCTCACAGATGGGCAAACTTAACACTTGGGCCTGGGTGATTTTCAGCAAGTCACACAGTCGTTTAGTGACAGTCAGGACAAGAACTCTGATTTCCCATTTACTGATGCCATTTCATGGGATGGGGAGGAAGCAGTGGGGCAGCCTATGAAGAGCCCAGGAGAGGGATGGGATGCCCAGGCATGTGCTCCTGGCTCTGTCACCGGCTCAAATAGGCCCTCACATGCCTCAGTTTCTCTGTAAAGTGAGACATTTGAGGAGATGGCTGCTCAAGTCCTTTAAAGCTCTAACAATATCTACTTATAGTAAGACATTAGGAAGAAAAATAAAAATTGCAAGAAAAGAAAGGTTGTCCAAGACCAGGAAGCCAGTGTGGGATGAGGAGTGATGATGAAGTGGACGAAAGACAGGGAGATGCAGCCTCCCGCGTATCTCAGCTCGTAGGACTGCAGACAGTAGCATCCCATGCAGTGACCAGGGGTCAGGAGCATCTTTCTGGAGTGACCAGGGGTTGGGAGCATCTTCCTAGAGTCCATTCTCCCTCCTATTGCATCTCCCTGTCCCCACTTGAGCTAAGGCAGTCTCCATCCCACCTGAGCCCACCGTGTGGGCACTCTCTGCCTGGTTATCTCAGGCTGGAAAGCAGCCTGACTCAAGTTGGGGTAGATGAGCTGACAGTGGGCGGCTGGGCAGGTGCCCCCTTTTGTTCCTGCTCAGGAGCTCTTCTCTCACCCACCTTCAAGGGTGCAAGCTGCAGCAACAAAGAGACTGAGGTCATTCTCAGGGGCCTTCATTAACTCCTGGAGTCCAGCCAAGCCCCCGAGACTGTCCCCACGCCAGGGTGATAACAGCCTCCACAGTAAAGCCTCCAGCAACAGCCCGAAATCTCTCTTCAATGCTGCCCACTTCAGCTCGCTCAAGGGGTAAAGGGATCAATTTCTGAAATCAGCCTTTCCCTTCAACATGACCAAGTGGCAGCCAAAGCATAAACAGAGGTAATCCTTCAAGGAGAGGCACTTTAGTCTCACGGAGCGCTTTTATCTCAGGATGCTAAAGTCGTTTTCAATCATGAAGCGCTTTCTTTAAGCCTCCTGCTCCCAGCACCAGGCAGAAGCAACGTGAGAGCTGTACATGAAGGGCGGGGGCCATGTTCTTAAAGACACCCGGAGGGCACCCTTGCATTTCCATCTTCTGCCCAGTTTCCATAAATATCACAAGCAGAAATAAAAGCTTGCTTGAAATAATGGCTATCATATCGAGACAGCATTTCTCAAACCTGAAGAGGGAGCAATTAGGAGCTGGGAAATCTAAAACTACAAATTTCACTCATGTAGACGCATCTGGGTCAATCACTTAATACTCTCTGGGTGCCTCAGTCCTCACCTTTGACTGGGTTAACAAGGCAGTACTTTCTAATCAAAATGAGAGACCCGGATGCTATGACCTTAGATTGAAAACTCTCAAATGGGTTTATTTTTTGGAAGGTTAAACTCATCACTACAAAATCAGATGTGGCAGAAATAACCATAAGTCCTTTTCTAAGGATCAACCTAAATCAGACTCCAGACTCACTAGGTTGAAGGAGGATTTGCTCTCAGCCCTGGCAGCTGCTGCTCCCCATCAAGGTTTGGGAATTTCCAGGATGTAGGCCTGGGTGGAGGAAGCTACTGTTGTCATGGTCCCGACTCCCTCATTCACGAGAGATGCTCACTGCCCGGTTCCTCTAGGCCTGCTGACTACTGCCCGCTCTCATGGTGATCGTGGCTGACTTTGGGAAACTTGGTTCTCTGCATCCACCAGGAAGCACCCTCTGAAGTCTCCCTGTCTCCCTGGGACTGCTCCCAGCAGAGGCCCTGGTATGTCCTCCCTGCTCACAGGATGGAAGCCTTCTGGCCATCTCCTAGATGGAAATGCATCTTCTCCCCTTATTGCCTTCAGCTGGCTCCCTGCCTCTTTCAGGCTGCCTAGGCTTAGCAAAAGTCTAAGGAGAGAAAAGGCAAAGCCCCTGGTTCCTGGTTTGAAAAGGAGAAAGGACAATTATAGAATGAGCAGAAGGTCTTAAAAATCATTTTAATAAAGTATTATCCTTGATGCTGTCACGAAGAAAATCAACACAAATCACCACCATCTTGAACTGCAGAGGAAACAAAGCTTTGCCAGAAGCAGAGTCCCTTGGACTGCAAGGAGATCAAACCAGTCAATCTTAAATCAATCCTGAATATTCATTAGGACTGATGCTTAAACACTCTGGCCACCTGATGCAAAGAGCCGACTCATTAGAAAAGACCCTAATGCTGGAAAAGATTGAAGGTAGCAGGAGAACGGGACAGAAGAGGAACAGATGGTCAGATGGCATCACTGACTCAATGCACATGAGTTTGAGCAAGCTCCAGGAGATGGTAAAGAACAGGGAAGCCTGGTGTGCTGCAGTCCATGGGGGTCATAAAGAGTCAGACAGGACTGAGCAACTGCACAACAGCAACGAAGAAGCAGACCAGTGAGCAGGACCCGTGAGGCTCTGATGCTCTTCCCATCACCACTGTTGGCTGTAAGCAAGGTTAATGGATCCTGAGGTTAACTAAGAGCTGTCTGTCTGTGGTGTCCTCAAGGGAACTTTCTGAAAAGCCGTGGGAATATTTTCTTGGTGCCATGATATTTGAAGGACTAAGGGTGAAATATTGTTCACTAGCACATCTCTCTTCTGAATATTGAGCAACTTCCACTGCAAGCCAGCGCTTTCTCTTGAGGAAGCTCATTCAGACAATGATTTTTGGACAGCATCTAAACTTCCTCTGGCTGATCACAATTCCATCCTCTAGTCCTGAGTCACAGAGGTTGTTGAGAAGAACATTAACCTCTGCAAGTTTCTATTATGTGCCAGACATTTTTAGGGCACTTTTTACATGTCCTTCATAAGAATTCTGAAAGGTAGCAATTATTGTCTCCATCACAGAGATGCAGAAAGAGATTCAGGTGGTTAAGTGATTTGCCAAAAGTCAGTTATAAAAAGAATCAGCAGTGCCCTGGACCTAAAGCAGTGAATGACCTTCCCACAATGCCGTGCTGTCTGCCATCTATGCATCACCACCCACAGGAAGTTACCTCTAACACTACTGCCACGTTCCCCCTAAATTCTCCAGGCCAATCATTCTCTTACTACTGTTCTGTTCATACTAAGAGTCCTGTTGTTTCTCGCTCAGTCGTATCTGACTCTTCATGACCCTGTGGATTGTGGCCCACCAGGCTCCTCTGTCCTTGAGATTTCCCAGGCAAGGATACTGGAGTGGGTTACCATCCCTTCTCCAGAGAATCTTCCTGACCCAGGGATCGAACCTGTGCCTCCTTCATCTCCGGCATTGACAGGCAGATTCTTTACCATCTGAGCCACCGGGGAAGACCCACTAAAGTCTCCAGGTCGATCGTTCTCTCACTACTGTTCTGTTCATAGTGGCCAGAGTTTACTGTGGACTTTATTTACTTACTTTTAGAATTAAAAAAAAAATTATATGGCTGCTCTAGGTCTTAATTGCAGCGTGTAGGATCTTTGATGTTTGTTGTGCCACACAAGATCTTTCATTACTGCGTGCACACGCTTAGTTGCAGCACGTGGGATCTAGTTCCCTGACCAGGGATCAAACCTGGGTGCCCTGCCCTGGGAACATGAAGTCTTAGCCACCGGACCACCAGGGAAGTCCCTACTGTGGCCTTTGTTATGGTCAAGCCCTCAGGTGAGCACTGTACGTGGTCATCTCATTTATATGGCTCAAGGATCCTGGGAGGCTGGGGCACTGTGTGTCACAGAGTCCTTTAGCGGCGAGTCATGTGGTGTGCTGCTCTGAGCTCTGACCCTGGAGTCAGACCCCTTAAAATTCAAAGCCAGCTCTACCAGTCCTGTGACTTTGGGAAATCTCCCTAAGTCTCACTATCTTATTTGTGAAAATGCAGACATGGTAATGTGACCACCTGGGGAGTTATTGAGATGTTCAGATGCCGTCATCCATGGAGAAGGTCCAGCATGCCATGAAGGCATCACAAATGCTAGTGACCATTATTGGGCATCTTGAGGTCTCTCACTGTTGTGGTTGATTACTCATAAAGCTACTCAGTCTTGTTAATAACTCTCCTGCAAAGGATAACAGCAATGAAACCTAGTGTACCAGGGGCAGTTCAATCCTCTCCTTGCCTTCTAGCTCCTGCTGTTAAACTAGACCCAGCACCTTCTAGCTTTTCAGAACATCATAGTAGACTCTAGATCCATATAGAAACTACTCAACTGGGGTGTCCTTGCCAAGAGGAATTTAGGAATGTAAGGAGACAAGAAACATGGCCTGAGCTGTTTACCTGTGCTCTTACCCATTTGTGATTAAACTAAGGTCTCGCTTACACCACTTGGGTGATGGTCACCCACTTCCTGGAGGAATTGCTTTTGCAATTTCAATCGTATGTGCATTTTAAGATAGTTTTTTTCCTCTTTGGAGGCAGGCTCATCCCAGCATGCTGCTGCTTTCTGAGCAAGGAAGATGAAGGTTCTGTGCTTTTATTGCAGTGAATATTCTGTACTTTTACTGCAGCATTGTAGAACTTAGTAATAAAATCACTAGACTGTCTTTTTTTTTTTTTCCGGCCCTGAGATGTTTCTACTAGAAATGAAATTTACTATACCTTTGACCCCAATTCCCAGCCCTAACAGGGACAATGAGCCCAAACTATGATAATGCAAGCAAATAACATCACTGGTGGCACTTAGAACTTAAAATCTAACTTTTACATTTGTAATACAGAGTCATACACAGAGAGCCTGTAGCAGCATTAATCTCAACTTACAATGGGAACTGTTCAACCTCCAAGTCAGGACATCTGAGGACAAAATACTCAGAATGACTAATATATCCCATACCCTGGCCAAGCTTCCAGAGGAAACACTAACTCATGCAGTGTGTTTCAGAAATTTCTTTTTCTTTTTATTTCTTGCTAATAAAGGCTTTCCTCAGTTGGAAGCAGAATGTCAGGATATCAGATGATAACCATGAACCTCCTGTTTTTTTTTTCTAGTAACATAAAAATTTTATAAATAGCAGTTAAGATCAAATGGTCAAAATGAACAACTATACACAAGATAGACGAATCTCACTAAAGTCATTCTGAATGGAAGAAGGCAGCCCAGCCTAGTACAGACAATGTGATCCCATCCATAAAGCATTTTTAGCAGGGAATGTTAATCTGTGTCAGAAACTGGGGGGGTGATCACCTCTGGGGGCATTGTCTCTGGAGGCAGATCAGAATTTCTGGGGTGCTGGATTATGTTCTGTTTATTCTTACTCACCTGGGTGTTGGTTACATGAGTGTACATATTTGTAAGTGTCATTGAGCTAAAATGATTTGTGTTCTTCTCTTTATGTTATACGCAGAAGAAAAGTTCATTTAAGAGTCAGGAAATAAACCCTAAGAAATGTATTCACACAAAGATGCAGATGGAGAAGAGTTGTTCAGTACGTGGAAATTGTCAGAAAAATTGGATGCATAGGGGCTCAGAGCAGTGTTTAATAAAGCCTTCATATTCAGATAGATAACCAAAATGACATTTTTCTAGTTCCTTCTTTATCTTCATTTTGAAAAATAACTTCTTTAAAAAAAATTTATTTGGTTAGCTGCACTGAGGTTTAGTTGTTAGCACTTGGAATCTTTGATCTTTGCTGTGGCTGGTGGGATTTTTAGTTGCTGTTTCCCTGGCCAGGGATTGAAACCAGGTCCCTGAATTGGGAGTGAAGAGTCTTAACCACTGGACCACCGAGGAAGTCCCCTAGGACAGATACCTCCTTGAATTAAGCAAGCGTTTGTAGAACATCAATATGAAAGAGGATGTCTTCTTCACTTCCCAAAACAGCAAAGATGTCCTTCGCACCTTAAGGCTAGCCAGGTCATGAAATCAGTTTTGTCCATTCTGAGACCTCATTCTCTTAGAAAGGAGAGCCAGTAGTGATTGTATATTTAATTGTTACCTATGAGGGTTTCATTTTTAGGCCAACATAATGCTATCCTAAAAAACAGATGTCTTTGTAAATGTTTTCTCCAGAGGGGTTCGGCGTATTGGAGAAACCTCTCCCAGTTTTAACCTTGGAGGCTAAACTGCTCACTTAACTCTTTTTCTGGGGAACCTTCCTGGTTCTCAGTGGCCAGGGGTGGCGGGTCTCCTTGGAGCTGCAGAGTGCCCTCCGCTAGCTCTGACATCAGGTCTCTCAGTTTACCTGCTTGCCTTTCACCCACCACGTGAGCCATTTGAGCAGAGGTGGTGGTGCTCTGCTCTCGAGCCCCATGTCCACTCAGTGCTCAGCTGTAACTGCCAGCCACTCTGAGTGTCACTCTCTGCCTGAGGTCTTTGCACAAGGCTGCAGGCGCTTCCTTGGCCACACGGGGCAGCCTGGGTATGCTGGGAACCTGGCGCATCGTAAGGGACACAGGGTGTGAAGGATGAGTGCCCTGGTGCCTGGTTATCTACTGCCACGTAGCACACCCCCCGGACTCAGAGCTGAAAGACAGCATCGATCCTAACTGGGACCCCACCAGTTCTGGGAGGCAGGGGTTGGAAGCAGCATAGAGCATCCACTCTGTGATGCTTGGGCCTCACTGGGGAAGATGCAAAGGCTCAGAGTGACTTGATGACCCAAAGTGGAAGGGAACCATCAGAGGAACTGCCCAGTCCCAATTCTGGGTCACTGCTGGCTGTAGCTAGGTCCTCAGATGGGTCTAATGGCTGGAACACCATATAATTTCTCTGTGAGGGCTCCGGAGGGCTTCCTACAAGCATGAGCATCCCCAGAGAAACAGAAAGAAGCTGTATCGCCCTTTATGTCAAAGCTTCTGATGTCATACATCACCATCTCCACTAAAGTCGAAAATCTGTCCAAGTCCTTGAATAAAGGAACCTCAAGGTCACATCACAAGAAGAGGATATGGCCTGGGGGACATTGTTATGGACAAATCTGGAGGGAAATATGACACGCTCCACTTCCTCGACCCTCACTTGGACAGTTCTGAAGTATGCTCTGCATTTTCCTTTCAAGTGTCCCCAGCAGGAATGAGTCCCAGCTGCCCACAGCAAGGATTCACTCATAAACAGATGGCACGTATAAATTTCTTATTTCACTTCCCCCACCCCTCTGCTTGTGCTTGTTGAGATTACCTTCAAAATATTGCCTGCATCCAAGTCCTAGCCTTATGGACTGCTTCTGGGAAAATTCAAATAAAAGGCATTCAGGGTTTTTACTCTGCATAGCTAGAGTCTAACACTGACTTTGATGACAGTGTTAGTGCTTAATCAAAGCAGATTCAATGAATAGATATTCTCTGTTCATGGACTGAGATAGTGATGCAGGGAAAACATTCGAAAAGGGAAGTTTCCATAAATTAGTCACCTGTGGACCAAGTGGGTGCCTGCAAGGGTCAAGCACAATACAGATTGTTGGAAGGGAGGACAGAGGCAATCTTCTAAATGTGTTTTCTTTACACTGTAAATGAACATTCTTGAGCATCTTATATACAAAGGCTGAAAAGAAAATCGTTTGGCCTGGGACTTGGTGTTTGAATTTCTCCTAAATGCCATGTTCAGATATATGAAAGTAATAACTTTAAACATTGCTTGAAAGAAATGTCTACTTACCCAATCCTCAGGTAGTTCTCAAGTTAAATGTTACTATTAATATCTTTCCAAGAGCCTTTGACTGATTTTTCTTTTCTCTGTTAATGTGAGTCACCTGTAGCCTGAAATATGTGGCAAAGAGGACAGGAAAAAAGAGAAAGAGAAGGATAGAGATTTAGGAAGCAAGAAAGAAACAAGAGAGAATTGCCTGGCAGTCCAGTGGTTAAGACTTTGCCTTCCAATACAGGGGGTGCGGTCAATCCCTGGTCAGGGAGCTAAGATTCCCACGTGCCTCACAGCCAAAATACCCCCAAAATATAAAACAGAAGCAGTATTGTAGTAAATTCAATAAAGATTTTATTAAAAATGGTCCACATCAAAAGAATCTTAAAAAATAGGAAACTGACCTGGGCCTAGGTGGCTGACTCAAAGCATCAGTAGTTACACAGGAGGATACATTTCAGAAATGGACCAGACCTAGCATGAACTTCCCTGTTCCAAGGGTATGCAACCCTTATCAGGTCATTAATGACCCTTGTATTTACATTTCATTATTTTTTCAATTGATGTATAGTTGATTTACAATGTTGTGCCAATCTGTGCTGTATAGCAGTGACTCAATTATACACATAGAGACATTCTTTTTCATACTCCTTTTCATTATGGTTTATCACAAGGTATTGAATGTAGTTTCCTTGTGCTATGCAGTAGGACCTTGTTGTATATCCATCCTATGTATACTAGTTTTGGTCTACTAATCCCAAACTCCCAGTCCTTCCTTCTACTCCTCTCACCCTTGGCAACCACATATCTGTTCTCTTGCATTTCATTGTCTATCCAGTGCAATGAAAGGAATTTAAAATGGATAGCTATGTCTCCCTTGATCAGTCTAAGAAAGGATTGTGCAGATTCTGAATTTGCTTTGTTCTTTATTACTTGATAATTTTCTAAGCATCGATTTGTGGATTCAACTTACTTTTGTGTTCTGGGATCAGGCATTACAGGAAAAGAAAAAAACACTTGAGGATGAGTTAGATTAAGAAGCTTCCTGGAGGGCTATAGGAGCATTTTAATTCATAGATACAGTAATTAGTCATCATGACCTTGGGATAACAGATAACAGAGTACTGTTGAAGGTGACTCCAGACAGTTAGAATATTCCATGCTTTGTTCTTTCCTCAAGCAGTGGTCTCCAAAAATTTCTGTTCCTGTATTTATATTTTTAAAAGTCTATAAACATAACCCCAATAATAATAGATGTGCACTAACTATAGTGATATACATTATAAAATATATACATATTATTGAAATTGGTATGAGATAAACAATAATAAATAAAAGTTCTATTTTAATTTCGCACTCCACTTTGGAGGTCATGTCTTACACTTTAATGTGTATACAAATCACCTGAGGATATTGTTAAAATGAGGTTTTGATTCAGTAGGCCAGAGATATGGCCTAAGAACACACATTTTAAAAAGCAAGCAGGAGATATTGAGATGTTGATCCATAGACCACAGTTTTTAGAAGCCAGGCTGAAAATCAAGTATCACATTTTATAAATTATTTCCTCTTATTGAACACAATTCAGAAAATTTAACAGCACATTCTTGGCCCATGAAAACCTACCAAATGACTCAGGACATGCTGCTGTGGTTCAGTGGGCTTTGTTTGAAAGATGATGTCCCCAAATAGGTCTGTAGTTCTTCCAACACTCTGCAAATGTGTCTGGCTTCCCTGAGATCTGGGATTCTAGGCTGGTCACCTGATGGAGAAGCTCTTTTGTTTCTCAGTCCCCCCCTCAGACCCCCCCCATAGTCTCCCTCCTGAATCCAGCACCCTGAGCTTGTATTTCATAACAAATTCCTGTTGTCTTAGAGCCAGCTAAATGGGACTCAACTGAAGCACTATCCTTGAGGAAAAAATTAAGGAGATGCCAAAAAACTCAGGAATATAGATAGAGAATGTTACAATGTTATAGTTCAACAGGAAAAACATAAATTGGCAACCTCTGTTTGCCCATCTGTTTCAGGGTCCCAGGGTCGCAGTGTTTTCCTCCCTACCTGCACTGCGGGCACTCCAGCTCCTGTGGGCTCTGTCGCTCCCTGCATACCTTCTACCAGGTAAAGGCAGCCTTCAATAAACTGACATATAAAAAATCTTCAAATCACAGTGCAAGGATTCTTCCCGACCCAGGGATCAAACCTGTGTCTCCTGTGTCTCCTGCATTGCCAGGCAGGTTCTTTATCACTAGCGCCACCTGGGAAGCCCACATTTTATTTTAAGAAAAGTCAAACAATTATAACATCAATACTGGGAATTATTAAAAGCTGAAAAGTAATATTTGAACTTTGAGGTCTTTGAATAGAATTAGTGTGAAGAAGTGACTAAATGGCCTTGTTGATAAAAGCATTACTCTAATTTCAGTCTTGAACATTGTCTAAAATCTGCTCACAATTTCTCTGCTATGAGCAGAATATAAGAGGTAGTAACACTAGATTTGTTCGTATTTCTACCTAGGGGATAGAAAAATTACTTTAACGTGTCTGCAAAGAAAGATGCACTCAAACTCTGTACTTTGAGCTGTCTCAACATAAATATCAGTGAAGGACCTTAAAATCCACTTAATCATCCAAACAGGAAACATCTGTTCTTTCACTTTTCCATTTTCTTCACTTGTTCACATTCAGTTGGTCACTAAGTTATGCCACTTGTATTCCTCAGAGGCCTTTGCGATCTGTTTTTCATCCTTTCTGATCTTTCTACCACTACTCCCCTCACCTTCTGCTGCATGCACTCCTTTTCTAAAATCTAGTTTTCTCTAATACTATTTCATTTCTCACATTGTTGACAGACTAATCCTTCTAAAACAAAGATTTGGGCTTTTATTTTACAACTTTAAAACTTTAGCAAACTTCCTTGTAGGCTAAGTGCAAGACATTCAGTCTGGCTCCAATCAGATTGCCTAGCCACAATTTCCTCCACTTTATACCACTTTGTTCTAGGTTTTCTAAAATCCATGGGAAAGAGAGTCTCTTCTCCACTGGGAAATCATGGATCCTGAGGCATATATAGGTCTGGAGCCACTTGGGCTTTGTTTTTATAGAAAGAAAAACATAAGTGAGAATAAAAGCAAGGGGAAAAGTAGAATCAAGAGATACAGATGGAGAGGGACATAGAGGTTGGGACAAAGAGAGAAAACACAAGAGAGCATTAATTGAGACTTGGATGCTGCCATTTCTGAACCAATGCACTTATAGATAGATGGGTAGGCAGATGGGTAGACAGATGGATGGATAGATAGATAGATAGATAGATAGATAGATAGGTGAATGGATGGAAGGATAGATGAATGGTTGGATGGATAGATCGAAGGATAGATGAATGCATGGATTGATATATGAATGAATGGATGGATGGATAGATAAATGGATAGATGGATGGGCAGATAGATGGATAAATAGATGGGTAGATGACTAGATAAAGGGTAGATGGATGTATAGATGAATAGATAAATTTATACAAGACACTTCATGGCAAATAGATGGGGAAACAATGGAAACAGTGACAGACTGTTTTCTTGGGCTTGGCTCCAAAATCACTGCAGATGGTGACTGCAGCCACGAAATTAAAAGACTCTTGCTCCTTGCTATGACCAACCTAGACAACATATTAAAAAGCAGAGATACTACTTTGCTGACAAAGGTCTGTCTAGTCAAAGCATGTATGGATGTGAGAGTTGGACTATAAAGAAAGCTGAGCGCCAAAGAATTGATGCTTTTGAACTGTGGTGCTGGAGAAGACTCTTGAGAGTCCCTTGGACTGCAAAGAGATCAAACTAGTCAATCCTAAAGGAAATCAGTCCTGAATATTCATTGGAAGAACTGATGCTGAAGCCCCAATACTTTGACCACCTGATGTGAAGAACTGACTCATTTGAAAAGGCCCTGATGCTGGGAAAGATTGAAGTCTGGAGGAGAAGGGGACAGCAAAGGATGAGATAGTTGGATGGCAGCACCAACTTGATGGAAATGAGTTTGAGCAAGCTCCGGGAGCTGGTGATGGACAGGGAAGCCAGGCATGCTGCAGTCCATGGGATCACAAAGAGTCAGACATGACTGAGTGACTGAACTGACTGACTTATATAAGACAATAAATTCTTCTCTTTACATACACTAGTTTGAGTTGGGTTTCTGAGGTTTGCAACTGAAAGATCACTGGCCAATTGAATAAACCTGATAAAACAGAATTCTAGTGCTGCTCATTATCATCACATTGGTATATATATGTGGTTTCCTGGTTTCTTTTTGAGTTTGGATAAAAAGAATAATAGAAAATAAACATTCTTGGGGGCCAGGAGATGAGGGAAGGGGAGTCATTAAAAACAGGCAAATAGTATTTATTCCTACAAAGTTTTTTTTTTCCATTTTTTGGTTCGCCTACACTTTAGACTTGTCAAAAACCAACACCAACCAGACTCTGATACTTACAAATATTTGGTTCTGTATATATGCAGTATATGGACACAGTACAGTTGGGAATGTAATGAAAGAATAAGCATTTTCCAGAACTGGTGGCTTTTCTTGCTCTGCTGATTTTAATATTATTCAGAGAGGGAAGAAAAGGACAAGAAAGAATTTATCTTCATTATCATCTTTCTACGTGGCGTCTTTGCTGAGTGGCACAGTGACTGTCCTCCTGCAGATGCTCACAGGCCGCCAGCCTCCCAGCATCTGCTACCGTTGCCACTTGAAAGCTCAGAAGCTCAGTGTACAGCTGGGCTCTACGTTTACTATGGTCACAAGCAGAATCTCCAAAGCCAGTGGGATTTATCATCTCCAGTGATTTGACTGGAAGAAGTATTAAATGCCCTTCAGCCATTTGCTCCAGCCTGAGCTCTTAGGGAATCTGGGGTCATCTTTGACTTTTGACTCCCTCCAACTTACCGGCCACAGCAAAGGCACTTAAGGAAATCAGTGGTCGCCATTTAAACAATATGTTTATCTTTATCCTAATTACTCTTTTATATGCATCATAGCCACTGCTTTGAAAGCATACCTTGTCCTCTGAGAAACGCTTTCCAAATATAGCCATGCAGATTAACTACAGTTTACTAAGTCAGAGATCATAGTGTCCTTTCTAATTCTCCAAACACTAAGCCTCCGAGGCTGTTTGATTATATGCTCTTGTTTAAGATTTCCTTAGTGTTTATAAACTTTCTATCACTATTAACATTTCATCAGGAAAGGAAATAAAGTATTCCACTTTGGACATCCCCAACTCACAACAGCTCCAATACTTTGGCCTCCTGAGGCCAAGAGCTGACTCACTGGAAAAGACCCTGATGCTTGGAAAGATTTGAGGGCAGGAGGAGAAGGGGGCGACAGAGGATGAGATGGTTGGATGGCATCACTGACTCAATGGACATGAGTTTGAGCAAGATCCAGGAGACAGTGAAGGACAGGGAAGCCTGGGGTGCTACAGTCCATTGGGATCACAAAGAGTTGGACATGAATGAGCAACTGAACATAACAATCACAGCGGAGATCCTTGAAGAGCAGTACATGGTTCCCTTCATGAACGGAACCCCCTTCCCTAATCAGCAAATGTGTACAGGCAACAGGTTGGCTGTCCTGGTTCTGCTGAGATGCGGACTTTGGTGGAGGCTGTCAGCAAGTGAGCCTGAGGACATGCTGGGGGCAGGTCTTCTCTTAATTTCGCTCCTGTGTCTCTCACAAAGATAAGAAACCTTGCCTCCCCTACGCGTGGCTTTCTCAGCAGCTTGCTGGCCTATTCACTAGTTGGGTTGATTTATGATTTAATTTTATGGATGATATCACACAATTATCTCCAGATGGAATAATCAGGATGAAGAGCTGCCAACCAACATTAGGAATGAAGTGGGTTCATCCAGCACCAGCCATTTCTGCGCTGTAATTATTTTTTGTTTTGACTTCATAAATTTGTCCAGAGACCCTGGGTGTTCCTTTCCAGTAGGGCCTCATTTGTCTAATTCAAATGAGATTCTCTCACCCTGGTCCCCATATTTCTCCATATTTCTCTTACCACTGTGTCCAACAGTGGGACTCATAAATGATGATTTGTGGAGCTAAAGATATATAAAATCTAATCTGCCCAATTTATCATACACTTACTGAGTCAGCTTAATGAACTGTGAATCTTAAAGTTTTGATTTACTTTGATGAGGGAAAGAAGCAGGGGACAAGCAGAGCTGGTGGTCTGCTGGGTCTCTCATGACTGAAATCACCTAAATAACCGTTACCACATCAAAGCCAGGCATAACGATACGAGCTGGAGCCACTGTGTCAACTGAGTTCACCGAGCCTTCCATTGTTACGTGATTCTGTGATCCTAAAGGGCTTTTCTTATTTTTTAATTTAACACCTTTTATTATATCACACAAAATAGGATCTATTAGTGCACGTAGGTTGCTATGTGTTTTATTAGCTATTAGTCACGTCTAGAAAATGTGAGATAGTTTAAAACATCACCAGAAAAATAAAGATATAAGAAAAAATAGAAATGATAAAGTCTACAAAGATTTAACAGTTAAACTTAAAAGTTTTTCTTTTAAGCTTTTTATTTTATATTGGAGTATAACTGATTAATAATGTAATAGTTTCAGGTGTACAGAAGAGTGACTCAGTTATACATATGCATGAATCCATTTCCCCCAAACTCCCTTCCCATCCAGGCTGCCATGTAACATTGAGCAGAGTTCCCTGTGCTAGGCAGTAGGTCTTGGTTGGTTATCAATTTTAAATCCAAAGGACTTAAAAAAAAGTCCTACATGCAGAATTCTGAGAGGTCAGTCAAGCCAGGCACCCTCCATCATCCCTATTTGTCCCCAAGCAAAGAATATTATGTGCTTATTTTATCCAAAGAGCATCAAGTAGCCCATAAAAGCAAGAGGTCCAACTTCATTGAGGGAGGAACAGAGCATCCTTGCATTAATCCACCTTCTCAGGTTTTAACATCACTGCCTTTCTTGCTCTTCCTTGGTGACTAGTTATAGATAAGGGTAAAAGGAAAAGAGAAAAGAGCGATGTCAGAGGATATAAATGACAGGAATTAAGCTTCAAGTGACTCATTGTCTTTTAAAAAAAACTGTCCTAAGTCAGTTTTAATATTCCTTGTCACTAAATAAGGCTTTTAAAAATTCACTTCAGTGATTAATTGGCTTAATAATTCATGTCCAGTACATTGTAGGTAAAAAGAATGGGCTTATTTGTCCTTCATCTTTAAAGGAAGATACATTTGACATATGGAATTAGTTTCTGCCTTCTGTGTTTTGTGAGAATGGAATAGCGGGAATGTTTCCATTCTACTAATTGTGGAGTGGAACGTTCCCTGGTTCAATATGTTCCACACAGGTAGGGCCAACTGGCCTGATGGAGATCATTAGTGAAACATCCTCTAGCTAACTGTTCAAAGTGGCTGGCACAAGATAATTAGCTGTTGCAGAAATGACTTTGTAGGCCCAACCAGCAAAAAATTTTAAAAAGTTAAATCTCCTCATCCTCAAACCACAAACCTGCCAGGCAAATCCATGCCCTTATAGTACAGTTTCTCAACTTTAGTGCTTGGGCTAGATCATTCTTTGTTATGAAGGAGGGGACTGTTCTATGCATTGTAGGGTATCTCACAGTTGCTATTCACAGTCAATAGACCCTATTCCCATCCCGCAATGAGACAGTCAAGCTGCCTTCAGATATTGATTGATGTCTCCTAGGCAGAGCAGAATTTCCTGTTTGAGAACAATGCTTTTTTTTTTTTAATACTTCTTTATTTATTTGGCTGTGCTAGGTCTTCACCGCAGCATGTGGTATATTCAGTTGTGGCATGCAAACTGTTAGTTGTACCATGTGGGATCTAGTTCCCTGACCAGGGATGAAACCCAGGCCTTCTGCATTGGGAGCTCGGAATCTTAGGCCCTGGACCACCAGCGAAGTTCTGAGAACAACTTTTTATACCAAGAGGAGCATCAGACTTATTTGTTTAACTTCTTCATTTTTCTCTCCCTGTATTAGTTTGCTAGGGCTGCCATAACAAAATACCACAGAGTAGTTGGCTTACACAACACATATATTTATTTCTAATACTTCTGGAGGCCAAGTCTCAGATCTCAGTGTTGGCATGCTTGGGTTTTTCCTGAAAGCTCTGTCCTTGGTTTGCAGAGGGTGTCATTCCCACTGTGTTCTCACTTGGCCTTACACGTCACCCTGGAGGCTGACACTGCTTCCTCATCTCTTCTTACAAGACCAGTCAGATTGGATTAGGGTCCAGCCTAACCACCTCACTGCAATTTAATTACCTCTTTAAAGGCTTGACCTCCAAATATAGCCACATTTTGAAGTCCCGGAGTTAGAGTTTCAACATACAAATTTGGAAGGGGTTGGGGTACAAGATTCAGTCCTTAACACTCCCTGAGTAATCAAACATTTTGGGGGATTCTGGTGACAAACAATTCAGTTCCTAAAGAAGAACAGGAGATAGTTTGTGATACATGGTATCACAGGCTTGGCTTTTTAAGCCCCCCATCCCCACCCCTGAGGTACAGCCAGCTAATGAATGTTTCATTGTTTTAACTCATTTTATTTGTAGATCAGATTTTTCACATTGATTATGGCAGAATCAGTGTGAGATTTGTTCATTTAAAGGTATTACCTCATGCTAAGGTTCTTTACAAATATTCTTTTTCTTATAGTTCATAGTGATGAAACAGGAATATTTATTTGTTTTACAAATATTTGCAGCAAATCTGGAATATCAATCAAAAGCTTAGAAGATTGGGTTGGTTATAGGAGAATTCTTGAATTTTACTTTTTACAATTTATTTTAATCATTTTTCCTTTAGTCAACAGACTTCCTTACATTAGTTTTTCAGTACGTTATACTCAATTCATTATATGTGCTAATTAAAATATTGGGTTGGCTAAAATATTCATAAGGTATTATGGAAAAACCTGAATGAACTTTTTGGCCAACACAGTATATAATACTATGCTGCTGCTGCTACTGCTGCTAAGTTGCTTCAGTTGTGTCCGACTCTGTGCGACCCCATAGATGGCAGCCCACCAGGCTCCCCAGTCCTTGGGTTTCTCCAGGCAAGAACACTGGAGTGGGTTGCCATTTCCTTCTCCAATGCATGAAAGTGAAAAGTGAAATTGAAGTCGCTCAGTCGTGTCTGACCCTCAGCGACCCCATGGACTGCAGCCTTCCAGGCTCCTCCATCCATGGGATTTTCCAGGCAAGAGTACTGGAGTGGAGTGCCATTGTCTTCTCCGATATAATACTATACACACCATATTTTTCTGTATTTTGTAGCACTTTGCACAGCAAAGTTAAAGAAAAATGCTAGATTATGAATCTAATCTGTTGTGGAAATAAAAACAGTTGATTAAAAAAAAAAACAATATTTAGGTATTGTTGCTCTGACTTACAACAGAGATTCCAGATGAATTGAAAATTGAAGTTTTTTCTAAGTGATACTTTGAAATACAATATAGACTGATTGGAAACAGGCACTAAAATCATTTCCCCCATGACCCCAACATAAATCCCCAAAAAGCAGAGGACTTAAGAACAACAAATAAATGTAAGAGTCTTTAATGACAAATTTGTAGAAAAATTCTACATAGACAAATATATATTAAGATGTTCTCAGTATAAGTAGAGACTATTTTCTTCTTTACACATTTTTCAGTCTATCATTTTTTAATAAGAACATTTAACTTTTGCAATCAGGAAAAAAACTCCTCCATAAATGCTTGTGATGGCTATGGTGCATTAGCTTTCTACAAGAATCTCTTTCTCCTTCCAGAATGCCCCATTGTACTACAGAGCCTGACTAGCCAATAATTACATTTCTCTGCTCCTTTGTAGTTAGAATTCCAAGTCTTTAGTTTCAATGAATCAGACTGATTTTTATGAGATCTGGAACAGGAAAGTGGGGCTCAGACATAGCTGGAATGAGGTATTTTTTCCCTGTAACAGCATTGAATTCAGAATGATTATGCATGTCAAGAAGCCAGGTAAGGAGCATCCAGTATTTTCACAGTAGACGTCTGGTAGGCATGGCCTGGCTCTATGGGCACGGCAAGCGGATTTGCTTTTGGAGCTCACGCTCCTAAGGCACTCTGGCCAGTGCCTTCCTGGAGAGCTGCCCTCATGAACTAATCCGATAGTGTTTTTCTGGGGGATATCCATGGCACAGCCCAAGATCCAAGTCCTTCTGCTTTTTTTTTTTTGGCTGCACTGGGTCATGATTGCTGCACACAGGCTTCTCTAGCTGTGGGGTGGGGGCTTTTCTTCCTGTGGCTCGGTCGTTGCCTTACGCAGGCTTCTTTATCTGCATAGCGTGGACTTAGTTGCCCTGCAGCATGTGGGATCTTAGTTCATGAATGACACAGGTATTGAACCTGTGTATCCTGCACTGGAAGGCAGATTCTTAACTACTGGGCTGCCAAGGAAGTCCCCCTTATACTAATTTTTGATTCAGTGTAGTTCTCTATATTAAATTTCTTTCTGCTTGGCTTATCTAGAGAGGTTTGTGCTTTATGTAATCAAAGTCTGACATACCCAAAGTCATAGGATACCATGTAAACTCAGCAGTTTATAACTTCTTATTAGATTTCTGATTCATAAGTAAACCATGCTGAAGAGAGAAAAAAAAATACATTATAAGTCCCTGTTTTTTTTTTTTTTCTTTTTTGTATTTTAATAGAATTTAGGGTTAGGATTAGGGTTAGTCTAGGTTCGTTTCTTATATGATAGTATACATGTCTCAATGTCGTTCTCCCAAATCATCTCCCCCTCCCCCTCTCCCACAGAGTCCAAAATTCTGTTCTACACATCTGTGTCTCTTTTGCTGTCTCGCATACAGGGTTATCGTTACCATCTTTCTAAATTCCATATATATGTGTTAGTATGCTGTATTGGTGTTTTTCTTTCTGGCTTCCTTCACTCTGTATAATTGGCTCCAGTTTCATCCACCTCATTAGAACTGATCCAAATGTATTCTTTTTAATGGCTGAGTAATACTCCATTGTGTATATGTACCACAGCTTTCTTATCCATTCATCTGCTGATGGACATCTAGGTTGCTTCCATGTCCTGGCTATTATAAACAGTGCTGCAATGAACATTGGGGAACACGTGTCTCTTTCAATTCTGGTTTCCTCGGTGTGTATGCCCAGCAGTGGGATTGCTGGGTCTTAAGGCAGTTCTATTTGCAGTGTTTTAAGAAATCTCCACACTGTTCTCCATAGTGGCTGTACTAGTTTGCATTCCCACCAACAGTGTAAGAGGGTTCCCTTTTCTCCACACCCCCTCCAGCATTTATTGCTTGTAGATTTTTGGATCGCAGACATTCTGACTGGTGTGAAATGGTACCTCATTGTGGTTTTGATTTGCATTTATCTGATAATGAGTGATGTTGAGCATCTTTTTAAGTGTTTGTTAGCCATCTGTATGTCTTCTTTGGAGAAATGTCTATTTAGTTCTTTGGCCTATTTTTTGATTGGGTCATTTATTTTTCTGGAATTGAGCTGCATAAGTTGCTTGTATATTTTTGAGATTAGTTGTTTGTCAGTTGCTTCATTTGCTATTACTTTCTCCCATTCTGAAGGCTGTCTTTTCACCTTGCTTATATTTTCCTTTGTTGTGCAGAAGCTTTTAATTTTAATTAGGTTCCATTTGTTTATTTTTGCTTTTATTTCCAGTATTCTGGGAGGTGGATCATAGAGGATCCTGCTGTGATTTATGTCGGAGAGTGTTTTGCCTATATTCTCCTTTAGGAGTTGTATAGTTTCTGGTCTTACGTTTAGCTCTTTAATCCATTTTGAGTTTATTTTTGTGAATGGTGTTAGAAAGTGTTCTAGTTTCATTCTTTTTTTTTTCTTTATTTTTATTTATTTATTTATTTTTTATTTTACTTTACAATTCTGTATTGGTTTACAAGTGGTTGACCAGTTTTCCCAGCATCACTTGTTAAAGAGATTGTCTTTACTCCATTGTATATTCTTGCCTCCTTTGTCAAAGATAAGGTGTCCATAGGTGTGTGGATTTATCTCTGGGCTTTCTATTGTGTTCCATTGATCTATATTTCAGTCTTTGTGCCAGTACCATACTGTCTTGATGACTGTGACTTTGTAGTAGAGCCTGAAGTCAGGCAGGTTGATTCCTCCAGTTCCATTCTTCTTTCTCAAGATTGCTTTGGCTATTCAAAGTTTTTTGTATTTCCATACAAATTGTGAAATTATTTGTTATAGCTCTGTGAAAAATACCACTGGTATCTTGATAGGGATTGCCTTGAATCTGTAGATTGCTTTGGGGGGGGGTATATACTCATTTTCACTATATTGATTCTTCCGATCCATGAACATGGTATATTTCTCCATCTATTAGTGTCCTCTTTAATTTCTTTCATCAGTGTTTTATAGTTTTCTGTATATAGGTCTTTAGTTTCTTTAGGTAGATATATTCCTAAGTATTTTATTCTTTTCTTTGCAATGGTGAATGGAATTATTTCCTTAATTTCTTTTTCTATTTTCTCATTATTAGTGTATAGGAATGCAAGGGATTTCTGTGTGTTGATTTTATATCTCGCAACTTTACTATATTCATTGATTAACTCTAGTAATTTTCTAGTGGAGTATTTATTGTTTTCTATGTAAAGGATCATCTCATCTGCAAACAGTGAGAGTTTTACTTTTTCTTTTCCAATTTGGATTCCTTTTATTTCTTTTTCTGCTCTGATTGCTGTGGCTAAAACTTCCAGAACTATGTTGAATAATAGCAGTGAAAGTGGGCACCGTTGTCTTGTTCCTGACTTTAGGGGAAATGCTTTCAATTTTTCACTGTTGAGGATAATGTTTGCTGTGGGTTTGTCATATATAGCTTTTATTATGTTGAGGTATGTTCCTTCTATTCCTGATTTCTGGAGAGTTTTTATCATAAATGGATGTTGAATTTTGTCAAAGGCTTTCTCTGCATCTATTGAGACAATCATATGGCTTTTATATTTCAATTTGTTAATGTGGTGAATTACATTGATTGATTTGTGGATATTGAAGAATCCTTGCATCCCTGGGATAAAGCCCCCTTGGTCATGGTGTATGATCTTTTTAATGTGTTGTTGGATTCTGATTGCTAGAATTTTGTTAAGGATTTTTGCATCTATGTTCATCAGTGATATTGGCCTGTAGTTTTCTTTCTTTCTCTTTTTTTGGTGGCATCTTTGTCAGGTTTTGGTATTAGGGTGATGGTGGCCTCATAGAATGAGTTTGGAAGTTGACCTTCCTCTGCAATTTTCTGGAAGAGTTTAAGTAGGATAGGTGTTAGCTTTTCTCTAATTTTTTTGTAGAAGCCCCTGTTTTTTTTTTTTTTTTTTTTTTTTGATGACACAGAGCTAATAATCTGACTGCCTTCTAAAAAGTTAAAATGCAAGGAATGATGTATGTTTGCAGTTAGAAATCAGATTCTGACCACAGTTATCAAGAAGGCTGCCCTGGTCTCAGGGGAATACAAGGTCAACACTTCGCAATTTTCATAGTTGGAAGTGGGGATAGGGCATTAGAAGTTAGAAAGAAAAAATAATAGTTTTCCATACCACTTAATGTCAGAGAACATTCTCAATTGAGAGACTTTTTTTCCTTTCACTATTCAAGATTTACTCTCAGAATTTACTGCCCAGCATGCAGTTCAGTGGGAAGGTTAGTGGTTTTGATGCAGTTTGCCCTGGCCTTGGATAAAATTAGTGTTGCTTCTTATTGTTGCTGTTGTTTTCCAATTGGATTAAAGCCATGCTAATGGACATAGATCCATAGACTATTAGAGCTAAAATTGCTCAATACTATCCCCATTTGGGGATTCAGAAACAGTCAACGCAAAGGGATTTTGCCAAACTTACTTAGTGTGAACACATAAAAGAGTATCATCTTAATTAAAATAGTCCTCATAACAACCCACTGTGTGAATCCTATTATTCTATTCTTTTCTGGATAGTCACAGAGAGGTTAAGTGACTTAACCAAGACACACAAGGAGTAAATGCTTCAGGTGGCACTCAAGCCTTGGCCGTCTGCTCTAAAGTTTCTAGACTAAACCATTTTGTGGTCCCTGAGGGGTGGGTTCCAGAAAGGTTTCTTTTCACTATTGCCCCTGAATTTTCTGAACATTGAAGTCAAAATGATAGTCTCTACTCAGTAGAAGCAGCACTTTGGCTTAAGTTCTGCTCAAGGCTGGGACACACTGCAACTGGTGTGGCCCCTCTGAGGACAGTTACCACGAGTGGTGGCTTCCAGAAGGAGAGGAATGGGGATGAGGGTGGAAAATCTGCTCAAGAGTGAGGACTGAGAATAGTGTTGGGCTTCCGTTTACACTGAGTTTGCAAAAGTGATGAACAGCGGAAGTTGACATTCAGTTCAGTTCAGTCACTCAGCTGTGTCCAACTCTTTGCGACCCCAGGGACTGCAGCACACCAGGTCTCCCTGACATTATCATGGGTAAATCTACGAAACACTGGAAATAGGCTTTAGGAGCTGACGTTTGAAGTTGAATTTGATGTTTGTGTTGAAGTTTGACTTTAAAGAGGGAAACCATGGCGTTTTTTCCCTTCTACATGAATTATGATTTATTCTTGACACTCTCTGGGTTTTTTGAATGTCACTCTCAGCAATTTAGAGCTATCTGGAGATGGTCAACTTTGCACAGGCATTATTGGGGGCCAGGGACATCCTTGTGGGCAGTGCAATCTTGGAAGTAATGGAATGATCTTAAGAGAAGAGCAACATGGCAGGTGCCGTGCAACAGAAAATATTTTTTAATGAATTCAGTTGGGATACTTGAGGACTTGTGACTATATTTGGGATACTATTTTCAAGGTGTTGAAAGTCTTTGTATTAGTTAGGGGTTCAGTTAAGTAAACAAAATGACTCTTATGTATTCCTGGAATTACAGATTTAATACAGAATTAGGGATTTATGTGGCAGTTAGAAGAATGACAGCAAAACTGCTATAGAACAGTGGAGCTACTAACAGAAGGCAGAGGAACTGATGCTAAAGATTTCAGCATGAAACACCAAATTTGGTGACTTTTCAGCATTTTCCTAGAGACTGTTACAACTCTTGATAATCACTGAGAAGCTCCCACTGTTTGCTTTAGCTGAAAAGTGAGTCAAAGTGGGTCATAGCCACCAGAAAGTTGCTATAAAGTCTTGTCTTGCTGTGGACTTCCCTGGTGGCTCAGATGGTAAAGTGTCTGTTTGCAATGCAGGCAACCTGGGTTCGGTCCCTGGCTTGGGAAGATCCCCTAGAGAAGGAAATGGCGACCCACTCCAGTACTCTTGCCTGGAAAATTCCATGGACAGAGGAGCCTTGTAGGCTATAGTCCATGGGGTTGCAAAGAGGCAGACTCGACTGAGTGACTTGACTTCACTTCACTTGTCTTGCTGCATATATGGCTGTAGCTGCCTGCAGGTAATAATGCCTTCCTCTTTGCTTCCACCTCTCAAATCAGACATGAGTTTCTTTCATTGGCAAACACCAGCCTGGAACCATATGTTGAAGAGGGTTCCAGGAAATACAGTTCCTACCCTTAGAGTTTAGTGGTGATGGTATCAAACTGACAACAGATAATGGAATTCTAATTGTTAATATGATGCCAATTCTAAAATGTGTTCTTACTTGGCAATGATAACAGTAGAGTTGAGTAGAATAAAAGGTTTATAAGTTGGGAAAATTCACAGATAATTTTGAAGTTGATCAGCATTTCAGAAAAAGAAATATCATGCTAAAATCAAAGAGACCATCAAAGATTAGGCATGAAGTTGATTATGCAAAATACAAATAGAAATTTACCTTAAACTTTCATAATATGCATGCAATCAAGTCATACATTTTTATTGGGTAGATGCCAAACAAAATATAAAATCCCTAAAATGCATTGACTGAGCCATGTTTTGAGAATAAATCACATTTTCTCATAGATTTTGGTGGATACTGAAAATAACAACTTATTTCTGGGAAACAAATCCTTAATTTAAAAGCAAAACTTCCCAGAGGCAGGAGGGAAATATTTAATTTGGGAGCTACATGTCTTGCTACATTATAAACTTCAGGAATTAATTCCAGTGTGAGTGGGAAAATCCATATTTTGAGGCACCATTGTTGTTGGTATTGTTCTCTTCTAGAAAGAGAACATAATTACATAATGTACATTAGATAATGTACATAATGTACAATTAGATAATGTACATAATTACATTATCTATATTTAACCTTCACTGCCTTTATATCTCCACTCTGATTTCTGTTGTTAACCCGTTCCACCCTCTTATCAAGTTGAGACCTCAGATGGGTGTCTGTTGTGTTCTTCTAATAAGCCAAATATGCTATTTCCTGGGCAAAATAGGATTGGAAACTAAGCTTCCCTTGGGAAAAAAAATACAAAAAGCATACATCACTTCCCTGTGTAAGCAAGTGATCGAAATGCAGGGTTTCAATTTCTTTTAATTAATAGGCCTTCAACATATGGATTTGGGAAGCATTTTCCTAGTGATAATTGTAAGAAAATAGTCAGAATTAAATATTAGAAAACTTCTAATACTTTTAGAGTTTTTATCAGGGATTGGGAGCTACTCCTCATGTCCCTGTATTTTGCATTGTTTTTAATTTATAGAAGTTTCTGTATTTCATATAGTTAAAACTAACCATTAAATTCATCTCCAATTTCATCTTTTTAAAAAATAAACTGATATCTTTTATTTTTTTGTTCCACCTTTTGTTGAATTTTGTTTGTTTGTTTGTTTAATTGAAGTATAGTTGCTTTACAATGTTGTGTTAGTTTCTGCTGTACAGCAAAGTGAATCAGCCGTGTATGTACTTAATCCTTCTGACTTCCTTCAAGATGGGGGCTATTGTTACCATTCTCATTCAAACTGTCCTTCTTCTCAAAAGAAATGAAGACAAATAAACTGTTCAAGAGACAGGGAAATGACCTATGTAGTTACACTGCATAAAATAGAGGAATGATTTTGCTTTTCCCAAGGACTTACATGTTTACATTTTGCCTTTAACTTCATGATCCTTTTTTTTTTTTTTTTTTTGCCTATGGATGTCTGATTGTTCCTGTATCATTTGTTGAAAAGGCTATTCTTTCCACTTTATCTCTCACTTTTGTAGAAAGTCAACTGGACCCTTGCTTACAACTGTTTCTGGATTCTCCATTTGGTTCTGTTGGTCTGTGTACCTGTTCCACCACTAATACCACAGACACTCAGTTACTACAGCTGGGCAGTAAGCCTTAACATCAGGGAGAGGTATGCCTTCCACTGCACTGGTTTTTGTCAAGACTGTTTTAGCTGTTTCCTGTGCCTTTCCATATAAGTCATATAATAATCTTGCCTGTCCTGAGAAAAAACTCACTAGGATTTTGAGAGGAATTGTACTTAATTTATATATAAACTTGGTGAATTGACATCTTTAATATGTTGGATTTTTCAATCCATGAACATTTATATTCTGTTCTTTGACTTAACAGCATTTTGTAATTTTCAGCATACAAAACCTGGACCTTTTTTAAGTATACAATTTTAGAGTGTGTATCTAGTATTGAAATAATTGTAATGATAATTGTGTTTTAATTTCAACTCCAGGATATGATTAGTACATGGAATGGTTAATTTTTGTGATATTAGCAATTATGTATCATAAGATGCACTGGGATGTGTTTTCCCTCGTATGTTTTCTGGAAAACATCACCTAAAATTGTTCTTAGTTCTTCTTTAAAAGTTTTGTAGAAATTCTCCAATGAAAACATCCCACATGTGTTTTTCTGGAAGTCCTTTGCTTTCTCTATGATCCAATGAACATTTATTTGGGGGGGGGAAAGGTTATGTATTATTAATTTTTCCAGCTTTATTGACATATAATTGGCTATCTAATTTTAGTTTGAAGTGGTTGTTGTTCAGACAGTAAGCTGTGTCCAACTGTTTGTGACCCTAGGGACTACAGCATGCTAAGTTCCTCTGTCCTTCACTATCTCTCTTCTTGACCCACATGCAGGAGTTTGCTCAGACTCAGGTCCATTGAGTCAGTGATGCTGTCCAACCATCTCATCCTCTGCCCCACCCTTCTCCTCCTGCCCTCAATCTTTCTTAGCATCAGGGTCTTTCCCAGTGAGTTGGCTCTTTGCATCAGGTGGCCAAAATATTGGAGCTTCTGCTTCAGCATTAGTCCTTCCAATGAATATTCAGGGTTGAATTCCTTTAGGATAGACTGGTTTGATCTTCTTGCAGTCCAAGGGACTCTCGAGTCTTTTCTAGTACCACAGTTTGAAAGCATCAATTCTTTGACATTCAGCTTTCTTTATGGTTCAGCTCTGACATCTGTACATTAATACTGGAAAAACCACAGCTTTGACTATATGTACTTTTGTTATCTTGCTTTTTAATACACTATCTAGGTCCATCATAGCTTTCCTTCCAAGGAGCAAGTGTCTTTTAATTTTGTGGCTGCAGTCACCATTTGTAGTGATTTTGGAGCCCCCCAAAATAAAATCTATCACTTCTTCCACTTTTCCCCCTTCTATTTCCCATGAAATGATTGGTCCACATGCCATAATCTTAGTGTTTTTCGTGTTGAGTTTCAAGTCAGCTTTTTCACTCTCCTCTTTCACCCTCAAGAAGCTCTTTAGTTCCTCTTCACTTTCTACCATTAGAGTGGTATGATTTGCATATCAGGCTGTTGACATTTCTCCCGGCAATCTTGACTTCAGCTTGTGATTCATCCAGCTTAGCATTTCGCATGATGTACATTATATATAAGTTAAATAAGCAGGGTGACAATATGCAGCCTTGTCTTACTACTTCCCCAATTTTGAACCAGTCAGAGGTTCCATGTCCAGCTCTGTTTCTTCTTGACCTACATCAGGCTTCTCAGAAGACAATTAAGCTGGTTGGGTATTTCTGTCTCTTCAAGAATTTTCCACACTTTGCTGTGATTCACACAGTCGAAAGCTTTAGTGTAGTCAATGAAGCAGATGTTTTTCTGGAATTCCTTTGGTTTCTCTCTTTTCCAGTGAACATTGGGAATTTGGTTTCTAGCTCCTCTGCCTTTTCTAAATCCAGCTTGTATGTCTGGAACTTCTCAGTTCACATATTGCTGAAGCCTAGTTTGAAGATTTTTGAGCATATCCTTACTAGCATGCAAAATTAGCACAGTTGTACAGTTGTTTGAACATTCTTTGGCATTGCTCTTCTATGGGATTGGAATAAAAACTGATTTTTCCAACCTTGTGGCCACTGCTGAGTTTTCCAAATTTGCTGACATCTTAATTAGTATCACTAAGTCCCGTGAGTGTCCAGGAGTCTCCGGTGGAGGTGTGGGTTGGCGGTGGCCTGCTGCAGGGTCGGGGCACTGAGTCCAGCAGTGGCTGCATGGGAACTTCTGAAGGAGGTCACCATTATCTTCACTATCTCCACCATAGTTTGGTCTCAGGTCAAACAGCTGGGAGGGAACACAACTCTACCCATCAACAGGAAATTGGATGAATGATGTACTGAACATGGCTCCACCCATCAGAACAATACCCAGTTTCTCCCACAGTCAGTCTCTCCCATCAGGAAGTTTCCATAAACCTCTTATCCTTATCCCTCAGGGGGCAGACAAGTGAAAACCACAAGCACAGAAAACTAACCAATCTGATCACATGGACCACAGCCTTGTCTAACTCTATGAAACTATGAGCCATGCCATGTAGGGCCACCCAAGATGGACGGGTCATGATGGGAGAGTTCTGACAAAACATGGTCCACTGGAGAAGGCAACGGAAAACTACCTCAGTATTCTTGCTTTGAGAGCCCCATGAACAGTATGAAAAGGCAAAAAGATATGATACTGAAAGATGAACTCCCCAGGTTGGTAGGTGCCCAATATGCTACTGGAGAACAGTGGAGAAATAACTCCAGAAAGAATTAAGAGACAGAGCCAAAGCAAAAACAAATCCCAGGTGTGGCTGTGACTGGTGATGGAAGTGGTGTGGTCCAATGCTGTAGAGTACAATCTTACATATTGTACCGGAATGTTAGGTCCATGAATGAAGGTAAATTGGAAGTGGTCAAACAGGAGATGGCAAGAGTGAACATTGACATTTTTGGAATCAGTGAGATAAAATGGACTGGAATGGGTGAATTTAACTCAGATGACCATTATATCTACTACTGTGAGCAAGAATCTCATAGAAGAAATGAAATAGCCCTCAGAGTCAACAAAAGAGTCCAAAATGTAGACTTGGATTCAATCTCAAATGTGACAGAATGATCTCTGTTTGTTTCCAAGGCAAACCATTCAATATCATAGTAATCCAAGTCTATGCCCCAACCAGTAATGCTGAAGAAGTTGAACGGTTCTATGAAGACCTAAAAGACCTTCTAAAACTAACACCCCCAAAAGATGTCCTTTTCATTATCAGGGACTGGAATGGAAAAGTAAGAAGTCAAGAGATACCTGGAGTAACAGGGAAATTTGGCCTTGAAGTACAAAATGAAGCAGGATAAAGGCTAGCAGAGTTGTGTCAAGAGAACCCACTAGTCATAGCAAACACCCTATTCCAAAAACACAAGAGATGACTCTACACATGGATGTCACCAGATGGTCAATAATGAAATCAGATTGATTATATTCTTTGCAGTCAAAAATGGAGAAGCTCTATACAGTCAGCAAAAACAAGACCAGGAGCTGACTGTGGCTCAGATCATGAACTACTTATTGCCAAATTCATGTTTAAATTGAAGAAAGTAAGGAAAACCACTAGATCATTCAGGTATGACCTAAATCAAATTCCTTATGACTATACTGTGGAAGTGACAAATAGATTCAAGGGATTAGCTCTTATAGACAGAGTCCCTGAAGAACTATGGATGGAGGTTCATGACATTGTACAGAGGCAGTGATCCAGACAATCCCCAAGAAAAAGAAATGCAAAAAAGCAAAACGGTTGTCTGAGGAAGCCTTACTAATAGCTGAGAAAAGAGAAGTAAAAGGAAAAGGAGAAAAGGAAAGATACACCCATCTGAATGCAGAGTTCCAAAGAATAGCAAGCCTTCCTAGATAAGAGATAAGAGGTAAGAAAGCCTTCCTCAGTGATCATTGAAAAGGAATAGAGGAAAACAATAGACTGGGAAATACTAGAGATGCCTTCAAGAAAATTAGAAATTCCAAGGGAATATTTCATGCAAAGATGGGTACATTAAAGGATAGAAATGGTATGGACCAAACAGAAGCAGAAGATATTAAGAAGAGATAGCAAGAATACACAGAAGAACTGTACAAAAAAGATCTTCATGACCCAGAACCATGATGGTGTCATCACTCACCCAGAGCCAGACATCCTGGAAAGCGAAGTCAAGTGGGCCTTAGGGAGCGTCACTATGAACAAAGCTAGTGGGGGTGATGGAGTTCCAGTTGAGTTATTTCAAATCCTAAAAGATGATATTGTGAAAGTGCTGCACTCAATATGCCAGCAATTTGGAAAACTCAGCAGTGGCCACAGGACTGGAAAAGGCCAGTTTTCATTCCAATCCTGAAGAAGAGCAATGTCAAAGAATGCTCAAACTACCACACAATTGCACTCATCTCACACCCTAGCAAAGTAATGCTCAAAATTCTCCAAGCAGGCTTCAACAGTATGTGAACTGAGAACTTTCAGATGTTCAAGCTGGTTTTAGAAAAGGCAGAGGAACCAGAGGTCAAATTGCCATCATTGCGAAAGCAAGAGAGTTCCAGAAAAGCATCTACTTCTGCTTTATTGACTATGCCAAAGCCTTTGACTGTGTGGATCACAATAAACTGTGGAAAATTCTGAAAGAGATGGGAATACCAGACCACCTGACCTGCCTCCTGAGAAATCTGTATGCAGGTCAGGAACCAACAGTTAGAACTGGACATGGAACAACATACTGGTTCTAAATCAGGAAAGGAGTACATCAAGGCTGTATATTGTCATCCTGCTTATTTAAGGTATATGCAGAGTACATCATGAGAAAAGCTGGGCTGCATGAAGCACAAGCTGGAATCAAGATTGCCAGGAGAAATATCAGTAACCTCAGATATGCAGATGCCACCACCCTTATGGCAGAAAGCAAAGAACTAAAGAGCCTCTTGATGAATGTGAACGAGGAAAGTGAAAAAGTTGGCTTAAAGCTCAACATTAAGAAAACTAAGGTCATGTCATCTGGTCCCATCACCTCATGGCAAGTAGATGGGAAAACAATGGGAACAGTGACAGACTTTATTTTTTTGGATTCTAAAATCTCTGCAGACGGTGACTGTAGCCATGACATTGAAAGATGCTTGCTCCTTGGGAGAAAAACTATGATCAACCTAGACAGCATATTAAAAAGCAGAGACATTACTCTGCCAGCAAAGGTCCATCTAGTCAAAGCTATGGTTTTTCCAGTAATCATGTATAGATGTGAGAGTTGGACCATAAAGAAAGCTGAGTGCCATAGAATTAATGCTTTTGGACTGTGGTGTTAGAGAAGACTGTTGAGAGTCCCTTGGACTGCAAGGAGATCCAATCAGTCAATCCTAAAGGGAATCAGTCCTGAATACTCATTGGAAGCACTGATGCTGAAGCTGAAACTCCAATACTTTGGCCACCTGATGTGAAGAACTGACTCACTAGAAAAGACCCTAATGCTGGGAAAGATTAAAGGCAGGAGGAGAAGGGGACGACAGAGGATGAGATGATTGGAAGGCATCAGTGACACAAAGAACATGAGTTTGAGCAAGCTCTGGGAGTTGGTGATGGACAGGGAAGACTGGTGTTCTGCAGTCCATGGTGTTGCAAAGAGTTGGAAACGACTGAGCAACTAAACTGAACTGAACTGAGTAGTACCATTGTTAGAATTTTAAATACCTCAGTTAGAATTCCATCACTTTATTAGCTTTGCTTGTAGTAATACTTCCTAAGGCCCATTTGACTTCACACTCCAGGATGTCTGACTTTAGGTTAGCGCCCAGACCGTCGTAGTTATTCAGGTCATTTAAGACCTTTTTTGTATAGTTTTCTGTGTTTTCTTGCCACCTCTTTTTTGTTTGTTTGTTTTAAATTAGTTTTATCATTATTTTCAGTAATATATGTACATAATAAAAGCAAATCTGAAAATTTTAAAGGATATAAATTGAACAGTAATATTTGCCCCAAGTTCATGAACTGATTTAGTTAGTTAGTTCAGTTAGTTCAGTCGCTCAGTCGTGTCCGACTTTTGTGACCCCATGAATCATAGCACACCAGGCCTCCCTGTCCATCACCAACTCCCGGAGTTCACTCAGACTCACGTCCATCGAGTCTGAGATGCCATCCAGCCATCTCATCCTCTGTCGTCCCCTTCTCCTCCTGCCCCCGATCCCTCCCAGGACCAGAGTCTTTTCCAATGAGTCAACTCTTTTCATGAGGTGGCCAAAGTACTGGAGTTTCAGCTTTAGCATCATTCCTTTCAAAGAAATCCCAGGGCTGATCTTCAGAATGGACTGGTTGGATCTCCTTGCAGTCCAAGGGACTCTCAAGAGTCTTCTCCAACATCACGGTTCAAAAGCATCAATTCTTCAGTGCTCAGCCTTCTTCACAGTCCAACTCTCACATCCATACATGACCACTGGAAAAAATCATAGCCTTGACTAGATGGACCTTTGTTGACAAAGTAATGTCTCTGCTTTTCAACATGCTATCTAGGTTGGTCATAACTTTTCTTCCAAGGAGTAAGCGTCTTTTAATTTTATGGCTGCAGTCACCATCTGCAGTGATTTTGGAGCCCAGAAAAATAAAGTCTGACACTGTGTCCACTGTTTCCCCATCTATTTCCCTTGAAGTGATGGGACCAGATGCCATGATCTTCGTTTTCTGAATGTTGAGCTTTAAGCCAACTTTTTCCCTCTCCACTTTCACTTTAATCAAGAGGCTTTTAAGTTCCTCTTCAATTTATGCCACAAGGGTGGTGTCATCTGCATATCTGACGTTATTGATATTTCTCCCAGCAATCTTGATTCCAGCTTGTGCTTCTTCCAGCCTAGCGTTTCTCATAATGTATTCTGCATATAAGTTACATAAGCAGGGTGACAATATACAGCCTTGACATACTCCTTTTCCTATTTGGAACCAGTCTGTTGTTCCATGTCCAGTTCTAACTGTTGCTTTCTGACCTGCATATAGGTTTCTCAAGAGGCAGGTCAGGTGGTCTGGTATTCCCATCTCTTTAAGAATTTTCCACTGTTTATTGTGATCCACACAGTCAAAGGCTTTTGCATAGTCAATAAAGCAGAAATAGATGTTTTTCTGGAATTCTCTTGCTTTTTCAATGATCCAGAAGATGTTGGCAATTTGATCTCTGGTTCCTCTGCCTTTTCTAAAACCAGCTTGAACATCTGGAAGTTTACGGTTCACGTATTGCTGAAGCCTGGCTTGGAGGATTTGGAGCATTACTTCACTAATGTGTGAGATGAGTACAATTGCCGGTAGTTTGAGCATTCTTTTGCATTTCCTTTCTTTGGGATTGGAATGAAAACTGATCTTTTCCAGTCCTGTGGCCGCTGCTGAGTTTTCCAAATTGCTGGCATATTGAGTGCAGCACTTTCACAGCATCATCTTTCAGGATTTGAAATAGCTCAACTGGAATTCCATCACCTCCACTAGCTTTGTTCATAGTGATGCTTTCTAAGGCCCACTTGACTTCACATTCCAGGATGTCTGGCTCTAGGTGAGTGATCACACCATTGTGATTATCTTGGTTGTGAAGATCTTTTTTGTACAGTTCTTCTGTGTATTCTTGCCACCTCTTCTTAATATCTTCTGCTTCTGTTAGGTCCATACCATTTCTGTCCTTTATTGAGCCCATCTTTGCATGAAATGTTCCCTTGGTATCTCTAATTTTCTTGAAGAGATCTCTAGTCTTTCCCATTCTGTTGTTTGCCTCGATTTCTTTGCATTGATCACTGAGGAAGGCTTTCTTATCTCTTCTTGCTCTTCTTTGGAACTCTGCATTCAGATTGCCTTCCACAAATGTAACCAATAGAGAATGGTTGGTCAGATTTGCAGTAGAGTTTGAGTTATTAAGGTCTGCCACCTCTTCTTAATCTCTTCTGCCTCTGCTAGGTCTTTGCTGTTTCTGTCTTTTATTGTGACCATCCTTGCATGAAATGTCCTCTGATAGAGATCCCTAGTCTTTCTCATTCTATTATTTTCCTTTATTTCTTTCCATTGTTTGTTTAAGGCCTTCTTATCTCTCCTTGCTATTCTCTGGAAGTCTGCATTCAGTTGGCTATCTCTTTTCCTTTCTCCCTTGCCATTTGCTTCTCTTATTTCCTCAACTATGTGTAAAGCCTCCTCAGACAACCACTTTGCCTTTTTGCATTTCTTATCCGTGGGGAGGGTTTTGGTCACTGCCTCCTATACAGTGTTATGAACCTCCATCCATAGTTCTTCAGGCCTCTGTTTAACAGATCTAATTCCTTGAATCTGTTCGTCACCTTCACCAAATGTCATAAGAGATTTGGTTTAGGTCATACCAGAATGGCCTAGTGGTTTTCCCTAATTTCTTCAATTTAAACGTGAATTTTGCAATATGTACTCCAAGCCCAAACTGCCAGTGTCCTGCCCTGGTGGACGCAGGGAATTCGAAGGGGAGATGGCGTAGGTGAGGAAAACTTATTTATTTAGAGATTAGGAAGAAATAGTAGAGTAGGAAATTTAGTGGAGAAAAGAGGCTGAATAACTTGGTTTACATGGAGAACTAATAAAGTGCCAGACAAGGAACTTGCACCATTTATGTTAGGCCACCAGCATCCTCTTGAATAGCAGGGGGTGCCCTACCTTGGGCTCCCTCTCACGTGGATCTTAAAAGCCAGGGCAAGTAAGTAGACATGGCGAGTCTCCATGCCCCAGATGGGAATTCAGCCAGAATAGAGTAAGAAAAGACATGGGGGAAACCAGGCCAGTGACTGGCCCATCCTCCATTGTCCGGCAGGCTTTTTATACTTTCTGGTTGTACATAGAGATCAATGGATAATACAAAATTATGCAGCATCAGCAGCCCTGACTCTTATTGAGACCAGGCTTTCTCTCTGCATACTTAGTCGTATACACAAGTCTTAGGTGATTCACATCATCTTCTGGCCAGAAGGCCAATTAATATTTTACGGCCCTTTTCTGATAAGGGTTTGTCAACCAGAAGACTTATTTGTCTTAAAAGTGTTGTTCTTCCCAAAGTCTGGTGCCACTCTCAGAAAGCACTAAATAAAGTTACATTCTTACATAGCAAGGACACAGCAATTTATAACAATGAAAGAAGTACAGTGATTTATAACAAAGAGAAAGTTAATTAACTCAAAAGTCTAGTGTTGCTAACATCAAAAACTACTATATTCCTTTTTCTATATCCCAATTACATTGATTAATATCCTCAGGCACCTAAAAGATAAAGAATATGGAGGCCTGGCAGCAGTCATTGACTCAACAGTGAAACCCATCACCAGTATAATTTTTAGCTTTTTAGAAAAGGCTCTGTATCTTTAAGTTGCTTTAAGCTTCGTGCCTCTCGAGGTTGGGGGCTGTAAACAATTCACAAGTTGTAAAAGTCCGGGCAGACGGGTTAGGTAAGTTAGAAAGCCATCAAAGGGGTTTAAACCGAGACATTCTTTTTATATGCAGGAGACTGTTAACTGAAGCCCTGAGTTAACTTTTTCCAGAGAATGTCAGATGAGTGGAAAGCGCAGTACAATAAGGCAGGCAGACTCTGGTTTTCGGGGTTAGATGTTCAGGAAAACCCAGGGGGGAACCCCCAAAGCCAGATCACGCCTTTGCATTTTGTCGGGCTTCCTTCCTCATGACCTTTGCCACGGGCGGGATTCCTCACGCTGGCTCCCGGCACCAAACTAGCCTGTTACTCCAGGTATCTCCTGACTTCCTAATTTTGCATTCCAATCCCCAGTAATGAAAAGGACATCTTTTTTGGTGTTAGTTCTAGAAGGTGTTTGATAGCTCAATTGGTAAAGAATTTGCCTGCAATGCAGGAGACCGCAGTTCAGTCCCTGACTTGAGACGATCCCCTGGAGAAGGGAAAGGCTACCCACTCCAGTATTCTGGCCTGGAGAATTCCATGGACTGTATAATCCATGGGGTCGCAAAGAGTCAGACATGACTGAGCTACTTTAACTTTCACTTTCTAGAAGGTGTTTAGGCCTTTACAGAACCGTTCAACTTCAGCTCCTTTGGCATCAGTGGTGAAATTACTGTGGATTACTGTGGGGCAGTAATTACTGCGGCGCATCTCCAACAAAGATGTAAGTGCTGGCCTTTGGAAGACAGGCTGTCAAACACAGAAATGAAAGAACCAAAATGAAAAGGGTAGAGGATTGATCTGGTATGCCAAATTATTAGCAAAAAGAATGCTACTCATTTATCACAATTCATGTTCATGCCTACATTTATATCAAATCTCCAAACTAAGGGCTTCCCTGATGGCTCAGCAGGTGAAAAATCTGCCTGCGATGCTGGAGACCTGGTTTTGATCCCTGGGTTGGGAAGATTACTGTGGAACTGGATTACTGTGAAACTGAATGGGTTGCCTTAGAAACAAACCAAGATCATTCTGTTGTTTTTGAGACTGCACTCAAGTACTGCATTTCAGACTCTTTTGTTGACTGTGAGGGCTACTCCATTTCTTCTAAAGGATTTGTGCCCATAGCAGTAGATATAATGATCGTCTGAATTAAAGTTGTCCATTCTAGTCCATTTTAGTTCACTGATTCCTAAGATGTCGATGTTCACTCTTGCCATCTCCTGCTTGACTATATCCAATTTACCTTGATTCATAGACGTAACGCTTCAGGTTCCTACACAATATTGTTCTTTAGAACATCGGACTTTACTTTCACCACCAGACACATCCACAACTGAGCATTGTTTTTGCTTTGGCCCAACTGCTTAATTCTTCCTGGAACTATTGGTAATTGCCCTCTGCTCTTCCCCAGTAGCATATAGGACACCTGCCAGCCTGGGAGGCTCATCTTCCAGTGTCATATATTTTTGCCTTTCATACATGTACTCATGTCCATGGGTTCTCCAGGCAAGAATACTGGGGTGGGTTGCCATTTCCTCCTCCAGTGGACCATGTTTTGTCAGAACTTTTCACTATGACCCATCTGTCATGGTTGGCCCTGCAAGGCATGGCTCATGGCTTCATTGAGTTATGCAAGCCCTATCACCATGACAAGGCTGTGATCCATGAAGCAGAGTGGGTTGCCATTTTTTCCTCCAGGGGATCTTTCCAACCTAGGGTTGGATCTTCCTGACCCAAACCCTCATCTCCTTTGTCTCCTGCATTGAAGGCAGATTTTTTTTACCTGCTGAGCCATCAGGAAAGCCCTTAGTTTGGGGATTTGATAAAAATGTAGGCATGAACATGAATTGTGATAAATGAGTAGCATTCTTTTTGCTAATAATTTGGCATACCAGATCAATCCTCTACCCTTTTCATTTTGGTTCTTTCATTTCTGTGTTTGACAGCCTGTCTTCCAAAGGCCAGCACTTGTATCTTTGTTGGAGGACTTCACATTCAAGACCTATATAAAGGGCTAAGAATTAAGATCGTGTCTCCTCCACAAGTCAGTAACCAATGCCTGACAGGTACAGGGATATAAATGCCCCCATTTTCCTCACTCTTTACCTGTTAATACTAAGGACTGTGTTTTACATCATTTCCAGAGTTTCTGCCCAGTTTTAAGCTCCGGTTATCTATATGGGAGCCCACGCTATTGTGTTTTTCTTCTCTGTATTTCTGTGTCGCTCACCTACCCATGTTACTTGTACTTCATGATAATCTGCTTGTTTTCAAATCTGTGTCTCTGTCTATTTGGTGGGAAGCTCCTTATAACATATGTAGCATCATATATGAATAATCTTATACTTATGGGACACAGTGATGGCAAGTTGACATATAAACTGAAAATCAGAAAATTTTGTAAGGAAAAAGCATGGAATTTACATTTGTATCCTATATTTAGGCTCATGGAGCTTGTGTGTGTGTATGTGTATTATGCAAAATGATCTTTCTATGAGATGTATTAAAAGTAAATTTAGTGGAAATAAGTGTGCTGTTTCAGACCACATTTAAATAGAATAGCATTCCAGGGCTCCTACCATGCTCTTAGCTGCTTGAAGGAAACTCAGATCCTAGAGTGGAAATTTACTGAAAGTGAACTAAAATTTTTTTCCCTAGGTTTTTCCTTTCTCAAATAACACAGGAAACCAAAACAACAACAAAAGTGCCTGTAAAGAGCACTAGTGGAAAGGCAAACGGGAGATGAATATTTTTGCAATATAATTACATGAATTACAGGCTAAAAATTTGGTATGCAGCTTGGTTATTTTCCATCAGAGAAAGAAGAAAATTTGTAAGTGAAAGTATGGATAAAAGGGAAAATTTTTTGAATGTTTCTTGCCAGAACGTATTTTTGTACAGAGATCCTGAGGTACTTGTTGAAACAGTACAGATTATTGAATTTTGGGTTAAGGATACAGGTGTAGCTGCAATTTTTTGGAGTCAATTGGGATAATTCTCAGGGAGATGCCAATGAATAGAATGGTTTAATTTTGCAAATAGTTGTTCATTCGGAGGATCAGTGCTGGGAGGGTAAAAATGGGTATGACAGCAAATGAAGAGACTTTGGGAACAAGGTGAGAAGGAGAGATGAGGAATATAAGGCAAGAAATATGGAGTGTGAAACGTTACCTGAGCTTACATGCAGAGGGTCCCAGTGGCTTTACCTAGAAGGATAGCCACATCCCCTTGCAAGCTGATTCTTTCTCAAGAATGTTTTGGACTCTCAACTTTTTTCTTTAAAGGCAGAAATTTATATCTTCAATATTAATGTTTTATTTGTATTTGTAAAGTTCATGTATGATTGCACAGGTATTAACTAAATGACCCTTGCAACAGTTATGTGAAGTAGGTCCAATGGGTTCCCATTACTACTCTTATCAGACTAAAGAAATGTAACTTATCAAGAGAGTTCATGTCAAAATGCAAGGGTCCCTGGGAGTCAGTAGCTATATAATACCCTGGAGGGAAAAATGTACTGAGCAAGTCCCTGTTTGAAATGCAGGTGAGAAGAGATTAGGGCATAAGCAACACGAATGGACCTAGAGATCGTCATACTGAGTAAAATAGGTCAGAGAATGAACAAATATCATTATGATATCACTTATGTGCAGAATCCAAACAGAAATAATACAAATGAACTTGTTTACTATACAAAACAGAAACAAGCTCACAGACACAGAGAATGAATTATGATTACAGTGTAGAGGGGAAGTGGAGAAGGCGATGGCACCCCACTCCAGTACTCTTGCCTGGAAAATTCCATGGACAGAGGAGCCTGGTAGGCTGTGGTCCATGGGGTCACGAAGAGTTGGATACGACTGAGTGACTTCCCTTTCACTTTTCACTTTCATGCATTGGAGAAGGAGATGGCAACCCACTCCAGTGTTCTTGCCTGGAGAATCCCAGGGATGGGGGAGCCTGGTGGGCTGCCGTCTATGGGGTCACAGAGTTGGACACGGCTGAAGTGACTTAACAGCAACAGTAGAGGGGAAGAGTGGTAGGGAAGGAATAGTTAGAGAGTTTGACATGTACACACTGCTATATTTAAAATGGATAACGAAGAAGGACTTACAGGGAACTCTGCTCAATATTATGTAACAATGTAAATGGGAAAAGAACTTGAAAAAGAATAGATACATATATATGTATAACTGAATTGCTTTGCTGTACACCTGAAACTATCACAACAATGTTAATCAACTATATTTCAATCTAAAATAAAATGTTTTAAAAAAGAGATTAGGGCCCAGAGGATGAGAAGGTGCTGGAAAGCTGAATTGTGGACTTCTTCCTGGATAAAATCTAGTGCCTCGAGGCAGGACCACACTCAAAACTCAAACATTTCATTGTGAACTGCTCAAAAATTCCCCAGACATGTCTCCAGATCCCTTGTTAATGCTGTGTGAAGTTCTAAAGAAGAGGAAGGAAAAAAAATCATCTCTCCCTTAAATGTCTGTAGTATTTAGGTCAGGATGATTTGGCCTCCTGTTTAATTCAAAGATTGTAGAAGGCTTGCTTTCTCCACCTAGTGGCCAAGAAAAGATTTTCATCTCTACGGAGATAGAAAATGACAGGAAGGAAAGGGAAACAGAACAAGTAGAAAAAATGAGAACCACTAGGAATCGTTGAGTATTTGTGCACATGCTGTGTTCAGGGCTCACATGCATTGCTGACCCCCACAGCTGGGAGGCACAGATCATCATTCCCTTCATCCCCATCTTACTGAAGCAAAGAGGATTTAAGTCACGTGGCTAAATGACCAAGCTCATGTAGTTTGAATGTGGCACAGCCAGAATTTTAACCCAAGTGTGTGACTCTGAAGCTAGTGTTCTTTGTGGATACATTTGCTTCTAGAACATAAGGATGCCAGACATTCTGGGATCTCTTTTGAAATCAAGCCACCAAGTTTAATAATAAGACTAAATAGAGTGGAAAGAGGGACAGAGGACCTCAGAGTGAGCAATGAGGAACTTTGGTGTGTGTGTGTGTAAGAGGAGTCTAGCTCTTTATTTCAAAACACACTTTGTCAATTTTCATTATCAAGCAGATATAGTATTTGTTGCTCTTTCTTTTATTTGTCTCCCAAATACTACATATTAATAGCGAGTATATTTCAATCCAGTAAAACACATGATACAGGCTTAACAGATTCCACAGAAATCTGTGGAATAAGGGGGTTGGATGTGCAGGGAGGAATTATAAAATCTGCAGCCTGTAGCCTGCAGAGAATGAGAGAGAGACAGAGAGGGATAGAGGGAGCATTCATAGCCAGATGGGGTGGCCAGTGTTCCCCCCGCCCCGAAAGGAGCAAATTCCAAAAGTATACATAATTTAAAACAATTTTGTTCCTGGATTGTTTACGGTTTCTCCAGCTCTTTAATATAGAAAGCAAAATGAGATGGTACATTTGACAGTGGTTGTTTCAGACCTATTGGGGAAAAGCTGTATTTTTTTCTTAATGGGATAGGGCATGTGCTCCATCCTCTGAGTAGGGAGATAGAGAAAGAGCAAACAAAGCTTTTCTCTCTACCCACGTAATTTTTTAATTTTTTGTTTGATAGTTTCTGATACTGATATATAGCAAATGAATGAATGACTTTGGGACTATTAAAGCTACAGTCCTGAAATGCGCTTACCCTTCTCTCTGAAATCCTTGTGGGATCACCTTCCACATTTGCTTGGTGTTTGGTACAGAGCAGTGGGGTTTCTTGCGGAGAAGCCTTTTCCTGAGATAAGTTAGGCTCTCAGTGATGTAGGCAGATTGGACTTTTTCATCTTAATACTGGTGAGCATCATCGTGTGGTCCAGAAACAGCAGCATCAGCATCCTCTGGAAGCTAATTAGGAAAGCAGATCCTCAGATCATGCAGATCTGTTGACTCAAATTCTGGGGATGGACTCAAATTCCAGGGATCTGTGCCTTAACAAGCTTCCAGGTGATTTTTGGGCTGACTGAAGTTTAACCGCCACTGCATTTTAGGCAATAAGGTCACCTTCCAAAAGTGAGAGACAAGGTCTATCAACCACAGACGACATAAAGAGACACATTAAACCAGCCACACTATATTGTTACTCCTTTTTTTTTTTTAATCACTAAGACTGCTCTGTAAATTGTTGTTAAATTGTTGCAAATCCCTCCTTGATACTTTAAAAAACAAACAAACAAAAAGTAAAAACAATGTATGAATGTAACGGCAAGTGATCTGACCATTAGGAAGGCATATCATGGTGACATAAATGCTGATATTCCATGAAAAACACATCCAATCTTCAATCACAAGTCTTTGCTGGGCTCTCAGAACAGATATAATTACATACCCCTATCTTTCCATTGCTGGCTTTCCAGGTGTCACAGTGGCAGGAAATCTGCCTACCAGGAGACTCAAGAGACGCAGGTTCGATCCCTGGGTTGGGAAGATCCACTGGAATAAGAAATGACAACTTACTCCAGTATTCTTGTCTGGAGAATCCCATGGACAGAGGAACCTGGAGTCCTCTGCAACCTCCATGGTGTTGTAGAGTTGGACAACACTGAGTAACTGAGATCACATGCACATATGCGTGCACACACACACACACACACACACACACACACACACCTTTCCATTCCCACATGTTACTGACATTTTCCTTGGTACATGCCAATTGCATTTATTTAGAAAAAAACATTTATATACAATAAAACATTAAGATATTAATTTGGTTATGTGGACAGACATAACTGCCCTTCCCCCAAACCTCAATAATCCAACAGAGATCAGTTCAGTTCAGTTCAGTCGCTCAGTTGTAGCCAACGCTTTGCAGTCCCATGGACTGCAGCACACCAGGCTTTCCTGTCATCACCAACATCTGGAACTTGCTCAAATTCATGCCCATTGAGTCAGTGATACCATTCAACCATCTCATCCTCTGTCATTCCCTTCTCCTCCTGCCTTTAATCTTTCCTAGCATCAGGGTCTTTTCCAATCAGTCAGTTCTTCACATAAAGTGGCCAAAAGTATTAGAATTTCAGCTTCAGCATCTGACCTTCCAATGAATATTCAGGACTGATTTCCTTTAGGATTGACTGATTTGATCTCCTTGCAGTACAAGGGACTCTCAAACAGTCTTCTCCAACACCACAGTTCAAAAGCATCAATTTTTCAGTGCTCAGCTTTCTTTATGGCCCAACTCTCACATCCATACATGAATGTATGGATGGACATCCATGAATGGAAAAACCATAGCTTTGACTAGATGAACCTTTCTTGGCAGAGTAATGTCTCTGCTTTTTAATATGCTGTCTAGGTTGGTCATAACTTTTCTTCCAAGGAGCAAGCATCTTTTAATTCCATGGCTGTAGTCACCATCTACAGTGATTTGGGAGCTTAAGAAAATAGTCTCTCACTGTTTCCATTGTTTCCCCATCTATTTGCCATGAAGTGATGGGACAAGATGCTATGATCTTAGTTTTCTGAATGTTGAGTTTTAAGCCAGCTTTTCCACTCTCCTCTTTCACTTTCATCAAGAGGTTCTTTAGTTCCTCTTTGCTTTCTGCCATAAGGGTGGTGTCATCTGCATATCTTAGGTTATTTATATTTCTCCTGGCAATCTTGATTCCAGCTTGTGCTTCATCAGCCCAGCATTTTGCATAATGTACTCTGCATATAAGTTAAATGTCAGAAACATCAAGTTAAAAATATAAGTTTAATGTCAGAAATATCAGGCTCTACTTCAGGGGAGGAAAAGTGACACTGCGTCTCATTAGGATGAACATTAAAAAATTTACAGACAAAACCAACCACCTTAGCATGGAATTTTCTGAAGGAAAGAACAAGTATAAAGAGGTCTCTTTTCATGAAAAAAATTAATAATGGATTTTGAGAGTGCATCTGTTTAGATCCAGGCCTAAAATAAAAACATACTCCAAATTTCTATATGTCTCTTTTTGAGCTAACCTCTGATTATTCTTTATTTTTTTCTATACATATCAGAAATCCCTCTTACTCTCACCTCCCCCATATGAAAATTATAAAATCTTGGCCAAGATTTTCTTAAAATAGTGAATACGGGGAAAATAACAATTACAACATTTCCCACAAGCTAGTTGAATGCATAAATCAAAATTGAACCAAATCATTAACGAAGACTTTATATAAATCATTTATAAATTTGGGCCCCTTTCTCACCCTAATAAGCCAGGTTAACTTTCTTCCCCTAAAAGAGACCCCAAAATTGTTCTATAGACCGGATGCCCTGAAGTTGAGACATATGGAAAAACAGAAGATGGGCATGGAATGTGAGATGAAAAGCCTAGGTCTCCTAGGCCTATTACTGGCTGCTAGGCATCTGCCCCTTGCATCATGAGTCAGGCAGGAGTTGCGTGTATTTTCTGAAAAAAAACAAAACAAAACAGAAATGCCTCTGAGCAAAGACCTTCAGACTAACCTTTGAGTGTCTCTCGGCCAAAAGCTGGTCCAAAGCCATCACTTTGTTTTGAAGCCCATCTCTGCACAAAGTGCTTCCACATGGCTTTTTGGTGTCTGGGTCTGAAGTAGAAACTATGATCAGTCATTTGAAGGCAGTCTTTGATAGAGAAGAAAGAATCCAAAGCAAACAGAGGAGGCAACTATAAACAATCCAAAGCTCAGATCTGCTATGCGCTAGGCAGTTTTCAAAGCGCCATCAAAAGCTATATATATCTTGACTCCCTTCACTGTTCACCTGAAACTGTCACGACATTGTTAATTGGCTAGACCCCAATACAAAATAAGTGAAAAAAAAAAAAGAAAAAGCTACGTATAGCTTATTTTAGCTATAAACCTGAAAGTGGTCATTATAAGGAGACCGAGCCACAGGATTTTGTTTTCTTTCTTTTTTAGAGTGTACTTGCTTTACAATGTTACTTTTTTGCTGTACAGTGAAATGAATCAGCTGTATGTAGACATATATCCCCTTCTTCTTGAACCTCCCCCCTATCCCGCCCCTCTGGGTCATTGCAGAGCACTCAGCTGAGCTCCCTGTGCTGTAAGCAGCTTCCTGCTAGCTAGCTGATTACACATGGCCGTGTATACACGTGAGTGCTGCTCTTCCAATTCATCCCATCCCCTACTTCCCCTCTGTGTGCACCTGTCTGTTCTCCACGTCTTCATTTTTGTTTGTTTTTCTTTTTTTTTAAGATTATTATGATTATTTTATTTTATTTTATTTTTTTCATGTTATTTTTTATTTTTTTTTTATTTTTATTCATTTATTTATTTTTTATTTTACTTTACAATTCTGTATTGGTTTTCTCTTCTTTTTAGCCACAGGATTTAAAATGAGTTGCCCACAGTGCCCCAGCCAGGAAGGGACAAGTCTTTTCTGACAAAGTTCCCTCTCCCAATGCTCAGTGAATTCTAGCTTTATGAGTCTACCCCTTGCCCACCCCTTCTTCACAAGTTTCATTGTAGTGATTAGATTTTTGAAAGAATTAACGCCGTTTGGAGTTTCCTGTTTCCTAACTGCCTGTGCAGAACTGTTTAGTACTTTGTCTGCAAACAATGTCAGGGTGCAAATAGTGACTTTCCAGCTTAGTTAGCCCTTTATAGTCCATCACGTTACTTCTTTAGATGAACCAGGTTGCAAAGGATACACCTTTTTCTCAGTTTTGCAGGCAAATATGGCCATGGAGTTTTCTTTAATTAACCTCGGTCATTACATACAGATGAAACCTCCCACTTTTCTAAGATTATATCAAGAAAAGTTCTCTTGGGGATTTTTGAGGCTAGGTAAGGGGCTTTTATTGTTTCAGAGGCAAAGCAAGTGCTTTGAAAGAAAACAGACATTATTCTTCAGTGGATGGAGAGGAAAAAATAAAGTGAGAGAGGAAAAAACCTTTGTGGCTGGAAGTTCGTTTCTGTTTAGTATGGAGCAGATGTGTCTCTTCTGAATAATCTCAGGGACTGAGAAGAGAAGGACCCCCTGCAGAAAGTAATTAAAACTTGGCAGTAGGGACATCAGCAGACTTTTAAAACCCCAGACCAGAATTACAAGCCAAATCTCTTGGATATAATTTGAGACAGAGTTTAAGATTCACTACAAGTGGAAGACAGTCAATAATGCACTTGATTCTCTATGGAATTACTGAGAAAATATATCTGTGTGTCTGAGAAATTTTAATTATTTTATTAGCTCTGAGAAAAAGTCATTTCAGCTATGATGATTTTAAATCACATATATATGCTCAGTTCTATTTATCTTCTAATTGTAAGGCAAAGGGAGTGTCTTCCAGTTTAGCATTATGGATCACGGTACATGATTGTCTTATAACGGCACCAAGATTGAAATAAGAAACATAAGAGCTTAGCCCAGAGAAAATAATAATTTCTTTTGTTTCTATATCACTTTAAAATTCACTGAATGCTCCGCCACTATTATCTTGATTGAACAGCCAAGGAGTCTCATAAGCTTGATCTAGAATTATGCCAAGTTAGGTTGGAAACAATGAAGAGAGCTTTGAGCTGGTTTAGCATTGACAGTGAAGTGCAGGAAGAAAAATAAATGCAGTAACCAAGATGGTGGAGTAGGAAGACTCTGAGCTCACCTCCACCCATGGGCATGTCAAAGTTACAACTGTCTACAGAGCATTTATCTATGAGAACTGTCTGAAGACCAGCAGAAAAGATTCTCCAAAATTAAATACGTAAAGAAGGAGCCAAATGATATGGGTGGAGTCTAGTCTAGTCAAGACCTACACCCCTGGGAAGGTCACCAACAAATGAGAGGATGATCACAATGGCAGAGGTTCTCCCCAGCGAGCAAGTGGTCCAAGCCCCACCTCAGGCTCCCCAGCCTGGGGGTCCAGTGTTGGGAAGAGACCCCCAGAGCATCTGGCTTTGAAGGCCACCAGAGCTTATGTAAAGAAGAGCTGGAAGACACAGAGTCTCCATACCTAAAGGGAGCACACAGAATCTTACACATGTCAAGTCCTAGCATAGCAGACAGTGCTTTGAAAGAATCCTGGTTAAGACCTACTAACTCATCTTGGAGAGACTCCCAGAGAGGCAGGAAGCAACTGGGGCTTGCCCTGTGGACACAGACACTGGTGGTAGCCATTTCTGGAAGTTCTCTCTCCCATGAGAACACTGGTGCCGATGAGCATTACTTTGCATTCCTTTCTGCAGGCTATTAGCAACTGGGGCTCACCTGTCCATCAGTGGGTCAGCACAGACTCAAGATCCCCTGGACTTACCGCTGATTGTACTAGGACTGGGCTCTGCCCACCAGCAAGCTGGCAGCCCACCAGGCCAGGGGCAGGCCCTCCCACCAGAACCCCCACGGGAACGGCCTCATTGCAACCCAGGGACTGCACCGACCACAGGGAGGACTCCCCCGACCACAGGGAGGACTCCCCTGAAGCACCTTACTGGTGGCCAGAGGACAGCATGTCGCTAAACTCCACAGAACATCTGCATGAGGCCCCTTCTCTGAGACTGAGACATGTAACTCCTCTACCCAGTACACAGAAGTAAACAAGAGAATCAGGCACAAAGAAGAGACAGAGGAGTATTTTCCAGACAAAGGGATAAAGAAAGCCCTGGAGGAACTAAGGGTAGCAGGGATAAACCATCTACCCAACAAAGAGTTCAAAGTCATAAAGATGCTCAGTGGACTCAGGAGAAGGATGGATGAGCACAGTCAGAAGTTTAATGAGGAGTTAGAAAATATAAAAAATTGCTAAACCAAATTGAAGACTATCGCAATTTTTTTTTTACTTTATAGAAAATGAAAAATACACTAGAGAGAATCAATAGTAGATTAGATCATTCAAAGCACCAGATCAGCAAACTGGAGTAAAAATTAGTAGAAATTACCTAATCTGAATAAAAAAAAAAAAAACCAAAAGAATTTAAATAATGAGAATAGCTCACAAGCCTCTAGAACAATATTAAACACATTAACATTCAAAGTATAGGGGGCCCAGAAGGAGAAGAGATAAAAGGGTCAAGAATATATTTCAACAAAATAGCTGAAAACATTTCTTTAACCTTGGAAAAGAAACAGACACCCAGCTCCAGGAAGCACCTATTTGCACAGTACTTGTATTTGTTTGAACTTTTTGATAAATTAGGGGAGAATATGTCAATAGAGAAAAGGAAGTTGTAATTCTGCTTCACTGTGGCTGCTGTAATTTCTGCTAGGAACGGACTGTCCCTTTGCTGACATGAATGACTCTAAGATGTTCTGAGGCTGGCATGGGGCACAGTCCTGTGATTTCTGCTCCTGATCAAGGAGTGGGAAGTGCTGACCCTGGACTTGAGGACGCACAGAGAGTTGGAGCGACCCCCTGGAAGCCAAGTGCTGCAGGCAGAACAGCTAATATGTGGATATTGCCTCTCACTGCATTTAGCAGGAAATAAAAGCCACGGGAAGGACTGCTCTCTGCTCTCTGTTTTCCCACAATTTCCATCTTATTGTGATAAAAGGAAACAAAACTCAGTCTGAAAGCATCCTATTTGGCAACTGCTGCTGCTAAATCTCTTTTGAGAGCGTGGCTAATACTCAGTGTAGAAGAAGCCATACCCTGTCTCTGCAGTTTAGAGATCTCATTAGGATGTCAGCACTTAAAGCCCCTGTGTACGGAGTTGACTCGTTCACTTGAGCTCTGGTGGAGAAACACCCGCCCGCCTTGTGTAGACGATAGGAATATCCACAGCCCACTAGGGTCACTGAAGGTATCACCATTAGCCCCTGGAAATCTCCTGGGCTGTTTTTAACTTTTCTTCCATCCTCTTACTCTAGCACTGGCATTTTCAACTTCTCCTCACTTTGTGTTGAACTTTCGTATTCTCTTCTCTCAAAGGGACTGTAAGAGCCTGAGAACTATTCATAGAAAGTGGGTTGAGAAACACAGACTTGTGCAGAGAGGGGCAGGCACATCACACCAGAGCATATACCATCTCTAAAACAAGAGCATTCCCTGGAGATAAAGACTGTGAACATATCCTAAGCTGCTCCTCTCTGAGGACCTAATTTAAGATTTGTAGTTAGCATTTCCTCATCAAGCATACATAAACACGGCTGCATAGAAATCAACATTACGTCACATACACAAGCTCAATCCGATTTCTTGTAAAGTCTGGCTTGTAGATTTACTCAGTGCAGAGTCTCGCATCTTGATGAAATTTATAATTGACAGATTACAACTCAGAAAAATATTTTAATGAAAAAACCTCTAGCCAGTTAACTTCAGACTTGTCAAGTGTGAGCTTGTCTAGAATTTCCCTGATTCCTGTCTGTTTTTATTAACTCTTGATATAGTATTGCCTGGGCCAGGATTTTAGAGAAAAATAGTATGGATGAAGGTATAAAATGATCTTTTCTGAAGGCTCTCGAATGTTCAGTCTTCTCTGAGATAAAGATTTCAGGAGTCTAGATCAAGATCAATTTTGTAAATTCACAGAGTAGGCTGAAACCTATATGATATGATTTATAGGAGACCAAAGACTTCCCTCTTCCCAGGACCTAAGCTGTCTCTCTGACAATATTACCATACTCCTCCACGGCAGGTATCTTGCAACTCAAGAGTTCCATCCAGAGGGTTCTTTTTTATATGCAAATTGTCACTTGGTATCTGTGAGGGACTGTGGAAAAATTCTTCAAAATTTTTTGGAAGGAGACGTAGAAAGAAATCTTAAATTTGGAGAGCAGTCAGGAAGTAGTGTGAGGTCAAAATGGTCAGCATTTAGGCAAAAGTGAAATGCAAAAATGAAAACATACTCTATTCCAAATTTTGCAAAAGGTCCCTTCCTACTTGGGTTGTTAATGAGCACCAGCAAGGGAAGGATCTCACTGTGTCTCCTTGGTCTAAATTAACATGAAGGCAGTTCTAGTGCTCTGCCTAAGGTTGTACAAAACTTGGAAATTCCCTGTGGAATTGATTCTTCAGCGCTTTTCTGGGCAGGACTGAGCTGGAATTCAGATGATGCCACACCAGATAACAGGCTTACATCATCTCATTTAATGGTATCTTGATTCTTATTTTTTAAGACTTTGTTTTTTTCTGATGTGGACCCTTTCTAAAGTCTTTATTGAATTTGTTACAATATTGCTTTTGTTGTATGTTTCGGTTTTTTGGCCTCCAGTCATATGGGATCTTGGCTTTCCAGGTGGCACTAATGGTAAAGAGTCCTCCTGTCAATGCAGGAGATGCAAAAGACGCAGGTTCGATCCCTGGACTGGGAAGATCCTCTGGAGTTGCAGGTGGCAACCTGCTCCAATATTCTTGCCTGGAAGATGCCATGGACAGAGGAGCCTGGTAGGCTACAGGCCATGGGGTCACAAAGAGTCAGACACGACTTAGCAACTAGGCACACATGCACTTACTTGGGATCTTCGCTCCCCAGCCAGGGAGGGAAGCCACACTCCCTGCATTGGAAGGTGAAGTCAGCCACTGACCTGCAGGCAAGTCACAGTGATGTCTTGTTTACAACGACACCTGGTCTTGGCCGCCTGGTTGCAAATGCTCCTCTTGATCGGACTTCAGTCAGGTTCCTCTGAGCCCTCTTTTTCAACTTCGTCCAACATTCCCCTGTCCAGCGCAATCTTTGCCAAGAGTCTTCCCCACCCTCATCATCAGATCTTTTATCAGATCACCTCCATTTGATGTCTATGTGCATGATCTTGTCCTCACACAAATCCTGTGAGGTCAGTTTAGCAGGGACTCTCCCCAAACCCTTGATGTCTCAGTAATTTTCCATCCACTGACCCTCTTCACCCTTCTTCCTGACTGTAAACCCCCAGCTGTCTTTGTTGTGTTCAGAATTGAACTTGATTTCTCTCCTTTATTGCAATGCCCTTATCACTATAGTTTTGGACAGGGTGTTCCTTACCGTTTTAACAAATGTCAGTGATTTTCCTTCAAGTAACCCAGCAAACAGACAGACACCAGCGTGAAAGATAAATAACAGAGTGGATGTTAGGGCCATGATCCAGGACAGACAGACTATCCTCCCTTCTCTATCAAACCCTGTGCCCTCTGCTGTCTCTTGAAAAAAGACCATTTCCTTGGGATCCATCCTTTAGAGGTTGCTCATCTATGCTGTGGTTTTATAGTGCACTATTTTATCTTAATAGTCAGTCTAAATTCACTATTAAAACACAGTAGTACATTAAGATTATTGCTGCACTGCTACAGAAAACACAAAGAAAAAGGAAACAGAAAAAGATGTCTGGCAACTAACGCAAAGTGGGTCAACCCAGTCACAGAAGGCAGAGCCAAGCACAAAGGAAACAATCTCTGCCTGAATGAAGGGATAACAAGTTAAAAGAGGGGCCTTCTAAAGCACACACATCAAGAAACAGATGGCTCCAGTCCCATCAGAAACATTTCAAGTAAATACTCACACTTAGAACTGAAATACCGAGAGCTGTTTGGGGGAAGAAATACACGAGAGAATGATAAAAATAAAACAAACAAAGGGATAACAGAATTCTCCCTTGCTAAGCTATTATTAGATCTGATTTCAGGAAAACCCCTCAGTAGTCTGCTTTGGTTCCTGCGGTCCTTCATTCCGATCTGAAAACATGCTCTGAAAGTGGAGCCTTCTGTTAGGGAAAAACCCACTCATCTGCACAGAAATGCCAACCTTTCTTACAAAGTTTTAAGTTTTGATACCTGAGGATAACTAGGCCTTCTCTAGTCCACCCCACAACCCCCCGCTGGGATCTGCACATACAAAGAACAGAATCAGGGTGGGAGAGAACAGCTCTGTTCATTGGATTAAACAGGCAGGAGCCCAGAGAGTCAGCAAGTCCCAGGCGCAGGACAGCAGCCTGCTTCCTCCTGCACCTGCTGCCCTGAATCCTTACAGGCCTCACACACACGCACGTGTACATATACAATTATTCATTTATTTATTTGTTTTTGGCTGCTCTGGATCTTTGTGGCTGCATGCAGGCTTTCTCTAGCTGTGGTGAGCAGAAGCTACTCTCCAGTTGCAGTGCTAGGACTTCCCATTTTGGTTGCTTCTCTTGTTGTGGAGCATGGGCCCTACGGAGGGTAGGCTTCTGCAGGTGTCGTGCATGGGCTTCGCTGCTCTGTGCCATGTGGGATCTTCCTGGACTGGGGATCAAACCTGTGTCCCCAGCACTGGCAGGCAGATTCTTAACCACTTGACCCCCAGGAAGGTCTGCTTACAGCCCTCTTTAGCCACAGTATGGCCCTCCTAATGTACTGGGAAGTTATTACAGATTTTAAGTAGTGACAGTGGCTTCATTCCATATGGCTTTAAAAGTCTGGAGTGCAGGAAAATACTTCAGGAGAAGTGGAGAGAGGTGTTTGGGAGTTTTGTCATTGCTATTTAGTCACTAAGTGGTGCCCAGCTCTTTTGCAGCCCCGTGGAAGTAGCCCCCCAGGCTCCTCTGTCCATGGGATTTCTTAGGCAAGAATACCAGAGCAGGTTACTGTTAGGAGTTTAGGAAAACAATACTTAGTGATGTTTCTGACATTTTGCTGAGAGCTCTTCACCTATTGTTTCCTTCAGTCGTTGTCAAGCTATGTGATAAGAACTATTAACCTGTGTATTGACGTAGGGCAACTGAGAGGTACTGAGTGCAATTTAATATTTCAGGTCTCGTTAAGAGTGAGGACAGGTAGTAGCAACAAAGATGATTAAGCCTCACTGAGCCTTCTGCTGGTTGGACCTTCTCATCTCATGTGATTGGACATCAGTTCTCTGAGCTAATCATTGTCACCACCATGACACAGATGAGAACTTAAATGACTTCTGGATCACTCAGCTCATAACTGGCAGTGCCAACATGTGTGTCTTTTCTCTGAAATCAGGGCACATGTTTTGGGAGCAGTCTTTTATTTTTATCATCATAAAAATGTATGACTGGCTCAGATGGTAAAGAATCTGCCCTCAAGGCAGGAGACCCAGGAAGGTTCAATACCTGGGTCAAGAATATCCACTGGAGTAGGAAATGGCAAACCACTCAAGTACTCTTGCCTAGGAAATCCCATGGATAGAGGAGCCTGGCAGGCTACAGTCCATGGGGTCACAAAGCATCAGACACAACTGAGTGGCTAATACACATACAAAATGAAGGAAACTATTGACTCATACAACTGAACAGTCTAGGGATTTTACTGGTTTTAGCTGTGACGTTAGGGCTACTATCCTTCCTCTTGTTCAGTGCTAATTTAATTGTCTGACCCTTTGATCTCTCTATATTTTCTGCAAACTTCATCCACAAAATTTCCTCTTGTATCTTAAACTGTATTGTGACAACTATTTTTTCCCCCAGAAGCATAAAGATTCCATGCAAACATATTTTATTATGAATAACAACAACAAAAATTATATAATGGATATCTCACAATTCCATGCCATCTGCTGGCTTCTACCTCTATCAGAACAAAACTGCCATGTTCAGCTTTGAACTTACGTGTGATTTCCCATGCTTTGAAAAATGTTTTATCTCTTCTATTTCTAAATTCATTTTATGTTCATCGTTACCTAACAATCACCAACTTGAAAGACATCAGTGGCTTTTTCTTCTAGCCAACCTACATCTTTCATTCATGACATCCTACAGATTTTTTCCATCCAACTATATCTTTAACACATTCCCTACTCTCTTGCTCAATTTCCACAGCTCCATTTCAAGCCTTAGTCATCTCCCTCTAAGGCTATTGGAATATCTTCTGGGTAAAACATTGTTATATGGCTAATTAAACAGCCTTTTCCAACCTTTTCTCCTTGGCCCAAGGCTCATGACCTGTGTTGAAAAGCCAGACAATCACTTTCCCACTTCTACTTGCAATTATAGGGTGATCTTAGGATAAGAGCTGAATAATGGTCGGCATGGGAGATTCTGAGAAATATGTCCCTTTGAATTCCTCATTTTCTTCTTACATAATTGGGAGAACTAATTTAGCACAACTGGATCTTTCAAAGCACAACTTTATTCAGGTACATTTTACATACAATAGAATGTGGCCATTTAAAGTGCCCATTCTAGAATTTTAGATATATGGAATCAAGGATATGTATTCTTTTGAGTCAGTCTTCATTACCTTAGAATAGTCATCTATATTTTGTTGCATTTTCAGTGGTTTATTACTGAGTAGTGCTCAATGTATGGATATACTGTCATTTGTTTATCCATTCACATGTTGATGAGTATTTGAGTTTTCAGTTTCTCAAGCTACTGTGAATAAACCTGCTATGAACATTTGGGCACAAGCCTTTGTATGGGCATATGTTTTCATTTCTTTTGGATAAATAACGAGGTGAGGAATTTCAGGATCATAGGGTAATTCTATGTTTAAGTTTCAAAGAAATGGCAAAATTTCCAAACAGTGGCATGAGTAGCTTCTGATTTCGCCAATTTACACTGTCTTATAACTTACTTTATAATGTGGGGTTGCTTAGCTCCTCTGACTCTTAGTTTGGGGCCGTTAGCTGATACTCTGAAATAACAGGAACATTCACATTTAATTAACATATAAGATACTCAGCTTAAATTCTTTCTATAACTACCATACTGAAATATTTGAGAGGGCAGGAACTGTGACTCATTTATTCTTCTTTCCTTTTAGTTCAATTCAGTTCAGTTGCTCAGTCATGTTTGACTCTTTGAGACCCCATGGACTGCAGCAGGTCAGGCCTCCCTGTCCATCACCAACTCCTGGAGTTTACTCAAACTTATGTCAATTGAGTTGGTAATGCCATCCAACAATCTCATCCTCTGTCATCCACTTCTCCTCCTGCCTTCAATCTTTCCCAGCAACAGGGTCTTTTCAAATGAGTCAGTTCTTCTCATCAGGTGGCCAGAGTATTGGAGTTTCAGCTTCAGCATCAGTCCTTCCAATGAATATTCAGGACGGATTTCCTTTATGATGGACTGGTTGGATCTCTTTGCAGTCCAGGGGACTCTCAAGAGTCTTCTCCAACACCACAGTTCAAAAGCATCAATTCTTTGGCACTCAGCATTCTTTATTGTCCAACTCTCACATCCATACATGACTACTGGAAAAACCATAGCCTTGACTAGATGGACCTTTGTTGGCAAAGTAATGTCTCTGCTTTTTAATATGCTGTCTAGGTTGGTCACAGCTTTTCTTTCAAGGAGCAAGCATCTTTTAATTTCATGGCTGCAGTCACTGTCTGCAGTGATTTTGGAGCACACAAAAAAAATAAAATCTGTCACTGTTTCCACTGTTTCCCCATCTATTTGCCATGAAGTGATGGGACTGGATGCCATGATCTTAGTTTACTGAATGTTGAGTTTTAAGCCAACTTTTTCACTCTCCTCTTTCACTTTCATCAAGAGGCTGTTTAGTTCTTCTTCACTTTCTTTCTGCATAAGGGTGGTGTCATCTACATATCTGAGGTTGTTTGTGTTTCTCCTGGCAATGTTGAAGCTTGTGCTTCATCCAGCCGAACATTTCTCATGATGTACTCTGCATGCAAGTTAAATAAGCTTTTCTTTAGGTATAGTGCTTGGCCAAATGGCAGTACTCAAAAAGATACCGACTGAACTGAATTTTAGTACCTTTAAAATTATACACTGTCTGTATACTACAAATGTAATTATTTTAGTTATTTCTTTGATTGTCTAAAACTTAATCACTGAAACTTGAAGTTAGCAAAATCCATAAATCCTAATAAAAATGCTAATGTTATATATTTCACCATTTCCTCTTTGGTTACTTATAAGAAATCTTTTTATTTCCTAAATAGAATAAAATAGTAAGTCAAAAGGGAAAAAGAAGAACAGTCATCAAAGGTACGCTTTTCTTTTTCCTTTCTATCATCTGGACATCTGAGGCTGCACCTTGAGTCTGAACATGTATTAGAGTTGGCAAGACGCCATTTTCCTCCCAGACTATAATTCTAGAAAGCCTTGTGTAGGAAGGAATGACCTTTCAGCCACTTCAAAAGCACCTCCTCCCTCACACCCCGTGGAGCCAGGGCTTCCTGGGACTACAGCAGTGCTCTCAGTTAGAAAGATGACTTCCAAATGGTGTATCATCTTGTAACCCCAGGCTTATGTGGGTGACCTCTGTGTCCAGGGGGAGAATTATGTTTACACAGGAATCATGTCCAAGAGGCTGGACATGAACAGGAAAATGCAAACGGAATTCCACCACTTTTTAGAGACCATCTTCTGAATAACAAGGAGACACGACTCTGAACATACCTGGAGTGTCTACCCGGCCCCACACCAGTGGCGGCTGGTTTGTCTGGACTCTGCATCTGCAGGCTCACCCTGCAGCATTCTGATCCAGAGGGCACTTTAGCTTCTCAAACATCAAAGGCATGCTTGGGAATATGTCTTAATTCCCCCTGCCCAAACTCCCCAGCCTGCCATCCCTTGATATTTCTTCCTTGATTATTTTCTATCCACCAATCAGATATATCCCTTGGGCTTTAAAGTGGAGTAAAGAAAAGTAGTTACTGGGGAGACAGGAAATCTTACCACAATTTGATCTGTCCAAATAAGCCATCCATTATCTTGTTTTGACAGTTGTAGTCAAATGCAGCTAGTGTTCTATTTCATGTAACCTTGACAGATGAAAAAGCAAGGGATGTTTTTCTCTTACAGCTTTGGGATGGAGGATCCTGGCCAGTGATAGACCTGCCGAAAGTCATTTCAGAGAAACACTGGAAGGTTTTATTATTCTGCGCAGATTTCTGATTTCCAGGTACATGGCCAATTTAACATATGCCCATACAAGGATGTGTACAAAAAAATATTTCATTCATAAAGTTGAATAAGGAAAGTTGGCTAATAAATTAACTTTAAAAATCTTAATTTTTACCTTGCTCCATACTGTTAAGTCCCTTCAGTTGTGTCCGACTCTGTGAGACCCCATAGACGGCAGACCACCAGTCTCCTCCGTCCCTGGGATTCTCCAGGCAAGAACACTGGAGTGGGTTGCCATTGCCTTCTCCAATGCATGAAAGTGAAAAGTGAAAATGAAGACGCTCAGTCGTGTCCGACTCTTTGTGACCCCATGGACTGCAGCCCACCAGCCTCCTCCATCCATGGGGTTTTCCAGGCAAGAGTACTGGAGTGGGGTGCCATCACCTTCTCCATGCTCCATACTATACATCCTAAAAGTATTGAAAGGGTTGGGGGACAAAAAATGAAACTTAAAGAATTCTTTGTCTGTTAATGTTTGGCTTTGCAGGGTCTTCGTTGCTGCGTGGGCTTTGTCTAGTTGTGGTGCGTGGAGCGAGTCTTCCTCGTGGAACATGGTCTCCAGAGCTTGGGCTCAGTGGTTGCAATGCAGGTGCTTAGCTGTCCCGTAGCATGTGGGATCTTCCCAGACCAGGGACTGAACCCACGTCTCCTGCATTAACAGGCAGATTCTTAACCACTGGACCACCAAGGAAGTCCCAGAACTGTTTTTAAAGGAATACATTCAGTTATTTGTATATCTAACCTCAGGATGGGGAGAAGGAAGAAAAATTAAAAGCAAGAGAAACAAGCACAAAAAACACAGATGAGCTAAACAACTGTAAAACTTCTCTTTATGAAAACTGTAGGGAACGCTAGGAAACTTAATTTTAAAAAGAATGTGGTAAATGTAATTATACTAAATGATGGCGTATCCTGTGTTTAATATTAAAAAGCAATTTACATATAGTATGACTGTGCTCTGAAAATTATGCATATGCATAAATGTGTGTTATATATGGCATTTATAGCCTGGACTTTTGCATATTAATTCAAACACTGTAGCTGCAACTTTTTCTAATTTAATTCTTTATATATATAAAATTGTAAAATTTAAACTGATAAAATGACTCTGATTTATTTAAAAACCTTGATCTGGGGCAAATTTATCTCAAGATTTTGGCTTCCCTGGTGGCTTAGATGGTAAAGCGTCTGCCTGCAATGCGGGAGACCTGAGTTTGATCCCTAGGTAGGGAAGACCCCCTGGAGAAGGGAATGGCAACCCACTCCAGTACTCTTGCCTGGAAAATCCCAGGGACAGAGGAGCCTGGTAGGCTGCAGTCTATGGCGTCGCAAAGAGTCGGACATGACTGAGCAACTTCACTTTCATTATTATCAATAAAGACCTTCAGAACATTCTGTTACAACTATGCTGAGTGCATCCATAGGGTAAATTTATAAAAATGGAATTACTTGTCAGAAATGTGCATAATATAAAAAGCTTCTGTGTACTCCCCAAAACAATTTTCACCAACATTAAACCACATTTTACTCCCAACACAGTTATAGCTGTAATCCTGGAAGACACACCCCCACTATCAATACAGGATATTCTCTCATTTTATTATAGATTTGAATTTGTCTTTATAAAGGCAAATGTGCCTACTGATATACTTCACCCACTTTATTTTAGCATTTTAAATCTATCTTTTTGATGTGTGTACCTGCTAAGAATTATATCTGACTTCTTTTATATGTTAGCATTACAAATACACACTTGATGTTTTATTTAACTTGTGGTAAAATGAAACTTACAACATCTACAAGAATTCTTTCAAAAGCAGACATTATAGAGATACTCAGAAAGACGGGTTGAAAATGAATAGCACATCATTCTGGAATAAGAACCAGAAATAATTACTCCAAAATTTTTGTAAGCATAACTACAGGGAATTACTTATAAAGCATTAATAGTGGGGTCCTTGGATAAACTTCTAGAGTAAGCTTTCTTAAGGACTGGCAGAACCCCTTTCACAGGTATAACTTGTCTTCTTTTAAAAGATTGTTTATCCTACAGTGCCTTTTAGTAATTTGAACTTTTATTTTAATCGTAAAAATAAATCCATATCCAAGCTCCTTCTGTCTTTCCACTCATTCATCCTTAGCTCATAGCTTTTAGTCTCCTGGTTATTTCCTTATTGTCACAAGTGGGTGTGCCACCTCCAGCATCACAGATGTGCTCCAGGTAAGAGGACGGCAAGGACAGAAAGCAAAGACTTGTCTCTTTGGAGTTCACACCATTCTCCTGGGGCCGCACTCACAGTGACGTCCAATTATTAATACTTCCTATTGGTCAGAACAATGTCACCTGTCAGCTTTGGTCTGAAAAAGAGGCTGGGAAAAAAAAACTAGAGGTACAAAGTTCCCAGCACCCCCAAAATAGAGAAATAAAACCAAGTTTCTCATAATGACAGGAAGGGATAATTTAATGGCCGTAAATTGAAAATGCTTTTGTATATTGAAGATAATTAGCTTTTACCTTTTGTTTCTCAATGTTCTTATTTTATTGAACATATTTACTAATACTTGGATTTTACATTTCTTTAACGTTTGTTGTCAGACTTTTAAACCTTTTTATTTAGAGATTTTTTTCTTCCCTGCTGCATCCTTTCATCTCTGTGTAATCATGTTAGTAGTGTTCACTTCGTAACTGGTTCTCCCCTTTTCAGGGGCAGAGTAGGGTTCATACCTGTTGTTACTCCTGAGTGGGACCTGTGACTAGGTCTGGTCAATAAATTGTGGGTGGAAGTGTGTCTGTAATGTTAATTACATGTATCTATTTCCCGACTGTATCTTTACTCTTGTATTCTGTTGTGTTGTTCAGTCACTCAGTTGTGTCCAACTCTTTGTGAGATTTACTTATTTACTTATAATCTATCTAGTATTTTAGAGTAGATTATGCTGCAGTAAGAAATAATCCCCAGATGTTAGTGGTTTAAATCCACAAAGGTGTATTTCCCCCTCATACTAATTGTCTTAGGTGTGTTGATTGGGGTTTCTATTAACAAGTTGTTCGCTAGCTCGTAGCACTTTCCCATTGGAAGTGACTCAGATCAACCTAATGTCACGTCCTTGGCCAGAGCAGGTGCTGTGGTCACACCTAGCTTCTTCAGGAGGCGGGGAAACATATCCTGTCAAACCCCAGGGACAGAGTAGGGTTGCTGGAAATTAACAAATGAAACTACAGAATTCCCATTTAAATATTAATTTCATTTAACTAAGTGAATTTTAATATAAATATGCCCCACTGCAATATTTTAGACATATTTATACATACATTTTTGGAGAAGGCAATGGCACCCCACTCCAGTACTCTTGCCTGGAAAATCCCGTGGATGGAGGAGCCTGATGGGCTACAGTCCATGAGGTCGCTAAGAGTCGGACATGAATGAGCGACTTCACTTTCACTTTTCACTTTCATGCATTGGAGAAGGGGCAGCCCACTCCAGTGTTCTTGCCTGGAGAATTCCAGGGATGGGGGAGCTTGGTGGGCTGCCATCTATGGGGTCTCGCAGAGTTGGACACGACTGAAATGCCTTAGCAGCAGCAGCAGCATACATATATTTTTAAAAATTCATCATTTAACTGATATTCAAGTTTAACTGGGGTTCTTGGTTTTATCTTGGAGCCTGAGCAGAGAATTAAAAATATTTAGAAAAGAGCACTGGTGATCACTCCCTTTCTCCCTGTGACTTAGACAAGAGGTCTTGCTGTTTTCTTCTTTATTGATTTAAATTTCTGAACATTCTACTATGTTTTCCATTGCTTCATCATATTTTTAAATTTGCATAGCAGTTATAACCATGAACATTTTTAACTCCATCTTTTCCTTTTTGTATTGAAATTTCATAGATATAATAGCTGTTGTCTTTGAGAATACTTATTAGAGATTTTTCTCATTTTTCTTATAGTACTTTTAAATTTTATTTTATTGAGCTATAGGTGATTTATGGAAAAGGCAATGGCACCCCACTCCAGTACTCTTGCCTGGAAAATCGCATGGATGGAGAAGCCTGGTAGGCTGCAGTCCATGTGGTTGTTAAGAGTCAGACATGACTGAGCGACTTCACTTTCACTTTTCACTTTCATGCATTGGAGAAGGCAATGGCAACCCACTCCAGTGTTCTTGCCTGGAGAATCCCAGGGACTGGGGAGCCTGGTGGGCTGCTGTCTATGGGGTCGCACAGAGTCGGACACGACTGAAGTGACTTAGCATTAACATAGGTGATTTAGAAAAGACCCTGATCCTGGGAAAGAGTGAAGTTAGGGGAGAATGGGACAACAGAGGAAAAGATGATTGGATGGCTTCACTAACTCAATGGACATGAGTTTGAGCAACCTCCAGGAGTTGCTGAAGGACAGGGAAGCCTGGCGTGGTGTAGTCCATGGTGTTGCAAAGAGTCAGACAGGACTGAGTCACTGGCCAACAATAGCTGATTTACAATGCTGTGTGTAATTTTGACTGTACAACAAAGGGACTCAGTTATACATATACTTTTTCATGATGGTTCATCACAGGATATTGAATATAGCTCCCCATACTATACAGTAGGACCTTGTTGCCTATCTATCCTTTATGTAACTGTTTGTGTCTGCTAACCCCAACCTCCCCACCCATCCCATCCCCGCTACCCCTGGCCCCCTTGGTAACCCCCAGTCTGCTCTCTATATCTTCTTATAATACTTCTTAGTGATAGTAATAAATTTGCTTTGATTAATTATCTTAATTAGGTTATCACTAAATTATTTATTAATTTAAATGTAGTTTTTAAGTGTTTCACCTTTTCTTCTGTTAGTTTTTATTGAGAGAGATTTTTTTTCCCAGCACAGGGATGAGAGATAGATTCTAGAAAAGGTGATCAGTGTGGAGAAAGAAGGGAAAGTTTATTTTTATTGAACTTTGATTTGGTGCAGCAGCCAGAGGTAGTGGTAGAGGAAGGGATAAGAGCAGTATTTTGGTTTTGTTTGTTTGACTTGCTTTGGTTTGGCTGTAGGGCACTTTGTGTGTCTGCAGAGACTTTTCCGTTGTGTTGACAGCCGTGTGATAGGCAGGCAGGGCAACCCCTTTTCCTGGCACCCTGTCCTTTCCTGGAAGCTGCCCTGACACCTTCTAAGGTGCCATATGCAAAGGCGCCAGAGTGTGTCACACACTCTGGATTGTCCCAACTTCCTCCAGCCCTGCATTTCTTGCAGTATGTCCTCAAGACTTGGTGAGATTAAAATGTGCCTCACTGTCCTCCCCCTCACACTTCTCACTCACTTCCAGTGCATATTTGCTTCAAATTAGAAAAGATGATAGCCTTTAGCTTAATATTTTTTCCAATTGCTTGCTGTCTGCAAGCAGTGAGGTGGGGGTAAAGATTATATTTTCTTTCAAATTAGTGTCATTTGGATCAGAGGAGGCTTGAAGGGTCACCAAGCTCAAATGCTGGGAGGTGCATCAATGTGGAACAAAAATATTACTGGAAACATGCAAAGGAAGACAACTGTATTTATCAATATTTCCTGGGGGAGAAAGTAGTGCTCACCAGAAATGTCAGAAACAGTCCTAATCTGTAAACACTAAGACAGAAGGATTCAGGAGAAAAGACCAGCACTACACGGTTAGAAGGAATACCTGGCTTAAAGTAGGGTTAAATCCATGAGAAACCTGCTTAAGTAACAAGAGATTATCATTGAACAGCTTTGGGAAGGGGAAGGCTTTACAGGGAGGCTCCTATTAATTGCTACCTGGGAAGCACATGTTGGAAATTGAGGGAGACTAAGACTCTTAACCCTAAATCCTGCCCCCAGCTTGGGCAATCCTTCATGTCATTTACAAATAAATTCTTACCAGATACTAGAGAACATGGATTTGAAGGGGCACTAAATTACCAACCTGTCGAATGTTATCATGTACCCAGGTCTGCTCCTGATCTGTGTTCTGTGTGGTAGAAATTCCTAGAAGTTTCTATTCCCTGGCTAGAATCATTTTTCTAGATTCTGGGGCTGATAAAATACCTCTCCTCTTCCATGTTTATATTCACTTGGACTTAAATCTCAAGACTTAATCATATGAGTTTTCAAGTTGCTGCACTGTTTGGATCGATATATTCACAAGCTTTAAGAATCTTAGCTTAAAAAAAAAATCCTGGCTTTCATATATAAATCTTGACCCCAAGATTTGTTTCCCAAGTTGGTTAAGCTGTATTGTTAAGCACATGATGCTGTATCTGAAAACTTTCATGGGGGTCGTCAGCATCCCAGGAAGAAGTTCTAAGCACAGCTTGACTTTGATGTTCCAGGATCTTTATGCTCCACTACAAAGGTTTAAGATCACCCAGACTTGGTTTTTAGAAATGTAAGAAGCAGGAAGACAAATCAAAGAATAACTGTTGTAGCCAGACTGAAAGTCCCAGGGCCAGTATTTTATTGCATAAGTGGTAATAGAATACTTGGAAAAACTCCCTCCTCCTCTAGGAGCTCAATCTTCTAATTTTAAAAATCCTTGTAATGGCACCTAACTCACAGTGTTATTAGAATCAATCAGTATCTGACACATAGTAACTCCCTGAAGTGGAGACTAGCATTCATGTCAGAATTTTCATGTGGTGCTGAATTTGCAAGTTGGTTTTCAGAACATCAGATATACCCAAAGTCACCCAGAAAGAATAAATGCTATAAACAGCAACAACACCACAAAACCCTGTTAGAATGGATCTGTGACAATTACATGATTGATACAAATGCTGGAGGTTTTCCTTCATGAAGCCTCTTACAGCATTTAGCCAATTTTCAAATCAAACAAACCAAACCATGTTTAGATTTTCCCAGATGTTGCAGAAATCTAAGAGCTGCACTGTTTGAGTTGTCAGAGCTAGTCATTCTCAGAACTGCTTCCTCTGCGGTTTCGTCCCATCACCCCTATTTAAATGGCTGTCACTCTTCTGTCGTGGCGATCCTATCACCTTTCTCCCTGACATCCTCTCTTCCAGTGGGGAGCAGTGCTCTGCCTTGGGTACTAGGGGCCCAGCAGGCACAGCCTGCACCCCTGCTTGAAAGAGGATGCTGATTCTTTCACATCGGAGACTTCACATAATGGGAAGCACTGATTCAATCCAGACGGAGTACGCAGAGAACAGCCTTGAAGGGAGGTCAATGAGATAGAACACAGAAGCCTTCTGACTTCACTTAACCTTCTCTCAAAAGCTGGGGTAGGTGTCTTCTACTAGGAGCAAGGTGATGCTTTTAGATCTGATAAGTCTGTCTTTTGAAGGATAACACATCATATGGTTATGGTTGAAGGCTTCCTAAAACAGGAAGATGTGTGTATGTGTGTGTGAGTATGTGTATGAGATAGGGATAATGGAAGAAACTCATACTCTAGCCAAGTTAAAAGAGAAATATAACTAATAGAGTGCTTAAGAAGTTATTTAACTGCTCTCATCAACACTTCTAGCATTAAAGACCTGAAAGTATCAGATTATTAGCACCTCATGGGAATGAGTTATGCCTCAGGAAATTCAATTAATAAGCAAACCCTTTGGATATATTTAGAATTTAATAAAAACATACGTACATATATTAGATGTCAAGTACAAAATAGAACAGGCTCTCAGATCTAATATATTAGGAAAAATGTACACTGCTTTTGGAGAAAAGGAATTAACACACACACACACACACATACACACACACACACACACACATGAACACACACACAGCTCTGAGAGCTTTCGTGTGATACTAAGCCCTTAATGGATGTGCTTGTTTTCTTTACTCTCCTAACCTGCTTCTTTTCCAGCATTCCTCATCTGGGGGAGAAACCATCCTGGAATGTAACCATTTTTTCCCAGTCATGCAACCCAGGCAGGAATGTCAGACTTGTCCTAGATTCCAAGTTCTCACTTCCTTCTCTTTCCAGGAGAAATGTCATGCTCATCATTTTAGTCCCTGAACTCCTCTCAGGTCTTCCATCCTGCCCTCTTCATTCTCTCTGACTCTTTCTGGTTGTATCAGCTTTGCCTGGGTGATCAACAGAACCCTAAGTGACCACCTTGCTTTCAGAGTTTTCACCCAAGCTTAACATCATTTACACATGACATCTAGTCACTTCTAAAAATACAGTTGAGTCTTTCCCCTGCTTTAAGCCTTTAAACACTGTATTAATGGCATATAGACATACCAGACTGCTTAGAATGGTACCATAAGATTTGGCACATAACATAATATGTATATTCTTTTAATGGTTATTTGTGTTCATGGAGAACTAGAAGCAGTCTGAGTCTCAACCCAATGGTGGGTGCAAACCCCTAAACACTATATATTAAAAGCAATGATAAGAAATAGATGATAATATGCATGGTGACATGAATGAATGTAATTAGAGAATTGCTGAGTGCAAAATAAGAAATAAAATGAGATCTATAATACAATATTATTTACATAATTAAAAAATACAACAGCACAAAACTATCAATGTACATTTTGAAAGAACAGAAACAAACAGGAACCAGGGGTTATACATCCATGGATTCAACCAACCAGGAATCAAAAATATTCCAGGAAAATTTCCAGAAATTTTCAAAAAGCAAAACTTGAATTTACCATTCATTGGGAACTATTTGCATAGCATTTATATTGTTTAGTTATTATAAGAAATCTAGAGATGATTTAAAGTGTGCATAGGTTGTCTGCAAATACTGTGGTCATTTTATATACAGGACTTGAGTGCCAGGGTCCAGCCCCGGTGAATCCAGGGTAATTCGAAGGGGAGATGGCGTCGGTGAGGAGAGATTTATTTATTTAGAGATACAAAGAGAGATTAGGGAAGAATAGTGTAGCGAGAGAGAGGAGAGAAAATAGAGGAGAAAAAGAGGCTGTATTCCTTGGTTTACATAGAAAGCCAATAAAGCCCTGAGACAAGGGACTTATACCATCTACGTAAGGCTGCAGGTGCCTGCTTGAATAGCAGAGGGTGCCCTACCTTGAGCTCCCTCTTGCATGGGTCTTAGAAGCCCAGGCAAGTAAGTAGACACAGCGAGCCTCTATGCTCCAGACGGGAATCATCCAGAAAATAGAGTAAGAGAGAAAAGAAGACATGGGGGGAGCCAGATTTCCGAGAAACTGGTCCATCTCTTTATTTTCCAGGAAAGCTTTTATACTTTAAGTTGTACATAGAGATCAATGGATAATACGAAGTCATGCAGGGTCAGCAGCCCTGACCCTTATCGAGACCAGGTTTTCTCTCTGCATACTTAGCTGTATACACAGGTCTTAGGTGATTTACATCAGGAGGCCTAATAGCATTTATGGCCCTTTTCTGATAAGGGTCCGTCAACCAGAAAAACTTATTTGCACTAAAAATGTTGTTCTTACTAAAGTCTGGTGCCACTCTCAGAAAGCACTAAATAAAGTTACATTTTTACATAGCAAGGACACAACAATTTATAACAAGGAAAGAGGAGTACAGTGATTTATAACAAAGAGAAAATTCATTAACTTAAAAGTCTAGTATTGCTAACATCAAAACTACTATATTCCTTTTTCTATATGCCAGTTACATTGATTAAAATCCTCCAGGTGCCTAAAAGATAAAGGATATGGAGGCGTGGCGGCAGTCATTAACTCAACAATGAAACTCTTCACCAATATAATTCTTAGTTCTTTAAAAAGGCTCTATATCTTTAAGATGTTTTAAGCCTTGTGCCTCTTGTGGTTGGGGGGCTGCAAACAACCACAAGTGTAGTTGTAAAAGTCCGGGTAAACCTGTCAGGCAAGTTAGAGAGCCATCAGAGGGGTTTGAGCTGAGACACTCCTTTTATATGCAGGAGACTGTTAACTGGAGTTCTAAGTTAACTTTTTCCAGAGAAGTGTGGTCGGGGATAGCCCCCTGTTAATGTCAGAGGAGTCGGTGAAAGTCATAAAATAATAAGACAGACAGATTCTGGTTTTTGGGTAGATGCTCAAGAAGTTCCGGGGGGGGGGGGCCATGAGGCCTGATCCTGCCTTTGCATGTCAGGCCCCTTCCCCTTGACCTTTGCCACAGGCGGGATTCCCCAGGCTGGCTCCCGGCACTTGAGCATCCTCAGAATTTGGTATCCACAGGGACTCCTGGAACCAATCCCCTGCAGATACCAACTGCACATTTAAGATTTGGAATCATGGCCAAAGGCAGAGAAGGGAACAGAAGGAGACTAAATTGTGAGAATTAGGGAGAAAAAAAATTTAAATACAAAACAAAGGACCTACATGAAGTAATGATAAAAATGTGGCCTAAACTGAGGATAATCATTAAGTCAACTTTAAGATTCATAGAGGGGAAACAGTGGGCCAAATCACTTTCAAATAGTCTTAATCTCCCCCGGCGAGTGGAAAAATTATAATGAATATAATGAAGACACAGTAAAATCAGATGATCACTTGGTATAATGGCTAATTTTAGGTGTCAACTTGAGTGGGCTAAGGGATGTATTTGTGGGTGTGTCTCTGAGTGTGTTTTTGGAAGATATTAGCATTTAATTTCATAGACTAAAGAGGATCAGCCTCACAAAAGCAGGTGGTCATTACCCAGTCCACTGAGGGCCTGGGTACATAGATAAATAGAACAATAAGGCAGAGGAAGGGCAAATTTGCTCTCTACTTGAGCTGGGACATCATCTCCTCCTGTCCTTGGACACTGGACCCCTTCGTTCTTGGGCCTTTGGACTCTGACCAAGCAATCTACCACTGCCTTTCCTGGTCCTCAGGCCTTTGAGTTTGAACTGGACCTATACCACTGGCTTTCCTGGAGCTGATTTGTTACACAGCAATAGCTAGCTGATACAGAAACTGACATTCACTGGCCTTTAATGAATGTATTTCCTGGGAAATAAATTCAAGTTTCTCACACTTCAAAGTATGAGTCCTAAAATCAGATGACTCCCAGAAAGAAAACCAAGAGCATTTAGGAACTGACTCAGAATTAACCAACTGCTGACTTAACTTAAGTAACCTTAGAATCATCCACAAAGAAAACTTTTGTAAGTACACATCCCCAGTCCTTAAACACACACACACACACAACAAGCACAACTTATATGATTCTACATACTCTCATGGCATCAGATAGTTTTCCTTTTTGCACACTTAATACTTCATAATTATTTAGTTAATTAGTCATACCATTTCTTTTTCTCCTTTCTGTAATTCAGAGCCCTAGCACAGCCTACATCTTAGAGAAGAAATGACTCATTGGCATTCCTCAGACTCCTTGAAGCAAATCCCAAACCTGAGACCACAGAGAACCTCCATGTGTCCTCCCCCAAATCTTACAGAATCACAGTGTTCATCTGACACTCATTATAGTCTCATCTGACAAACACTAACATACCTACACTGCAAGTCAGTAGATTTTGTTGTTCAGTTGCTAAGTTGTGTCCAACTCTTTGTAACCCCATGGACTGTAGCATGCCAGGCTTCTCTGTGCTCCACTATCTCGCAGAGTTTGCCCAAGTTCATGTCCATTGAATCAGTGATGCTATCTAATCATCTCATCTTTTGTTTCCCTCTGCTCCTTCAATCTTTGCCAGCCTCAGAGTCTTTTTCAATAAGTTGGCTCTTTGCATCATGTGGCCAAAAGACTGGAGTTTCAGCTTCAGCATCAGTCCTTGCAATGACAAGTCAGGGTAGATTTCTTTTAGGATTGGCTGGTTTGCTGTCCAAGGGACTCTCAAGAGTCTTCTCCAGCACTACAATTTGAAAGCATCAGTTCTTTGGCACTCAGCCTTTTCGTGATGCAACTCTCAGATCCGTACATGACTACTGGAAAATCCATAGCTTTGACTGTATGGACCTTTGTCAGCAAAGTGATGTCTTTGCTTTTAAAAACACTGTCTTGATTTGTCATATCTTTCCTTCCAAGAAGCAGGCATCTTCTAATTTCATGGTTTCAGTCACCATCTGTAGTGATTTCGGAGCCCAAGAAGCAAGTAGATTACATCATATAGAGAAAAGAAGAGGCTGAGAGAAAAAGTCCAGATTCTAGTCACAGTTTCCTCACTTAGGTATTGCATGACCCTGAACAAATCACTGCCCTTCTAAAAATCTGTTTTATCATCTACACATTGCACATGTTAAAGGATTCAGTGAGATTTCACCGTGGACAACTCTTGCTTTGTCAGCTTCAAACCCCTTTTCTTCTGAGAATGACATTCATTTTATTGTCTTTGTGGTTACTGTCTAATTCTCCTTAGAGTGCTAGATTTTCTTGCTTTCCTCATCCTCCCTTTCACTCTGAGTATCAAAGCCCTTCCTCTGGGTCTCTTAGGTATTTTTTTAAAATTAGGAATTAGACATAAATCAGCATTGTAGCAGTGTGGCCTAAAAGGAGAGAGTTTCTGAGCTCAGTTGCATCCTTTCCCTGCCTGCTGCTCCATTTTTAACCCAAATATATCCCTTCCTTTGCACTTAAGCCATATAAAATTGACTTTTATTCATTTGGAGTCAAAACAGTTCTGGTCTCAAAAAAGACTTTTTTGAATTTTCTAGATTCTCCACTCCTAAATGTTGTAAAAAATAAAAATAAAAAAAGAACCTAAGACTTGGAGAGTCCTAGATGGTTCTTAGCATACATAAGTCACTTTGAAAAAATCAAATAAATATACATCTATCTGGAAAAACTGCTATGAAAATGGGTCTTTGGTTCCTGATTCCTGACTTAGAATTCTTTGACTCCTGACTTGGAATCAACAGACTATGAGAACACCTTCTAAGTATGGAAGATAATCATTCTCTGGTTTACCTAGCACCTATAGGTAATCAATGAAATGCATTCTTTTTTCTAGTGCAATGAAGTTTCTTCCTATAACCGGTAAAATTGTCTGTTTTTCACCCACCTAGACATAAGGAAGGGAAAAATGTCTCTAAAACAAAGTTCATAATGTCTGGGGTTGGTTGGGTATTGGCATGATCAGGCTGAGAACTCAGACATCTTGCCACGGAAGCTGCCTGGAGGGGGAGCACCAAGGACTGCTGCTTCGGTGCCCTGGCACTGTCTACAGACTTTAGGCAATAGTTCTAAAACTGCTGGGAAGTGATGCTTTGAAGTGCTGGGTGCAATGTTTTATTCTTTTCCAAGTGCTTAACCATTCTTTTCCTCAGCAAAGAGCAGATTTATATGTCTTCCTGAGTCAGCAGAATATTTCTAGGGCAGACTGACCATGGTTCTGGAAATTGACTTTTCTGGATACAAATTAGCTAATACAGAAACTTATCATTTCCTTCTAAATCACAACTCACATGACATCCTGAAGATCCATACTGAAAATTCAGATGTATCAGTGTTTCTTTATGTTGGTTGTACCTTTCAGTTTAGATCCCTTTCTCCAGTCCCACCAGGGAAATAGCTAAAATATGCTACAGAAATATCTTGAGAGTTTTATCATTCTGTTCGTCATGTGTATTGTTCACTGCCAATAGTGATTATGCCTCACAATTCCTTCCCTAGAACTTCAAAACTCAGTAAAAACATTCATCATCTAGCACTTAATAAGGAGACAACACCTAATTAGTGTCAGAATCTAGAATGCTTTAGAAGAAAGGCAACTTACTAGTAGACATTTCTAAACATCTAGTAAGCCTTACTCTACCTTTGTGACTGCTATAAATCTTTCAGCAGTTTAGTATGTAAAGCCGAGAGATTGGGAATTACTTTCTGCAGCACAAGACAGTAAGTTAATAAAATTTGGAGTGAATTCAAAACCTCTCGTTTTGGTGTATTGCTTTCACTGAAGAACAGCATAGAACCCCTTTTAACACAGGCCAGAGTAACACACAGGAACCTCTAGCATTGTGATGGGATCTGGAGCTTAACATAATCCCTTTAACCCTATATATATATATTTAGTTCTTCCTCTGCATCGTGTCTCAGTTGCAGCATGCAGAATCTTCAGTCTTTGTTGCGACATGTGGGATTGTTCAGTTGCAGCATATGGCCTCTCAGTTGCAGCGTGTGAGATCTAGTTCCCTGACCAGGGGTCAAACCTGGGCCCCCTGCACTGGGAGCACAGAGTCTGAGCCACTGGACCACCAGGGAAGTCCCCCCCCCCGCGCCCCAAACCCTTTAATCTTCCATGCCTGTTGCCCTTCTTCAGTCATCACAGTGGGAACCATTGACAATCCAAAGCAGAGATGCGTTCAATCCAAAATGAAATACATGCAGAAAAATCAGGACTGAGTTAGAAGTTTTGTTAATAAACGTCATTGGCAGAGAACCTTTGCTGAATTAGCAACTCATACCCTTTACCACACTTAAGCTGGTGCAAATCTGGAAAAACTGTCAACATTTCCATACAGGTCTGCAAGCTTTGCTGTTACAAAAGGCTGAAATGTTCTGCAGTTATTTCCCAGTTATAATGACAGAACGACATAGTCCAAGTTCGTTTCTCTAGTCAAGTATTTAATGGCTGTTTCACGTACTTTTAGGCATAAAGTTCCCTTGAGTCAAAATGAAATTGCCCATTAGCACCAAATCAAGCCAGGAGACTCATTCCCAAAATACCATCCAAACATAACATCTCTAGTCTTTAAGAGAAATTTAGAGAGAAAGAAAAAAAAAAAATGAAGCCCTTTCCTTTCTGTTCTGTTAAATAACATTTTTGTAATTCTGTTTCTGGAGAATCATTCAGTGGGGACCCTACAACCAGTTTCTACCTACTCAATCATCTAGTTTCTGCCTAATCAAAAATCATGACAAATATGCTCTCCTACAAGGTATTAATATTACTCCAGGCTTTTTACATGTTATGAAACATTTCAGATAAAGAGAAATAAATCATATAGTGTAGCCACCATGATAATTCAGAAGAAAATGCTAATATGGTTATAGTCATCTGCATAATCCTACCCCATCACTTCGCAAGCACTTTCTCCTGGGAATAATTAGGATGTTGAAACTGGCATTTCATCATTTTCTGGCGTTTGTTACATGAGATTCATTCATACAGATAAGCACTTTGTTAACCTCACAGCAGCACTGCAGTCCGCTGCATGAAGGTACATACATCACTCATGTATCTGTCATCCTATTGATGGGCATCAGAACTGTTGCCCTCAGGAGCTATAAGAACAATGCAGCAGAATGCATAAGTGTACACACCACTCATGTACACGAGCAAAAGTCACTTTAGAGTGTGTCATGTCTAGTGAATTGCTGTGGTGTAGATCATGCATGTCTGCAAACTTCATTAGATTATGTCACACTTTCCCAAAAGGTACCACTTTAACTTTGTAATAAACTTAGAATCATAAAGCATTTTAATTTTGCCAATACCCATGAAATGGAACCACTTTTCACATGTTTAATGGCCATTCACTTTTGCATCTGTGAAGAGCCTTTTCACACCTTTTTCTCCATTTTTTATTTACTTTTAAGCATTAATTGTATGTTTTGGTTTGGCTTCTCAGGTGGCACTAGTGGTAAAGAAATGTGCCTGCTGATGCAGGAGACGCAAGTGAAACAGGTTTGATCCCTGAGACAGGAAGATCCCCTTGAGGAGGAAATGGCAACCCGCTCCAGTGTTCCTGCCTGGAAAACCCCATGGACAGAAAATCATGTAGCTTAATGGGCTACAGTTCATGGGTTAGACATGACAGAGCACAACAAAGTTTATTTTGGATACTAAAATATATAGTCCAGATTGGAACATGAATATGGAGGACTTTTCAAAAGGTTTTAATTGAATGTCTAATGTGTTTTTAGATGAGATGTTTGGATGGCATCACCAACTCAATTGACATGAGTTTGAGTAAGCTCTGGGAGTTGGTGATGGACAGAGAAACCTGGAATGCTGCAGTCCATGGGGTCTCAAAGAGTTGGACACAACTGAGCAACTGAACTGAACTGAATGTGTTTTATGTAGGGAAAAGCATACTTAATTCTTTTGAGGATATAGAGATACATTTGTGATAGAGAATACTAAGAAGAAAGTAAGTAGAAACAATCATTAAACTCCAGAAAAAAACTTGAGCAAGAAAAGAAATATGAAGTTTAATTTTAAATAACATTTTCAGAGTAATAATAATATAAATACCATTATTGATTTAACCAAAAAATGTGTGGCATAATTTTATTAGGTAGGTTTGTGTGGATGAAACAGAACTTGATCTTCATTTTCCTAATACCAAAGTCAGTTGATAACATATGTAATTTATTTTTACTTTTTTCATTATTTATTTATTTTTATTTTACTTTACTGTATTGTTTTGCCATACATTGACATGAATCCACCACGGGTGTACATGAGTTCCCAATCCTGAACCCCCCTCCCACCTCTCTCCCCATATCATCTCTCTGGGTCATCCCAGTGCACCAGCCCCAAGCATCCTGTATCCTGTATCGAACCTAGACTGGCAATTCATTTCTTACATGGTAGTATGCAAGTTTCAATGCCATTCTCCCAAATCATCCCACCCTCTCCCTCTCCCACAGAGTCCAAAAGTCTGTTCTATACATCTGTGTCTCTTTTGCTGTCTCGCATACAGGGTTATCATTACCATCTCTCTAAATTCCATATATATGTGTTAGTATACTGTATTGGTGTTTTTCTTTCTGGCTTACTTCACTCTGTATAATCAGCTCCAGTTTCATCCACCTCATTAGAATGGATTCAAATGTATTCTTTTTAATGGCTGAGTAATACTCCATTGTGTATATGTACTACAGCTTTCTTATCCATTCATCTGCTGATGGACATCTAGGTTGTTTCCATATCCTGGCTATTATGAACAGTGCTGCGATGAACATTGGGGTACACGTGTCTCTTTCAATTCTGGTTTCCTCGGTGTGTATGCCCAGCAGTGGGATTGCTGGGTCATAAGGCAGTTCTATTTGCAGTGTTTTAAGGAATCTCCACACTGTTCTCCATAGTGGCTGTACTAGTTTGCATTCCCACCAACAGTGTAAGAGGGTTCCCTTTTCTCCATACCCTCTCCAGCATTTATTGCTTGTAGACTTTTGGATTGCAGCCATTCTGACTGGTGTGAAATGGTATCTTATTGTGATTTTGATTTGCATTTCTCTGATAATGGGTGACGTTGAGCATCTTTTTAAGTGTTTGTTAGCCATCTGTATGTCTTCTTTGGAGAAATGTCTATTTAGTTCTTTAGCCCGTCTTTTGATTGGGTCATTTATTTTTCTGGAATTGAGCTGCAGGAGTTGCTTGTATATGTTTGAGATTAGTTGTTTGTCAGTTGCTTCATTTGCTATTACTTTCTCCCATTCTGAAGGCAGTCTTTTCACCTTGCTTATAATTTACTTTGTTGTGCAGAAGCTTTTAAGTTTAATTAGATCCCATTTGTTTATTTTTGCTTTTATTTCCAGTATTCTGGGAGGTGGATCATAGAGGATCCTGCTGTGATTTATGTCGGAGAGTGTTTTGCCTATGTTCTCCTCTAGGAGTTTTATAGTTTCTGGTCTTACATTTAGATCATTTATCCATTTTGAGTTTATTTTTGTGTATGGTGTTAGAAAGTGTTCTAGTTTCATTTTTTTACAAGTGGTTGACCAGTTTTCCCAGCACCACTTGTTAAAGAGATTGTCTTTTCTCCATTGTATATTCTTGCCTACTTTGTTGAAGATAAGGTGTCCATAGATGTGTGGATTTACCTCTGGGCTTTCTATTTTGTTCCATTGATCTATTTTTATGTCTTTGTGCTGGTACCATACTGTCTTGATTACTGTGACTTTGTAGTAGAGCCTGAAATCATTCAGGTTGATTCCTCAAGTTCCATTCTTATTTCTCAAGATTGCTTTGGCTATTCGAAGTTTTTTGTATTTTCATACAAATTGTGAAATTATTTGTTATAGCTCTGTGAAAAATACCACTGGTAGCTTGATAGGGATTGCCTTGAATCTGTAGATTGCTTTGGATAGTATACTCATTTTCACTATATTGATTCTTCCAATCCACAAACATGGTATATTTCTCCATCTATTAGTGTCCTCTTTGATTTCTTTCATCAGTGTTTTATAGTTTTCTATATACAAGTCTTTAGTTTCTTTAGGTAGATATATTCCTAAGTATTTTATTCTTTTCGTCGCAATGTTGAATGGACTTGTTTCCTTAATTTCTTTTTCTACTTTCTCATTATTAGTTTATAGGAATGCAAGCGATTTCTGTGTGTTGATTTTATATCCTTCAACTTTACTATATTCATTGATTAGCTCTAGTAATTTTCTGGTGGAGTCTTTAGGGTTTTCTATGTAGAGGATCATGCCATTTGCAAACAGTGAGAGTTCTACTTCGTCTTTTCCAATTTGGATTCCTTTTATTTCTTTTTCTGCTCTGATTGCTGTGGCAAAAACTTCCAGAACTATGTTGAATAGTAGCGGTGAAAGTGGGCACCGTTGTCTTGTTCCTGACTTTAGGGGAAATGTTTTCAATTTTTCACTGTTGAGGATAATGTTTGCTGTGGGTTTGTCATATATAGCTTTTATTATGTTGAGGTATGTTCCTTCTGTCCTGCTTCCTGGAGATTTTTTTTTTTTTATCATAAATGGATGTTGAATTTTGTCAAAGGCTTTTTCTGCATCTATTGAGACAATCATATGGCTTTTATTTTTCAGTTTGTTAATGTGGTGAATTACATTGATTGATTTGCGGATACTGAAGAATCCTTGCGTCCCTGGGATAAAGCCCACTTGGTCATGGTGTATGATCTTTTTAATGTGTTGTTGGATTCTGATTGCTAGAATTTTGTTGAGGATTTTTGCATCTATGTTCATCAGTGATATTGGCCTGTAATTTTCTTTTTTTGTAGCATCTTTTTCAGGTTTTGGTATTAGGGTGATGGTGGCCTCATAGAATGAGTTTGGAAGTTGACCTTCCTCTGCAATTTTCTGGAAGAGATTGAGTAGGATAGGTGTTAGCTCTTCTCTAAATTTTTGGTAGAATTCAGCTGTGAAGCCGTCTGGACCTGGGCTTTTGTTTGCTGGAAGATTTCTTGATTACAGTTTCAATATCCGCGCTTGTGATGGGTCTGTTAAGATTTTCTATTTCTTCATGGTTCAGTTTTGGAAAGTTGTACTCTTCTAAGAATTTGTCCATTTCTTCCACGTTTTCCATTTTATTTGCATATAATTGCTGATAGTAGTCTCTTATGATCCTTTGTATTTCTGTGTTATCTGTTGTGACCTCTCGATTTTCATTTCTAATTTTATTGATTTGATTTTTCTCCCTTTGTTTCTTGATGAATCTGGCTAATGGCTTGTCAATTTTATTTATCCTTTCAAAGAACCAGCTTTTGGCTTTGTTGATTTTTGCTATGGTCTCTTGTTTCTTTTGCATTTATTTCAGCCCTAATTTTTAAGATTTCTTTCTTTCTACTAACCCTGGGGTTCTCCATTTCTTCCTTTCCTAGTTGCTTTAGGTGTAGAGTTAGGTTATTTATTTGACTTTTTTCTTGTTTCTTGAGCTATGCCTGTATTGCTATGAACTTTCCTCTTAGCACTGCTTTTATAGTGTTCCACAGGTTTTGGGTTGTTTTGTTTTCATTTTCATTTGTTTCTATGCATATTTTGATTTCTTTTTTGATTTCTTCTGTGATTTGTTGGTTATTCAGAAGCATGTTGTTCAGCCTCCATATTTTGGAATTTTTAACAGTTTTTCTCGTGTAATTGAGATCTAATCTTAATGCATTATGGTCAGAAAAGATGCTTGGAATGATTTCAGTTTTTTTGAATTTATCAAGGATAGATTTATGGCCCAGGATGTGATCTATCCTGGAGAAGGTTCTGTGAGCACTTGAGAAAAAGGTGAAATTCATTGTTTTGGGGTAAAATGTCCTATAGATATCAAATAGGTCTAACTGGTCTATTGCATCATTTAAAGCTTGTGTTTCTTTGTTGATTTTCTGTTTAGTTGATCTGCCCATAGGTGTGAGTGGGGTATTAAAGTCTCCCACTATTATTGTGTTATTGTTAATTTCCCCTTTCATACTTGTTAGCATTTGCCTTATGTTGGGTGCATATATATTTATAGTTGTTATATCTTCTTCTTGGATTGATCCTTTGATCATTATGTAGTGGCCTTCTTTGTCTCTTTTCACAGCCTTTGTTTTAAAGTCTATTTTATCTGATATGAGTATTGCTACTCCTGCTTTCTTTTGGTCTCTATTTGTGTGGAATACCTTTTTCCAGCCCTGCACTTTCAGTCTGTATGTGTCCCTTGTTTTGAGGTGGGTTTCCTGTAGACAACATATATAGGGGTCTTGTTTTTGTATCCATTCAGCCAGTCTTTGTCTTTTGATTGGGGCATTCAACCCATTTACATTTAAGGTAATTATTGATAAGTATGATCCCATTGCCATTTACTTTATTGTTTTGGGTTCGGGTTTATACATCCTTTTTATGTTTCCTCTCTAGAGAATATCCATTAGCATTTGTTGGAGAGCTGGTTTGGTGGTGCTGAATTCTCTCAGCTTTTGCTTGTCTGTAAAGCTTTTGATTTCTCCTTCATATTTGAATGAGATCCTTTTACAGTAATCTGGGCTGTAGGTTATTTTCTTTCATCACTTTAAGTATGTCTTGCCATTCCCTCCTGGCCTGAAGAGTTTCTATTGAAAGATCAGCTGTTATCCTTATGGAAATTCCCTGCTGTGTTATTTGTTGTTTTTCCCTTGCTGCTTTTAATATTTGATCTTTGTTAATTTGATTAATATGTGTCTTGGGGTGTTTCGCCTTGGGTTTATCCTGTTTGGGACTCTCTGGTTTTCTTGGACTTGGGTGATTATTTCCTTGCTCATTTTAGGGAAGTTTTCAATTGTTATCTCCTCAAGTATTTTCTCATGGTCTTTCTTTTTGTCTTCTTCTTCCAGGACTCCTATGATTCGAATGTTTGAGCATTTCATATTGTCCTGGAGGTCTCTGAGATTGTCCTCATTTCTTTTAATTCGTTTTTCTTTTTAACTCTCTGATTCATTTATTTCTACCATTCTATCTTCTATTTCACTAATCCTATCTTCTGCCTCCATTATTCTACTACTTGTTGCCTCCAGAGTGTTTCTGATCTCATTTATTGCATTATTCATTATATATTGACTCTTTTTTATTTCTTCTAGGTCCTTGTTAAACCTTTCTTGCATTCTCCCAATCCTTGTCTCCAGGCTATTTATTTGTGATTCCATTTTGATTTCAAGATTTTGGATCATTTTCTCTATCAATATTCAGAATTCTTTATCAGGTAGATTCCCTGTCTCTTCCTCTTTGGTTTGGTTTGGTGGACATTTATCTTGTTCCTTTACCTGCTGGGTATTCCTCTGTCTCTTCATCTTGGTTATATTGCTGCGTTTGGGGTGGCCTTTCTGTATCCTGGCAGTTTGTGGAGTTCTCTTTATTATCAAGTTTCCTTGCTGTGGGTGGGGTTGTATCAGTGGCTTGTCAAGGTTTCTTGGTTAGGGAAGCTTATGTCGGAGTTCTGGTGGGTGGAGCTGGATCTCTTCTCTCTGGAGTGCAATGAAGTGTCCAGTAATGAGTTATGAGATGTCAATAGTTTTGCAGTAACTTGAGCTGCCTGTATATTAAAGCTGAGGGGTATGTTCCTGTGTTGCTGGAGAATTTGCATGATATGACTTGCTCTAGAACTTGTTGGCTCTCAGGGAGTGCTTGGTTTCAGTGTAGGTATGGAGGGGTTTGATGAGCTCCTATCAATTAATGTTCCCTGGAGTCAGGAGTTCTCTGATGTTCTCAGGATTAGGACTTAAGCCTCCTGCTTCTGGTTTTCAGTTTTATTTTTACAGTAACCTCAAGACTTCTCTATGCAGCACTGATGATAAAACATCTAGGTTAAAGATGAAAAGTTTCTCCACATTAAGGAACACCCAAAGAGGTTCACAGAGTTACATGGAGAAGAGAAGATGGAGGGGGGAGTTGGAGGTGACTGGAATGAGATGAGGTGGGGTCAAAAGAGGAGATAGCAGGCTAGCCAATAATCACTTCCTTATGTGTGCTCCACAGTCTGGACCGCTCAGAGATGTTCACAGAGTTATATAGAGAAGAGGAGAGGGAGGAAGAGGACAGAGGTGGCCAGGAGGATAAAAGAGGGAAATGAAAAGGAGAGAGACAGATTCAGCCAGTAACCAGTTCCCTAAGTGTTCTCCACTGTCTGGAACACACAGAGATTCACAGAGTTGGGAGAGAAGAGAAGGGGGAGGGAGGAGACAGAGGCAACCTGGTGGAGAAAAAGGAGAATCCAAAGGAGGAGCGAGCGGTCAAGCCAGTAATCTCACTCTCAAGTAAAAATGGGTACTGAAGAATGGGTTTTTAAAGGTACAAAATGATAACAAATACCAAAAAGCAAAGATTAAAAATCTAGAGAAGAGGTTGGATTTTCAAAAATACAATATTAAAGAAAAGAAGAAGAAAATAAGTAACAAGAATTATTAAAACAACAACAACAACCACCACAAAAAAATATATATGGTGTTTGCTTTAAAAATAGGGTCTTTTTTTTGAAAAGTAATAGTAGGTTATAAAAATAAAAATTAAAGGAGAAATAGAGGACTTAAAATTTAAAAAAAAATGTTTAAAAAAAAGAAGAAAAAGAAGAGAAAAAAACAACAAAAAAAGAATGATCATAAAAATAGTAAAGATATCAGTTCAGTTCAGTCGCTCAGTCATGTCCAACTCTTTGTGACCCCATGAATCGCATCACGCCAGGCCTCTCTGTCCATTCCAACTCCCAGAGTTCACTCAGACTCACGTCCATCGAGTCCGTGATGCCATCCAGCCATCTCATCCACTGTCGTCCCCTTCTCCTCCTGCCCCCAATCCCTCCCAGCATCAGTCTTTTCCAATGAGTCAACTCTTCGCATGAGGTGGCCAAAGTACTGGAGCTTCAGCTTTAGCATCATTCCTTCCAAAGAAATCCCAGGGCTGATCTCCTTCAGAATGGACTGGTTGGATCTCCTTGCAGTCCAAGGGACCCTCAAGAGTCTTCTCCAACACCACAGTTCAAAAGCATCAATTCTTCGGTGCTCAGCCTTCTTCACAGTCCAACTCTCACATCCATACATGACTACAGGAAAAACCATAGCCTTGACTAGATGGATCTTAGTCAGAGAAGTAATGTCTCTGCTTTTGAACATACTATCTAGGTTGGTCATAACTTTTCTTCCAAGGAGTAAGCGTCTTTTAATTTCATGGCTGCAGTCACCATCTGCAGTGATTTTGGAGCCCCCCAAAATAAAGTCTGACACTGTTTCCACTGTTTCCCCATCTATTTCCCATGAAGTGATGGGACTGGATGCCATGATCTTCGTTTTCTGAATGTTGAGCTTTAAGCCAACTTTTTCACTCTCCTCTTTCACTTTCATCAAGAGGCTTTTTAGTTCCTCTTCACTTTCTGCCATAAGGGTGGTGTCATCTGCATATCTGAAGTTATTGATATTTCTCCTGGCAATCTTGATTCCAGCTTGTGTTTTTTACAGTCCAGCATTTCTCATGATATACTCTGCATCGAAGTTAAAGAAGCAGGGTGACAATATATAGCCCTGATGTACTCCTTTTCCTATTTGGAACCAGTCTGTTGTTCCATGTCCAGTTCTAACTGTTGCTTCCTGACCTGCATACAGGTTTCTCAAGAGGCAGGTCAGATGGTCTGGTATTCCCATCTCTTTCAGAATTTTCCACAGTTGATTGTGATCCACACAGTCAAAGCCTTTGGCATAGTCAATAGAACAGAAAGATGTTTTTCTGGAACTCTCTTGCTTTTTCCATGATCCAGCAGATGTTGGCAATTTGATCTCTGGTTCCTCTGCCTTTTCTAAAACCAGCTTGAACATCAGGGAGTTCACGGTTCATGTATTGCTGAAGCCTGGCTTGGAGAATTTTGAGCATTACTTTACTAGCATGTGAGATGAGTGCAATTGTGCAGTAGTTTGAGCCTTCTTTTGCATTTCCTTTCTTTGGGATTAGAATGAAAACTGACCTTTTCCAGTCCTGTGGCCACTGCTGAGTAAAGATATATCTGGGACTTTCTCTGGTGTTGTTGTGGGCATTGTGGAGTCAGTTCATTTTCAGATAGTCCCTTGGTCCGGCTTATATTTCTCAAGATTTATAGGCCCCTTCCTATGTAGTCGGTACTAACGACAGGGTTTTAATCTATTGCACCTGTCACTTCCAAGACGGTTCCCTCTGTTTTAGCTTCTTCTGTTTGCTGGTCTGATTTCCACCCTGACACAGGGAGGGTGGTGGTGGACACTTTTCTTTTTTTTTTTTAAGGCTCACTTGTTCAGTCGTGCTGTGGGGAGGGAGGGATGCTGCAAACAAATAATACTGGCGTGTGCTCACAGTGTCTCAGCCACGCTGGGCCTGGGCCCCCCCCCCCGCCCCACTCACGGCGCACACTGCTCAGGCTCCAGTTTGGTCTGCTGGGAACCATCTGAGGCCGGCCCTGGGCTGCATGCACCTCCCCGGTCTAAGCCCACAAGGCTCAGGTACTCAGGTAGTCCTCAGAGGCGCAGATTCAGTTGGGCCTGCGTTTTGTGCCCTTCCCAGGTCCCAGTAGCTCAGGTGTTTGGCAAGCACAGTCGCTGCGGCTTATCGCCTTTCCCATCCCTGCTGCTCAGTTTTCTGGGAGTACAACTGGCACCCCTTCTCCAGTGGATGGTGACTGCCCAGAACCCCAAGAAGTCTTAGTTGGCGAAGAAGCTTGCTTGCAGTTTGGTAGATGATGTCTCTCTGGGGCTGCGATTGCCCCCTTCCGGCCCTTCCAGCTCTGGCTGCCTGTCACCGGAGGGGGATGGTCTGCAGCCGGCTAATTCTGTTCCATCCTTTGTTCTGTGCGCAGGCCTGGTGGTGTCTTATCTTAGAGCTTTTTGCTTGGTAGCTATCCCACATTCTGGTTTGCTAGCCCAAGTTAGTTCACTCTGGTTACGCTCGGGGCATTTTAGCCCAATTTTTAAAAAGCACTGCAGCCCGTGCCGCCCTGCCCAGCCCCCACTTGCTAATGGCGGGTAGGCGTCTGCACTGCTTCTCCACTGGGGGAGTTACCGTTGGGCTCGTAATCTGTTGATTTTAATTATTTATTTATTTTTCCTCCTTGTTATGTTGCCCTCTGTGCTTCCAAGGCTCCCCACAGACTCAGCAGTGAGAGTGTTTCCTGGTGTTTGGAAACTTCTCTCTTCTTAAGATTCCCTTCCCGGGATGGAGCTCCCTCCCTACCTCTTTTGTCTCTTTTTTCATCTTTTATATTTTTTTCCTGCCTGGTTTTGAAGACAATAATCTGCTTTTCTGGGTGCCTGATGTCCTCTGTCAGCATTCAGAAGTTGTTTTGTGGAATTTACTCAGCACTGAAATGTTCTTTTGATGAATTTGTGAGGGAGAAAGTGGTCTCCCCGTCCTATTCCTCCACCATCTTAGGACCTCACCTCAACATATGTAATTTAAAAATCAAGGAATAGCAGTACAAGCATGTCATTTAAAAATATGGAGAAAAACCCCTGAATCTTCTAAGGGGTGGAGTTGGAAATTGAGAGGGCTGAGATAGGGAGCTGTCGTTTTTCACTGTGTGTGTGTATATATGTAGGAAGTATATATGTAGGATATATGTAGAAGGAAGAAAATTTTCCTTTTACTTTTCTAGATTCTTCACTGAGCCCACCCTATAATAATTTCCCTTACATTGATAAGGGGATGGTCTCTTACAAAAGGCACCTTCTCCTTGGTTCTCAGAGCTTCTCCTGTGTATGCTATTGCTTAAAAATAATCTGCCTAAAATTATTCTTATGCCAAAGATATATATTATGGGTATATATTCTGTTCCCCTTCATGTAGTATTAGTAAGAAACCTATAAAATGTATACATATAAAAATGGCATAGGAAGTCTGTGAACCAAATGTTTTATTGTTGTTGTTCAGTTGCTAAGTCAGGTCTGACTCTTTGTGACCCCATGGACCGCAGGCTCCTCTGTCCTATGCTATCTCCTGGAGTTTGCTCAAATTCATGTTCATTGAGTTGTGATGCTATTAATATCTTAATGATCTCATCCTCTGTAGCCAGCTTTTCCTTTTGTCTTCACTCTTTCCCAGCATTAGAGTCTTTTCCAGTGAGTTGGCTCTTTGCATCAGGGGGTCAAAGGATTGGAGCTTCAGCTTCAGCATCAATCCTTCCAATGAATATTCAGGACTGATTTCCTTTAGGATGGACTGGTTTGTTCTCCTTGCCATCCAAGGGACTCTCAAGACTTCTCCAGCACCACAATTTGAAAGCATCAGTTCTTCCATGCTCAGCTTTCTTTCCTTTTTTTAAAATTCTTTTTTAAAATTTTATTTTACTTTACAATACTGTATTGGTTTTGCCATACATCAACATGAATCCACCACGTATGTACACGTGCTCCCAATCCTGAACCCCCCTTCCCCCTCTCTCCCCATACCATCTCTCTGGGTCATCCCAGTGTACCAGCCCCAAGCATCCTGTATCCTGCATCAAACCTAGACTGGCGATTCTCAGCTTTTTTATGGTCCAACTCTCACATCCATACATGACTACTGGAAAAACCATAGCTTTGACTATATGGACATTTGTTGGCAAAGTGATGCCTCTGCTTTTTAATATGCTGTTTAGGTTTTTCATTGCTTTCCTTCCAAGGAACAAGCATCTTTTAATTTCATGGCTGCAGTCACTGTCCTCAGTGATTTTGGAGCCCAAGGAAAATAAAATCTGTCACTGCTTTCACTTTTACCCCTTCTATTTGCCATGAAATAATGGGATCAGTCCCTTGGACAGCAAAGGGGCCAAACCAGTCCATCCTAAAGGAAATTAAAAGACGCTTACTCCTTGGAAGGAAAGTTATCACCAACCTAGACAGCATATTAAAAAACAGAGACATTACTTTGTCAACAAAGGTGCATCTAGTCAAGGCTATGGTTTTTCCAGTAGTCATGTATGGATATGGATGTGATACTTGGACTATAAAGAAAGCTGAGCACCAAAGAATTGATGCTTTTGAACTGTGGTGTTGGAGAAGACTCTTGAGAGTCCCTTGGACTGCAAGGAGATCCAACCAGTCCATCCTAAAGGAGATCAGTCCTGGGTGTTCATTGGAAGGACTGATGTTGAAGCTGAAACTCCAATACTTTGGCCACCTTATGTGAAGATCTTACTCATTTGAAAAGACCCTGATGCTGGGAAAGATTGAAGGTAGGAGAAAGGGATGACAGAAGATGAGATGGTTGGATGGCATCACTGACTCAATGGACATGGGTTTGGGTGAACTCCGGGAGTTGGTGATGGACAGGGAGGCCTGGTGTGCTGTGGTTCATGAGGTTGCAAAAAGTTGGAGATGACTGAGCCACTGAACTGAACTGAACTGAATGGAATCAGGTACCATGATCTTAGTTTTTTGAATGTTAAGTTTCAAGCCAGGTTTTCACTCTCCTCTTTCACCCTCATCAAGAGGCTCTTAGTTCTTCTTCGCTTTCTGCCATTAGAGTAGTTTCATCTGCCTGATAGGTTGTTCTCCTAGCAGTCTTCATTCCAGCTTGTGAGTTATCCAGGCTGGCCTTTGCATGATGTACTCTGCATGGAAGCTAAATAATCAGGGTGACAATACACAGCCTTGATGTACTCCTTTCCTAATTTGGAACCAGTCCTTTGTTCCATGTCTGGTTCTAACTGTTGCTTCTTGACCTACATACAGGTTTCTCAGGAGGCAGGTAAGGTAGTCCGGTACTTCCATCCCTTTAAGAATTTTCTACAGTTTTTCATGATCCTATATTCAAAGGTTAGTGTATAGTCAATGAAATAGAAGTACATGTTTTTCTGGAATTCCCTTGCCTTCTCCATGATTCCATGAATGTTGGCAATTTGATTTCTGGTTCCTCTGCCTTTTCTAAACCCAGGTTCTACATCTGAAAGTTCTCAATTGATATACTGCTGAAGCCTAGCTTGAAGGATGTTGAGCATTACTTTGCTAGTGTGTGAAATGAGCACAATTGTATGATAGTTTAAACATTCTCTGGTGTTGCCCTTCTTCATAATTGGAATGAAAACAGACTTTTTCTAGTACTGTGGCCACTGCTGAGTTTCCAAATTTGCTGAATTATTGAGCACAGCACTTTAACAGCATCATATTTTAAAATTTTAAAATAACTCAGCTAGAATTCCATCATCTCCATTGGCTTGTTTGCAACAATGCTTTCCTCCTCTAGTGGACCACCTTTTGTCAGAACTCTTCATTATGACCCATCTGTCTTAGCCATCCCTGCATGGCATGGCTTATAGCTTCATTGAGTTAACAAGCCCCTTTGCTACAACAAGGCTGTAATCCATAAAGGGGGAACCAAATGTTTAACAGTGCTTATATAGAGGTATTAATAATAAAATTGCTATTGACATTTATTTTCTGTTTAATATTTTTCTGAGTTTTCCAAAATTTCTAAAGAAGCATATATATTTATTTATTAGCAGAAAATTGGTGTCATTTTTTTTTTCATTTATTTTTAAGATGAAAAACAAGTGATGGTGAAGAATAAGATTATCCTTCAAAGATGGGAGGGGTGGAAGAGAGAACAGTTAGGAGACAGTTGTCACTGTGTGCACTGGGAGCCCTGAAGGGCTGACCCAGAGTGTCTAGTCCATGGAGACATCAACATGGTCAAGCGACTATGGCCTAGGGAGAGGATAGATGTGAGGTAAGCTTGTAAGATAAGTTCTGGGGGACTTTAAACCTCCTGGTTTGGGTGAGTTGGAGTCCCATTTCCTGAGATGGGGAACTTGTTTTGTGGGAGAGCCTGAGATTCATTTTGGAGGTGCCATAATAACCAGGACAACCTAACTGCTGTAACTGACAACCCCAGTTCTCAGGGGTCTAAGACAATAGTATTCATTCTAATAAATGTGGACCGAATGTTGCTGGCTGGTGGATCTCATGCTTTACCATCCTACAATATTGTCAGGGAAGAGGAAGACCTGAGAGGGCCATGCAGAGCACCACAGGGACCAGAAATGAAAGTAATCTGATCTGTGTCAAGCTCACCCATATCCCATTGGCTGTAAGCCTATCACATGGCCCCTTATCACTGCAGAGAAGGCTGGTAACTATTTGCCGGGTAACATACAAAAGGAGAAACAGCAGTTTGTAATGTACTACTACCCAGGCAGGGAAACTCAGGAGACAGAAATGAGAGGCTAGGAAAAGACTAAAAAATTATCATCATATAAATGATAGTTGAATTCAGGGAAAGGAGACAGGGAAAGTATAGATTGAGAAAGAAGGAAAGAGAGTGAAAGCTGAGAGTGTGTGTAAGTGTAGACAGAGAGGAAACGGCTTGAGATGGAGTTCAACCAGGTGGGAGAACCATTTGAGTAAAGAAGGAAGTTAGGAAGGGGAATCACTTAAGGACAGGACAGCTGTTGACCTTGGAAAATAGAAATCCATTGATCAGTTTAACACAAGCAGTTTCAATAAAGGTTTGATGGCAGGAAACAATGGTCGAGGGTTGTGGAGGAAATGGGAAATGAGAAGAATGGATAATCAGTATCTCTTTGGATTCCCTGAGGGCTTTGAAGAGAAGAGGAGAGAGGAGGCACCAATTTGAGCAGGGATGCTAGGTGAAAGAGAACTCTGTGTCTTTATCCAGAGACCATTTTATTTCCTATTTGTATTAGTCAGAAATGCTTAATTGCCAGAAAACTTCTCTTTTTTTAATATAAATTTATTTATTTTAATTGGAGGTTAATTACTTTACAATATTGTATTGGTTTTGCCATACATCAACATGAATCCACCACGGGTGTATGTGTGTTCCCCTACCTGAACCCCCCTCCCTCTTCCCTCCTCGTACCATCCCTCTGGGTCGTTCCAGTGCACCAGCCCCAAGCATCCAGTATCATGCATTGAACCTGGAGTGGCGATTCATTTCACATATGATATTATACATGTTTCATTGCCAGAAAACTTCTGATTGATGTAACCAGACTGTATTGGTATAATTACAGTGCAAAAAATATAGTGCTTTACTTAGACTGCGCATCCCCAGTAAGAGTTTTAAACTGATTAGAATTTGTCCATCCTCCTTACTGTTTACATTAAACTGGGGCCCCTAGTTTGAAAGTACATGTTTCCCAGTAAACTAACTGTTCAAACCTGTGGCTGTCATGCGTTTTCCTTATTAAATTCTGTAGGGGGATGATTTAAGGTTTATAGGTGACATGAAATAGAACTGAGAAAGATTAGAAAAAGGAAAACTTGATATTATAGGGGAGGGGAAGGAAGCCACAAGAAAAGTTTTATTTGCTAACAAAATAATGCTCTGCGGAATATCTATTTCTTTATTTTGAAACTGGTTTGCTGCTGCTAAGTTGCTTCAGTTGTGTCCGACTCTGTGCGACCCCATAGATGGCAGCCCACCAGGCTCTCTGTCCCTGGGATTCTCCAGGCAAGAACACTGGAGTAGGTTTCCGTTTCCTTCTCCAATGCGTGAAAATGAAAAGTGAAACGGAAGTCGATCAGTCATGTCCGACTCTGTGCAATCCTATAGACGGAAGCCCATCAGGCTCCTCCATCCATGGGGTTGTCCAGGCAAGAGTACTGGAGTGGGGTGCCGTTGCCTTCTCCGAAACTGCTTTAATAGTGGCTTAATTCCTGTATGAACAGAAACAATTACAGTCACTATCCAGTCCTGGGAAGACAGGCATGTCCTGCAGGCCTCAGAGGTCCACTCAGCTGTCAAAGCTGTGTCTGCATCAGACACACTTCTCGGATACAAAGTGAGTGTGGAAAATCCCGTATTAAAACCAGGAAGTGGCTTAAACTGTTCCGAAGCATTGCTTTTTCCACATTTAGGAGTCATCATTCCATCAGCTTGAAAGCATCCCCTGGCCAGTCTAAGATTCTGGAAACCTGGTCCCTTCCTTACTGTGCATTGCGTTCCCCCGCAGTGCCCTGGCAGAAATCCCCTGTCACAGGCTAGGAGACGCACTTAATGCTTCTCAGGGGGAGGGAAATCACATCTTCACGTGACACGTATGCTGGGCTGTGATCTCGGCCGGTCCATGCGTTTCTAGTGGCGCTCCATTTCCACACGCGCTGTTCCAGTCCTCACCAGCCGGCAGAACACGGCCATCGGGTGATACTTCACAAGCACTTTGCCTTATTGAACATACACAGGAGACTGCCAGTCAGCTCTCAGCTCATAAAATTTGCCCCTCAGAGCACAAAAGGAGTACAAGTATAAATCTGTCTTTACAGATCCAGCGTTTGAAGCAAACGAAAGGGCTTGCCAGCATCTGAGTGTCAGAGGCTCGGGGGCAAAGCCTGGGTTTCAGTACGTTGTAAGTGGGAGCTGGGGCAACGTCTATGTGGAGCAGAATGGGGATTGCGCTACTGGGTTGGAAGTGAGTGACGGCACACAACTGCCAGAACTAGAGAAACGCCTGGAGGGCAGGGCCTTTCTTCTGGGCAGCTTTCTTGGAAACCAGAACCTAGGACAACTCCACAGGTTCCACAGATTCCGAATATTGTGCTAGATGAATCCCAACAGACAACATTGTAGGTGAACAACATCCTAAAGCTCCAGGAGCCCAGAGGTTTCCATCACCCAATTTCGAAATAAACAGTCCCGCAGAAGTACCTATATATGTACGGCAATTTTTGGTTTTGTTTTTTGTTTTTCCATGTAGAGGGTAAAAATGTTAGAGGGCATAGAGTCAAGTCAGTGTTTTAATCATAAATCCTACCTTATTGAAAACTAATAGAGCTCATTAGATCTTAAAAAAAAAAAAAAAACCTTTCTTTGAAACAAAAATCTAAAAGGAGCTACTTTTTTCTTCCTCCAATTAAAAAAAAATTTATTGGGCCATAGTTGACTTACAATGCTGTCTTAGTTTCAGGTGTACAAAGTGAATCAGAATATTGAGTGGACTTCTCTGTGTTATACAGTAGGTTTTTATTAGTTATCTATTCTATATATAGTAGTATATACATATTAATCAGAATCTCCTAATTTATCACTCCACCCGCCCCGTTTCTGCTTTGGTAACCGTAAGTTTGATTTCAAGATCTGTGAGTTGGTTTCTGTATTGTAAATGAGTTCATTTGTATTATTCTTTTGCATTGCACTTGTAAGTAATATCACATGGTATTTTTTTCTCTAACATACTTACTTAGTATGATAATCTTTAGGTCCATACATGTTGCTACAAATGGCATTATTTCATTTTTATGGCTGAGTATTATCCCACTGTATAAATTTATGTACCACATCTTCCTTATCCATTCATCTGTCCAAGGACATTTAGGTTTCCTCTATGTCTTGGCTATTGTACATAGTGATTCAATGAACATTGGGATGAATGCATACTTTCAAATTATGGTTTTCTTTGGCTATATGCTGAAAAGTGGGACTGCTGGGTCTTATGTAATTCCATATTTAGTTTTTTAAAGGAACCTCCATACTGTCCTCCATGATGGTTGTACCAACTTAAATTTCCACCACGAGTGAAGGAGGGTTCCCTTTCCTCCACACCGTCTTCAGCATTTATTTTTTATGGATATTTTGATGATGGCCATTCTGACCAGGGTGAGGTGATATCTCATAATGTTAAGTTGGATTTCTCTGATAGTGATGTTGAGCATCTTTTCATGTGCTTTTGGCCATCTGTATCTTTTCTTTGGAGAAATGTCTCTTTAGATCTTCTGCCCATTTTTTGCTGGGTTGTTTGCGGTTTTGGTTTTTGCATAGTTTGTAAATATTTTTTTCCCCATTCATTTTGTTTATGATTTCTTTTGCTATTCAAAAGCTTTTGAGTTTAATTACATCCTGTTGTTTATTGTTGTTTTTATTTTCATAAAAATAAAACTCTTGGAGGTGGACCAAAAAAAAAAAAAATACTGCTGCAATTTATATCAGACAGTGTTCTGCTCTAATAGTTAGGTCTGTAACTGTTTTGGCTTTATTCTCATGCATGATGTTAGGAAGAGTTCTAATTTCATTATTTGACATGTAGCTGTTTGGTTTCCCCAACACCACTTATTGAAGAGACTGTCTTTCTTCCCTGTATGTTCTTGCCTCCTTTGCCATAGATGATGACCGCAGGTGCATGAGTCTATCTCCGGACTTCCCATCCTGTTCCGTTGGTCTGCATCTCAGCTTTTGTGCCCGTACTCTACTATTTCAATGACGTTAGTTTTGTAATATAGTCTAAAATCAGGGAGTCTGATTCCTTCAGTTTCAGTTTTCTTTCCCAAGATTACTTTGGTTATTCAGAGTCTTTTGTCTTTCCACACAAATTGTAAAACTTTGTGCTCTAGTTATGTGAAAAATGCCATTGGAAATTTTATAGATGGCCTTGGGTGGTATAGACATTTGGACGATATTGATTCTTCCAATCTGGTAGCGTCTTTAGCATTTTCTATGCACAGTATCATGTCATCTGTGAACAGTGACCGTTTTACTTCTTTTCCAATTTTGACTTATTTTTCTTCTCTGATTGCCATGGCTAAGAATTCTAAAACTATAAGATAAAGATAAGGGTGGTGAGAGTAGACACCCTTGTCTTCCTCCTGATCTTAGAGGAAGTACTTTCAGTTTTTCATCATTAAGAATGATGTTACCTGTGGGTTTGTCATATGTGACCTTCATTATATTGGGGGTAGTTTCCCTCTATGCCCACTTTCTGGAGACTTGTTATCATAAATGGATGTTGAATTTTGTCAAAAGGGTTTTCTGTAATTATTGAGATGATCATATGGTTTTTTATTCTTCAAATTGTTAATGTGGTACATCATACTGTTTGATTTGTGTATATTGAAGATTCCTTTCATCCTCGGGATAAATCCCACTTGTTCATGTGTATGATCCTTTAACACATTGTTGGATTTGGTTTGCTAGAATTTTGTTGAGAATTGTTGCACCTATGTTCATCAGTGATATTGGCCTGTCATTTTCTTTTTTGTGGTATCTTTGGTTTTGTTATCAGGTGGCCTTGTAGAAAGAGCTTGGGAGTGTTCCTTCCTCTGCAGTTCTTAGGAAGAGTTTCAGAAAGATAGATATTAACTATTCTCTAAATGTTTGATAGCATTCTCCTGTGAAACCATCTGGTCTTGGACTTTTGTTTGATGTAAGTTTTTTAATCACAATTTTAGTACTTGTGATTGATCCGTTCATATTTCCTATTTTTTCCTGGTTCAGTCTTGGGAGATTGTATCCTTTTAAGAATTTGTCTGTTTCTTCTAAGTGGTCAATTTTAATGGTATATAGTTGCTTGTAGTAGTCTCTTATGATCCTTTGTATTTCTGTGATGTTCTTTGTAACTTCTCTTTTTTCATTTCTAATTGTATTGATTTGAACCCTCTCCTTTTCTTTTCTTGATGAATCTGGCTAGAGTTTCATCAGTGTAGTTTATCTTTTCAGAAAAACAGCTTTTAGTTTATTTGACTTTGCTATTCTTTTGTTCATCTCTATTTCATCTATTTCTGCTCTGAGCCTTATGATTTCTTACTTTCTACTAACTTGGGATTTTGTTTGTTATTCTTTCTCTAGTTGATTTAGGTATAAGGTTAGGTAGTTTTTTTTAGCTTTTGTTCATTTATTTCCTGAGATAATATTGTAGTGCTATAAACTTCCCTCTCAGAACTGCTTTTGCTGCATCCCATAGGCTTTGGATCATTGTGTTTTAATTCTAATTTGTCTCTAGGTATTTTTCATTTTATCTTTGATTTTCTCTGGTGATCCATTTTTTGTTTAGTGACATATTGTTTAGTCTCCACATGTTTATGTTTTTACATTTTTTCCTGTAATTTATTTACAATCTCATAGAGTTGTGGGCTTCCTTGGTGGCTCAGATGGTAAAGAATCTGCCTACAATACAGAAGACCTGGGTTCACTTCCTGAGTTGGGAAGATCCTCTGGAGAAGGGAACAGCTACCCACTCTAGTTTTCTGGCCTGGAGGATTCCAGAAGCAGAGGAGCCTGACAGACTATAGTCCATGGGGTCACAAAGAGTTGGGCATGATTGAGCGACTTTCAATTTCAGTTTCACAGTGCTGTGGTCAGAAAAGATGCTTGATGTGATTTCAGTTTTCTTAAATTTACCAAGGTTTTATATGTGGCCCAATACATGATCTATCCTGGAGAGTGTTCCACGCGCACCCAACTCAGGAATTGAACCCAGATCTCCCGCACTGTAGGTGGATTCTTTACCAAAGAGCCACCAAAGAAGCCTGCAACACTAGGAAATCCCCTATAAATATCAATTAATTCCACTTGATCTAAAGTGTCATTTAGGACCTGTGTTTCCTTATTAATTTTCTGCTTGGATGATTTTTCCATTGTTGTGTTTTAGAGTTAATTTCCACTTTTATGACTAGTGGAGGTGATGGAATTCCAGTTGAGCTGTTTCAAATCCTGAGAGATGATGCACTCAATATGCCACCAACTTTGGAAAACTCAGCAGTGGCCACAGGACTGGAAAAGGTCAGTTTTCATTCCAATTCCAAAGAAAGGAAATGCAAAAGAATGCTCAAACTACCGCACAATTGCACTCATCTCACATGCTAGTAAAGTAACGCTCAAAATTCTCCAAGCCAGGCTTCAGCAATACGTAACCATGATGTTCAAGCTGGTATTAGAAAAGGCAGAGGAACCGGAGATCAAATTGCCAACATCTGCTGGATCATGGAAAAAGCAAGAGAATTCCAGAAGAACATCTATTTCTGCTTTATTGACTATGCCAAAGCCTTTGACTGTGTGGATCACAATAAACTGTGGAAAATTCTGAAAGAGATGGGACTACCAGACCACCTGACCTGCCTCTTGAGAAATCTGTATGCAGGTCAGGAAGCAACAGTTAGAACTAGACATGGAACAACAGACTGGTTCCAAATAGGAAAAGGAGTATGTCAAGGCTGTATATTGTCACCCTACTTATGTAACTTATATGCAGAGTACATCATGAGAAACGCTGGACTGGAAGAAACACAAGCTGGAATCAAGACTGCCGGGAGAAATATCAGTAACCTCAGATATACAGATGACACTACCTTTATGGCAGAAAGTGAAGAGGAGCTAAAAAGCCTCTTGATGAACGTGAAGGAGGAGAGTGAAAAAGTTGGCTTAAAGCTCAAAACGAAGATCATGGCATCTGGTGCTATCACTTCATGGGAAATAGATGGGGAAACAGTGGAAACAGTGTCAGACTTTATTTTTTGGGGGCTCCAAAATCACTGCAGATGGTGATTGCAGCCATGAAATTAAAAGACGCTTACTCCTTGGAAGAAAAGTTATGACCAACCTAGATAACATATTCAAAAGCAGAGACATTACTTTGCTGACTAAGTTCTGTCTAGTCAAGGCTATGGTTTTTCCTGTGGTCATGTATGGATGTGAGAGTTGGACTGTGAAGAAGGCTGAGCGCCGAAGAATTGATGCTTTTGAACTGTGGTGTTGGAGAAGACTCTTGAGAGTCCCTTGGACTGCAAGGAGATCCAACCAGTCCATTCTGAAGGAGATCAACCCTGGGATTTCTTTGGAAGCAATGATGCTAAAGCTGAAACTAATACTTTGACCACCTCATGAGAAGAGTTGACTCATTGGAAAAGACTCTGATGCTGGGAGGGATTGGAGGCAGGAGGAGAAGGGGACGACCGAGGATGAGATGGCTGGATGGCATCATGGACTCAATGGACATGAATCTGAGTGAACTCCAGGAGGTGGTGATGGACAGGGAGGCCTGGCGTGCTGCGATTCATGGGGTCGCAAAGAGTTGGACATGACTGAGTGACTGAAATGAACTGAACTGAACTGAACTGATGACTGTTAGCATTTGTCTTATATATTGAGGCGCTCCTTGTTGGGTGAATATATTATATTTACAAGTTTTATATCTTACTATTGGATTTATCCTTTGATCATTATGTAGTATCCTTCCTTGTGTCTTATAAGAGTCTTTATTTTAAAGCCTATTTTGTCTGATGTGAATATTGATACATCAGTATTCTTTCAATTTTTATTTGCTTGGAATACTTCTTTTATCCCTCACTTTCAGTCTGTATTTGTTCCTAGTCTGACATGATTCTTTTTCAGACAGCATATATATAGGTATTGCTTTTAATATTCATTCAGTCTGTGTCTTTTGATTGGAACATTTAATGCATTTACATTTAAGGTAGTTATTGACATGTATGTTCCTATTGCCCTTTTCTCAATTGTTTTCAGTTTGTTTTTGTCTGTCTTCTTTCTTCCCTTGTTTTGTTCTCTTCACTGTGTTTTGATGTCTATCTTTAGTGGTGTGTTGTGATGCTTTTTCTTGTGTGTGTGTGTGTATTGTATTTTCTTGATTTGAAGTTCCCATGACGTTATGATATAGCAGTCTATATATATATATGGATTTCCTAGGTGGCGTTAGTGGGCTTCCCTTCTGCCTCAGCTGGTAAAGAATCCGCCTACAATGTGGGAGACCTGGGTTCCATCCCTAGGTTGGGAAGATCCCCTGGAGAAGGGAAAGGCTACCCACTCCAGTATTCTGGCCTGGAGAATTCCATGGACAGTCCATGGGGTCACAAAGAGTTGGACACGACTGAGCGGCTTTCACTTTTCACTTTCAGGTGGCATTAGTAGTAAAGAACCGCAGGTGACTAAGAGACCTGGGTTTGGTCCCTGGGTTGGAAAGATCTGGAGAAGGGCATGGCAACCCTCTCCAGTATTCTTTCCTGGAGAATCCCACGGACAGAGGAGCCTGGTGGGCTGCAGTCCACGGGGTCGCAAAGAGTCAGACATGACTAAAGGAACCTTAGCTTCAGTGTATATACACACTGTGATCTGTTGTTGCCAATCTCTTAATTTCAAATGCAGTTCCCATTTCCTGCATCTGTACTCTCCTGTTCTCACAATATCTGGATTTTATATCATATTTGTGTGTAGGTGATTTCCTACTTTTACTATATGTTTGCCCTCTCATTTATGATTTTCTTATTTCTAATTGTGGCTTCTTGTATCCCACCTAGAGAAGTTCCTTTAGCATTTTTTGAAAGACTGATTTGGTGGTGCTGAGTTCTCTTAGCTTTTGCTTATCTGTAAAGCTTTTGATTTTGCCATCAAATTTGAATTAGAGCCTTGCTGGGTAGAGTATTCTTGGTTGTAGGTTTCCCCTTTCATTGTGTTAAATATATCATGCCACTCCATTCTGCCTGCAGAGTTTCTCCTGAAAAACCAGCTGATAGCCTTATGGGGATTCCTTTGTATGTTATTGTTGTTTTTTTTTTAAATATTTTTCTCTGCATTTCATTTTTGTTAGTTTGATTACTATGTTTGCCTGTGTGTTCTTCCTTGGGTTTATTTTGTATGGAATTCTCTGCACTTCCTGGACTTGGGTGACTATTTCCTTTCTCATGTTAGGGAAGTTCTTGGCTAAAATCTCTTTAAATATTTTTTCAGGCCCTTTCCCTTTCTTTTTATCTTCTGGGACCTGGATAATGCAAATGTTGATGTTTTTAATATTGCTCCAGAGGTCTCTTAGACTGTCCTTCTTGCTTTTTTCCCCCCGTTTTTTCCTTTATTCTTGTCTGTGAGTGATTTCTGTCACTCTGTCTTCCAGGTCACTTATTCATTTTTTTGTCTGTTATTCTGCTATTGATTCATTCTAGTGTATTTTCATTTCAGTTATTGTGCTATTCATCTCTTTAGTTCTTAAAATCTCTCTCTTTATTACAAATTTATTGTATCTTCTTGGTCTGTGCCTCCATTCTTTTTCTGAGATTTTGGATCATCCTTACTATCATTACTCTGAATCATTTTCAGATGGAGGTTTTATCTTGTTCCTTCATCTGGGACATATTCCTCTGCCATCCCATTTTGTCTTTCTGTGATTGCAGCTTCCATTTTGCAGGCTGCTGGACTGTAGTTCTTGCTTCTGCTACCTGTGCCCTGGTGGAATAGGCTATCTAGCAGCTTATGCCAGCTTTCTGGTGGGAGAACTGGTGCTGCCCTCTGGTGGGTGGAGCTGGGGTCTTGTTCCTCTAATGGACAGGGTCATCTCAAGGGGTATGTTGTGAGGTGGCTGTGAGCTCAGTCCAACTTTAGGCAGCCTGTCTTTTCATGGATAGGGCTGTGTTCGTAACTTATTGATTGTTTGGTCTGAGGCTTTCTAGCACTGGAGTCTTTGGGCTGTTGGGCAGGTCCAGGTCTTCAGCCAATATGGGGGTCTCTGGAAGAGTTCATGCTGATCAATATTCCCTGTGGTATCTGCTACCAGTGTCCTTGCCCTCACAGTGAGCTACAGCAAACCCTCGCCTTCCTAGGAAACCCTCCCAAACCAGGTAGGTCTAACCCAGGTTTGTAATGAAGGGAATTCATTGTGCTGATGTCCAATGCATGTGAGACCTTGTGTGTGTGCCCCCCAAGAGTAGAGTCTCTCCACTCTGTCCCCCAGCCTTGAGACCTCCTGAACCCAATCCCCTTTCATAGCTAAATGCTCTGAGGTTCTTCTTCCTGATACTAGACCTGCAGACTCTATGGAGGGTCTGTTTATGTTGGAACGCTCCTGCGTAGCCTGCATGGGTTTAATAGTTTTTGGTGTGAGGGCTCTTTCTAGTATAGATGACTGCCGCCTCTTTCCTCTATACGATGGCTGTAATCCCCTCTGATAAGAGTGTGATTGGTGGTGTGGTGGCCAGAGCCTGCATTGGATGTTGAATAGGACCCCCCTCCCCTTTGCTCTGTGGTTGTCATTACCCTATCAGGGATGGAGCCTGCTCCCTAACTGTTGGAGCGGAAGCCCCCAGATCCGCTTCTTAGCTGTTTCTGACCTGTGGTATGCAGTAAGCATGCTTGGAGCACTCCCACTTGGAAAGAAGCCGCTGAGTGTGCCTTCTCTGGTTGTTTGCCCGTGAGTGTGCTCTGTTGGGTCACTTTTTAGCTGATGTGCCGGCTCACAGAGTACACTGCTGCTGGTGCTTCTTTTGAGCCCACCTTAGCTGTAGGTATGCCGGCAGTTGGCTCTGGAGTCTCTCAGGTGCTGTTCTCAGCAGGCCAGCAGCATAGACACACTAAGGTCAGGTCCCAGGGCTATAGTGATTGTGTACTTGAACCTGCTCTGGGCCCTGTGGAGCAGCTCTAACTCGAGCCTGGCCCAATCTCCGTGTCTATGTGCTCATAAAGCCCACAGAGGACAAAGCCAGACCTGTCTCAACTGCAGGGGTACTGTTTTCCTGTTTAGATGCTCCATGGGCGCTGTGTTTACAAAGCTGGGAGTCAGGGCATAAACCCACATTTCACACAGCCGTGAGGAGAGATTTCAGCTCTTCCCCCTTTGTTGGACAGCCCCTGGGGCTCAGCTGTGGTTTCACCTCTGTGTGTGGGTCACCCACAAGTGTTTGCTCTTGAGGCTGCCCTGGAGCACACAAGCCTGCCCAGGGTGGTGGGGTGGAGGCTGTGGTGGAGGGGTGGGGTGGGGGTGGAGATGGCAGAGGGAGGCAGGTGTGCATGCCCATGTGGGTAGGAGCCCCTGGTAGTGCCTGCAGAGACAGTGCCCACAAGTGGGTGGGGAGGCTGCTCCGACTCACTCCATGAGCATTCCTGTTGTGGAACTCCTCACTCCTGACCACTCACACTCAGAGCCAACAGCAGTGCTCCCTTAGCCTATTCTCCGTACCCCACTTTCCAGCACCCGGCCCCCATCTGCCTCAGGAGACAGATGTCCCAGGTCTGGGCAGACGGCTCTGGCATGGGCCATCTGTGTAAATCTCACTCTGACCTGCCTGTTACAGACTGGTTGATGGGCTCTCCTCCAAGCCCCCGAAGCTGCCCTCTGTCCCAGCTAATCTTCCACAAGGGGGCTTCCCCAGATGTGGGACCATTTCTTCTTCAGCTCCCACCACGGGTGTTGGGCCAGTCCCGTTTCCTCTATTCTTTTTCTTTCATCCTATCTGGTTGTGCAGGGGTTTTTCTTGTCCTTTCAAGTATCCCGTGTCCTTGCTACTGTTCAGCAGGAGCTCTGTGAGAATTTTTCCATTGGTAGATGTGTTGTTGACGTGTTTGTGGGTTGAGCCGTGCTCCATGTACTCCTATTCTGCCATCTTGACTTAAAGGACCCATTTGAGATTATTATGTTTATGTGCCCAGGACTGGCACCGTTGCCGGAGCGTAGTCTATGGCGCCCTCTGGTGGAAAGAAATCAATATCAGCATCCCTAGTTCTTAAAATCAAGTATGTTTTCAAAAAAAGTTGGATTGAGTTCATGCAGTTGCCCCATGATTTGTAAGACTGTTGAAAGTTAGAAAGCAACCAGTTTTTTTGTTTCTTTTTTCTGCCAGTGTCCAGAAGGTCCCTTACTTTGGAATACTCGTTTCTTTTTCTATGTTGGTTTGTCTAGAATTCGAGACTTTCACAGAAAGTTGGCTGAGATACTCTCCCCTTTTAAAAATTTCATTGAAAATAATTCCCATCATCTCAAATAGCATAGTTTGAAATTTTAGCCTTATGATTTGTTTTGGTACATTAACCAACTATATAAAATCACTACCAATAAAAGAAATGCTTAATTAAATGGAATCTTGAGAAATTATCTTCGAGGAAACAAATAGAACAATGACAACAAAAGCATGTGCATTAGTGTTTGCAACCTCGATCTGCATCATGTTTTCCCACGTTCTCAATAATTGTTGGTTCGGGGTCTATCAATTAACAGTGGTTTCTTTTTTGAAAAAAAATTTTTTTAAATTAATTTGTTTATTTTAATTGGAGGCTAATTACTTTACAGTATTGTAGTGGTTTTTGCCAAACATTGACATGAATCAGCCATGGGTGCACCTGTGTTCCCCATCCTGAACCCCCTGCCCACCTCCCTCCCATCCCATCCTTCAGGGTCATCCCAGTGCACCAGCCCAGAGCACCCTGTCTCATGCATCGAGCCTGGACTGGCGATCCACTTCACATATGGTAATATACACGTTTCAATGCTACCCTCTCAAATCAGCCCCTCCTCGCCTTCTCCCACAGAGTCCAAAAGACTGTTCTATACATCTGTGTCTCTTTTGCTGTCTCACATATAGGGTCATCGTTACCATCTTTCTAAATTCCATATATATGCGTTAGTATACTGTATTGGTGTTTTTCTTTCTGACTTATTTCACTCTGTATAACAGACTCCAGTTTCATCCATCTCGTTAGAACTGATTCAAATGTATTCTTTTTAATGGCTGAGTAATACTCCATTGTGTATATGTACCACAGCTTTCTCATCCATTCATCTGCTGATGGACATCTAGGTTGCTTCCATGTCCTGGCTATTATAAACAGTGCTGCAGTGAACATTGGGGTACACGTGTCTCTTTCAATTCTGGTTTCCTCAGTGGGTATGCCCGGCAGTGGGATTGCTGGGTCATATGGCAGTTCTATGTCCAGTTTTTTAAGGAATCTCCACGCCAATTAACAGTGCTTTCTTTCTTTCATTTTTAAACTTTTATTTTCAGGAGCAAAGACATGCTTTAGAAAAACAGAATACTCATTTCTTCACTCAAAACCAGACATTTTTCTTTACAGAATGACACCTCTGAAACACAGTTAAAGAAAACATACCCCATACCCCTAGCTTAAGAGAAAATTATCTACTTTCTAAAATCTTTGAAGTTGATCAGAAACAATTCAGCAGAATATGACATCCTGAATCACCTCAGAAAGGCAAAGGACATCTTTGAAATTTTATGGTAATAAGGAAGTTTGACCAAACACACTTGGAAATATTTGAAGTCAATACTACAAAAAAAAAAAGCAGTTGCTTCCTAAACAAAAGTATTACTAAGAAAATATCAATAGGAAAATTCAGAATTGTCTTCAGGGTCTAGACAAACGACTTGAGATTGAGAGCGGTGCAGATCTTGAGGAAGGTGTCTCTGTGGGAGACAGCACCCAGGGCTGACAGTGCTGAGGGAGCACTGCTCAGTCCACCAGGATTCCTTTCAGTAAGACACCAGGCTGAATGTGTTTGAACAGGCAGACACGTAAGCCTCTCTCTGCAAGGGTGAATATGTATGCTGGCAGACACGGGCTCCATCTCCATTGTTTGTATGCCGGTGTGTGTGTGCATATTCCCAACCAATGTGAACGTGTTTGAGACTGTATAACACAGTGCAGAGAAGGCTGAGTAAAACTCAGCCTACAAGCTACAGTTTCACTCAACAGGCTATAGTTTTAGCTTGCTCATGAGCCCACCCTGCCAGGCTGCCATCATGCTAACCACAGGTCACACAAGGAAGTCTTATGCCACTAAACGTTCCAGTTTTACAGCTGGTTCCACTCTTACACATCCTGTTATCACCCGAGAATTCTTTGGTCATAATGTTGGCTGGCCCCTTTGGTTATAACACCGGTTTTCTCTCGGAACAAGAGAGTGGGATTATATGGTCGTGGAAATCCTGTCTCGACGGTGGATGATCAGTGTCATTTTATTCAATGAATCCGTCTTTTGGTTTTGTACCAATTTGTTCATTGTCACATTAAAGATTATTTATTGGGGAACTTCCTGTTTCCTTTAAGTTATGCTGCCTGAATAAAAATTATTCTACTTTACCTCCAAAAATCCATATAGATCATCTACAAAGGAGAAACAAAATTATAACCCATCATTACAACATCCTAAGGAGATTTAAAGAACTTACAGCTTTCAATTTACATGTGAGTACTTCACGGGCAGTACTTCCTCTTACAAAGGAAAGAGAAGGGTACAGAGGAAAAGCAATAGTTTTAGAGCAAGGTAACATCCTCTTCTCTGCCTCTCTTTCTCTCCCAGATCACTCTGGGGAGGCCACCTGCCATTGCTGGGAGGACACTCAAGCAGCCCTGTAAAGAAGCGAGGTCTCCAGCCAATACCAGGAGAGGAGAAGACTCCTGCCAAAGGCATATTAATGAGCTGCAGTCAAGGCTGCAGGAAACCTCAGGTCTCCCTGACGCCACTCCCACTTCGTGAAAGACCCTGCGCCAGAATAACCCAGGTAAGCCACTCTTGTATCCTTGACCCACCGGAATGGTAATTGAGATACATGTTTGTTGTTTTAAGTCATTAAGTTTTGAATAATTTGTTACGTAGAAATACACACCAAATACACGGCAGGTCAACTTGAAAGTGCATGTACTCAAAGGTATCAGTCTTGGGAGGTACTGCTTCTGGAAGGCAAAGCTGTGAGGGAGAGGCCTCTCCTCCAGGCTTGAAGATGAAAGGAAGCATGTTTATAAATGAAGGTTCTTATAGAAACACAGGAGAATTGTAGGATCTGCTCTTTGGTTTACAAAATTTAAATGTGCTTTGTCTCCTATATGTTACTCATTAGCAACCAACATTTATTCAAATTTCCCCTTTTTCTTTTTTTTTCCTATGTTATCATGACAAATAACATTTATGCAGTGTTCATAAATCCTTGTCCCCAACCCTTCCTTTCTTCAGAAATATTTTTAAAGAGGGAATGCGGGAGGAGCAAGATAGAAGTCTGGGATTAAGAGGTACAAACAATGATGTACAAACTAAATAAGCTATAAGAATACAGCACAGGGTATATAGCCAATAATTATAATAACTGTACATGGATATAATCTTCGCAAACTGTATACTGCCCTTCTTATATTCTTTGGAAGCGTGCTAATGGGAATTCCCTGGCAGTCTAGTGGTTATGACTCAGTGCTCTCACTGCTAGGCCTGGATTTGATCCCTGGTCAAGGAGATAAGATCCCACAAGCTGGATGGCCCAGCCGAAAATAAATGAAAAATTTTTTAAGAGGGAAGGGGTAGGGCAAGATAGAGGTATAAGTTTAAGAGATACAAACTACTGTGTATAAAATAAATAAGCTACAAGGATATATTGTACAGTGCAGGGAATATGGCCAATAATTATAATAACTGCAAATGGAGTAAGCTTTAAAAATTGTGAATTACTATGTTGTAAACCTCTATATCTCAGTTAAAATCACTGTCATATACTACATATAAGATTTACCCTCTGAACTATTTTAAGTATATGGTTCAGTGCTATTAAATACTTTCGTAGCATCATGCCCCCATCACATCTCCATAACTTTTTCATCAGATAAAGCTAAACCCTCAGCCTCTCGCCACCCCTGGAAACTGTCTCACTGTCTCTCTCTGTGATTTTGGCTGACCTGTGTGCCTCATACAAGCCGAATGATACGGTATGAGATCTCTAGTCTTTCCCACTCTGTTGTTCTCCTGTTTCTTTGCATTGTTCATTTAGGAAGGGCTTCTCATCTCTCCTTGCTATTCTCTGAAACTCTGCATTCAGTTTGGTATGTCTTTCCCTTTCCTCATTGCCCTTCACTTCTCTTCTTTCCTCAGCTATTTGTAAAGCCTCCTCAGACAACCACTTTGCCTTCTTGCATTTCTTTTTCTTGGGGATGGTTTTGATCACTGCCTCCTATACAAAGTTACGAAGCTCCATCCATAAGTTCTTCAGGCCCTCTGTCTACCAGATCTAAATCCTTGAGTGTGTTTGTCACCACCACTGAATAATCATTAGGAATTTGATTTAGCTCATACATGAAAGGCTTGGTGGTTTTCTCTACTTTCTTCAAGTTAAGCCTGTATTTTCCAATAAGGAGCTGATGATCTGAGCCACAGTCAGATCCAAGTTTTGTTTTTGCTGACTTAATAGAGCTCTTCCATCTTTGGCTGCAAACAACGTAATCAATCTGATCGCAGTATTGACCATCTGGTGATGTCCACGTGCAGTCATCTCTGGTTGTTGGAAAAGGGTGTTTGCTATGTCCAGTGTGCTCTCTTGACAAAACTCAACTTTGCTTCATTTTGTACTCCAAGGCCAAAATCGCCTATTATTCTGGGTATCTCTTGACTTTCTTATAGCTCAGTTGGTAAAGAATCCGCCTGCAATGCAGGAGACCCTGGTTCAATTCCTGGGTCGGGAAGATCCCCTGGAGAAGGGATAGGCTACCCACTCCAGTATTCTTGGACTTCCCTTGTAGCGCAGCTGGTAAAGAATCTGCCTGCAATGCGGGAGGCCTGGGTTCAATCCCTGGGTTTGGAAGATCCCCTGGACAAGGGAAAGGCTACCCACTCTAGTATTCTGGCCTGGAGAATTCCACAGTCCATGGGGTCGCAAAGAGTCGGACATGACTGAGCGACTTTCACTCCCTTGACTTTCTACTTTTGCATTCCAATCTCTTATAATGAAAAGGACATCGGTTTTTTTTTCTTTTTTTTTGGTGTTAGTTCTAGAAGGTCTTTAAGTCTTCATAGAACCAGTCAACTTTAGCTTCTTCAGCATCAGTGGTAGGGGCATAGACTTGGAATACCGTGATTTGAATGGTTTGCCTTGGAAACAAACAGATCATTCTGTTGTTTTTGAGGTTGCATCCAAGTAATAGCATTTCAGACTCCTTCGTTGACTGTTAGGGCTGTTACATTCCTTCTAAGGGATTCTTGCCCACAGTAGTAGATATAATGCTAAATTAAATACACCCATTCCCATCCATTTTAGTTCACTGGTTCCTAACATGTTATGTTCAGTCTTGCCGTCTCCTGCTTGACCACGTCCAATGTAGCTTGATTCATAGAACTAACATTCCAGGTTCCTATGCAATATTGCTCTTTGTATCATCCGACTTTACTTTCACCACCAGACACATCCACAACTGAGCATCATTTTCACTTTGGCCTGACCACTTCATTCTGTAGATATTAGTGACTGCCTTCTCCTCTTTCCCAGTAGCATATGGGACAGCTTCCAACCTGGGGGACTCATCTTCCAGTGTCATAGCTTTTTGCCTGCTCATACTGTCCATGGAGTTCTCCAGGCAATTATGCTGGAGTGGGTTGCCATTTCCTTCTCCAGTGGACTGCATGTTGTCAGCACTCTTCACGATGACCCGTTTGTCTTGGGAGGCTCTGCATGGCATGCCTCATAGCTACACTGAGTTACACAAGCCCCTTTGCCATGACAAGGCTGTGAGCCTTGAAGGGGTTACGTGTACCTATGCTCTTTCAAATTCTTGTCTCATTTAGGTTCTTAAAGAATATTGAGCAGAGTTCCCTATGCTATACAGTAGGTCCCTGTTGCTTTTCTATTTTAAATATAGCAGCGTGTACTTGTCAGTTCTGAACTCCAGTCTGTCCCTCCCCCTGCACTTCTACCCTGGCAACCATAAGCTGGTTCTCTTAGTCTGTGAGTCTGTTTCAGTTTTGTAAATAAGTACATTTGTATCATTTTTTAAAGATTCTCTATATAAGTGATATCATATGCTATTTGTCTTTGTCTGGATTACTTCACTTTACTATGATAATCTCCAGGTCCATCCTCATTGCTGTAAATGGCATTACATCATTCTACTTAATGGCTGAGTAATATTTCATCGTATGTATGTACCATATCTTTTTTATCCATTCATCTACGGATGGACATTTAGGTTGCTTCCATGTCTTGGCTATTGTGAACAGTGCTTCAGTGAACACTGGGGTGCATGTATCCTTTAAAACCATGATTTTCTCTGGATATATACCCAGGAGTGATTGCTGGATCATATGGTAGCTCTGGTTTTCATTTCTTATGGAATGTTCATACTGGTCACCACAGTGACTGTATCACTTTACACCCCCACCAATGGTGTAGGAGGGATCTCTGTACATCACATCCTGTCTACCGTTTACTATTTGTAGACTTTTTGATGATGGGCATATTGACTGGTATGAGGTGATATCTCATTGCAGTTTTGATTTACATTTCTCTAATAATTAGAAATGTTGAGTGTCTTTTCATGTGCTTTTTGGCCATCTGTATGTCTCTTTTGGAGAAATGTCTATTTAGGTCTTCTGCCTATTTTTTTTGTTTGTCTGTTTGTTTTGTTTCTTTTGTTTGTTTGTTATTGAATCACATGAGCTCTTTGTACATTTTGAAGATTAATCCCTTGTTGGTCTCATTGTTCCCAGGTATTTTCTCCCATCATTCTGTGGGTTGTCTTTTCAACTTGTTTATGGTTTCTTTTGGTATGCAAAAGCTTTTAAGTTTAATTAGGCCATTTGTTTATTTTCATTGTCATTACTCTATGAGACAGATCACAAAAGATATAGCTGTGATTTATGTCAGGGAGAGTTCAGCCTATTTTTCCCTCTTGAGTTTTATAGTATATGTTCTTACATTTAGGTCTTTAAGCTATTTTATTTTAAAGTATGGTATTAAGGGATGTTTAAATTTCATTTGTTTACATGTAGTTGTTCAGTTTTCCAAGCCTCATTTACTTAAGAAACTGCCTTTATTCCATTGTATAATCTTGCATCCTTTGTTGTAGATTAGTTGACCATAGGTTTGTGGGCTTATTTCCGGACTTTCTGTACTGTTCCATTGATCTATGTTTCTGTTTTTATGCTAGTACCGTGCTGTTTTGATGACTGTAGCTTTGTAGTATAGTCTGAAGTGAAGGAGCCTGCTTCCTCCAGCTCTATTTTTCTTTCTTAAGATTGGAAAAATTGGATTTGGCTTGCGAGTATTTTGTTGACCATCTTTTCATCTATGTTCATCAATGATACTGGCTTGTAATTTTCTTTTTTTGTGATATCTTTTACTGGTTTTGGTTTCAGGGTGATGGAGCCCTCATAGAATAAGTTTGAGATTATTCCTTTATCTGTGATTTTTGTGAATTGTTTCAGAAAGATCAGTGTTAATTCTTCTCTAAACATTTCATAGCATTTGCCTGTGAAGCAGTCTGGTCCTGAAATTTTATTTGTTTGAAGTTTTAAAATCACAGTTTTATTTTCAGTACTTGTGATTGGTCTAGTCATATTTCCTGTTTCTTCCTGGTGTAGTCTTAAGATAGTGTAACTTTCTGAGAATTTGTTCATTTATTCCAGATTGTCCATTTGATTGGCATACAGTTACTTGTAATAGTCTCTTGTTACTCTTTGTGTTTCTGTGGTGTATGCTGTAACTTCTTCCGTTTCATTTCTAACTTTGTTGATTGGAGCTCTTTTCTGTATTTTGTTGATGAGTTTGCTAAAGGTTTATTAATTTTGTTTATCTTTACAAAGAACCATGTTTTCATTTCATTAATCTTTTCTGTTGTCTTCTGCATCTCTATTTCATTTATTTCTGCTCTGATCTTTATGATTTCTACTACCTTTGGGTTTTGCTTGTTCTTTCTTTAGTTTGTTTAGGTGTAAGCTTAGGTAGTTTATTTGAGATTTTTCTTGTTTTCTGAGGTTAGCTTGCATCACTATAAAATTCCCTTTCAACTGCTTCTGATGCATGCTGTAGGTTTTGGGTTCTCACTATAAACTTGTTTTCATTGTCATTTGTCTGTGTATTTTTTGATTTCCTCTTTGATTTCTTCAGTGATCCATTGGTTGTTTAGTTGCATATTGTTTAGCCTTCATGTGTTTGTGGCTTTTACTGTTTTTAATTTTTTCTTGTAGTTGATTTCTAATCTCACAGGCATGCAGTCAGAAAAGATGCTTAATATGAGTTCAGCTTTCTTAAATTTACAAGGCTTGCTTTGTGACCTAGAATGTGGTTGATCCTGGAGAAGGTTCCATGTGCACTTAAGAAAAATGTGTATTCTGCTGCTTTTGGATGAAATGCTTTATAAATATCAGTTAAGTCTATCTGGTCTAGTGTGTCATTTAAGGACTGTACTTCCTTGTTGATTATCTGATCTGTCCATTGGTATAAGTGGGGTATTAAAGTCTCTCATTATTATTGTGTTTCAGTATTTATTTCTCCTTTTACAGTTGTTAGTATTTGCCTTTTATATTGAGATGCTCCTATGTTGGGGGCATAACTGTTTACAACTGTGATATCTTCTTCTAGAATTGATTCCTTGACATTATGTAATGTCCTTCCTTGTCTCTTATAAGAGTCTTTATTTTAAAGTCCATTATGTCTGAGATGAATATTGCTACTCCTACTTTCTTTTAATTTCCATTTGAATGGAATGTATTTTTCCATCCCCCTACTTTCATTTAGTATGTGTCCTTTGGTCTGAAATGGGTTTCTTATAGATGGCATATGTATGTGTCTTGTTTTTGTATCTATTCATCCAATCTAGGTCTTTGGTTGGAGCGTTTACTCCATTTACATTTAAGGTAATTATCAATATGTATGTTCTCATTGCTATTGGTCGATTGTTTTAGATTTGGTTTTGTAGATGTTTCTTTTTCCCTTCCTCTTTTATTCTCTTCTTTTTTAGTTTGATGACTAACTTTAGTGTTCTGTTTGGACTCATTTTTCTTTTTTGTGTTTGTATCTATTGTAGATTTTCAATTTGTGGTTCCCATGAGGTTTTGCTATAGCATTATATATACAGAGAAGATTGTTTTCAGTTGCTGGTCTTTTAATTTCAAATGCATTTCTGATATCCTGCATTTGTACTTGCCTCTTCTCACAGTTTCCGGTTTTGATATCATAATTGTGTGCAGACAATTTCCTACTTTTACTGTTTTTTACCTTTGCCAGTAAATTTTCCCATTTGTAATTTGCTTGTTTGTAGTTACATAGCCTTTTCTATTCCACTTAGAGAAGTTCCTTTAACATTTGTTTCAAAGTGGTGCTGAATTCTCTTAGCTTTTGCTTGTCTGTAAAGCTTTTGATTTCTCCATCAACTCTGAACAAGAGCTTTGCTGGGTAGAGTATCATTGGTTGTAAGTTTGTCCCTTTCTTCATTTTAAATATATCATGCCAGTCCCTTCTGACCTGCGGAGATTCTGCTGAGAAATTAGATGATAACCTTATGGGAATTCCCTTGTACATTATTTGTTGCTTTTCTCTTGTTACTTTTAATATTTTTCTTTATTTTTAATCTTTGTCAATGTGTTTATTATGTGTTTTGGCATATTCTTCCTTGCATTTATCCTGCCTGTGACTCTCTGTGCTTCCTGGACTTGGGTGACTGTTTAATTTCTCATGTTAAGGAAGTTTTCAGCTATTATCTCTTCAAATATTTTTTCAAGTCCCTTCTTCTTTTTTCCTTCTGATACTCCTATAATGCAAATGTTGTCACATTTAAAGTTGTTCCAGTGATCTCTTAACCTCCCTTTATTTCACTTCATTCTTTTTTTTTTTTTTTTAATTGTGTTTTAGGGTAGTAATTTCCACCATTTTGTCTTGTAGCTCACTTTTTTGTTCTTCTGCCTCACTTATTCTGCTATTGATGCCTTCTAGTGATTTTTGTTTTTAAATTTTAGGTATTACATTGTTCATCTTTTTTTGTTTGTTCTTTAGTTCTTCTAGGTCTTTGTTAAACATTTCTTATATATTCTTGATCTGTCCCTCCATTCTTTTTCCAATATCATGGATCATCTTTACTATTATTACTCTAATTCTTTTCCAAGTCAACTATCTATCTCCACTTTAGTTATTCTTCTGGGATTTTATTTTGTTCCTTCACCCAAGACATGTTTCTCTGCTACCTCATTGTGTGTAACTTTCTGTGGTTGCAGTTTCAGCTCCACTGGCTGCAGGGTTGTAGCTCTTCTGGCATCTGCTGTCTGCCCCCTGGTGGATGAGGCTTCCTGGTAGAAGGGACTGTCACTTTCCCGCTAGTATGTGGAGCTGGATCTTGTCCTTCTGGTGGGCAGAGCCATGGCAAGCAGTTTATTTAGAGATGGCTATGGACTGAGAAAGACTTTAAGCAACCTGTCTTTGGTGAGCAGGGCTGTGTTCCTGCTCTATTGGTTGTTTGGCCTGAGGTGTCCCAGCGCTGGAATCTACAGACTTTTGTGTGGGGTGAGGTCTTGGTAAGAAAATGGCAGCCTCTTATAGAGTCTGTGCCAAGGTACACTCACCAGAACAACCCCTGCCTGTGTCTTTGTCCCTGTAGTAAGCTACAGTTGCCCTCCACCTCCATAAGAGACCCTCTAACACTAAGAGGTAAGTTCAGCTATTTCTTACAAGGTCACTACTTTTACCTCCTGGGTCCTGTTGTGCACAAGACCTTGTGGGCACCCTCCAAGATTTGAGTTTCTGTTTCCCCAAGGCCTGTGGAATTCCTGCAATCAAACCTCACTGGCCTTCAAAGCCAGTCTCTATGGAGGGCCTCCTCCCATTGCCAGACCCTTAGGCTGGGGAGCTCTTTGTGGGGCTTAGAACTCTCACTCCTGTGGGAGAACTTGTGTGGTTCACTTGCCCTCCAGTTTGTTGGTTGCTCACATGGCATGCATGCGATTTGATTTAATCCTGATTGCACCCCTACAACTGTCTCCTTGTGCCTTCTTCTTTGTCTTGGATATAGGCATCATTTTTGGTAGGTTTCAATGTTCTGGTGGTGGTGGTGATTATTTAGCAGTTAGTTCTAATTTTGGTGTTTCTATAAGAAGGGGTGAGCTATGTTCTTCTACCCTACCATCTTGCCTCTTCCTTGCTTAATTCTTGATTATCTGTTGATAACAAGATATCTTGTGTTGCTGGACCTCAACACATAGCATCATCCCTTTCAAGCATGGATAACAGAGTTGTTTGTGAAGATTTATTAAAAAGTATTGTCCCTTACCACATCCTTAAAATATGTTAGAATCTCCTATAGTTATTCTGATGATCAGCTCTTGATTCATAATATTGTTCTCAATAATTCAATTTTCTCTCTGTCCTTGCCCTCTGCCTTCATTTATCCTTTTATTCTCCAACTTATTAACTTTGAACTACATACAAAGCATCATGCTAGAAACTGGGGGTGAGACAATGTATAAGACTAGGCCCTTTTGGAGGTTCTAAACTTATCAGGACTGCCCCTGCCTCTAGACAGCCCTTCTTGAATGCTTCTATCACCATTAGCTTTTACATTCCATTTCCTTGCTCAGAATCAAGAATATTATCCTTGATTCTCCTCCAGTAGCTTGGACTCACCTTGACACTGAACTTAGTGCATTGCACTGAAATGTTTTGCAATTCTGTTTCTTCTTCTCTACTGTGAGCTCTTCAAGCCCACAAATGTTATTCATTGTTGTTTGCTCAATAATTTTGCAACTAAGGGGTAAAGAGAGAGCAAGAGGGGAAGCTAGGAAAGCACATGGACCACCTGAATGTCACTGACATTGTCCTTAAGCATGACCTTCTGCAGTATTATATATTTATGATGTAGGCATTCTCATATTTAATTCTCCCAACAGCCTTGAGTTATATAGATACACTAACATTTCCATTTTAAAGACCAGTGTTCAAGGGGGAGCAGCATCTTGCCCAAGATCATCCTTTCTTTTCCTAAGTAGAGCATTTGGAATCTAAACTCAAGAGAACTCAATGAGAAAAGGACTTTTGTATACACGACTGCTGGAGTGTGTGTTCAAGTGTGTCTAGACGTTCCACTTCATGGAAACTTCTTGAAGGCAGAAATAATATTTGTTTCATGATTTCTACTAAAAAGTCAGTGCTTAACAAAGGTATCATCAGGGAAGAATACATTCTTAAAGGGACTGTTCAAATCTGTTTCTTTTGATTTGGGGCATTAAAGGTCTCTGTAGTACTGCTAGAAATCTTCCATCAAGGTTATTCTCCGTGTTCTTGTGGATGACTTTGAAATTTAAATTTTTCTGTCATCTTCTGGAATGAATGCTGAGGTTAAAAAGGCATATTTCATTTTCCCCCCTTTTCCCCATGGCTCCCAAAGTCTCCTTTTTCTCACCATTGTCCTTTCCCTTGCCTATGATATATCTGATAAATGTTTCCCTTGTATCTTCAGCTGGCCCTCTTCCTCTCATTTCTCAGTTCTTTATATTTCTAAAGCTGCATTTTCCCCATGGAACTCATGCCAAATATAATTGCCCTGCACCATTTGGGAAAGGATTAGATTTGTTTCATAGGTTGTTTCTTTAGCCTTAATAAGTACTGACACTTATTAGCTGGCCACAATTTTCTTCTCCCCTCTGTGGGTTGCATTGCCTTGCTTGTTAATGTGTAAATCATAGGGTTCTTTAATTACATACTATTGGCTTTTCCTTTCCCCTCAGAGTTAGCTGGAAAATTAGCCCAGGGCTGGGACTCTGATAGAAATATCTAGCTGGTTTCTTTGCACACTTTTGGGGATGCTGCTGGCTCAAAGTAAATTGACTTCAGTGTATGCCTGTGTGTCTGTGTGTGGTTTGCCGCTCTAAACATTTGGTTTGTTCTGAGGTTAAGAACATGCTGGCCTGTGTATAAGGAGAAAACATAGATCAGGGACATTAGCCTTCCAAACTTGAAACTATACATTCAAATGAATGAATCAAATATTGATAAACATTATAGTTATCTTGCCACTTCTCATTAACGTCACCCTACATCTCCTCACAATCTCTCTTGATATTCCCAATCTCGTGTTTCTAGGAAAAGACTGGAAAGTTTCCACTTGATCATAAATTGACTTTATTTGAATTGACTGATAGTAGTTATTTGAACCAGTCTGTGTGTGGAAAAACACTATGTAAAGCCAATTATAATTCAGGTTTGTTTTTTTTTTTTAATTTCTTCTCATGAATGAGAAGCCCAAATATATTGTGTCTGTGTACTGGCACCTCAAAGTGTAGCCCTGGGACCAGCAGCATTGACGTAAGAGTCTCTGGCTATCCTTGACCCACTCTCCAGTCTAGACCCACTGAACAGTGTACAGATGTATGTTCTATCAACAGTGCCTGGTGGTCGTTTCCAGTCTTCAAATCCTCTTGGCCCAGGTGCTTGTACTCTTCCCAACGGAGGTTCCAAACAATGGGAGGGCAAGAGAAGCCATCCCCACTGGCTGGCAGCATTCCTAACCCACGTGACTGTGACAGGTACATAGTAAAGTGGTTGCTCTAGGCCACTCATTTTAAGGTGGTTTGTTTTACAACAATAGTAACCAAAACCAAGTTCTCTCTTTTGTGTTTGCACTCATTTTCCCACTGCCCAGCATTCGTCTCCGATATACATTATGTTCCAAAACAGTTGTTTAAAATACACAGAATCTTTTTTTTTTTTTTTTACTGAAGTATAGTCGACTTACATGTTGTGTTTATTACTCCCATGCAACAAAGTGATTTGGTTATACATATGTAAGTTCCTTTAAAAAAATATTCTTTTCCATTATGGTTTATCATAAGATATTGAATATGGTTCTCTGTGCCATACAGTAGGACCTTGTTGTTTATCCATCCTGTATATAAAAGCTACATCTGCTACTCCCAACCTCCTACTCCACCCCTACCCCTAGACAATCACCAGTCTATACTCTGTGTCTGTGATTCGGTTTCTGTTTCACGGATAGGTTCATTTGTATATATTTTAGATTCTACATATAAGTGATTTCATATGGTACTTGTCTTTCTCTTTCTGACTTACGTCACTTAGTATGGTAATCACTAACTGCATACATGTTCCTGAAAATGACATTATTTTACTATAATTAGTAGTATTCCATTGTAGGTCCCACATCTTTATCCATTCACCTGTAGGTTGTTTCCATGTCTTGGCCATGGTGAATAGTGATATTATGAACATAGAGGGGATGTGTCTTTATGAATTATAGTTTTGTCTGGATGTATGCCCTGGAATGGGACTGCTAGATCATATGGTAATTCTATGTTTTGTTCAGAATAGGAGCTTAAATTCCATTGAATTCAGAGTTCCCCTAGATGTAATGTTTTCCATAGAACTGTATTTGCATGATATCTGTACTGTTACTATTTTCTTTTAACTCTCTTCACTACATAGCCTTAAGTGATGCTAGCTATGATTTCAGAATTTTGATGTATAGTTTGATTTTTCAAATATCATGAATAATGATACATGTGAAAATGAAACATACTTATCTATGTACCACAAAATAATAAACTGCTTTCTACCCATGTTACCTGTGTCCCAGTTTGGAAAACAATGGTACGGTGGAAACTTTTATGGGAGAGAGAACTCCCCCTGGTCATAGACTAATTGTGTTTTTGTTTCTTCTCATTTCTAAGCTTAAAGAATGGAATCTATTCCACTGTTTGCCAGCTTGTTCTGGTTGGTTGTCTCTCCAGAAACAGTCATTTACTTTGACACTTTGTCCAAATTTCTGCAGGTTACTCATCTTATTTCTACTAACTAAATTTTATACCTTGCACATCTCCAACATAATAGAATTCATCTCTGATGATAACTGCTCCCTCCAAGTCTTGTGTTTACACAATCCATCCCTGCCTAGGTCCAATAAGAAGGAAATACAGCAAAAGTGACCAGTGAACCAAATTTTGGTATATATGAACAATGGTGTGGAGAACATATTAAATGATATTGTAATATCAGGCTACTCAGAGTGTGGTCTGGGGACATGTACCATTTGATAAGTTGTTTATTATTGGCCTATCATAAGTACAAAATGTGAGAATCAGGATTTTAAAACTTTCATAGTAATTTGAGGATAATTTAATACCAGTTGAATTAAAACTTTAAAATTGGCATTTGCATTTTATGTGTTCTTTTAATTTTATTTCTTCTAGTAAGAAGCCTTTCTTGTGTTTTTAAAAATACTGGTTTGCAAAAGACTAAATTTTTGTAAAAAATGAAAAATTTGATTCTTTACCACAGATAATTTGATGAGTACTTGTATAAAAAACTAAATAGAGTACAAAATGTTGCTTTAAATGTAACTCGGAAAAATAGTATTACATTTCTAAAGTTATATATGAGTTTGTTTTTTTTTAAGTAGAAGGGACATAGAGAAAGCATATCATAACCAGAAAAACAGTAAAGAAAGAGGTGGAAATATTCCTTTTCCTACTCTGGACTTTTTCTTTTTGCTCTCCAAACTCTGTCAGAATTTCTGCACTTATAAGTGCAAACACCATAGTCTCTCAACAACTTTTACAAATTGTTTTTGACTGGATTCATTTTATTAGAGGGTTTTTGAGTGAATTCAATGTTGTCAGAACATCATATTTTTACACATTTAGACAAAGCATTAGAAGGCTTAACACAGAGTGGGAAACTCATTTTGCCATGCCTTCATCCTAAATTACCTAAATTTCAGCTTAACAGATGCAATAAGAGAGTTACTGCCAAAAGTCTCTTGTCTGCCTTCAGTAACATCCAGAGTGATTCTCAGAGATCAAATAGACTCATTGGCTACTCAGGCATAGAAACACAGGCACACATAGTTGATATTCTGCTTTGTAGCTGTTACCAATATGATGTAACATAGCTAAAGGAATGATGGAATTTGATGCCAAATTTGAAGTTTGAGCTTGAATGTCAATTCATCTGCTGCTTCTACATTCATGACTGTTTTAAGAATGAGATATTAGTAAGGATCTGAAGACAGTCTTTATCTCCTATATAGGGTATAAAAGTAATCCATAAGATTTTGTTTAAAGAAAATTATAAATGGAGTCTAATAGAGCAAACTAATCTCCATTATATATGCTACTCCATTAATTAGGAAACTAATCCTCATTAAATATGCATTAAGGCCTGAATATTGTATTAAGGTCTACTTGTGGTTGAGATCCATGAATGTAATTATTAGCTTAAGGATAAATTTCCAACAAAAGTAAGACTTTCCTCTCAAAGTCACCACTCACTTTGCAGTATTAAATAGCATCATTCTGACTCTTCTTCTTTTTTAATTTAATGAATTTGGTTTTTATTGAACTTTTTGTTTTTTGGCTGCCATCATGGAGCATCCAGGATGCTATTTCCCTGAGCAGGGAACTAACCTGAGCCTCCTGCGATGGAAATCCAGAGTCCCAATCCCTGGGGGGAAGTCCGTGTTATGTCTTCTTGAAACTCATTTCTCTCTTATTGTCTTACTACCTGTTTTTCCATCTAGCTACACATAATTTCTTCTCCACTTCCTTTACTGAAATTCTTTTAGTCTGGCCCGACTTTGAGTGTGTGACCGCTGTTCTTTCTTTGCCCACTTTTGTGTTCATTAGTCATCCTCTCCTGAGCCATCTCATCCACTGCTATGCTCTTAACTGTCAACTGTCTCCTCTTGACTTACCCCTGTACTACCTTCAGCTGTGATATATTCTCAGGTTTTGAGCTGTGGACATATATTAATGTGCTTAACATATATTGCGTTTTGGTGGGTTTTTTTAATAACAAATTGAAGATTTTTGGCAATCTTGATTACAGCAAGTTTATCAGCTCCATTTTTTCAAAGTGTCTCTGTGTCACATTTTAACAATAATTTTTACAAGAATTCCATTTTTTCATTATTATTATGTTAGCTATGGTGATCTGAGATCAGTGATCTTTGATGTTACTATTGTAGTTCATTTGGACACACAATCCCTTCCATACAAGATGGTAAACTTCAAAAGTTGCATGTGTTCTGTTTCACCAGCCAGCCGTTTCCCCATCTCTCAAACTTTTCTTGAGCTTCCCTAGTCCCTGACACAGAACAATAATAAAATTAGGCTAGTTAATAATCACACAAAACCTCTAAGAGCACCAGTGAAAGAAAAAGTTGTATGTCTCTCATTTTAAATCAAAAGCTAGAAATGATAAAGCTTAGTGAGGAAGGTTGATTGAAAGCCATAACAGACTGAAAGGTAGGCCTCTTGGGCCAAGCAGTCAGCCAAATTGTAAATGCAAAGGAAAGGTTCTTGAGGGAAGTTAAAAGTGCTACTTGGGGAACACAGGCATGATAAGAAAGCCAAACAACCTTATTGCTGATATGGAAAGTTTTAGTGGTCTAAACAGAAGATCAAGCCATCAACAACATTCCTCAAGCAATCTACAACATTCCCTAAGCCCAAATCTAATCCAGAGGCAGATCCTAAGCCTCTTCAAATCTAGGAAGGCTGAGAGAAGTGAGGAAGCTACAGAAGAGAAGTCTGAAGCCTGCGGAGGTTGGTTCATGAGATTTAAGGAAAGAAGCTGTCTCCTTAACATCAAAGTGCAAGGTGAACAGCAAGTGATGTTTAAGCTGAGCATTCAAGCTCAGACTTCAAATTTGGCATCAAATCTCATCATTCTTTTAGCCATGTTACATGATATTTGTAACAGTAGAATATCAATTATGTATGAGTGTGTTTTATTACTTTAATTATATTGTGCCACTCTCTTCTGGCCTGCAGAGTTTCTCCTAAAAAATCAGCTAATAATGTTATGGGAGTTCCCTTGAATGCTACTTGTTGCTTTTCTCTTTTGCTTTTGGTATTTTTTTCTTTGCTTTTAATTTTTATCGATTTGATTACTGTGTGTCTCTGTGTGTTCTTCCTTGGGTTTATCCTGCCTGGGACTCTTTGTGTTTCCTGGACTGGGTAACTATTTCCTTTCCTACATTAGGAAAGTTTTCAGCTAATTATCTCTTCAAATGTTTTCTCCAGTCTTTCCTCTCTCTCTTCTCCTTCTGGGACCCATATAATATGAATATTGGTGTAGTTAATGTCCCAAAGGTCTCTTCAATGCTCTTCATTTCTTATCATTTTTTTCTTTATTCTCTTTCATGGCAGTGATTTTTACTATTCTGTCCTCCAGTTCACTTTTGCAATCTTTCGTGTCATTTATTCTGCTATTGATTCTCTCTAGTACATTTTAAAATTTGTTATTTTATTGCTCATCTGTTTTTCTTCAGTTCTTCTATGTCTTTGCTAAGCAATTCTTTTATCTTCTGAAACTGTACCTCCATTGTTCTTCTGAGATTTTGGATCATCTTTACTATCATTATTCTGAATTCTTTTTCAGATAGATTGCCTATGTCCAATTCCCTTAGTTATTCTTCTGGGGTTTTATCTTTTTCCTTAATCTCAGATATTTTCCTCTGCCAGCTAACTTTCAGTGATTGCAATTTCCATTCCTTAGGTTGCAGGGTTGTAGTCCTTGTTTCTGCTCTCTGCCCCATGGTGGATGCAGCTGTTTAAGAGACTTGTACAAGCTTGCTGGTGGGAAGGACTGGTTCCTCCCCACTGGTGATTGGAGCTGGGTTTTGTCCCTTTGGTAGGCAGGGCTATGTCAAGGGGTGTGTTCAGTGGGCAGCTGTGAGCTCATGAGGACTTTAAGCAACCTCTCTGCTATGTTTCTGCCCTGGTTGGATGTTTGGCCTGAGGTGACACAGCATTGGAGCTTATACGCTGTTGGGATGAGTCTGATCTTGGTGAGAAAATGGTGGCTTCTAAGAATACCCCAGAACTCTTGCAGCCAGTGTCTTTGTCCCCACAGTGAGCTGCAGCTGTGCTTGCCGCCCCCCGCACCCCCACCCCACCCCCACCACCACCTTGCAAGAAAACCTCCTATACCAGCAGGTAGGTCTGACCCAGGCCCAGGCGCTTATGAAGCCACTGCTTTCCTCCCTGGTTCCTGATGTATATGAGACTTTGTGTGTGCCCTTCAAAAGTGGAGTTTCTCTTTTCCTAATTCCTGCAATCAAATCCTACTGACCTTCAAAGCCAGATTCTCTGAGGGCTTCTCTTTCCATTGCCAGACACTCAGCCTCGGAAGCCTGATGTAGAGCTCAGAACTTTCACTCTTTTTGAAAAGCCTCTGCAATGTAATTCTTTTCCAGTTTGTGGATCACCAGGGGGATATGGGATTTGATTTTATCATGATTGTGCCCCTCCTACTGTCTCACTGCAGTTTCTTCTTTGTCTTTGAATGTGGGGTAACTTTTTTGGCAGGTTCCAGTGGGGTTTTTGTTGTTATTGTTGCTGCTGGCTGTTCACTGGTTAGTTGTGATTTTGATGTTTCCATAAGAGGTGTGGTCATGTCCTTCTATTCTGCCGTCTTTAGGAGTTACTCTTGTTATGTGTGAAGAAAGTGGTTTCTTGAGATGGAAGTTACTCCTTGTGAAGACGCTATGAAGATTGTTGAAATGGCAACATAGGATTTACACTACTATCAGCTGCTACTAGAGTTCCACCCATTTCAGAATGGCATATTCCATCCTTCTTGCTGTCAAAAGTTAAATACCCCTGGATGATTTGAAAAAAGGGCAATGGTAAAATATATGACTTCTCTGTGAAATGTATGAAGTTGGAAGAGGTAGCAGTGAAGGGTCTGGAATGTCCATCCTGTGTGTGGATGAGAGAAGATATGATTGCATTCAGACCAGGTAGTCTCTCCATCCACTTTGCATCAAGTCATGGAAGGGTTAAGTGTATTGCTCACAAAATCTCTTGATCTTATTTCATGCTAAAATCTTATCATATCATATTCTATGAAATCCTTCTTGATGAGAAGTGTCTACTCTATCTTTGTAACATTAAAATATTTACAGAGTGTCCATGGACTGCATACTGTTCAATGAAATAGTCAATGAAAAGTTATGCCTATCTATCTGGTAGATAGGGCTTTTCCTTCCAGAACAAATCACAGAGATGATGGAAATAGCAAGTTATTTCTGGGATGGAAAATGTGACTTGTGGCCAAGGTGATTAGAATGAATGTTCAAATACCCTTTTCTATAGAAATCACAGAATCTCAGGCCAAATGAGGTGAACTTTTGAAAAAAAAAAAAAAAACTGAAAAAGAGTTGCCTTCCATATTGTTATTTCCCAAAGCCTCTGAAGAAAAAAATAACCTTAAAACCAAAGGTTAAAATCAAACTTGTTTTTTTTTTTTTTTTTTTTTACAAAAGCTATTTACTTGGCTGCACCAGGTCGTGGTTGTGGTGCACAAGATCTTTAGTTTTGGCACATGAACTCTTAGTTGCGGCATGTGGGATCAAGTTCCCTGACCAGGGATCCAATCCAGGCCCCCTGCACTGGGAGCTCGGAGTCCTAGCCACTGGACCACAAGGGAAGTCCCACAGGGTTTGAAGATTTGAAGCTGCTTTTAAAAGCACACTTTAGCCTCTGAAAGATGTAGGTGCGTGGCTGGGTTGCCCACGTTCCAAGCCTCATCTGGAAAATGGAGCCATGACGGTACTGGCCTGAGAGCATGTGTGTGAGGCTGTGTGAACTCAAGTGTGGGGGCCCCTGGCAGTTTCCGGCACATGGTGAAGGCTCAGCTTAGGTAGTGGTGGCCTTTGTTATGATACCCATCCCTCACATTATGCTTCTGTTCTGAATCTAGGATTTGGATTTGGAATCCACTGGCGACCAGCACAGCAGTTCCACCAGGTGACTGCTTTGTCACAGGGGTGACCTGCAGCTTCCTAAAGGCAGGAGAAAGAGCCCGGGGGAGAAGACTGCTCCCTCTCTTTCTAAGGATTTAAACAAAAAGATGGCCTTTTGATAGCTTAGAGAGATTATCATTATTATTGAAAATGACTCTCCTTTATAAAAAAAAAACCCAGAAATAATTAAACGTTGTGAGATTAACTCTGAGCTATATTAATTTTCACTTTACTAATTTTGGACTGCAGCTAAACATTCTCTTTGTCAGCATCCCTTTAAAGAAAGCATTATTGGTAGACGTTGGGCATGTCTTAGAGTTAGAAGCTGATGATCTCTGAATTCTTATGCATAAAAATGAGAAAGAATGTATGAGGTCCTGGGGAGACCTAAGTGGTTCATACCCCCAAAACTCCTAAACAGGCTCCTTTGTCTGAGCACAGTGGTCCCTCTTCTCTCACATTTTGTTACCAGGGAGGGTTCTTTTTTTGGATAAATTTTGTAGGAAGCCAATTAAATATAGACACTGTTCCTCCCACTAAGCTTGAAGAAAAACACAACAGCCCTGCTTGGTTGATTTTATTTCCATTTTTTATTGAAAGCTTCATCAAAGAAAACAGAAGTTTAAACCTAACATCCACTGATCTACAGAAAGCTCAAGGAACAGGGAAAATGGTAGCTAATTTGACTGTGGTACAGATGAAAAAGTTAAAAATAAAACCAGAAACACTGTTCAATTACAGAATCTTCCATGACAGTCAAAGACAGCAGTACAAAATGCTCTTAAATAAAATTCAGAATTGAATGATGTTTCAGAAGTTCTATGACATCAGATATGGCCTGAAACAACAGTTTTAAAAGAAGCTGTGTCCCTTTTTCTCCCTTATTAGAAACTGAGTATTTCATAGCAAGTACACTTTTACGTATATATTTTTTAAATTAAGATTCCAATTACATTCTTCTTTTTAAATAAATGGAAGCATTAATTCCCAGAATGGAGAAGTTTTTCAAGTATCTCTGTGAAATATTTTTCCTGTTTTAAAACACGAAATAACTCCTGTTTCACATATGAAGAAATAACCTAATTTGGGGAGGAGGACAGAGCATCTTTCTTAATAAGATTAGAGGGTTAACAATACAAAGCATAACACTGAAGTTACACTTTGGATACTATTTAAATGTAAAATAATTTTTTTTTTTTTACAAAATCCAATGGAATTTCAAGGTCATTCAGCCTTAATGTGGTAACACAAAGTCAAAAAATTATAAAACGATGCAATTTTTTGGTCAACGATTTAAGATGGGGATAAAAGTGCATATTTAACCAAGAGCTATTACTATATTCCCAAAACTCAATTTTGAGTTGAGCTGTTCTACTGGTTCAAATTTCAATAGTGAACAAAATCAAAATAGCTTTAATTTGAGGAAAGCCAAATTCTTTGCTATACTTTTTCCGTTTATGTTCTGCAAGCATATAGCCAACTTGCAATTGTTTGCAGTAGATGGGAAAGGGACATTATGGATATTAAAAACTCACAGTATGTAATGCACTGACATTCATTTTACCAGTGACTTCAAAACTGCTTCAATAAATCAATCCTTAACAAGAAACAAAATAGATTTGAATTTGACTTCCAAATGTTTTTTGTTTTCCATCCTCAGGGTGAAATTCTAATAGAAGGAAAGAGAAGTCCTAATAGTTGGAAAGAGAAGATAAACTAGGTGCACAAAAGTAAATGATTAGCCCTTCAAAAACTGGGAGTGATTATATTTCTGCAGGACTGGGCTTCAGGGCAGTCACCAACCGGAGGGAATACAATGGGTTGAAAATGTGGACCCAGTGGCCTAGTGGTTCTTCCAGCAGCTCCAAGACCCGCCTCACCCTGCTCCAGCTTTAGAACTGCCGCATAGACAGTGCTATTCGAAAATCATTATTTTCCCTCCCAGAAATAAAAAGACATAAACAAGGAGAAGCTATCCATTCTTTTTTTTTTTTTTTTTACGTGACAGCATATATGTTGGGGGTAAAAAACCAGAAATCACCAATCTGGGCTGAGCTTCCCTGCCTTACATCAAAAAAGATTGTTTGGGCCACTCAAGGATTTTGTTCTCAGCTTCTGTACTTTCCTGAACTCTCTGTATTCCACAAGGGACATCCATGACCAAGAACACGTGGATTAAGGGACCAACATCATGTTTCAGAATATTTGGTAAGAAATGTTCAGTTTGAGTTAGACTCGGCTGTCTTCCAATGCCATGGTAGGTGTTATTTGCAAAACAAATGGATTCATTACTGGAATCTCATTATTAGTCTGTCATGGGAAGGGTGTCAGCCCCGTCAGTCCTTTAAATTGGAATGAGGGGCTGTCAGTCCCAGCGAGCTCAGAATTTTGAAGCCTGCCAGTCATGTTTTTCAATTACATGAAAAACAAAATTTCATTCTTACTCTTTTACTGAGGACAGGGTAATGGAGATCAGGGTTCTGTGACATGTTTAGATTTGACTATGAAGTGTGGTTCCTCCAATGTGCTGCATGTCGCTGTATACCTATATAAATATCCTTTCATTTGATTTCATATCATATAAAAACATTTATCACTGAAACCCACTTAAAAATGTCTCCCTGCTTATCAGCTTGTCTTGCAGTGGTTCCTGTACTCAAGAATGAGGCTGAATTGTCTCAAGTGTCTTTTCAGTCCTCTACCAAGGTTATCATCTGTCTAGACGGTCCACTGAAACTTTTCCTCAAGCATAAAGAAGACTTCAAAGGTCCTAATAAGATCTCAGCTTTCATTAATGGGAATTTTAGGCCACTGTGAAAGACCTAAGGGGTGTCTGTGTGTGTGTGTGTGTGTGTGTGTGTGTGTGCGCGCATGCACGCTAAGTCACTTCAGTCCTGCTGACTCTGTGTGGCCCTATGGACTGTTGCCTACCGGGCTCCTCTGTCCATGAGATTCTCTAGGCAAGAATCCTGGAGTGGGTTGCTGTGCCCTTCTCCAGGGGATCTTCCTAACCCAGGGATCAAACCTGTACCTCTTATGTCTACCTGCATTGGCAGGCAGGTTCTTTACCACTAGAGCTACCTGGGAAGCCCATATGTGTATAATAGACACCCCAATTATTCAAATAGAGTTAGAAAAACTAAGTACTTTAATTTTCTTATCCATAGATTAAAAATGATTATAAAAGTTTTTCAAGCAGTTAATGGATTCTGTAGGTTCAGCAAACCTCCTGTTCTATCTAGCCTCCTCCTAGGGCTTTCCATCTCTGATATAGGTGTAGTTTTTCATTAAGAGGGGGTGGAAGTGTATCATATATGCTGTCAAATGCAGCAGATCTGTTAAGGTCACAGGAGAGCTGATTCAAGTGGTGAAGCATGGCACAACATTTGAGGGGTCAAATCTACCAGGGAAACAAACTAACCCTGACCAAACCACAGCTGGGTCAAAGGTTTTATTATTGACAGAATAGTGTAACTTGCAATATTTAAGACATGCCCATGTTGAAGGACAGTCTTCCACTCTGCAAGTGTTCCCTATGGTGCCTGATGACTTCAGAAGATGTGGTCATGCTCTGAGGAGTTCCCAGTCACCATGGAGACTTCCTTAACAATACCTCCTCCTCATTAAAAGAATACCCACTTCTCCACTGACCATGGAACCAGAGTTTGGAGGAAATAATGTTTATCCCATCTGGACTGTGGTTTTACTTTGCTTACTGACACTTAGGCTAAGTCTTGGCCATTGCAGATGAGAGGAAAAATTGAAAATCTGAATCAATGCTTGAAGTATAGTGAACCAGAATACTCTGGTTTGTAGTCCTAAATTGGGTTAAAATCTCCATAACCTGTACTGTTGATTAAATTAGGATTCTGATGTCAGTGTATACTGAACATATGTTTTGGTTTGTTTTACTTTTCATACAATGTAATGCTGCCTACCTATTGATGTATTTATTTTTTTCCTGGGCTTGATTCTTAAAATTAATTTTTAGGTGGTAAACTTTAAAGATGATATATGCAAATTTGAACATGTGCCACTTTTTCCTTCTTTTTGATTTAAAATAAGATACGTTATGGCATAATATAAAAAAAAATCCAAACATAAAGCACAGATGGACACATAAAACGGCAAGTCATTTTCTTTTGCCCGAAGTGGCTTAAAAAATTGAGATTACTGAAATTTTATAGTTGAAAAAAATGTTGCTGAATGTATAAATAAAGCAGTAGTTTTGAGTAGAAACAGGAAGTTACCTAGGCACATTCATCAGCCACATGGTAGCTACCTCTTAGCCTCATTGTTGATTGTGGAAATGAGACTTTCTTGGTATCACATTACATTTTGATTTATTTTTTTGACAGAATACAAAGGAAGTATGTTGATTTCATATTCAAATGAATTATGCCCAGGATAATCCTTATTTATATGCAGAGTTCAGAGACTGAAGAAGAGAAACAAAAAGCACAGCTCCTATACAGGTTTGCTCATCCCCCTGTAACTCAGGGGCCCATTTCTCAAAGAGAAAATGCCATCCTTAACATACACGAGAAGCTGAAGTACGGAACAAAGCAAAAGTTCAGTATTCTCTCTAAAGCATGGGAAACCATAGGGATGGCTGTGAGCAGCTGGGGTTTCCCTGTAGCACATGCTACACTGCGTTGGCTAAATTTTTGCCTCTAGTTGGACCACAGAGATATGGAACCACTCTCTAGATAAGAGCTTTCAATTCACGGGATTTTCAAATAACAGAATTAGGTATGTTTTAACACTAGACCTTTGTTTATAGATCAAACATAGTATAATGCTGATGAATTTTATGAGTCAAACTCATTATTCATGTTGACCTAACGGGAATATGATTGACCTTTTAATATGTTAGTTTTTAAATGCCTACCCTGTTTTCTTTTACAGTGCCTCTTCCTTCTGGACTAAGACAGGTTCCTGTCACTTTGTGAAAACAGTTTCAACTATTGATTCTAATAAGCCATTAGAAAGCCATTCTAGTGCATGGTTCAATTAACAGAGTTCCACTGTCTTTCATTTCAGGTAAAACTGTACAGATTGAACATAGGTTTTATGAGTCAAATATGCAGAGGTGTTTGGTAAGTCAATTTAATTCATTTTAGACAAAGTTTTGCATCATTCTCAATGTAATATATATCTCCTTTGGCTTTAAGAATGAATCAAATCTAATTATTTGGGTTCTTATTCATATAAATCATATTTCTTGATTGTCAACTAGCATTAAAAGCTTACCTGAAGTCCACTAATAGAATCCTCAATCTTATTGGTCCTATTTGCCTCAGAGAGTTAAACTGAAATTAAAAAGTCTATCTTGTCCTTCTTCTGACGATACCAGGATATGAAAATCCAATGAAATGAGGCACACACACAAAAAAGATATCCCCTCCCCAACTGCAGAGTCAAGGTGGCTATTCATGGTAGATGATGACAAAGACTGAGGCAAGAAGACAAAATCTAGAGGTGCAGGAATTTAGAAGGAAGGCTATTGTTACAAATACTGCACAAGGCGTTTTCAGGAGACCACTCACCACTCAACAGAGCATCACTGAGCTTTTTCAACAAGTGATCTTTCAGACCAGTTCAGAAAGTATCTTGAGTCCAAAATTCACATAATGAAATTTCAACCTGTTAAACAAGTGTGTTAGCTCATTGGTGGCCATTGATACAGACTTCATGATTCAAGAGCACTAGGAAAGAACCAGAAAAGCACATGGAATTTAAAGCCATTTGGCTCTATTGGTTGGAATCCAGAACTCTTGGTGCTAATATTGCTGACCACAGGAACAAGCTTCTACTATCCACAAACATACATTTAAAATAAAAACTTTTTTTTTTTTTTTTGCAGTATGTAAAACACCAGTGGAAGGTAGTTTAAACAAACAAAGAACTGGTCCGGCCATGTAGGTCAAATAAAATTTTAAAAAAGAAAAGAAAAGAAAAGCAACCTCTATCTTCTGGACTGCAACAGGGTGCCACTTCATCTTTGGTATAAAACAGGCCATCCATAGGCTGAATTTGATCACAACTAGGAAAGACTACAGAAATTGTCAACAATTTCTCTATCTATTGCTTTTTTTGTTGTTTTTTTTTGTGGTTTTTTTCTTTTTTGCACTTTTTGACAATAAGCTCCTACCTACTTAAGTTTTTTTTTTTTTTTAAATGCTCTTAAGCTAGATTTTGCAATGTGACAAGCAAAGCTGACTAAAAAGTTTGTAAAGCTCATAAAAAAGACTGCAGATAAAAAGCACTAATGATTTTGCTAGCGATCACGCTTTGGAAATTAAAAAAGTCTGCATTCTGCCCCCCAAACACGCATTATTTCTAATGCAGTTGTTTTTAAACCAACATTAATAACTTTACCTTAAAATGTTTTAGCCTTCTAGAACAATTCAACACTTAAGACAAAGTTCATTAGAAGTCCCAGCATTTCCCCAACTCTTGCAGTTGCCATGGTTTCTTTTATCAGCAAATTTTCTTCAAATGAAGAAAAACATTTTCTTTAAAACTGTACAGTTTTTTTTTTCCACCCTAAAAACTCATAGTCTTAGACTTCTGTACCAGTGGAAACTGGTACAATATTTCAATTCTTTCTTGGTTTTAACAAGACGTTGACAGCTTGCCTCGAGAGCCTTTGACGTCCTTAAAATTAAGGCAATTAAGATTCAAGATAAACCTTACCTAAATATTTCTAAGAAAAAATAAAATAAAAAAAACCCAACCCACTAGATTTAAACAAGAAGGGAAAAAAAAAAGAGTAGCTTAATTACTGAGGAAGACAATTTGTTTCCATTTCTGCTTGCCCACCTCTTGACATCAGATTTCCTGTTTAAAAAAAAAAAAAAATCTATCTACACCTTCAGATAAATTCTGAATTCAAATGTTCTTCCACATGAATGTCAACCTTCCATGTTTTGCTTTATTTGTTTGTGGTAGTTGCTGTCCTCTTCTGGGATTGTTTTCTTTAATTAAAAAAATGATGCAAAAATAAACTGTCAGACCACATGAAGGAACCATTTGCACAGCACGTAAAAACATGTTGTTTTCATTGGGTAAAGTAGAAAATTAAAAAAACAAACAAAACAGCATTCCATTGACGCCTGTGCAAAACTGGAAGCCAACTTCTTGTTTAATGAAGTTTCTTCATTCAAGGCAGCGTTTCAGACGGACATTCTTCAGTCTTGTTTATGGTCTGTGAAAACAATGGAGGAGGAGTGGTCATTACACCAAAGCAATTTTGAAATCCCCTCTGGGACCTTTCCAGTGAGCATTCTTTAAAAGCTACCAAGGTCTCTCAATGTAAGAATCATCAAGGAAGTTGTCAAGACACAGTGGGCTTAGAAGCAGGTCAAATTCTGCCACTTTCATACTGATATATATTTGCAGCTTGTTCATATTAAATATCTTGGCTAATAGATCAAGAATATCTCTTAATTGCAAAGTTTTAAATATACAAATATATCTAGACAGGTAATATTTCCTATGTTCATGGGATGTATTCTTCAATATTTGTCTTATTTTTAGCTCCCCAAGAAATCCCTTGAGTAATTCTGTCCTTCCCAAACTCCCATAAGATCCATCACAAACTCAGTCAATAAATCTATGATTCCCTATTATATATCCAGGATACAGAAATTTTTTTTTAATTGAAATGTAGTTGATTTACAATGTAGTGTTAATTTCTGCTGTACAGCAAAGTGATTCAGTTATACATAAATGTATACATTTTAGAATATTCTTTCACATTATGGTTTATCATAGGATACTGAATACAGTTCCTGTGCTATCCAGTAGGAACTTGTTGTGTATCCAATCCCATAAATAAGAGCTTACATCAGCAGCGATGTATTGTGTGTTATCAAGCAGAGCTCACCAAGTGTATCCACATGAGCCGAAGGCTTATTTTTGAAGACAGGTAAGAGAGCAGTGAAGCTTTGTTCACGCTCCAGTTTCTTCTCTTCTTCCTTGCTCTTCTATCTCAACAAGGTGTTAAAATCTTGGGAAGAGGGACTATATTTCCCTTCTGTGTTTTTCTCTGCAGGAGTCTGGGAGACTGATGTGCACATCATAGGTGTTTAAATAGACAGATGCCACTTCTGTTACATGCCACTTTGCCAGCCCAGCCCACATGATACTTTTTCCTTCTACCCCGTCTATATGGCAGGGCTGAGCTAACAGTGGGTTGATCTTTACTCCTATCTCTTCCACCCACAGACTAGAATTTGGTTCAAGAATATAAGGGGTGTCTTTTACAAATAAAGATCCTCCAACACTTTCTTTAGGTCCTGTTTCATGAAACCTCCTTCCCTCAGTGCTCCGTGGGTCCTTCTGATGTCCAGTTGCTTGCTTTCATGAAGAAAGCTCAGGGCTGCTGTGTAAAGGTACCCAGGTGTTCTGCTGCACAGGACACACTGATGCAGGAGAACCTTGGGCTAATTCCAGCCCCGTCTGTTCCCCAAGCTGTGTACTCCAGAGCAGGGCTGCATTTGCCCTGAGCATGTGGCCCTTACTCAAATTCACAAAAAGCCCTCAATGATGTTTTGAACTAGGTGAGACTTAGCCTGGGATGCCCCAGAAGGTTTTCTTTTTCTAGTCTGACTCAGCTGAGGCTCTTAGAAACCTGCTTAACTTGTTCCTAGAATCATGTAAGGAAAGCAACTTGTTGATAGGCTATTTCCATTGTTAACCAGAGTTTAAGTCTCTAGAAATACATTTATTTTTCTGTGTTATGAAAGAAAGTGGCATTCCTTTTTAGAATGAAAGCCATCAAAATTGTCAAAATAGCAGTAACAGTAAGGGAAATTTTAGTCGTCGTCATCCTGGGAACCGTGGGAACCATGGAGTATATTTGATCTCTCTATATATACCTTTGCAAAGTATATCCTTATTCCATTTATTTCTAAAACTCTGTCTTGTTATGGGAACCACATTTGGTGCGTGTTTTTGTGTTTGTTTTCAGGTCTATTCTTTGTTCCCATTTCCATCTTCCACCCTGGTTATTACTGTGCATTGAGCAGAAAATGCCTAAAGGCAAGAATCTGCATCAGACCTGTTCAGTGAATGCTTTCGGGCAATGGACTGCATGACACAGAACCCCTCATTGCAGGCGTTCTAGTCAGGTGGCTAGTCTCCACGCATCCGTGTGATGAGCGAGGCTGCAGCTACCTTCCTTCTTTGCTATTGGAGGATAATCGCTTTTCAATGTTATGTTAGTTTCTGCTGTACAAAAAAGTGAGTCAGCTGTACGTATACATATATCCCCTCCCTCCTGGGCTTCCCTCCCACTACCTCCATCCCACCCCTCTACGTCATCACAGAGCCCTGAGCTGAGCTCCCTGTGCTATACAGCAGCTTCTCACTAGCTATCTGTTTTATACATTGTAGGGTGTGTATATCATTGCTGCTCTCTCAATTCGTCTTACCCCCTCCTTCCTTTCCCCACGGTGTCCACAAATCCATTATCTTCACCTTCGTCTCTATTTCTGCCCCACAAATAAGCTCATCAATACTGTTTTTCTAGATTCCATGCATGCATGCTAAATCACTTCAGTTGTGTCTGACTCTGTGCAACCCTACAGACTGTCGTCTGCCAGGGTTATCCTCTATCCATGGGATTCTTCAGGCAAGAAAACTGAGCTGGGTTACCAAGCCCTCCTCCAGGGGACTCTTCCTGACCCAGGGATCAAACCCGCATTTCCTGAGTTAAAGGTAGATGCTTTACCATTGAGTCACAGGGGAAGCACCTCTAGATTCCATATATACACGTTCAGTTTAGTCTCTCAGTCATGTCTGACTCTGCAAACCCCATGGACTTCAGCATGCCAGGCTTCCCTGTCCATCACCAACTCTTGGAGTTTGCTTAAACTCATGTCCATCGAGTTAGTGATGCCATCCAATCATCTCATCCTTTGTTGTCCCCTTCTCCTGCCTTCAATCTTTCCCAGCATCAGGGTCTTTTCCAGTGAGTCAGCTCTTCACATCAGGTGGCCAAATAATTGGAACTTCAGCTTCAGCATCAGTTTTTCCAATGAATATTCAGGACTGTCCTTCAGGATTGACTGGTTTGATCTCCTTGCAGTCCAAGGGACTCTCAAGAGTCTTCTACATATACATGTTAATATACGATATCCTTTTCTTCCTGACTTACTTCACTCTGTATGACAGACTCTAGGTTCATCCACGTCAGTACAACTGACTCAGTTTTGTCCCTCTTTATGATTAATATTCTATTGTATGTATGTATCATAATCCTCTTTATCCATTCATGGACATCTAGGTTGCTTCTGTGTCTTGGCTATTATAAATAGTGCTGCAATGAATATTGGGTGTGTGTGTATCTTTTTGAGTTACGGTTTTCTCTGGGTATATGCCCAGGAGTGGGATTGTTGGGTCATCTTGGAGCTACTTTCAAGTTTTATAACCTTACACAAATGTTTCCAATAGCCTCCTCCCATCACTTGCTTCATCCTTCAAGTGGTCTTGTTGCTACATGAAAAGAAATGAGAAAAAATGAATGGTTGTACTGTACATCTTCATGGCGGCTTGCTGAAGTCTGAACCGAAGACTGATTAATAGTCCATTGCTATTTAATAGAACTAAATTCACTCCTGGGCTTCCCTGGTAGCTCAGCTGGTAAAGAATCTGCCTGCGAGGCACTTTCACTTTCCTGGAGTTGGGGTGGAGAGGGTGGTCAAAAGTGGTGCTGAAACACTGCTCTAACCTAAGTGCAATGCTTGTTTAATTGTAGCTCTCTTCGAAGCTATTAATACACTAATTGACATGACCCCCTACAGGGCCAGATAGATACTTACTTCCTGAAAGATTGCAGTATGTTCTGGTCTCCTTTGGAATGCTTTAAAAAATTATTAAAAAACTGTAAGAATTTTTTTGTCAGTATAATTATTTTGATACCAATGTAAAAGATCACGTTTTCAAAAACAGGTTTTTTTTTTTTTCCTATTGATGCCTTTCTTTGTTGATAACCTAACTGTATGTTTAGTTTACTAAGGGTAATCAGGTAGTGGGAGAATAGTGTCCTCTTCGCACTCTGGATCACAGAATTTGTCTTTTCACATGAAAATCTGTGAAGTTAATCTGTCAGGAATGATGTTGGTGAATACGGGATGATTAAATCATTTTAAGGCTTCTAGCCTAAAAGTCTACAATTCTAGGATGGTTTACTACTTTTTACTACTTTTTAATGTATTCACTCTGCTTTTGGGGGGGAGTGGGGGGTGGGGAGGATGGAAGATGAGAGCATTCAGACTGACTCAGTGATCTTAAAATGTGGTCAGTCTCCCTACCTTCACATTGACCTTAGAGGGCTTCTATCTCAATCCTAGTATTGCTGCTGCTGCTGCTGCTAAGTCGCTTCAGTCAGGTCCGACTCTGTGCGACCCCATAGACGGCAGCCCATCAGGTTCCACCGTCCCTGGGATTCTCCAGGCAAGAACACTGGAGTGGGTTGTAATTTTTCAAGTCTTCTCTTAAAAGAACTGTCATAACACCAGTTTTCTATACATGGTCAGTATAGTAATCAGCAAATTATATGCTCTTGATTACTATCCACACATGTCTGTTAAGATTTTGACTAATGATACATTTTATTTGTATTTTCATAATGCTATCAGTCACACAAATTCCTCTTTTTTTTTTCTAAATTTTTCTCTATTTTCCTAATTGAATTTATTTATTTTATTATTATATTGTTTGGTTTTTATAATGTCCTTTACTGTGCCAAGAAAAAAATGAATAGGATGAAGAACATGGTATCTGATGAACATATTTTTCAGGCTCATCTGTAATATAACCTGAAGATTTTAAAGGCAACTTCTTCAAAACAGCACTTCACCACAATCAATACATTTCTTTCAGCTGTTCTTAATCAACTGACTGAGATCAGGGTTTCTCAACTTGGCACTACTGATATTTGGGAGTGATCATTTTTCTGAGTTATAATTCCTTGTTTTTTTTTTTTTTACTTTACAATATTGTATTGGTTTTGCCATACATCAACATGAATCTGCCATGGGTGTACATGTCTTCCCAATCCTGAACCCCCCTCCCACCTCTCTCCCCATATCATCCCTCTGGGTCATCCCAGTGCACCAGCCCTAAGCATCTTGTATCCTGCATCGAATTATGGTGCATCTCATTTTAATTTTAAAATAGCCTCACTATCCAACTTAAATGTTCTTCTTGCTCCTGATCAAAGCCTTAACATTTTGGAAGCTTTCTGTTTTTTTATGAATGCCAGTGCATGACATAAGCATTATGTAAACATGGACTTTCACACTTCATTAGGACAGGGAAGGTAGACAGGAGTGAATCTGTGCTGTGCTGTGTGTAGTAGCTCAGTCGTGTCTGATTCTTTGCAACCCCATGGACTGTAGCCTCCCAAGCTCCTCTGTCCATGGGATTCTCCAGGCACGAATACTGGAGTGGGTAGCCATTCCCTTCTCCAGGGGATCTTCCTGACCCAGGGATTGAACCCACATCTCTTAACATCTCCTGCATTGTTAGGTGGGTTCTTTACAGTCTGAGTTACCAGAAGCCCACACCCCAAATCCAGGGAAGGGTGGTCAGTCTTCCCTCAGCTATGCAGACCTGCCTTATACTTTCTGGAGAACACTGATCTAATCTCTCACTTTAAAGATTTAAGGGAGGCCCCTTGAGTAAAAATTGGTAAATGGAAAAGATGGAATTTTAAGGACTTCTGATTCTGTATATTAGAATATAGCTTTGCTTGCAGACTCATACTTTTCAAGTCCTAGTTTTTTAAAGTCATTTTCTAAGTACACAAAGAAAAACTGGGTATAAACTGAGCAGAAACTGGAATTTCCAAAGAACATCCAAAATAAAGCACAGGTATCATTTTCCTGGTTTGGGTAAACAGTAACCAGCCTCTTGCATTACTACCCCCTTTGAACAATAGGAGCCAAAAACAACAACAACAACAACAACAACAACAACAAAATAAGAAGGAATGTTTTTTTAGCTTGAAAAGTGGAATTTGGAATATTAAAATTTTGCTGACCCATGATTCCAAATATAACCTTTTTGTTCATATGCACATTATTAACATTTCTCAGACTTTTGTCCTATAACCTTCTGTGTGTTGTCTGTAGTTTTGTTTTTTTTTTTTAGAGTATAGTTGATTTATACTTGTTAGTTTCAGATGTACAACCAAGTGAATCAGTTACATGTAAGCATATGCCCACTCTTTTTTAGGTTCTTTTCCCATATATGCCATTAGGGAGTACTGAGCAGAGTTCCCTGTGCTATACAGTAGGTCCTTATTAATGATCTTATATGTAATAGTGTGTATATGTTGATCCCAATCTCCTGATTTATCCCTCCTCCTCTAACCCCCTTGTAACTATAGGTTTGTTTTCTACATTTGTAACTCTATTTCTGTTTTGTAAATAAGTTAGTTTGTACCATTTTTAAGATTCCACAAATGAGTGATATCATAAAATATTTGTCTTTCTCATTCTGACTTTACTCAGTAAGACAATCTCTAGGTCCATGCATGCAGCTGCAAAAGGATTTATTTCATTCATTTTATGGCTGAATAATATTCTGTTGTCTATATGAACCATATCTCCTTTATCCTCTTTTCTGTCGATGAATGTTGAGGTTGCTTTGATGTCTTGGCTATTGTAAATACTGCAGCAATGAATATTGGGTTGCTTGTATCTTTTTGAAATATGGTTTTTGCAAGACATGTGCCCATAAGTGGGATTCCAGATCATATGGCAAATTTTAGTTTCTTTTGAGAAACCTCTGTACTGTTTTCCATAGTAGTTGTACCAATTTACATTCCCACCAACAGTGTAAGAGGGTTCCCTTTTCTCCATAACCTCTCCAGCATTTGTTTATAGTTTTTTGATGATGGTCTTTCTGATTAGTGGGAGGTGATATCTCATTGTAGTTTTCATTCACATTTTTCTGATAGTTGGTGATGTTAAGTATGTTTTCATGTGCTTTCTAGCCATCTGTATATCTTTTCTGAAGAAATTTTATTTTTCAGATCTTCTACCCATTTTTTGATTGGTTTGTTTGCTTTTTTGATATTGAGCTCCATGAGGTGTTTGTATATTTTGGAGATTAACCCCTTGTTAGCTGCTTTTCTCCCATTCTGTGGGTTATCTTTTCATTTTGCTTATGGTTTCCTTTGCTATGCAAAAGCTTTTAATTAATTATTTTAAAATTATTTTTGTTTATATTTTCATTACTCTAGGGGGTCTATCAAAAAAATATATTGCTGAAATATATGTCAGAGAGTGTTCGTCCTGTTTTCCTCTAAGAGTTTCATACTATCTAGCCTTACATTTAGGTCTTAATCTATTTTCAGTTTATTTTTGGTATAGAGAGTGTTCTAATTTCATTCTTTTACATGTAATTGCCCAGTTTTCCCAGCACCAGTTACTGAACAGATCGTCTTTTCTCAACTGTGTGTTCTTGCCTCCTTTGTCACAGATTAGTTGGCCATAGGTATGTGGATTTATCTCAACTTGCTGTCCTGTTCCATTGATCTATATTTCTATTTTTGCACCACTACCATACTATATTGATGACTGTAGCTTTATAGTATAGTCTGAAGTCAGGGAGGCGATTTCTTCTGGCTCTGTTTTTCTTCTTCAATATTTTCTTGGCTCTTTGGGTCTTTTGTGTCTTCATTCAAAATTTGCCTTTTGTTGTTGTTGTTGTTCTGTTTTTCTGAAAAAATGCCATAGGTATTGCATGGAATCTATAGATTGTTTTGAGTAGTATAATCATTTTACAATATTGATTCTTCCAATCCAAGAATATAGTAAATATTTTCATCTGTGTCATTTTTTATTTCTTTCAGCAGCATCTTATGGTTTTATGAGGATAGGTCATTTGCTTCATTAGGTAGGTTTATTCCTAGGTATTTTTTGATGTGGTGGTAAATGGGATTGTTTTCTTAATTTCTCTTTTTGAACTTTCATTGTTGGTATATATGTATACAAGAGATTTCTGTGTATTTATTTTGTAACCTGCAACTTTGCCAAATTCATTGATGAGTTCTAGAAGTTTTCTAATAACATCTTTAGGATCTTCTGTGTATCAGTCAGTTCAGTTCAGTCACTCAGTCATGTCTGACTCTTTGCAAGCCCATGGACCACAGCATGGCAGGCCTCCCTGTCCATCACCAACTGCTAGAGTTTACCCAAACTCATGTCCATCGAGTCGGTGATGCCATCCAACAATCTCATCCTTTGTCGTCCCCTTCTCCTCTTGCCCTCAATCTTTCCCCAGCATCAGAGTCTTTTCAAATGAGTCAGTTCTTCGCATCAGGTGGCCAAAGTATTGGAGTTTCAGCTTCAACAGGAGTCCTTCCAATGAACACTCAGGACTGATCTCCTTTAGAATAGACTGGTTGGATCTCCCTGCCATCCAAGGGACTCTCAAGAATCTTCTCCAACACCGCAGTTCAAAAGCATCAATTCTTCAGCACTCAGCTTTCTTTATAGTCGAACTCTAACACCGATACATGACTACTGGAAAAACCATAGCCTTCACTAGTTGGACCTTTGTTGGCAAAGTAATGGCTCTGCTTTTTAACATCCTGTCTAGGTTGGTCAAACTTTCCCTCCAAGGAGCAAGTGTCTTTTAATTTCATGGCTGCAATCACCATCTGCAGTGATTTTGGAGCCCAGAAAAATAAAGTCAGCCACTGTTTCCCCATCTATTTGCCATGAAGTGATGGGACCGGATGCCATGATCTTCGTTTTCTGAATGTTGAGCTTTAAGCCAACTTTATCATTCTCCTCTTTCACTTTCATCAAGTGGCTCTTTCGTTTTTCTTCACTTTCTGCCATAAGGGTGGTGTCATCTGCATATCTGAGGTTATTGCTATTTCTCCTGGCAATCTTGATTCCAGCTTGTGCTTCTTCCAGCCCAGCATTTCTCATGATGTACTCTGCATAGAAGTTAAATAAGCAGGGTGACAATATACAGCCTTGACATACTCCTTTTCCTATTTGGAACCAGTCTGTTGTTCCATGTTCTAACTGTTGCTTCCTGACCTGCATACAGGTTTCTCAAGAGGCAGGTCAGGTGGTCTGGTATTCCCATCTCTTTCAGATACTTCAGATGCTTCTTTCCGATCCTTTCAGATACGCTTTCTGTACTTCTATGTACAGTGTCAAGTCATCTGCAAACAGTGACAGTTTTACTTCTTTTCCAATTTGGATTCCTTTTGTTTCCTTTTCTTCTCTGATAGCCATGACTACAACTTCCAAAAGTGTGCTTAATGAAGGTGGCGAGGGTGGCCACGCCTGTCTTCTCCTGCTCCTTGTCCTAGAGGAAACAGTGTGTCACCCTTGAGAATGATGTTGGCTGTGGCTTTGTCACATATGGCCTTTATTATGTTGACGTAGGTTCCCTCTACAGTCACTTTCTAGAGAGTTCTTTGTCATAAATGGGTGTTAACTTCAGCAAAATCTTTTCTGGACCTATTGAGACGGCCATGAAGCTTTTATTCTTCAGTGTGTTAATGTGGTGGATCACACTGATTGATTTGAATATATTGAAGGATCTTTGCATCCCTGAGATAAATCCCACTTGACCAGGGTGTATGATCCTTATACTGTGTTGTTGGATTTTGTTTGCTAGTATTTTCTTGAGGATTTTAATGTCTATGTTCAGCAGTGATATTGGCCTATAACTTTCTTTTTTGTGGTATCTTTATCTTGTTTTATTATCTGGGTGATGGTGGCCTCATAGAATGAGCTTGGGAGTGTTTCTTCCTCTGTGATATCTTTGGAAGATTTTCAGATGGGTCAGGGTTAACTCTTCTATCAATGTTTGATTGAACTTGCCTGTGAAGCTGTCTGGTTCTGGATTTTTGTTTGTTGGGAATTTTTAAAACACAGTTTCAATTTCACTGCTTATGATTGGTCTGTTCCTGTTTTCTATTTCTTCCTGTTCAGTCCTGGAAGAATTTGTCCATTTACTCTATCTAGGTTGTCCATTTTATTGATGTATAGTTGTTTGTAGTAGTATGATCTCCAGTGATGGGTGGTGCTGTGTTCCACCCTTGTTGATTGATCGTCCTGAGGTGTCCCAGCACTGGAGCCTATAGGTTGCTGGGAGGCACCAGGTCTTGATGAGAAAATGGTGACCTTCAGAAGGGATCATGCCAATGAGAACTATTGCTGCCAGTGTCTTTGCCCCACAGTGAGCCTTGGATGCTCCCCACTTCTGCAGGAGACCCTTCAAGACCAGCAGGTAGGTCTGGTCTGGGCTCATATAAGGCCACAGCTTATTTTAATAGGTCTTGGTGTGCACAAGACCTTGTATACAGCCTCCAAGAGTGGAGTTTCTGTTGTTCCCAGTCCTGTGGAATTGCCAGGATCAAAAACACCACTGGCTTTCAAAGCCAGGTTCTCTGGGGGCTTCTCCTCCTATTGCCAGATCCCCAGGCTGGGGAACCTGACATGGGGCTCAGAACTTTCACTATGGTGGGAAAACTTCTGTGGTATAATTGTTTTCCAGTTTGTGGGTCACTCACACCATAGGTATGGTATTTGGTTTTATCCTGATTGTGCCCCTACTTCCATCCTTTGGCGGCTTCTTCTTTGGCTTTGGAGGTAGAATATCATTTTTTTGATAGGCTCCAGCATTGCTCGGATGATGGTTGTTCAGCAGTTAGTTGTGATTCTGGTGTTTTCATAAGAAAAAATGAGCTCATGTCCTTCTACTCTATCATCTTGTCTCCATCTCTTATTTTTTGTTTTCTAAATGTAGTCTGTGTGAATCACATCAAACAATATGTTAATCTCTGGCACTCTGGTCCAAGCATACTGGATTTTTTTTCAGTCTGCTCAGTGAGTTAATATGTGAGAAGGGAAGAGAGACTGTCTCTGCAGGAGCACAGTGAGAGACAGCGGTGCAGGATGAGAGATGCTGTGTGGGCAGAAGCATCTGTCAAGGCTTGGGGAGTATGGGAAACTGGCTTTGGTTGTTTCAAGGCACTATGAGGAAATGAATGATTTAAGACCCTCCTTGTTAACAGTTTCAAGCAGAAGGAAACAGCAAACCAATCCAGTATCCTTGCCTGCAAAATCCCATGGACAGAGGAGCCTGGTGGGCTGCAGTGTATGGAATAGCAAAGAGTCAGGCATGACTGAGTGACTAACACATACACAAACACACACACATACACACACACTTGTTAACAGTTTGATGATGTCTGGGTAAATGAAAATGACACCTTTATTTATCCAATCAACAATTCTTGACTGAGTGCTTACTATGTAAAAGGCAATATTCCTGATGCTAAGGAAAGAGCCTTGAAAGAAGCAGATGCCTCCCCCATCCTCTTGGAATTTATCTCCTACTAGGAGTAGACTCACAATCAATGGATCAATTAGCAAATCATCAAAAAGGAAAAGAATCTCAAAGTAGAATATTTTTAAAAAATGTATTCTCTGATAGAAAGTGGCTGGATAAATACCTAATATTTGGTATCAGGGAAGGTCTCTCATATAGGTCTGCTTGTGAAAGACAATTATAAGCTAATCTAGGAGAGTCTTAGAGGAAAAGCATTCTAGGTAGAGGAAACAGGAAGTTCAAAAATCTGGAGGTGGGAACCTGAAGCAGGAGTCATCTAATATCAGTCAAATTCCATCCTTCCTTTTCTTCAAACTCTCCAGGGGTTTTGTAGCTCTCTTAGAATAAAACTGAGAACACTTGATGTACACAAAGCTACATATCCAAGGCCCAAAGGCGTATGAAAGTTGGCCTGTTGGACTTTATCTCCTATAATTCATCCAGCTACTTCACCACACTCCAGCCTCAGTTTCCCACGTTATAATGTAAACTCTTGAGGGCACGGGCATCTGGCATGATGAGCGATACTGGGGGTGAAACTGGGTCTAGGATGGAGGTGGGTAGGGAGACTCTCGCTAGAATTTCTCAGAGGGAGAGGTGTTCTCTCTGGATTGGGCAGAGACACCCCTCCCCCCCAACTCCTGTTGCATCACACAGTGATCATGAAAAATGGGGGCAGCTAAAGCTGACTTACTCAGCAGGGAGAAGAGGTTCTGGACAGTCACAAGAAACATGGGGGGGTTTGCCTGCTGACCATTTTTTTAGAGGTGGGACTGTATTTTCCCTATAGAGAAATCTGCTTTATGACAGACTTGTTTTGAGGCTAAGCCACAAGCAGCATCCCTAATGGTACAGGCTGCAAGTTTCCCTGCATCCTTACTCCATCTTTCCTGGGTTGAGTGGAGAGCATCCTTAAACTACCGTAGCCAATTCATGTTATCTTGAATATTCTGAATCTCACAAATGGAGCTCATTTCCAGTTTCATTATGCTAATTAACATGGCACTGCTTTCATCAGGCAACTCATTTCTAACAATCATTATGCTAATTGAGATATGGGTAGTTTAAAATACTTGTACAAACCTCTGGCCTTTCTCATTAAATGAAAGCTGACCTCCTGTGGGGTGTGAAATTCTGATTAGGGTGTCTGAGTGCCCCTGAAAAGTAGCTTAACCCATTGCACATACATTTCACACCGTAATGTCTAAAGATATTTTAAATTAAATTACGGGGTGGGGGGAGCGTCAAGATGGCAGAGGATTAGGAGGATATGGAGTTCAACTTTCCTCACAAATGCATAAAGAATACATCTACAAATGGAAAGAAGTCTCACAGAGCACCTGCTGAACTCTAGCAGAAGACCTCAGACACTAAACAGGGTAAGGGCGATGCCTGGAGAACTGGGTGGGAACCTGAAGGAGAGGAGAGGCTCCCACACCTGGGACGCCCTCTCGCTGGTGGGGAGACCAGCTGGGACAGAGGGGAGCTTTGGGTCTTGGAGGAGAGTGCAGCAACCAGGCTGTGGCAGGCAGGACAGAGTGAGGCTTGCAGGGATGGTCTGTATCAGAGCCCTGCATGCCCCGTACTTAGACATGTGGTGCATGTGCTTAACCCATTAAGCATGTACTTAGACATGCTGGTGCAGACGGGGGCTGGAACTGCGGGGTTTAGAAAGAGACCTGCGGAGGGAACAGCTGTAGGCTGCGGGGACAGTCTGCGGGGATGAGACTGAGGAAGCCACGGCCAGGGATGCTCAGAGAGGAAGACTGCACAGCCATAGATGGGAGGCAGCATTGTTGAAGCGCAAACAGCAGGGCTACCTCTCTTCCCACGTGCTGCCCCTTGCCTCCCTAGGGCACCAGGAAGGGCTCCAGCTGGGCAGGCTCTGGGGCAGCTTTGGGACCAGAGGCCTGTGGGTGGCACACATGCAGAGGTGGGGCTGAAACCACGGATGAGCTCCAGGCACAGTGCAATGAAGGAGAGCTGAAGTCTCTCTTCATGGCTGCACGGACCATGAATTTACACCCCTGTTGCCAACTGTGTAAATTCAGCTCCTGTGGAACAGCTGAGCAGACAGTGAGTGTCTCTGTAGCAGAGATGGGCCTAGCTTTTGCAGCTGTGGACTTTGTGGGCACATTGCACGTGGGAGTTGGGCCAGAGTCTGAGCTGCCTCCACACCCCCCCGGCAGGTCCAGATACATTATCATTGCAGTCCCGGGACCTGATTTTGATTGATCCACACTGGTGGCCTGGTGAAAAACAATGCCTGAGAGACACCGGGGGCAAACTGCCTTCACACACATGGGTAATGTGGGGCTGAGTCGTGCCAACAACAGGGTAATCTGAGCTCAGACAGGTGACACAGAGATCACACCCACACGTGAACAGCTTCAATGGAGGAATACTAAGTGTTTTCTTCCCAAGTGCTGGGAGAGCGCCAATCCTGCCTACCATGTACTGAGGTCAGAAACACTCCAACCACTAGGGAGCAGACCCTGCCCCTGAGCACAGGGAAAGGGAAAGCAAGCAACCACAGACCAAAGGGAAAGCTCTGCTCAACATCCAGTACAGCCTCTGGACACCACATCAGTCAGCACACCCTGAGGAAAGAGGTAGCAGATATCCAAACCAAAAACAGCATTTGCACCAACAAATATTAAACCCACGAAGGCTATACATGGAAGTTCCATCATAAAAATAGCCCTCCAAGACAGTCTGAGGATCTCATGTCAGAAGTTTAGAGCAAGAACCCCCGAGCATGAAGTTCAGCAGGGCTTGAATCAAGGTGCTCTATGGGGCGGAGGGAAAGAGACACTGCACTCTTGGAGGAAGCACACAAGGAGCCACGTGCACTGGAATTCACGCAGAGCACTACCTCCACAGGAGCCTGGACTTGACCTACTCACAATCTTGGAGGGCCCCCTGGGAAGGTGATGGTTGGCTGTAGCTCACTGTGGGCGCAAGGACACCACAGCAGAGACCACAGGGAATACTGATCAGCATGAACTCTCCCAGAGATCCCTGTATCAGCACAAAGACTTGGCCCCACCCAACAGCCTGCATGCTCCAGAGCTGGAAAGCCTCAGCAAGGCAGGAACACAGCTCCACCCATCAGAAGACAGGCTGGACCTCAGGTTCAACATGGTGGAGCAGAAGGGTGTGCTCTCATCTCCTACTGCAAGAGCACCAAAATCTCAACTAGCTGTTGATCAACCATTGACAGGAAGATGCTGGAACCCAATAAAAAAGGATACCCCATGTCCAAAGACAAAAAAGCCACAGTGAGATGGCAGGAGGGGCATAATCACAACAAAATCAAATCCTATACCTGCCCAGTGGGTGACCCACAAGCTGGAGAACGATAATACCAAAGAAGTTCTCCCACTAGTGTGAAGGTCCTGAACCCCACATCATACTTCCTAGCCTAGGGATCCGACCGAGGGACTGGGACTTTCCCGGAAATCTGACCTTGAAGCCAGCAGGATTTGATTATAGGACTTCCACAGGACTGAGGGAAATGGAGACTCTAGTCTCAGAGAACACAAGCAAAATCTTGTGCACACCAAGACCCAGAGGAGAGGAGCAATGACCTCACAGCAGACTGAACCAGAACTACTTGCTAATGTTGGAGGGTCTCCTGTGGAAGCCTGGGTCCACAGGGGCTCCCCATGGGGATCAGGGCACTGGCAGCAGCAGTCTGGGAAGGTCCCTCTTGGCATAAGCTCTCTTGGAGGTCACCATCAACCCTACCATAGACACTACAGACCCTGGGCTTGGGTGGCCTCAGGCCAGAAAACTACCAGGGAGGGAGCATATCCCCACTCATCAGCAGATGATTGGACTAAAGCTTTACTGAGCAATGTCCTGCCCACCAGGGCAAGACCCAGTTTTTCCCACCACTAGTCCCTCCCATCAAAAAGCTTACACAAGCCTCTTAGCCTCCTCCATCAGAAGGTAGACAGAAGCAAGAGGAACCACAGTCCCAACAGTGACTAAAACAAAACCACATTACAGAAAGTTAATCAGCGTGAAAAAGCAGACCATTATGCCCCAGAGGAAGGGACAAGATAAAACCCCAGAAAAACTAAATGAAGAGATAGTCAACCTTCCAGAAAAATAATTCAGGATGATAATAGTGAAGATGACCCAGGATCTTTGGAAAACAATGAAGAAAATGCAGAAATGTTTACTGAAGAACTAAAGAGACAAAGAGAGATGAATAATACACTGGAAGGAATCAATAGCCGAATAACCCAGCCAGTGGAACAGATAAGTGACCCAGTGGACAGAACGTTGGAAATCACTGCTGCAGAACAGAATATAGAAAAGAGAATGAAAAGAAATGAAGACAACCTAAAAGACCTCCGGGGCAACATTAAACGGACCAATAGTCATATTCCAGGGGTCTCAGAAGGAGAAGAGAGAGAGAAAAGGAACTGAGAAAATATTTGAAGACGTAATAGCTGAAAACTTCATTAACATGGGAAATGAAATAGTCAACCAAGTCCAGGAAGCACAGAAAGTCCCAAGCAGGATAAACCCAAGGAGGAACACACCGAGACATATAGTAATCAAACTGACAAAAGTTAAAGATAAGAATAAAACATTAAAAGCAACAAGGGAAAAATGACAAATGACATACAAAGGAACTCCCATCGTGCTATCAGCTGATCTCAACAAAAACTCTACAAGCCAGAAGGGAATGGCAGGATATATTCAAAGTGATGAAAGGGAAGAACCAACAACCAAGAATACTCTACCCAGCAAGACTCTCATTCAGGTTTGATGGAGAAATCAAAAGTTTTCCAGACAAGCAAAAGTTAAGAGAATTCAGCACCACCAAACCAGCTTTATAACAAATGCTAAAGGAACTTCTGTAGGCAGGAGACTCAAGACAAGGAAAAGACCGACAGAAAATAAACCCCCCCCAAAGAAAATGGTAATAGCATCGTACATATCAATAATTACCTGAAATGTAAATGGGTTAAATGCACCAACCAAAAGATATAGGCTGGCTGGGAAGATGAAAATATGCGCATGTATGAAATTCCACTGACCACATCACTCTGCTTGGCCCCTCCAATTGTATGTGATTATTTTATACTGTTAAATTTATCATGTTCCCATTATGGCTTGCAATTGTAATTATATTTCACTTTTTTTATCTGGCTATTGATTTTAAAAACTGATAAACAGTATTTTACTATTGTGATTATAGAGCTATTACTCAATACCATTATATCATGGTTGGTCAACAGAAAAATAATAGAACTCTATATCACCAAAAGTACCATTTCATAGAAAACCTGTAATCCATTTTTAAAGTCTAGATGCATATCAGAATTATCTTGGAATTTTTTAAAAAATAAAAATGGCTAGGTAATGATTTTTTCCCCCCCAGAGCTCCAGATGTGTTTCTAATGAGCTGCTGCTAAGTTGCATCAGTCGTGTCCGACTCTGTGCGACCCCATAGACGGCAGCCCATCAGGCTCCACCGTCCCTGGGATTCTCCAGGCAAGAACACTGGAGTGGGTTGCCATTTCCTTCTCCAATGTATGAAAGTGAAAAGGGAAAGTGAAGTCGCTCAGTCGTGTCCGACTCTTAGCGACCCCATGGGACTGCAGCCCACCAGGCTCCTCCATCCATAGGATTTTCCAGGCAAGAGTACTGGAGTGGGGTGCCATTGCCTTCTCGGTTCTAATGAGCAGCCATGTTTAAAAACAACTGAACTATTATGATGATCTTTTACTTGTGTCTAGTTTGTTTCACTTTTTCTATTTTGTATTCAGAACTCCCATTTCATTTAGTTTATGTGTTCCAATTTCCCCGTCTTCTTTTCTTTTTATGTTCTTTTTCAAGCCTTTATTAAGTGTAGTAGAACTTTGTGTATATTTATATATATAATAATATGTATAATATATATATAGAGAGAACTTATTAATTTTGTCTCAATTTATGACATTTTGATTCCCCTTGCTTGAGTTAGTATGAACAGAATGCTAGATTTCTAATTAAAAAAGATATGCAACAGAGGTTTACTGTATAGCACAGGGAACTGTAGTTAATATCTTGTAGTAACCTATAATGGAAAATAAATACTATATGTGTATGTGTATAACTGAATCACCTTGCTGTGCACCTGAAATACTGTAAGTCAACTATATTTCAATAAAATAGATATATTAAGAAAAAAATTTCCATAAAAGGTTAAAAAAAAAAAAAAAGGCTGCCTAAAGTCTTACTGAGCTCACAGCCACCTCAAACACATCTCTTGACACTGCCCTGCCCACCAGAGGGATAAGACCCAGCTCAAGCCACCAGAGGGCAGGCACTAATCATTCCCACCAGGATGACTATACAAGCCCCTGGACCAACCTTACCCACTAGTGGACGGACCCCAGAAGGAAGAGGAACTACAATCCTGCAGTCTGTGGAAAGGAGACCACAAACACAAAAATTTAGACAAAAATCAGATGACAGAGAAATAAACCACAGATGAAGGAAAAAGATAAATCCCCCAAAGCCCCAAAAGAACAATTAAATGAAGAGGAGATAGACAATCTACCTAAAAAAGAATTCAGAGTAACAGCAGTAAAGATACAAAACCTCAAAAGTATGGAGGCACAGACTGAGAAGATACAAGAAATTTTTAATAAAGAAAAGATTTAAACAAGAAACAGAGATGAACAATACAATACCTAAAATGAAAAATACACTAGAAGGAATGATTAGAAGAATAACTGAGTCAGAAGAACAAATAAGTGAGCTGGAATATAGAGTGGAGATCATTGCCACAGAACAAAGAAAAAAGAATAAGAAGCAAAGAGGACAGTATCGGAGAGCTCTGGGACAACAAAATGCACCAACATTTGCATTATAGGGGTTTGAGAAGAAGAAGAAAGGGAGTGAACTCGAGAAAATATTTGAAGAGATTATAGCTGGAAACTTCTCTGACATGGGAAAGGAAACAGTCACCCATGTTCAGGAAGTGCAGAGAGTCCCATACAGGATAAACCCAAGGAGGAACATGCCACGACACATAGTAATCAAACTAACAAAAATTCAACACAGAGTTATTAAAAGCAACATGGGAAAAGCAACAAATAACATACAAGGGGACCTCCATAAGGCTATCAGGTGATTTTCTGGCAGAAGCTCTGAAGGCCAGAAGGAAGTGGCATGATGAATGGAAAAACACCCTACAACCGAGAGCACTCTATCCAGCAAGGCTCTCATGCAGATTCGGTGGAGAAGTCAACAGTTGTACACACGAGTAAAGACTCAGAGAATTCACCACCAAATAAGTCTTAAATGCTAAAGGCACTTTTCTAGGTGGAAAAGAAAAGCCTACAACTAGAAACAAGAAAACTGTGAGTGAAAGAGCCTTGGATAAAGGGTAACATACAGGAAAGTTAAGGCTTCTCTGGTGGCTCAGATGATAAAGAGTTTGCCTGCAGTGTGGGAGACTCAGATTTGATTCCTAGGTCAGGAAGATCCCCTAGAGAAGGAAATGGCAACCTACTCCAGTATCCTTGCCAGGAAAATTCCATGGATAGAGGAGCCTGGCAGGCTACAGTCCATGGGGCTGCAAAGAGCTGGACACAACTGAGTGACTTTACTCACTCAGCAGGAAAGTTAGGAAATCATCCACACACAAATATATCAAAACCAGCAATTGTGAAAAGGACACAAATGCAGGATACTGGAAATGTATTTGAAATTAAAAGAGAAACAACTTAAAACAGTCTGGTATATATAATAGACTGCTGTATCAAAACGTCATGGGAATTGCAAACCAAAAAACTACAACAGAGATGCAAAAAAGAAAAAGCAACCTAAACACAACACTAAAGATAGTCATCAAATCACAGAAGAATAAAAGAAGGGAAGAAAGAGGACCCACAAAAGTAAATCTGAAACAATTAAGAAAATGGCAATAGGAAAATGCACATTGATAATTACCTTAACTGTGGATAGATTAAATGCTCCAACCAAAAGAAGCAGACTGACTGGATGAACACAAAAATAAGAGCCACAGATGTGCTGTGTACATGACACCCACTCCAGACTAGGGACACACAGAGAGTGAGAGCGAGAGGATGTAAGAAGGTATTCAGCGCAAATGGAAGTCCAAAGAAAGCTGGAGCGGAAATACTCATAAGTACTATAAGAGGTCATAATAAGTATATTGTAAGTATTATAAGAGTATTACAAGTATTATAAGAGTATCATAAGTATTATGAGAGTATTATAAGTGTTATAAGTAAGTATAAGTATTATGAGAGTATTATAAGTATTATAAAAGGAGTATTATAAGTATTATAAGTGTTATAAGTAAGTATAAGTATTATAAGTATTATGAGAGCATTATAAGAGATAGGGAAGGTACTACATTATGTTTAAGGGATCAATCCAAGAAGATGTAACACTTGTAAATATATATGTATCCAACTTCAGAGTACCTCAATATATAAGGCAAATGCTAACAGCCATAAATGGGGAAATTGACAATAGTGCAATAATAGTGGGGGACTTTAACACCTTACTTACTTCAGTGGACAGATCATCCAGACAGAAAATCAATAAATAAACAAAAACCTTGAGTGACACATTAGACCAGATGGACTTAACTGATATTTATAGGGCATTCCTTCCAAAAGCAGCAGAATACAGTTCTCAACTCCACATGAAACATTCTCCAGAATAGACTACATATTGGGCTACAAATCAAGCCTCGGTAAATTTAAGAAAATCAATCCTATCAAGCATCTTTTCTTGCCAAAACACTATGATATTAGAAATAAATTATAGTTAAAAACTATAAAAAAAAGCACAAACATATGGAGACTAAACAATATGTTACCAGACAACCAAAGGGTCATTGAAGAAATCAAAGAGGAAATAATATATAAACACAAATGACAATAAAAACAAAGTTTTATCCAAAACTTATGGGACATAACAGAAGCATTTCTAAGAGGGAAGTTTATAGCAATACAATCTTACCTCAAGAAAAAAGAAAATTCTGAAACAACCTAAATTTACACCTACAGCAACTAGAGAAAGAACAAACAAAATCCACAGTTAGTAGCAGGAAAGGAATCATAAAGATCAGAGGAGAAATAAATGAAACAATATTTGAAAAGATAAACAAAACTGATAAAATGTTAGACTCATCAAGAAAAAAACAAAGAGGGCTCAAATCAATAAAATTACAATCAAAAAGGAAGAAGTTACAGTGGATACCACAGAAATACAAAGGATAAGCAACTACCATAAGCAACTATATGCCAATAAAATGGACAACCTGGAAGAAATGGACAAATTCTTAGAAAGGTACAATCTCCCTATATTGAACCATGAAGAAACTGAAAATATGAACAGACCAATCATAAGTACTGAAATTGAAACTGTGACTAAAAAACTCTTAAGAAACAAAAGTCCAGAACCAGATGACTTCACCAGCAAATTGTATCAAACATTTATAGAAAACATAATGGCTATTCTGAAACTATTCCAAACAATTGCAGAGGAAGGAACACTCCCAAGCTCACTCTATGATATCACCATCACCCTGATATCAAAACCAGATAATACCACCATAAAAAGAGAAAATTACAGGCCCATATCACTGATGAACATAGATGCAAAATCATAAACAAAATACTAGATAGCCTACTGAATCCAACAATATATTAAAAGGTCATAAACCAGGATCTAGTGGGATTTATCTTAGGGTTTCAAGGTTTCTTTGATATATGCAAATCAATCAACAAATTGAAGAATAAGAACCATATGATCATCTCAATAGATACAGAAAAGATTTTGACAAAATTCAACACCCATTTATGATAAAAACTCTGCAGAAAGTGAGCATAGAGGAAACATACCTCAACATAATGAAGTCTATAGATGACAAACCTACTGCTAACATCATACTCAGAGGAAATGTTTTCAGTTTCTCATCATTAAGATCAGTAACAAGAAAAGGATGTCCACTCTCATCACTTTCATTCCACAGATTTTGGAAGTTGTAGATATACTAGTCGGAGAATCAAAAGAAATAAAAGGAATCCACATTAGAAAATAAGTGAAACTATCAATCTTTGCAGATAAGATGAAACTAAACACAGAAATTCCTAAAGATTTTATCAGGAAACTACTAAAGCTCATCAGTGATTTCATTAAAGTAGAATACAAAATCAATACACAGAAATCTGTTTCATTCCTATACACTAATAAGGAAAGATCAGAAGGGGAAATTAAGGAAACACTTCCTTTCACCATCACATCAAAAATAATAAAATACCTAGGAATATATTTACCTAATGAAGCAAAAGACCTGTACTCCAAAACCTATTATCACTTTGATGAAAGATATTGAGGATGACATTAACAGTTGAAGATATATATATATATATATATATACACAACCACACCATGTTCTTGAATTGGAAGAGTCAATATTGTCAAAATCACTATGTTTCCCAAGACAATCTTCAGATTCAATGCCATGCCTATCAAATTATCAATAGCATTTTTATAGAACTAGAACAAAAAATCTTAAAACTTGTATGGAGACATAAAAGGCCCCAAGTAGTCAAAGCCACCTTGAGAAAGAAAAAAGAAGCTGGAGGAATCAGGCTCCCTAACTTCAAACTATACTGCACAGCTCCAGAGTGATACTGGCACAAAAGCAGAAATGTCGATCAATGGAACAGGAGAGAAAGCCCAGAAGTAAACCCATGCACTTTTGATCAATTAATCTATGAGAAAGGAGGCAAGGCTTTACAACGGGTAAAAAACAGTCTCTTCAATAAATGATGCTGGGAAAAATGGACAGCTACATATAAAGAACAAAATTAGAACATTATTTAATACCATACACAAAAATAACTCAAAATGGATTAAAAACAGAGATGTAAGACTGTATGCTATAAAACCCTTAGCAGAAAGTATAGGAAGAACATTCAGACATAAATTGCAGCAATATCTTTTTTGATCCATCTCCTAAAATAACAGGTGTAAAAAGCAAATATAAATAAAGCAACTATATGCCAATAAAATGGACAACCTAGAAAAAATGGACAAATTCTTAGAAAGGTACAATCTTCCAATATTGAACTGTGATGGTTTAATGGGACTTAATTAAACTCAAAAGTTCTTGCACAGCAAAGTAAACCATAAACAGAATAAAAAGACAATGCACAGAATGAGAGAAAATATTTACAAATGATGTGGCCAAAAAGGGATTAATTTCTAAAGTATATAAATGGCTCATGCAGCTCAATATAAAAAAGAACAAAACAACCCAATCAAAAAATGTGCAGAAGACCTACATTGGTGTTTCTCCAAAGAAGACAGATGGATGGCCAAGAGGCGCATGAAAAGAGGCTCAACATTGTTCATTATTAGAGAAATGCAAATAAAAACTACAATGAATATCACCTCGCATCTGGCAGAATGGCCATCATCAAAAGTCTAGAAACAATAAATGCTGGAGAAGGTGTGAAGAAAACCCTCTTACACTCTTGGTGGGAATGTAAATTGATACAGCCACTGTGGAAAACAATATGGCTATTTCTTTAAAAACAGAACTACCATATGACCCAACAATCCCTATCCTGGGCTTATATCCAGAGAAAAGCATGGTTCAAAAATATACATGTGTCCCAGTGTTCACTGCAGCTCTGCTTAGAATAGCTAAGACACGGAAGCAACCTTAATGTCCATCTACAGATGAAGGGATAAGGAAGATGGATATATATACACAATGGAACATTACCCAGCTATTAAAAAGATGGAAAAAAACTATTTGCAGCAACATGCCAGAACTGGAGATTACCATACTAAGTGAAGCAAGTCAGAGTGAGAAAGGCAAATAGCATGTGATGTAGTTTAGCACAATCTAAACAAATGATAAAAAATGAACCTATTTATAAAGCAGAAACAGACCCACAGACTTAGTACACTTATGGTTACCAAAGGGGAAAATGGGGGCAGGGGGAGGGATAAATTGGGAGTTTGGTATGGACATATACATATACCTATTTAAAACAGATAAGGAACAAGGACCTACTGTATAGCATAGGGAGATCTACTCAATATTCTGTGATAACCTAAATGGAAAAGAATTTGGAAAAGAACAGATATATGTGTAAGTAAAACTGAATCATTCTGCTGTACACTTGAAACTAACACATTATCATTCAACTATACTGCAATATAAAATAAAAAACCTAATAAAAAATCCAAATGCATTATTCACTATAGGTATTTCCTGAAAGTTTTATGTCTATATATATAAATCAGTATATAATATTGATAGTAGTAGTAGCAGTAATGATAAAGTAATACCTTGTATTTGTAAGGTTAAGTCATATTCTAGCACCAGGGTCCTCAACCCCCAGGTCACAGACTCGTCCTAGTGCATGGTCTGTTACGAACCAGTCCGCACAGCAATAGGTGAGTGGCAAACGAAGCTTCATCTGTATTTACAGCCATTCCCCATTGCCCCAGAAGGGACCGTCTAGTTGCAGGAAGACAAGCTCAGGGTTGTCACTGATTTTGCATTATGGTGAGTTGTGTAAATATATGACAGTGTGATAATAATAGAAATAAAATACACAGTAAATGTACTTCAATCATCCCCAAACCACCCCCTCACCGCCCCTCCTCAGTCCATGAAAAACTGTCTTCCACAAAACCAGTTTCCAGTGCCAGAAAGATCGGGGACTGTTCCTCTAGCACATTTAATTTAGAGGGTCCACTTTAGAAGTGAAACCACATACAGAAGGTGCCATTAACGTGATTAAATCTTTTAACAACAAACAAATCGCTAAATGTGAATTGAGAGGAAAGAAAACTTATGATCAAGAAATGAGCACCACTCATTTGCACCACTCTTCTGCAAAGAGGAAGAGTCTTTGGGAATTATCTATTCACCAGGGCTTTGACCATTACCTACAAAGTAGAACAGTTATCATGAGAGAACTTCTGTAGAGAGACGGAAGTTCTGTTACTTCCTTTGGTTTCCATCAAAAGCACTCAACTTTTCATCTCCATGATACTCCACACAAAGCCAATCGTACTTGGCTTTCTAAGTGACTTAAGTCTTGTCAGCAGTAATTCTGAATCCCTGATTTTTACTTTACCATTTAATTCCTGAATCTCTACTCCATATGGTTTTATATTTCTCCATACTCATTTTCATAAACTGTTTTACTGGGTCAGCTTGAAGCACTCTTGCTGCTGTCTTCATTTAAGAATGGCACCAAGACCACAGTGCAGGCGCACTGTGTTTCAAGTGGGAACACTGCAGTTCTTCCAAAAGTATGTATGATAGAATTTTTTTTTATAAAAATGGCTACAATGCCCCTCCCTTTCGGTAGTGAATTCCTACATTATCTTTGGGTTGGCCACATGATTTACTTTGGCCTATGGGTCTGAAAACATGCTGGTCATCCGGGCACCCTCTCTTGCTGTTCTCTGAATTCTGAGACTTCCGTGGTCAGCGAACCCTCCTCCATAGTATCCATCCCACAGCCATCAGACGACCGATGCCCAGAAGCAGAACTGTGAAGATTCCCAGCTGCTGTGCCCAGAGGCTCACACAAGCCCAGTCAAGAGCAGAAGAAGCATTTGCCTGAGGTTCACCCAAATGCCAACCCACAGAATCATGAACTAAATGAATGCCTGTCACTAAGTTTGGCACGGTCTCTACTGCAGCTAAAGCTAGCAGATGCCACATGAGAGGATGAAGTCCAGACGGCAGACCTGGAGGGACAGAGTTTAGCATGGCCAGGACTTACTTGGACTGTTGGTAGGAATACGCAGATGCATGCTCGCTGGCTGTGTCCACTGCTATCTGCTGCTGTTGACCACTCGTGTCCTGGGACGAAGGTGCCACTGTCTGGGGAGAGGTATCAGCCACAACACCCTGTGGAGGCAACAAGGACATAGAACCTTACTGGCTTGAGCAGAAGGGCTTCTTGCAGATGGACTGCAGGGCATTTCCCTGTGCTATCTGCCATTGGGCTTGCGTAGAGTTGCACTCGGCTACATAAAGCCACAATAAACACTAGGAGTAAAACCACAGAACTCATTTGTGGAATTTACCTCCATGTGTGACCAAGAAGACTTGCCATCAGAAGACCCTGTAGAAATCATTTTGCCTGCAGTTAGAACTTTTAAGCTGCAGTTGCCTATAGCCACACTAAATAATAATTCCTTAATTAAAAAAGAGCATGCAGAATTCCTATAAAAACTTCTACATTTGAGCATTTTCCTGGGAATAAATTTCTCTACCCTGTCTCTACGATCCAGCAAAACAATGGACCTTACTATTAATAAAACTCTATATCCAGGTTTGGAATTCTTCTAAAAGGACATTGTCAAATATGCTTTCCCTTAAGGAATTTGATTTGTTTTATTTACTTTTGTTTTCCTTGACATGAACTGGGATTCATTTAGAGGTTTCAGAAAAAGAAACGTCCTTAATTTTGACTTGCTCCTTCCTTTAGCCTTTTGGTGGCTTCCGTTTCACACAGATGCCAACAAGAATGGATTTCTTGAATTGGTCCTCACTCAGAAGTTACATTTGGTTCTGAGAAAGGTTTGGTAGTTAGTCAGCCTAGGGAGGGAATCCATATGAATACATTCTCCTGGCTGTACTTATAGCCTTGGACTTCTGCAGAGATACAGGCTTTTGATCAATGTTCTGTCCTTAACAGAAGCTCCCTGACATTGCTCCTCAAAATGTGAAAATTCTCCTTTTATGAATTCAATATTTTTTCACCCCTAATATACTATTTGGTATTATACAGTTTTCAGAGTTTCCTACCTGCATTGACTTGTATGAATACTGGTGAATTTTCAATGAGTGTTTTTACATAGAAAATGAATCAGTGCCTTCCTTTATAAGCACAACTCAAGGCAATATATCAGGATATACTTATATAATTCTTACTGATATACTTCTTTTTAAATCTCAGATTTATTGATATAATTAGACTGTTTCAAATAAGCAATACTCTCAAGTGTGTCTCCTAGTTTTAGAGTCTTCAAAAACCTCAAATTCTGTAGATATGCACACACATTTGGTGTACAGATAGAGAGATGCAGATATGTGGCCAGACATTGATGCTTAAAGCTACCAATGATGTCTAGATTTATAATTTTTTCTCATGGCCTAGATGAGTTTTGATAGCTAAATCTAGCAAAGAACATATATTTTAATCACATACTCTCAAAAATCTGAAAAGCTAATTAAAACCTCTTTAATAGTGAAACATTCTCAAGGGCCTATAGGTCTGGAACACATAAAAGATTAACAAGTTGTTCCTCCTTGGTTTCCTAAATGACGCGGTACTATCCTCTTAAATGTCTGTGCTTCCCAAATCCTGGTACTAGCAAACATCGGTAACACACCGACAAGCAAACATACATTTTGAAAAGATCCGGTTTGGTCTCTCAAAATTTCCCCTAATCTGTGTGGCTCCAGAGATTGGAGGAGTCACGGTGGTCTCCCGCATTGAGTGGTACCAACGTGAGGGGCAGCAACAGCTGCACTCCAGAGGAGTCCCAGCTGATGGAAGACATCCACTGTGACCGTAACAGCAAATGTGCATCAGGGGAAGGTGAAGGAGGGCTGGGAGCAGGGAGACGTCTATACCTCTGAGTTCTCACCACTGTCCACAGAGCTCTATGCCCCTCCTATCCTATCTTTCTGGCTCTGTCCAGTAAAACAATGTATAGAGGAAATAGATCCAACCCAATGGAAAGAGAGGAGAGGAGAAATCTTCCAGCAAGGCCAACATGACTTTATCACTCATGGTCTGCACCCACCAGAGTGGTACAAGTTCTCCTCCACTGTCTGTAAGATGTCATAGTCCCATCAAGGTTCACTGGTGAGAGCAATGGTCCTTCATCTTTGGTACACAAAAGAATCACCTGGCATCCTTTAAAAATTCTCAGGTCTAGTCCACACCCTGGACCACATCAGACTCTCTGGCAATAGGACTGAGGTGTCACTATTTTTTTTTTTTTAATCTTGAAATAATTTCAACATGCAGAAAATTTTGAGAACCAGTGCTCTAATCCAGTCCCTCTTAATTTTTAATGTGTACCTTGATCCTTAAGGGCTCTTGTGAAAATGCAAATTCTAATTCAGTAGATCTGGGTAGAGTCTGAAAGTTTGTATTTCTAACAGGCTCTCAGGTGGTGCTGCTCATGTTGGTTTAGGGAGCACCCTTGGAGTAACAGGGCATCAGAGAACTGGCCTATTCAAAAGGCTTCAAATGTTTCCCTTCCTCTTTCTGATTGTTTGTGGCTCACATTTGATGGAGTAGTTATTGGACCTTTGGTCTTTTCTCTAAGCATAGAAATGGCATTCCTCTGAGACCTGGATACCAAATTTGCTTGTGTCCTGTGCAAAGCAAGGCAAAGGCATGTTCAAGTAAAGTCCATACTTTCACAGAGTGAGCTTGCAACTGCAAAATTTCAAGTAGCACAAAAATCACAACTAAGGATTTGGGGAGTTTACAGTGGACCCTGGTGCATGAGGCTGAGATTTATCTGTCCTAACCTCGTTCTGCAAGAAGAGACGGACTTACTTCAATGGAAACAGCTGTCGGAGGCACAGGCGTGTACTGAGGGATGTAGGTCCCTTGCATAGGAGCCGCGGCAGTCATGTACTGGAGGAAATCAAAGAGAGAGACAGATGAACTTGGGCATGCGGCCGGTGAGAACAGCGATAGCACATAAGACTTTTCCATGTGTGGCCCCCACCAATGCGTGATTAAACTTAAAAGTCTATTTTGACCGAAAATAATGCAGTTTCTAGCAGTATAGAATAGCCATCTCTTATTGATTCAGAACCAACAGAAGCCCGCCTCTCCGACATCAGTACAAGTTCATTCTTCCCACCCACTCATGTTGTCCTGAACATTCTACATTAGCTCCCAGACATCTCGCTTTCACATCCAAAACACAAATGCCTGCCAGGTGGGCAGGAATGACCTCTGTTTTTTTTTTTTTTTCTCCCTTTTACTGCTAGCACATAGTAGGCTCTCAACAGATTATTTGTTGAATGAATAAATCATATTATGAAAAATAATTCTAACTAAAATAAAATAGAGGGATAATGTAAGAAATACTTATCTACCAACAATCACAACTGGCAAATGTTATCAATTCTTTTGTCATTTGATAGCTTTTTTTAAAAATAATATAAATAAAGGAAATAGTGTTCCAGATCATGTTGAAATTGCCTTTTTCTCCTCCCCCCACTCCATGTCACTGACAGTATTTCCTTTTCCACTCCTTTGATTCTCCAAATTTTCTTCATCTAAATGAATGATACAATAGTTCAATCATTTTTCACTAAGTTGTAGGATTCAGTAAAATATGTGTTGGGGATAACATGTATTTTGGCAACAAACAATTGAAGATGCAGAAAAATTATATGCCCACCTCTGTAAGCACAAAGCGTGGCCCATATTCCTGTTTCTAATACACATAGTCTCTGACAAGTTGAGGTTCTACTCTTTTGAGGATGGAATCTTCCATGAAATCAACTACATTTTTGAGTTTCTAAAGTTGATCATCACAAAATTTCAGAGCCAGAATCATCTAATGAAAACAAGGCTTGTCAAAACACAGTTTCATTGAAACGATTCTTATGGAAACAAAAAGCCCATGATTCTTTATTCTTCTAAAGTCGCTACGTTCACATATGAAGGGCACCCACAAATATGCAAAATCTAAATTACAATGTTCTGCATTGATAGGTACTTTCAGTATCCAAGAGGCATGATAATTCTGAATCCAGGGAAATAATCTGAATGGAGATTGGCTCATCAGATATTGTTTACTATTCATGGAGAAATAGAGCAACTCCCGACAAATGCTTCTCCACCCTAAACGAGCACTGTCCTACTAATTCTGTTTGTTGAAAATAGAGACAACCTTAGTGAAGCAACCCTAAATCAAACAAGCCAAACTGCTGCCCATAAATCCATGTGTTATTGCTGATAACAACTGCATGCAATTCCTATCAGTACAGAAACAACCTTGTAATTTGGGCTAAGGACAACTGTTTGCAAGGTTTGGGGATATTACTAATTTAGCTTCATAGCTGAAAATTATCAGAGATTTCTGCACCCCACTCTCTGTGCTCTCACAGAGTTCATCACACTTCTATTGTCCAGGCTCTCATTTTCCTAAAGGCATGGGCCAAGTGTTACGCATGCTTGCATCTTCCAACACCCTACGCTGTGCCTGGTACTTAGTAGAATAACTGTTCAGTGGCTGAATAAAAAGGCTATGAGAAGAAAGTCCTCCATTTCCAATTACACATCTTGTGTGCCTCTTAGCCACTGATCATTCTGAATTTTGTATAGAGACTTCCCCATCCCTATAAAATGTTCATATAACTTTTAAACAAATACATTAGCCCAGTCTGCTCATCACTGTCTCTGTGTCCTTAAGCAGTTACTCAGGGATCCAACTGCTGTCAATTTTTCAAAAAAATACAGACCTCTGGAGTTGCATTTCAGCAAATATTATTTCATATCTAGCACCCATGGCAAGTGTCTGCTTTGCCAACAAAACTGTCCCAGAAAGTGTTGGAGCTAACAGTCCCTTGGCCATTTCAGATGGGTGGTTTGCTTATGACCTACAGGTTTTAGGCATCTCTTAATTTACTATTACCTACACTTTTTTTTTTTTTTAAGAATGTTAGCTCAGCTGGGGGGAAAAAAGCTTTCTGTATTTCAGTGCATTTGAGCAATTCTGCATAATGTAGCCTCTTGGATATGACTGTGTGTGTGCTCAGTTGTATCCGACTCTTTGCAACCCCATGGATTGTAGCCCACCAGGCTCCTCTGTCCATGGGATTTTCCCAGCAAGAATACTGGAGGCTAGGGTTGCCATTTCCTTCTCCAGGGGATCTTCTCAACCCAGGGACTGAGCCCATGTCTCTTGGATCTCCTGCATCGGCAGGTGGATTCTTTTCCACTAGTGTCATCTGGAAAGCTCTCTTTGCTGTAGACATAGAATTTTAAAACTCTGAGAAATCAGGTTTTATAGAAGCCTGCTGAAAGGAGACTTTAAATCAGTCTCTAAAACTTTTTAGCACCTATTGATTTTTGCTTAAAACTAGTACTTTAAAGAATATACTTTGGAAAAAGTTTCTTTAATTAGATATCAAAAATCCTAGTAGATGTGTAGAAAGTGGGAATATATTTTTCCCGATGGAGTTAATATTCTTTGTGGCTCATGTTCTATGCTTTGGTCACGGTTTTCCAAGAGGTACAACACAACAGTCAAATGATACTCCCTCACTGATCTTGGTATTTTTTATGCCAGAGGTAGTAATTCCAAACTTTTCAATTGTCATCAGTGACTGTGGGTGTCCTTTTTATAAGAAGGCAGTGTCATTGGATACTGCCTGACCCACCCCGCTCCAGGGTCCACATCACTAAGAAGAAGTTTCTGTGAATTAGACATAGGGACATGGGCTGGAGCCACACAGAGCGCTATTCATGACTTCACATGAGAATCGACCTCACTTTCAGACCTCTTGTGCCAAACTAGGGTTCTCAAGCAGTGTAGTTAGTGGAAAGTATCTTGTGCGATTCTTTTCTATAAGTTTCTTGAAATCATGCAGCTTTGTTCTGTTCAGTAGAAGGAATCAGTAAAGCTTCACACCTTCCATGGCATTTGATGAAGTTATGAAAGTAGCCAAAACTGAAGTGCTTATAGTTTAAATTCTCAGTCATCTTCTCTTCAGGACAGCACTGAGTTAGGCAGGATGGCTCACCCACTTTACATATTGACAAGCTGGGATACGCTGTGAATGCACTCCAGTTCTGTTGGTGTAGGATCGAGTCCACACTTTTTAGTCAACTTCACGACTTTTGAAATAAAATCCTAAGATCATGACTGTTGTGTGTGTACTTTAGTCACTCAGCAGTGTCCGACCCTTGCGGCCCCATGGACTGTAGCCCGCCAGGCTCCTCTCTCCATGGGGATTCTCCAGGCAAGAATACTGGAGTGGGTCGCCATGCCCTCCTCCAGGGGATCTGCCCAACCCAGGGACTGAACCCAGGTCTCGTGCACCGCATGTGTATTCTCTACCATCTGAACCACCAGGGGAGCCCAGACCATGTGTAATATGCCAACTTAAAAAATAACTTTAATAATTGGAGTCCCAATTAAGAAATATAGAATATAATAATGCCTTGGTTAACATTTTATTGTCATTTCATTTCCATAGATTTTTAATTTTCACTTTAAACTCTGAATACCTACTTTTCTTCTAGAAGAGCTACTATCCCTTCTGCTTATTTCATAATTTAACTTCATGCTGCTCTTCTGAACAGAACTTATAGAGAATTTTTAGTATAAATGCAATCAGCTCAGTTCAATGTGTCATGTATTTTTTATTTAAAAGAGAAATCTTTCTGGTTGCTCTTTTTTTTTTTTGGTGTCACAGAAAATCTAACAGAGCTGGAGAATGTTGTTTTAAAATTAGGGACAGGCTTATTTTAAATAAGTCAAAGCTACAGAGTTTTATACTCTGTAAGACTATTATTATCTCTCGATAAACTTTTGCAGTAAAACTTTTCTGTGGTAGAAATATATTTTCTAGGGTAAAGCTTCAAGATGTGACAGACTTGTAAAATTAGGCGACCGAAGCTTATAGGAAATGGCTACAGCCATGTGCAAGACCAACTCTCAGCTTTAGGTAACTGGTGGAAATACCTCTGAACTTCCTCTGCAAGCATTCAGTTTGGTTTCCTTAAGAACAAAGATAAACTACAGTCATAATTGATAATGCAGGCTGCACAAATATGGTTTAGATCTCAGTGCCTAAGACTGCTTTCTTTTTATCCAGCTAATAAATGACAAAAACCTAAGAAGGACCTGTGATATAAAAACTCTGCTTTTTGACTTCATACATTTCTGTGGACTACTTATTAAAACCAAAACAAGAATGGATGTCTATCCTTCAGGCTAATTTACTTTACTGGTTTTTCTCAAAAACTAGAAAATATCTTCCATAATTCTTTCATGAGTACAAATTATTCTGTGTTTCTTTTTCTTTTTTTCTTGGATACAATCAATGGCTGATGGGAACCATATTATAATGAGATGATACAGATAAATGGATAAATCCATGTATTTCCCTTTTGGTGGCTGCTTAATGTTTGGACATTCCATGGATAAGTCTTCTTTTTTGGTAAACAGGTTGATGATTTTCACATATTCTGAAAGCACTGGGTTTTCACATGGCGTATGCTGGAAACCCAAATAGTCATTTTCAAACCCACAGAATAAATTCCAGACTGCATCACTTGTTCCAAGAAGTCTAGACACTGCATCACCAAGAGAGTTACATGAAGAGAGAAAAAAATGATGAAGTTAGAGAGGAATTGTGTTTCTACTTATTTAGTTTAGAACAAAATATTTCTGTTACTATGGACTCGTTATTTCTGAAGAAACAAAAAAGTGAAAACTCCAAATTTTTAGTCCCTGATTTACTTCCTTCCCAAAGCACAATAAAATTTTAGCAGGTTTTATATAGTTCCTGATGGCAAACTTTTCCTTTTACTTATTTATACAGCAAAGGGAATTCCCATATTTCAATTTTTGAAATTTCCTAAAATAATCAAACTTGCTCATTTGAAGTTATTGTTATATTATGTAGGTTCTTAAATGGGTATACCTAGTCCTTTCTATGTAAAGTGAGAGTTAGTTGCTCATTGGTGTCTGACTCTTTATGACTATGTGCATGGAATTCTCCAGGCAAGAATGCTGGAGTGGGTTGCCTTTTCCTCTTCCAGGGGATGTTCCTGACCCAGGGATAGAACCCAGGTCTCCCACAATGCAGGATTCTTTACCATCTGAGCCAGTTCTTGCTATAACATTAAAAAATCAGTGTAACAAACTTCAGCAAGAGTAGTTGTTTAGGTCTTATCAAACTCAGATAGTCACTGACAAGGATAGAGGGAAGGCAGTTACGCAGAGAAAGCAGAAATTGGTACTGGGTGATGCTAACAGCCTGAGGCATGAATCACTGTTGGGACCATCTAATACAAAGTTTCCTTTCACAAAAGAAGCTGGAGGATAAAGGGAATAGTCTGAGTGGCTTGGGGGAGGCACAGAGTTACATTAGGTCAAGGTATTCCTAATACCTGAGTTCGACAGTTACACTGCTTGGATTTGCAAAATTCTGTCATCTCAGAACTGGGGAGAGAATTAGTATCATTCCACTTGCTTACATTGGCTAAGTAGTAAAAGCTGCCTGGAGTATAATTCTAGGAATGTCTTCTAAGTCTCCATGTCACTTGAAGGATGAGAGACAGTCTGCAGAGAGGAAGAGAGCTGAAGAGGGTCTCCTTGAAAGGCAAAGTGCCCCCACCCACTAACGAGGACATCAGGGATGGACTCCGACGTGGACGTCCACTGCTCAGCTTTTCCTCTGCTCTGCCACTCCTGCCAATGAAACGGCGAGTGAAGTGGGTCCCCACATAGAACACTGATAATGTACGTTTTTGTAATGTTTTATGTTAGTATCAATTTAAAGCCTATTGACTTTTAAAGTACTAGTGGAGGTACAAAGTAGACAGCTATGAGTGATAAAATAATTATCCCGAAAGACTAGGTAGATGTGAATATAGATAGCAGCATAGACTTCGCCTACTAGAAGTAAAAGTGCCTGGAGAGGAGAGAAAAGACCAGTTAGTGAGCTTGATAGAAATGGGAGCCCAGAGTATATCGCCTACATCATCCTATACAGTTCACCAGAACAGTTACTAAGTATAACCCAGAGAGGTGTGCATTAAACTTTGACAAAAAATACAGATGGTCATTGTTGAACCTGGAGTGAGGCCCATTTATTGCTGCCAGACAGCAAAGAAAGGGACAAAGAAGAACCTTGGAGGGTTTGTGTGGGTGTTGAAGGGTGGGGGGCGCTTATAAAACTCTGCCCACTGAACCACAGGGAGAAGCGGTCATCCCCACGTGATCCCAGGCTACGGAGGCCTTCAACTCTGTGGAAAAAGCAATCTTCATGAATGTACTGGAAAAAGCCAAGGCCCGTTCAGTTTGAGCACGTGCACAGATCATTGTGGTAGCAATAAAAGTAAAGGAGAATACTGTAGAAATTTAGCTGATTAAGAAACTGTGTCTTAAAACTTGAACTTGAAACAACTGTATTGATATGAATTCCTTCCTCCCCTCTTTTCAATAACTTTTATTTGTGTGATAGGTATCACAAAATGTAGAGAAAGATAAGAGAGATTTTGTGAACCACAAAGACCACTCAGGAGATCAAGATAAGGAAGTCAGATTAAAAACTGGGAACTAGAATGGAGGCAACTATAAAAGCATATTCACAGTGGAGTAGCAGGAATAAAAGACTCCCTGGGCTTAGTAGAGAGGGGAGGTGAGTAGAGAAATAGTAAAGAATATTATGAGCAAACTTATGCCAATACATTTGACAACTGAGATAAAAGACACATATTTGCTGAACAGCACAATTAAGATGGATGCAAAAAGAAATAAAAATCTGCATCATTCTACATTTATATAAAAAAAAGAATTAGAAATCCAAAACATTCTGAAAATCTTCAGCTTCAACTGGGTTCTGTAGAGAATTTTTCAAACATTTAAGGAATAAATAGTACCAATCTTGTATAAATTCTTCCAGAGAATACTAAAGAGGAGCGCTTCTCCACTAATCTTATGAAGTTAGCACACTCCTTATATTAAAAATTGATAAAAACATTACAAGAAGGAAAAAAAAAAAACAACTATAACCTAATGTCTTTCATGAACATTTACAAAAACCTCCTAAATATAATGCTCAAGTGGAATGTATTTCAGGACTGCAAGGTAGGTTTAACATTTGAAAGTCAAGCAACATAATTCACCATATGACAGAATAAAGAAGAAAATTATATGATCATTGCGATGACTTAAAATATCTTTTATAAAATCTAATATCTGCATATGAGAAAATATCTTAGCACACTAGGAATAGATGGAAACTAGGAATAGAAGTCTACAAACAAAACATTTATAGCTGACAGTTAATGGTGACATATTGAATTCTTTTTATTTAAATTTTGGAACAAGATAATGACATTCAGTGCCACCTCTTCTATACTGCTTAGAGATTATAGGCAGTGCACTAAAGCAAGAAAAAGAAGTGGAAGGCATAAAGAACAAAGATCACCAGTGAGAAACTAAGGAAATCAAGAGGTGAAGGTGTTTTGTTGTAAAGTTCCAATAATAGATACATATTCTTAACTCTCTTATTACCAACATTCAGTAAAATTATACTGAGACCCTAGTACATACTAAGTACTAAGTAAGCATAAACTATAGTCTTAAAGCACGGGTTAGGGAACAGGACTGACAGAGCCCAGAAAAACCAGATTTCATTACTAACCCACTGGATGCCCTGGACAGCTCCTTTCTCCTTTATGATCTGAAATATAGAAAGTATTTACTTTTATGTATTAGTCATTATTGCAAATCTTACATTTACCACAGTATCCAGGAAGAGTAAGTTGGTATTTTGTATTATTATTATTTTCTTTTGTTAGTCTTCCCTTGTTGTACTTGAACTTCCTGCCTGTTTATACCCTCTTTGTTGCTTCTTAACATTCTCTATTATCTTTGCTTATCAGTATGATTTATTAATTGCAAAGAATTAAAAGTCTCTGTAAAGCAGTGAGCTATTCAAATGAGAGAAGCTGTTGAGATCAAATCAACATTTACTTAAATCAGTCTCTAAATTTGAAAGGTTCAAGAAGAAGAAACCACTTTAAAAAATGACCTGGATAGTTCTCTCAGAAACATACATGAACAACTAATGTCCTCAGCCTCTCAGAGCTCACTTAATCTTTTTTTCCAGGAAATGGACTTTGCTTCTTTATTTTGGAAATGAAATAACTGAAGGACTTTGTCAGGAAGATAAAAGTCCTCAATGTGCCTCAAAGCGGTGTTGTTTTCTACTTAGGTCTGTGCCTAAAGCATTAAATCAGGCTATAGGTGAAGACATTTCAGACAAACTGAAAAGGCGCTCATCCAGATAGACCCACACACACAGTAAACTCCATTTGCACATGAAACGTTCCCTCTCAATCATCTGGGGCCACACGTCATAAATAATAACCACCCCAGTGAACTAGAGCAGGCAAAGTCAACGGGAGGAAATGGTAAAGGTGACTCTGAATTATCCTGTAAAGCAAATTTCAGTCTCTACAAGAGACTCAACAAACATACTTTTTGTGTGTGTTGGTTTTGAGTCAAGAGACTTTCAGATGTGAAGCTCGACTGACAGGACTAGTTAGCATGTTCACATTAGATATTGATCTAAGATGTACAGGGGACAAGTGAAGGTAAGAAGGAAGTAGGAGAAGCAGAAAAGACGGGGCAATGTTCTACATAAGGAGGAACAACGTATAAAGCGATCGTAAGTTGAAAACTGCAAAAGTAGAGCATAAAGCTATTTGAGAAAACTACTTCTAGGAAGTGTACTTATTTAGGAGAGGGAAAAGAAAAAAAACAGATTTAAACAGCACTGCCTTGTCCATGTGAGCATATATAACTCTGGCAGCATAGAAGCATGATGGAGGCGTTTCTGCTGAGCTCAGAGGTCCCCATTCTTGTTTCCAAGGATATGTTCAGGGTAAAGAGCTAAGGGCAAGGAGACGGGAGGACTGGAAGGAAGGAGACTTTCTGGTACCAAGGTCCAGATTCCACTTTTTGCCACCAAAAGTGAAGAACAATTTGTCTGACAATAGCTGTAAAACAATGGATAGACAAAGGACATCATCTTCGGGTAAATTTCAACCCACTCCCATTGAGGCCTTAGAATCATCACGACCCACACCATCTCAGATATACTCAGCTTTACCCAGATCCGACTGCTCACGGTTTACTTTGAGTTGCTTTGTATGATGGTTCAGAAAGATCTCAATTTGCAGCCATAAATCTCTTAGTGCAACATAAAATGGAGTCAAACATTCATACGCTAAAGGTTTTATGGAGAAATATTAGTCAAATAATGGATACAAAGCTCTTAGCAGAGAGCTGGGTATATACAAACAATCTAATAGATAGGAACCATCATTATTATTGATTTTATTTTTATTGGTATTATTATTATGAGAAGATGGAAATTTCATTATCTTAATAGCTTGGCAGGGTCAGAAATGCAGCTTAGGCAGGAAATGTTCATTTTTTCTCTTGGTAATCACACTAATGAGACACTTGGTATCAATAGAGGGTCCCAAAGCAGGGGTAACAGACACTTAACACATCTGAAGAGATAGTTACACGTGGAGGGAGCTTGTGCTTCTGGGGAAGAGGGAGGGGGAGGAAGCCAGGAAGACCTAGAGCAAAGTGGGAGAGCACGGTGCCCAGGAGCATGTGCGGAGGAAGGAAGGGTGGGAGGAGAAACTCAAGGGCATCTGAAGCGCAGGGACGCGTCTGTACATTCAGTTTGAAGCTGCTCACAAGCCCATCATGAGTCCATTACTGAACATGACCCAGTCTTCCCTGATATTATTCTGGGTTGATATTTGTGGACAAACTGGAAAAGGGGTGAATTTCTGAATCGACACAGTGTGGAGTAGACAGAGCAGAAAGAGGTGATTATATGGTCTTGAAGACTTAAATACATACTGCAGAAAGCTGTAGACTCCTAAAGGGCATGGGATTGGAGATTCAAGGCAATCTTATCTGGTTTCAAAGTATTTCGGGAGCCAGTGACATCTGGGTTACATTCCTAAACAGGGAAAGTAGACTTGGGTACAGAGGACTCACAAAGACTGAAAAGTTGCCCCGAATCCTAATATTTTCCATCGAATGTAAAAATAAGAAATAAAGGGTTGGATCATTGAGAGAAACAGCTGAGACGTAGTTCCCCAAAGAAATAAAAATAACGGCTATTTAAAAATCTAAACAGGAAGGTCAGAATTACACTTTTACGGTGGTGGTATAGAAGTCAGGCAAAGTAAAAAATCTATATAGATACTGACTATTGTTAATTTTATCTCTAGACTTTCCTTGGCCTGGTCTGATCATCTGACCTTGATTTCTATGTACCAGAAGACATTAGTTTCTGTTCGGGGGACATTCCTTCACAGACTCACACTACAGACACTGACTTCCTAAAATGTCAATTATACACTTTTCTAGAGTTTAAGTTTCGTTTGTATTTTTTTAAAGAAAGGAACTGTGTTTTCCATGTCATTCAAAAATATTTAAAATTAAAGTCAACTGTGTTTAAGATGTTATGAGTCTTCACTGTAAAGTAACTGCAACCCAATAAAAACAAACAAGAAAACCCAAAACAAAATCAAACAAAAAAGGTATTATGAGTCCTATTTCTCCAAAGAAAAAATACAAATGGCCGATAAGCACATGAAAAGATGGTGAATATCATTAGTTATTAGCGAAATGGAAATCAAAGCCACAATAAGGTTATCATCTCACACCAGTCAGAATGGCCATCATTGGAAACTCTACAAATAACAAATGGTGGAGAGGGTGTAGAGAAAAGGAAACCCTCCTGCACTGTTGGGAATGTAAGTTGGTGTGGTCACTTGAAAACCAGTGTGGAGGCTCCTCAGAAAACTAAAACTAGAATTACTGTGATCTAACAACCCCACTCCTGGGCATACAACCAGACAAAACTGTAGTTCAAAAGGACCCATGCACCTCTGTGTTCATAGCAGCACTGTTTACAATAGGCAAGACATGGAAACCACCTAAGTGTCTGTCAAGACATGAATGGATAAAGATGGGGTGCATATACACAGTGGAATATTATTCAGCTGTAAAAAAGAATGAAATATGCCATTTGCAGAAATATGGATGCAACCAGAGATTATACTCAGTGAAGTCAGAAAGAAAAATATAAATACCACGTGATGTCACTTAGATGTGGAATCTAAAATATGATGCAAACGAACCTATCTGTGAAACAGAAACAGAATCATGGGCATTAGAGAAGAGACTGGTGGTTGCCAAGAGACACGGGGTTGGGGGAGGAATGGAGTTGGGGGGTTTGTTTTATTTTTTTACCATATAGTAGTAATAGTGTTAGTTGCCCAGTAGTGTCTGACTCTTTGTGACCCCATGGTCAGTAGCCCGCCAAGCTCCTCTGTTCATGGGATTCTCCAGGCAAGAATACTGGAGTGGATTGCTCTTCCCTTCTCCAGGGGATCTTCTCAACTGAGGAATGGAACCTGGGTCTCCTGCATTGCAGGCAGATTACTTACCATCTGAGCCACCAGGGAACCAGTCCTCAAGAAGGAGCTGGGAGAATTCTGAGAACAGACTGAAGTTGGTTTTGATGCAGGAAAGAAGAAACTCTAGAACTAGAGTTGTTTGGAAAAGTCAGGGATAAAAAGTTCTGAGGTTTATGGAAAAGCCTAGGAGAAGAAAATATCTAACGGAGTGCGGGAATCTGGAATAGTGCCCAACAATGCTTTTATTTGTATTGACCCTGAATGGGCCACCAAGCACTAGATCTTAGGTGTCCTGGCATATTTCTGCTAGTCTACCACCCCACTTTCTTACATAAGGTTTGGATTTCCCAGACCTTCTCAGTGTTACTACAAGTGAGATTTCTCTAGGTACCACTCATCTAACTTGTTTGTTCTATGGATTTGGGGAAACTGACTTTTCTAAACTAAATCTCATATACTGCCTGTGATCCAAGTATCCTATTTCTATCAGAAACCTTGCATACATTCAAACTTGTATGCTACCCTCAGTAAGTTATTTTAAATACAAATGTCTCATGACAATGAAACAAACCTGATATCTGCAGGTTTTTAACGAGCATTGCAACAAAACATTTTGCTCTGGCTTTCTTTTATTCAGCATCTTTCAAATGACATTCCATGGAGGGCTATTCCAAAGAATCTTTTTATATGTATTCCACAGTCTTGTTTACAAGTTAACAACTTTGAAAAATGATGGAGTAAATCAAGCTAAGCAGGAACTTTTATTTTTGTTTTACTTGGAGATGAGGTTTCCTTTCTCTCTTTTCAACCTCCTTCTTTCTTTATATCCACTGTTTTTCTCCCCATCAGTACTTCTCCATCTTTAGTGTGCAAATGTTTATTGTGAATCTACAAGTATCTCTAAGAAGGGAAATGCAATTTCCCAGATGTGCTGGACTTCAACACTCTTAATTGTTTTAACTACTATAACGTCTCATGAGATGGAGGAGTAATCTCGAGGACTCAGGTTCTCAAACCTGTCTTTATGTTGGAATCATCTGAGCTCTTTGAACAAAATACTGATGCTTGGGTCCCACCTACAGAGAACTGGATTTAATTGGCTTGAAGTGTGGCCTGGGAATTAATATTTAATGCTCACCTGGTAATTCTAATATGCCATAAAATTTTTAAATCTGCTACCCTAGAGTGTGTTTGGAAAATTATGCTTATATATGTTCCCTAAGGAAATCTATAATTCACATAAATGATCAAAATATTAAATGCAAGTGATTTATGTTGAGTACTTTGAATTTCTGCTATTCTTCCTTGGAGAGTCTTGGATTAAGGAAAATAAACAGGAAAAAAAATATATATACCCCTGAAGAAACTGGAAACTATTATGAAAGGCACGGGAGATAAGTAAGTATACATCCAATAAAATTTCTTCCCAATTCTACCCAGGATCCTGCAGGCACTGGCAAAAGGCTGGGGGGAGGGTGAAGAGCAGGAGAGAAAAGTACAGCTGTCCTCATTAGCCATGAGTCACAGTGAGGCTGGGGACAACCAAGGTCAACTTGGGTGTGAAACTGGGGGCTCAGTTGAAAGCTTTGTTTCTAGGTTTTATGTATTTTAGAAATACAAACAGTGAATAATCAGGATTAGATGCTGCCAGTTACAAAAGGAGCTTTAATATCCAAGTATGGCAAATCCTCTTAGCTGTATTTGACACCAGTAGAAAATAAAAAAGGCCAATTTAGTTACTGTCCTAGTTATGAGAGGCTCAAAGGAATGTGCTGGGGAAGCAGATACTTGTAGATAACGTATGAGTCCTTCCCTGGACTCATGGGCTGCAATGAACCCTTTAAAAGGACCAAGATTCTCTCTCTATAAAAATAAAATGTATTGGTCCTTGGTCCTTTTGAAAATGGAGTGAACACTCGTGACATTAGCAAGGCCTCCCTGAAGTATGGAGTGTGAGTATGAATCTAGTAGAAAAGGGAGAAAGATGGCCATAGCCTTTCACACCTAGGAATTACTGCTGCTATGTTTGTCAACAAGTTTGGTTCCCTCCCCTCCAGATTAAGAGAGGTTAATCTGGAGCTCCTGTTCCTGTTTGGGGTCTCCCTAACCCTAAAAGTATCTCAGGGAACTAGCCATGCCTTAATGGACACACACATTACACCCAAGTGCCAGTTCGCGTGGCTCCTTGTCTCTGTAGTTCCTGTATGTATCGTGATGGGCTGTGCGCCCTGAGAGTTTTGAGTGTCCTGAGCTCAGTTGCTCAGCTGTGTCTGACTGTGACGCTATGGACTGTAGCTCGCCAGACTCCTCTGTTCATGGGGTTTCCCAGGCAAGAATACTGGATTGGGTTGCCATTTCTGACTCCAGGGGATCTTCCCAACCCAAGGATTGAACTCGCATCTCTTGCATTGGCAGGTGGATTCTTTACCACTGAGCCATGTGGGAAGCCTGTTGAGTGTGCTATATAAATTCAGATTGGGAATTCAAAATTCAAATTCAGAGCTGGGAGTTCTCCCTCACCAAGGACCAAGTCTTTTCATTTCTGACCTAAGTCCATTGGTCTTTAAAAACACATCACACAGAAGGAAGGAACTCATACAAGACAACAATGATATAAAGTAGAATTCTGGAAGGAAGGAAAAAGTTAGAATAATAGGGGATAATAAACATTCAACTTTTATTTCATCATAAATTTAATCCGCCACGGTCAAGTGATTCATCCTTCCCCCATTCGCAGGCTGCCTGGCTGGCAGCACTGGTGCTCAAACTGGGTTGAGCTCCAGAACCCCCTGGAAGGCAGTTAAAGGCAACAGTGCTGGGCTCGTGGCCAGTTTTAGACTGGTTAGTAGTATGTCTGGTGTGGGGCTTGAGAACGGTATTTCTAAGTTTCTCTTGTCATCTCACTCTGCCCCTGGGGGTGGGCTGAGGTAAGGAAGAGCTGGAGAAGGGCACCCGCTGCCCCTCCCTAGGCCTGAATGCGTCAATACTCATTTTCATAAAACAGAAGTTAGCGATCGTAGAAAAAGGCCCGTGAGGTCTGAGTGGTTGTACTCCACTCTTCATGAGACTCCTAAGGGAAGGTGCCTTAGAAACTGGGCCATATACACATGTGTACTTTAGCGTCACGTGAAATTAGCTCTTCAAAGGAGCTTGAGGTCTAAGTGGCTTGAATGATGAAGTACAATGCATGGGTGTGAGCTTTAAAGCAAGCAAACACCTTACAAAGTATCAATGAGAGAGAAAATGATTCAATTGAGGTTAGGGGATTAAAAACACCCTCAAGTCTTGGCCTGAAGTAGCTGAGTTCAAGGCCAACAATCAAACATAATTCCTAAAGGAATGAAAATAACAGAGACGTTTTACTACATGTGTGTTAAAGGGATAATAACAATAATAGTAATAAAAAAACAAAATGGCTATTTATTTTACATTTATATTCAGTTTTATAATGAAAAAAATCAAGAGGAAAACATCTCTTTGAGAGCAAGAAATTCAAGAAGCTAAATCTCACAGACAGAAATAATCAAAAAGAAAGGTTGTCAAAAGACTAATTGATATTTGTTCCCTATGACTACTGGGAATCTGCAAGAATTTTCAACGTCATTTAGAAAACAGTTAAATTCCCTATGGACTGTCAGGATAAATTAGGACAAAACAAAATGAGAAAGAGAGAGGGGTAGAGAGCATAAACTCTCCTGCTAGATGAAAGGGTATCTTGTTTGATCCTGGTTGAAAATCCTATTTAAGGGAAAACGGCCTTATGTCCACTGGCTGTCTGCCTTTTTTCAGTAAGTTCTCAATATAATAGAGCCTCACTAATGGATTGGGTATGGTGCTTTTCCATTTTGTTAATGAAAAATAAAAAGCTAAAGGCCATTACTTGTTCTGATTACCATGCACAATGATGGTGGGGCACTTGGATGTATGTCTTCCAGAGAATGTGCAAAAGGCATGACACAGAACACTGAAGAAATGATTTAAGAAATCACACACACACACACAACAATGAGGCAAACATGCTATGTCATCGAGACCAGTATGTTAGCAATGGTGTTTATGCGAGGGTCTTGAGCAAGGGAAAATAGAAAAGTAATTTCAGAAGGTAACTCTGGGGAATCCATTATAATGATGTTACTAAATAAATAAATGTGATGACTACCTGGGGAAAACAATGAACAAAAATGAAACTTTTCAGATAAGGCATTGCTGAAAAGTAGTAATTATACTTCTAACAGATACATTGTAGATTTCTACTAATATTTTAAATTAATTTCCTATGAAGATCTCCTCATAATTCTGCTTTTTCCCAATCCTTTCACTTTTTCTCTTACTTTCTTGTTCTTGAGAGATTCCTATCCCATTCAGAAAGCTTTCAATATTCATTCAGATTTCTAAACTTGTTGGGAAATGTCTGGCTATTTTAATCTTTTGAAATTAAGGTTAGGACACTGAAGTGTCTCTACCCAACCAGCATTCTTATGTGTAGGCATTTTCTAGTCAATCAACAAATACTTATTAAATACATACTCCAATGCTACTGGCTCATACAGAAATTAAGTAAAGAGAAGTAGTCCCTGCTCTAAAGGAGCGTATAAACTCTAGAGGGAGCAAAAGGTAATTAAGCATAAAATGAAGACCGTGCATTAAATTTTATGATGGAGATATTCCCATGGACCTATGGGAATAAGAAACATCAGTAATTCTAGAACAAGATGGAAGGAGAAAGGACACGTCCAAGGAGAAGGAAACAAGCCCTGCAAAACAAACTACAGATCCCTGCTGAGAAAGCCTCAAGTTGAAGCATAGAGGAAACAGCATTCCAGCTAGAGAACAGCTCACAGCTATCACACTCTCACTTATATGGAGACCTTGGGGGCTCAGCCCATCCTGGGAGCCGAGAGCAGTGCTAGAGCAGAGGAGGAGTAGAAGGTGAGTCTGGAGCAGCAGGCCCAGGGTCAGGAAGGGCTGTGGACGTGCGGTAAGGACCAAGGGTGATGCTTAGAAGGCTGTGGAAGGATTGAAGGCAGGCCATGTGTGTGGTAGAAATATGGCTCTGGCTGCTGGAGAGAGAATGGATTAGGGTGGGTGACGGCTTGAATCAGCAAGACCCATCAGCTGGAAGGAGGACTAATCCTGCCAAGGGATGACAGAGTAACTTCCTGAGAGAACGTGTCTGTACTTTTAGAGAAAATGCAGCCAATCTGACTCGCTTAGTACTGTCTCCTCATTTTGTCTTCCACACTGATTTGGAGTTAAAGTCAGTGCTGACTTCTTTAATTGGGGGTGAGACTTCCCTGGTGGCTCAGATGGTAAAGCGTCTGCCTACAGTGTGGGAGACCTGGGTTCGATCCCTGGGTCAGGAAGATCCTCTGGAGAAGGAAATGGCAACCCACTCCAGTACTCTTGCCTAGAAAATCCCATGGACAGAGGAGCATAGTAGGCTACAATCCATGGGGTCACAAAGAGACAGGACTGAGTGACTTCACTTCACTTCACTTTGTTTAAAGACTGCTTTAGACTTATTAGACTTCCCTGGTGGCTCAGACAGGAAAGTGTCTGCCTACAAAGTGGGAGACCTGGTTTCAATCCCTGGGTTGGGAAGAACTCCTGGAGAAGGAAATGGCAACCCACTCCAGTATTCTTGCCTGGAAAATCCCACGGACGGAGGAGCCTGGTAGGCTAGAGTCCATGGGGTTGCTGAGTCGGACATGACTGAGTGACTTCACTTTACCTTTTTTAGACTTATAGAAAACAGATTTGTGGTTGCCAAGGTGGAGGGCATGCAGAGGAGGTAAGTGTTGGGAGTTTGGGATTAGCCAATACAAACTATTATATAGGGAACAGATAAACAACAACGTCCTACTGTAATAGCAGAGGGAACTATTAATGTAGTCAACATCCTGTGATAAAGCACAATGGATAAGAATATAAAAAAAGAATACATATCTATGTATAACTGAATCACTTTGCTGTACAGCAGAAAGTAAGAGAACAAATCAACTAAACTTTGATTTAAAAAACACTGTTTTATTTTCATTAAAAATTTGAGCTTTAGTGCCACGCCACCAGGAATAATAGGAAGAGTACAGTCCTTGACTTCCAAATGTCCATGGACCTACGAGCTAAAAATAGGGGAGAGAGTAGTGAGGAATGTACAAGAATCTATACAACAGGCACCCACAGAGGACTCTGAAAGTTTGAAATGAAATGAGATCACATCTGGCTATGCAAATCAGAAACGGATTCGTGGGAGAGAGAGAGCATTTCAGACAGGTAAGACCAACAGAAACTGGACACGTGACAAGGGAAGAAATTCCATGCTGAAAGTCAGCGAGAGCAAAGGCAAGAAAGAAAATACTCATGGCCAAACACATCCTACAAATAATTATGACCAGTGAATGAACAGGGTTGTGGAGGCTGACAGTAGGAATTATTACAGTTGGTTAAAGCAGCTTGAGGATTATGCAGCCTCAAACACAGGCTGACGAGTCCCTCTTAACATTTGCAGTTGAGTTGAGCTTCTTGACTGGGAAAATAATATATTAGGAGTTTCCCTTTCCAGAATTTGAGTATAGCGCACCTTACTCCCTAGAAGGATTGTAGGCAGCTTCCAAATGTATATAAAATGTTATGAGAAAAATGAGAAAGGAAATACAGTGAGGCTAATAAAATAAATGCCATTACAATTTTTCAGAACTATTTAGCAATGGATTACATGATTCCCTGTGTCCATCAGGTAAGAAAATACACCAGATGCGTAGAAAAATTATTCCCATTGTGGAGGCAAGAGAGACATTTCTCCCATTAGTCTGAAAGGAGCAGATAGTGTGTAACCTCATGAAGGGCAGCTCTAAAGTAAACATGTAAGTTTCCAAGGGCTATTTGTCGTAGACCCCTTCAAACACAAGTAAATGGCATTTTGCCTGTGAATACTTCAGGAAAAGCTGGTGTTTAGGAGGTCAGTCATCCAAGTAAGACAGCTTTCGCAGATTAATCCGGGGATATAGTTTACATGAACCAAGGAGAATGGATATAGTACACATTATCCAAATAGTCCTCCCCATACTTTATTTTCTCTTAGCCGAGGTTCTGAAAGGTACGAATAGCAGTGACTTTGGAATTGTTATATGTCTTGACAAGGACTTGGAATGCAGCTTTCTTTGCTGCTGGTTACACAGGGAACCCTCTGTTTTAACCATCAGCCACACTTGGCATTGTATGGATAGTGTCAAATTAAAGAAGCTAAACAGAATTTAAGAGAATCTACTTACTCCACATAAAATAAACCCGTTCTATTTGGAGGTCAGATTCTTCTCAGAAAAATTTTAGTTCTGTAAACACACAGCATCATAACTCTGTGGGTCCACAGTATCTTTGTAGAGCAATCTATGCAAACTGTCTGCAGCTTTGAGTGGTGAAGTAGTTCTGGTATACACTGGCAAGCACGTTGAGGCTTGTTAGAAAAGATGACTTCAGATTCAGAGATCTAATTTCTTCTGTCTTTCTGGCAATAATCATATGGAAGGATAGTTACCAACTAAGGTAATCCCCAGTTGTTTTATTAAGACCATATGTATACCTATGGCTGATTCATGTTGAGGTTTGACATAAAACAGCAAACTTCTGTAAAGCAATTATCCTTCAATAAAAAATAAATAAATTTTAAAAAGACCATTTTAAATGTTAATCTCAACACAGATTCCGGTATTTGTGAGAAGGATGAATGAGAAAGAGAAGGGCCAGGTGTCGACATTAGGAAGACACTGAAAGAATATAATTTAAAGGTAACAAGGGTGCAACCTGGATGGGGGTTAAGAGAATGGAATCCAAAGGACAAAGTTGAAATATATTCCATAAGTAGAATTTACAAGAAAAAGGAAGCTGGCCTGTGGGTAGACCAAGCCAAAATATCTCTGTCGTTTTGAGCAGAATTGCCTGGAATAAAAATCATTTGTCAATGTATAAGAAATTCTCTATCCTTTCTACTCCAAGCTCAGTGGAATATTAAATCACATGGCTCTCACCCAGAAAGAAAATCTCCACTCCAAGCCACTGTCAAAGACTGTAACAACATTAAACTCACAGCTACAGTTTCTTTGCAAAATTCTGGCTTAGAGAGATACCATTTATAGAGGTTTGCTCCAATCCTAGGGGAAGTCTGCAAAAGAAACTGGATTGGCAGGAATGCTTACGAGACTTAAATTGTGAATATGAAGTTTGAACTTCCGTGGGGCCATCCAAGGGTGGGGACAGTAGGAGGTGCATTTTTAGCTTTGGAACTCAAACAGAGGTTGGATGAGCAATCTAGATTCAGAGGTCATCTCTATGACAGCTTGAGGTGAGGGAGTAGGTGACTTCATTGAGGAAGAAAATAGAAAAGCAAAGTGTTCTGGGACCAGCATCCTGAGAAACAGGAAAACAAGATAGAAACAGATCTACACCTTTTTGAAGCCAAGTCAAGTCACCAGTGGATAAATACACAATGAAGAAGATGCATGGGGCTTAGAGAAAATTTTGGTTTGGAAAACCAAAAGGAAAAATAAAAGGATTAACATAGATAAAATCAAGAATACGAAGGGTTAACACTGACAAAGAGATGATCATGAACTGACCAAATACAGGAATATAGGAAGAGAAGAGGAATAAAGAAACGGACATTTGAAGTCAAGAGAACACCTTTGTGGGAGACCAGATCAAATAAGATCGCTAGGGATTTCCCGGGTGGTTCAGTCATTAAGACTCTGCACTTCTGGTGCAAGGATGCAGAGGGTGCAGGACCCATGCCTGGTTGGGGAACCAAGATCCCATAGTGTGGCCAAAAACAAACCGAAAATGATCATCTCCATCTTCTCATAAAGGAGGAGATGCTCACCATTCTCACCATAAAAAGCAGGACTCGTGTTTGAAGTTTGAGAAGATCAAAAGGTTTTAAACAGCCAAAGGAGCATAAATGTAAGTAAGGGTCCACAGTACAGTTCAGTCGCTCAGTCGTGTCCGACTCTTTGCGACCCCATGAACCGAGGCACGCTAGGCCTCCCGGTCCATCACCAATTCCCAGAGTTTACTCAGACTCATGTCCATTGAGCCAGTGATGCCATCCTGCCGTCTCATCCCTCCATCGTCCTTTTCTCCTCCTGCCCCCAATCCCTCCCAGCATCAGGGTCTTTTCCAATGAGTCAGCTCTTCGCATCAGGTGGCCAGAGTATTGGAGTTTCAGCTTCAACAGCAGTCCTTCCGATGAATATTCAGGACTGATTTCCTTTAGGATGGACTGCTTGGATCTCCTTGCTGTCCAAGGGACTCTCAAGAGTCTTCTCCAACACCACAGTTCAAAAGCATCAATTCTTCGGCGCTCAGCTTTCTTTATAGTCCAACTATCACATCCATACATGACCAAAGGAAAAACCATAGCCTTGACTAGATGGACCTTTGTTGCAAAGTAATGTCTCTGCTTTTTAATATGCTGTCTAGGTTGGTCATAACTTTTCTTCCAAGGCGTAAGTGTCTTTTAATTTCATGGCTGCAATCACCATCTGCAGTGATTTTGGAGCCCCCCAAAATAAAGTCAGCCACTATTTCCACTGTTTCCCCATCTTTTTCCCATGAAGTGATGGGACCGGATGCCATGATCCTAGTTTTCTGCATTTTGAGCTTTAAGCCAACTTTTTCACTTTCCTCTCTTACTTTCATCAAGAGGCTTTTTAGTTCCTCTTCCCTTTCTGCCATAAGGGTGGTATCATCTGCATATCTGAGGTTATTGATATTTCTCCCGGCAATCTTGATTCCAGCTTGTGTTTCTTCCAGTCCAGCGTTTCTCATGATGTACTCTGCATATAAGTTAAATAAGCAGGGTGACAATATACAGCCTTGACGTACTCCTTTTCCTATTTGGAACCAGTCTGTTGTTCCATGTCCAGTTGTAACTGTTGCTTCCTGACCTGCATACAGATTTCTCAAGAGGCAGGTCAGGCTGGGCTTATAAAGAATCAGTTTGTAGAGGACACAGAACCTTCCTTACAGAGTGGTTGTGACGATTTTTTATATCAAATCAACCCACCTGATGCACTCAGCTCATTTCCCTGAACACAGCATGTTCTATCTGTATGTATATTCACTTTTGCCTCCATAGTACCTTCCTATATACTCAGTGTATGTGATTAATAAGACATATTCAACATATCCCATATTTGTGTTTATATTTTATCAAGGCCACTGGATGTTCAGTTATAATTTTGTCAGGCAACATGACAATTGCCCTTTAGATAAGGAAATAATTTATGGAAATCTTCTAAATTATCTTTAATGAGCTGGTAGCTATTAATAAGGGCACAGTATTCCCAATTAAACTATTTTAAGATTATCGACAATTATCAGACAAGAACACACCATGACTAGGGAGGATAAAAGACATAGGGAAGGACATTCTGCACACCTAAAAACAATGAAACCTCCAAGGTGAGCAATTATTGCATCTTTACCAATGCCAACTCTAGCTCTCCTTTGTTCAACTCACCTACTAGACAACGCTTAACAAGATGTCCACTCTTTCGACTTCCTGATAGCGTTAATGCAAAAAAAAAGCACTACTTAAACGTTTACCGAAGTCACACTGCATGAGCTCAAATCCAACCATGAACCCCTTGAAATTTCCTCTTCCTAGATGTTCACCCTTAGATGTAACCCTCATTTCTGCAAGTTAATAAATCCAGCTTTGCTGAACTATGGTTGCTTTCTGGCCTTATTTTTGCTAGTAGGTTTTACCTTTCCAAAATGAGCATCTCAAAAATCTCAGGCACTGTTTTGTTTTTTTAACTAACTCTGCATATTTGATTTGCTAAAGTAGCTGCTCAATTATGAATGCAGTTCCCATTCTCTGGATCTGGAGTCCTTTGCTTTCCCAAATTCAATTCTCCTGGGCAGACAGCTGGACTCAGAACAGGCACATAGAGTAATTACATTTATGTCTCATAGAGACCTGCAGTCCATTATTACTCTGAATCCAACACGGTTTTGCTGCCAACTGAAATATGCCCTTTGCATGTAAATTAAGGGGCACTGTTCTTTTAACATCTTTTCAACTTTTTGTTTTCCATTTTTAAGGAAACCTGATGTGAAGTAATTCTAGTTTTGATATGTAATGTGTCAAGTAGCTGATGACTTTTCAATCAATATTTTATCAAAGCTAAATTGCAGTGATTACACCAGAGTGCATGGTACAGACAAGTGGGGCAAAAAGACTCACCTGATAAGAAACAAATACTGTTTGTGATGTAGTCTGCATTAGCAAAACATGGTAAAAAAGAAAGAAGCAGTGGTAATATCTTGGGTGGCAAATGGACTTTGAAATGATATAATTTTGGTAGGAATAAATATTTTGTGATCTACTACTTGGGGAAATGAATTATCTCCGATATCAAAATATTTCATGTATACACATATATAATTTTATGTGATTAATAAAATATTTGTATTTTATAATTTAGTATGATCCCAATTTCAAATGTATGATATCACAAGAGACAGGAAGTCTCACACTGAATAAACTGGGAAGATCTTTGGCTGTCCCAGGTGCTGTATGAAAGGAACAGAATACATATCACTTGAAATGTGATTTCAGTGTGAAAAGTGTTAAAGGCAGGAGTCACCTTGCTGTGGAAGTGCACCATATGATAGGCACATAATAAATTCATAAAAAAAATTAACAGTGACTTTAGACCACAGGATCACTCAACAAGTCTACGTAATTTCTATAGAAAGATGTTTATCTAATTCTGCCTTAAATGCCACAGGGTTAAGATATAATGGTTGGAAGTTGAGGCATTTCTAGAGGTCACCACTGCCCCCACTAATCAGCAGTATAATCTTCACAATCACCGTTACCCTCATCTTCATAGTAATACACTCATGTTTCCCTGGTATAGAACTATCTCCCTCAAACTGTGCATATTCAAAGACTGTGCTGCTAAAATTCTAGTAAATTATACACGTTGCAAAGCAACATGCCCAAAAGCTTACTGAAAGAAAAAAGAAATTAAAAACACATAATCATTTTATACATTTTATTCTAGCTTGTACTCATGTATTGAATATATATTTTTAGTGTCAAATTCCTAATGATTGTTCAATTTATCACTGTTTTCACTTTACATTAAGAACATTATTTTCCATGTTGTTAAAATGTTTTATAATTTTTATTATATTAATTCCACTTAAAATATTATAGAGAAGATTTCTTCTATTTTTAGACACTGGGTTTGGAAACTCTATTTTAAAATACTACTTTGGGGACTTCACTGGTGGTCCAGCAGTTAAGAACCCACCAGCCAACGTAGGACACCTGTTCGATCCCTGGTCCAGGAAGATATTAAGTGCCACGGGGCATCTAAGCCCATGCGGCAAAAGCGCTGAGGCCTGCGCTCGAGAGGCGGTGACCCGGAACAAGAGGAGCCGCCACGGTGTGAAGCCCACGCCCCATGAGTAACTGCAGTCCCTGATCGCAAATAGAGAAAACCCGCCTGTGGCCACAAAGACCCAGCGTGGCCAGAAACAAGAGTGCTTAAAAATACGACTTTGGCCCAGTCCAGTTATCACGTCAATGTAAGCTGAGTGATACTTCAAAGTCCTAACACACTTTCCCGAGTGTGGGGCGGGGAAGAGGAAAAGAATCCTCCATAATTTAATACCTAGGATGAGTCAGGCACTTACTGAGTACTTTGGATGTATCATCTCAATGAATCCTTCTATTAAGATACATGTAGATGACAATGCATTATTATCTATACTTAATGGCACCGCACTCCAGGACTCTTGCCTGGAAAATCCCATGGATGGAGGAGCCTGGTGGGCTGCAGTCCATGGGGTCGGGAAGAGTTAGACTCGACTGAGTAACTTCACTTTCACTTTCATGCATTGGAGAAGGAAATGGCAACCCACTCCAGTGTTCTTGTAGAGAATCCCAGGGACGGGGGAGCCTGGTGGGCTGCTGTCTATGGGGCTGCACAGAGTTGGACACAACTGAAGCAACTTAGCAGCAGCAGCAAAGAGAGGGGAAAAGCTTCAGAAAATTTTAGTGGAGGTCATCGTTAAATACTTATTAAGCAGTTGGACTAGGAATCATGTAGATCCTCTTGACTCTCAAAGTCATTTCCAATTATCTTACCATACTTATTCAGAGCTGCATGTGTGTGAGTGAACAAAAATAGTGCCTGCTGGCAAATTTTTTGATCAGACCAATACATCATCAAAATCAAATTTCATTTTATCTTTCCACTGAGACTTTCGAGCATTCAAACTTCCCTGAGCCTATTAGCATTTCTTTCACTTATTTTTTACCATAGGAGTTAGAGCTTTTGTGCTTCCAAGTTGAACTTGTGAAAGGTTTATGAATAAGCACTGTATTAAAAAGCCCAATTTAAAACACCAGCAATTCAATGAACAGTTGAGTGCAAGAGAGAGGATATGGTACCAGGACTATCTGCAATGAAATGTTCCAGATTCCCTCTGTCCTGACAACCAGGGCCAAAGAGAAATAGACTAAGGTGTGCATTTTACATTGCCAGCTCACATGAAGAGAGATACTTGCCCAGACACTGAACTCAAGGAGTGATTCACTGTTTCTTCATAAACAACACTGGGCAAAATAATGGATAGTTACATTCACTGTGGCATCTTGAAAAAGCTAGTAATGTTGCTTAAATGTGTGTGTCGTCTAAGAAAGAAGAGGTTAAAAATGTTAAAATTCACTCTGAGAAAGCATTTCTACAGGGATGTGCAATTACATGGTTCAGCTATTTTGCTTCCTAATAAACTAGTTTAACATAGAGTCTAGAGAAATGGTAGCATGTCTGCAAGGTGGTCGCTCTCCCGCGTCAGGGGTCCCGAGCCTCTGGCAAGGGCTGCATCCTCAGTCAGTTCACGGTTGGATTCTCCGGCAGGAACCTCAAGTGCCCACTTTGCGGAGCTGATAAAAAAGGGAGCAATGTGCTGTCAGTGCTAGATGGGCCGAGTCCTGAACATACAATTAGCTTCCTTTAGAACCTACAGTTGTCTTGAGAAGGCTCTCTTTCTCTGGCGCCGCTCTGTAGGTACTGCCTTTTACTGGCGCCGAAAGTCCTCAGGACACGGTCGGCTGTGAGCGCGGTACCCGAAGCCCATCGGGGCCACACTGCGGGGTTCTGCCGCAGACGCCCTCCGCGCACCGCCTTTCCGTCAGAAGTGTGTGCTGCGTCTCCACGTGCACTCTGCTCTGACCTCGCCACACAGGGGCAGACAGCCCCAGCCCTCCCGGGTCTGCCCTCCGCAGGGTTTGGTTTTTAGCCAAAACCAGGACAGCTGCCCTTCACTGCTGGAGTGCCAAGCAGAACCCAGCGCTCAGCGACGCTGTCACCTGGGCAAACGGAATCACTAGCTCTGAATAGATCAAGGATAACCTCCGCAGACACAAACCAACAACAGCAACTACAGTACCAGCCCAGGTGGAAGGACGGAGATGTAAAATACATTTTACTATTAATACAAATCTGTTGGGATGATGTATCTTTAACCTTTTCTCTAAATTGCTAAAAGTACATAATTCTAAAGCCTGTGAAGAGGATATTAAACAGAATATATATTTGCTTTTCCTGGTTGATAATCCCCTGTTGCTGGTTCATACAAATACATCTCAGAAAGTGAAGATGGGATGAGCATGTAAAAAATAAAAATATATACTTAAAGTGTTTTCATACATCGGAACTACAATCAAACGTGTTGTGCAAAGTAAAACACCAAGAAATGTCTCTCTCAGTCCTCATCTCCACCTCTGCCCTTCTGACATTTCACCTGCCTTTCATGAAATTAAAAACACACACAAACAATAATTTTAAAGAAAAAGAGTTTCATGCTGTTATCGTGTCGAATGTCAAAAACAGTACTGAATTTGAAAGACTTTAGAAAATATATTGATCAGAGCAGAGGTGGGCAAACCATAGCCCACAGGCCAATCCCAGTTCCTTATTTTATAAATAAAGGTTTTTTATCTTTTAAAATTTATTTTTAATTGATTGATGATTGCTTTACTATATTGACTTAATTTCTGTCATACATTAACATGAATTAACCATAGAGGTACATATGTTCCCTTCCTCTTGAATCTCTCCTCCCACCTCCCACTAGGTTATTACAGAGCCCCAGTTTGAGTTCCCTCAGTCATACAGCAAGTTTCCATTGGCTATCTATTTTATATATGTTAGTGTAAATGCTTCCATGCTCCTCTCTCCATTCATCTCACCCTCTCCTTCCTCTCTCCCACTCTTGCCCTAAGTCTGTTCTCTATGTCTGTATATCCAGTGCTGCCCATAAATAAGGTTTTATTGGGATGCAGCCATGCGTATATGTTTATACATGGCCAATGGCTGCTTCCATCCTGCCGGCAAGAGTGACTGTGACACACAGCCTATGCCTGGCAAAGCCTAAAATATTTACTTCTGGACCGTTACAGAAAAACAAAACCAGACAAACAAACAAACAAAACTTGCTGGATTAGAAGATAGGACACAGGGCCTCCTTGGTAGCTCAGTAGTAAAGACTCCATCGGCCAGTGCAGGAGACACGGTTCCATCCCTGAGTTGAGAAGATCCCACATGCTGCAGAGCAACTAAGCCCTCGTGCCACAACTGCTGAGCTCTAGAGCCTGGTAACTGCGACTACGGAAGCCCTCGCACCCCTAGAGCCTGTGCTCTGCGGCAAGAGAAGCCACTGCAAGGAGAGGCTCAAACATCACAACAGAGAAGAGTAGCCCCGATCGCTGTACTAGGGAAAAGCCCGTGCAGCAACGAAGACCCAGCACAGCCACAAGTGCGTAAATAAAATTACACACAGACACACATCCACTACCGAATTTATCAAGGAATAAAATGGTATAGAAAGGCATTTTCAAAGATTAGGTCAGGCATAGGATTCCATGTCCTCCTCTCTCATGCCCCCTGCCACTCCCCCAAAAGAAACGGAACCAAACAATAGTGATGTTTATATATCAGAAAGGACTATGTGCACAAGCTTCTGTTAGCGGTTTCTTGAATAGAGCGCTAAAAACTGTGGTCCCCCAGGAAAAGTCTTTTACAATTCGTTTTTTTCTTGTGTAGGGAACAATGTAAACGCACCAGCAGGATCACAGGAGCAACATGCATGGGCCCGTGTGTCAAAGTCTTGTACCAGCGCCGCTACAAAGCCCCGCTTGTGGACAGCTCTTAGGGCATCTGTGGCGCGCTGTGTTTCGTGAGAATTCTTTGTAACTCTGTCCTTTGTTCTAACAGGGGTTAGAACCCCTGTTCTTTGAAGGGATGTATCTCTATCTTATGCTGTCTAGCTTTGGTTCCTTACAGCTCTGTGGGAGTCCAGTAAACATTAGTTGAATGAATGAATAAATCAGTAGGACAAAGAGTCCTTATTGAACTTATTGAAAAGAAATCAATCGGTACACTTTAACAAATGTGGTTTGGTAATCAGAGTAGAGCAGAATCTGAGCAAAGAAATGAAACTGATTTTCATGCATGGCTTGTGGGAGCTGTTATGACTGTGTCAGGTCCTTTACAGTAAATACAATTTAATGGCTAATTGTTGCTAATGGGAGGTACTAACAGACCTAATTTTTAATTAAGGGATGGGGATCATTTGTAATTAGCTCATGGTATCCATGAAAACACATGTTTAGAGTTTGAAAAAATGGTTTGAAGTAGTTTAAACATCTCCTATTTGGAGCAATGGCTTTGTTCTTTGAATTAGCTTAAACAATCCCCCACCCCTGCCAAGTTATGGAAGAGTTTTATGAAATAATTCCCACTCAAGAAAGAGTGCAAAGGTGGGTTGGTAGGGCATCACTGATTCCAAATTAGGGAGGCTTTCCAAAGCAAACAAGTGTTACTGACTAGCAGAACAATGTAGGGGAAACTGCATAATATATTGATAGGGAATTTCGTCTGAATCTGAGCAAGTACCATGGTGAAAACTTCACGCTTATCCTGAAGTTGGACCGATGAAAACATTGACTCTTGCAACCGGCTCTAGCCGGTGTGTGAAAGCACACGGCAGAGAATCAATGTTCAGAAGTCTATGGGTTGCTGTCACTGCCTTATTTGGTCCTTTTTTTCCAAACACAAACTCCAATTCTCAATTCTAAGGTTTTCAGAAAAGGAGAATTAATTTGGCTTCTACTTTGGTTCATTCTCTGTTCATAGTCTGGGCTTCCCTGGTGGGTCAGATGGTAAAGAATCTGCCTGCAATGCAGGAGATGCTGGTTCAGTCCCTGGGTCAGGAAGATCCCCTGGAGAAGGAAATGGCTACTCACTCCAGTATTCTTGCCTGGAGAATTCCATGGACAGAGGAACCTGGAAAGCTACAGTCCACGGGATCACAAAGAGTTGGGACACGATGGAGCTTTTCACTGTTCATAGTAGTCTTTTGTTTGATTACATCATGATGCCTTTCTAGGAATTAAGTTCAAAGCAACTGAGATAAACATTTGACAACAAATTATATGTAGTTCTCATAGATTTCTCATAAAATCCAACCATGGACAAAAAAAAAAATGATGCTTTACTCTTCATTTTAAAATAGGAGGATCTTTTAGAGAGTTATAATTGTATGGAAAAGAAACATTGAAAACAGAATCAACTCATGAGTTTGCATGAAAATGTAGGTCCAGCCTTCTTGTTCTCTGTCTTTGAAATAAGCAGGATAAAGTGTAGCAGAGGCTTGGGCAAGGAGAAAGCAAAGAAATCAGAGATTCCCATCTCCTAGACATCAACCATGTTCTCTGGACATCACCACCCTGGCTTTACCTCTATTCTTCCTCAATTATTGTTAGTTTTTTTTTTTTTAATGTATTAACTGTTTAACTATTCACCTTAGACTCTTCCTAAACAAAGAGATCATCAACCATGTGTTTGATTAACTTATTCAAATCTGTAGAATGTATTAAAGTAACTTTACAGTTGCTGAAATAAAAATAAAGAAGTGTTGATCCATATCCTCCTAAAATCACTTCAAGTATCACGATGATACACAAAGCACACTCTGAAAAATACTAATCTGGTATACTTTCCTGCCTTTAATTAGACATATACTCCAAACACTTACCCCCGCCTTCCTCCCGCCAAAAGAAACACACTTGATTCTTAAAAATTCTGTGAGGTCAAGTCTTCAGTGATTAGCCTACATCTTGTTAGTGTCAAAAAGCAAAACAAAACAAAATCTAGACATACAAAAATACTCCACTTAAATGCCAGCTTCTTATGCTCATGTTTATTGATTTCCTTAACTTCCAACCAGCTTCACCTTAAGTCCACTTTGACCATCTACTCCCATGACCTTGACTTTGCTGAGAATAGTTCATTAGCCAAAGTCTTAAGCCCAAGTATTGTACTTCTGATCACTCTGTATACCTTGTTGGGACCTCTAGTCTCTATCTTCCTTGCAATCTCCTCTACCACCCCTTACTGCCTTCTTTGCTGTTTCTATTCAACCTAGAAACTAGTTTATCATTCTGTCACTCTCTCGCCAGTAATGTCAGCACACGCTGCCCTTTTTTTCCCCTTCATTTGGTCAAACCTTAGCCCTGGATTAATCCACCTGTCTGTCTTCCTGGCAACTGAGCTCTGCAGTGGAGAATCAAACACCATCTCAGGCAGCTGTTACAAAAATCTGTAGGCTATAACTTCCAATGGAGCCCCACTACTGGATCCTCAAGCTTTCCTTGTATTGCTAGCTGGCCTTTGGCCTTTCTTTCTCTACAGTTTTCCAAATCTCTGTCATCCTTGAGTTCCTTACCATGCTCTTTCCCACTCAACGCTCAGAAGGTGTCACTCAAAACTTCACAAAAAGCAAATAGAATCCTAGGGATGATCATAGAGAAGTGAGTCAGACAGAGAAGAGTCTGGCAGTTGTCACATCCACGTCCTTACAGGACATTCACTGTCTCTGCATTTCCCCTTCAAACTGCCCTATCAGATTGGCTAGTGACCTCAGTATCACAAAACCCAGTGGTTTCTTTTCTAAGAAGGCTTCCTAGACAGCCTTCTAGCCTTCCTTGACAGGCTTCTCTTGAAATCCTGTCTTGCTTTGGCTTTTTCAGAAAACTCATCTTCTTGGTTTCCTTATGTTTATGGTTGTCTTTTCCAATTTTTACTTTAGGTTTCCTTTTCTGCCCATTCCTTATTTTCAACAATCTGCATACTTCTCTCCACTCTAAGCACATTCTCTGTGTCATGGCTTACTTCCATGATGATTACTCCAAACCCCATTTCTGCCTAAGAGCTCCAGATGCCCACAGCCAAATAGTTATTGATTATCTTCATTTTGGTGCCTCACTGACATCTCAAACTCAGTGATGCTGAACTCAGCCTGTTCCCTGCCAAACTTGATTCTCTTCCCTCTGGTTCAGAGCTCAGAAAGTGAACTTTAAGCCACTGAGCTACTGGGAACTTAATTACTCATTTAATTACTTCTTCTCCTTCTACTCTGACGTCCAATCAGTTATCAAGTCCAGTGTATTCTACCTCTGTCCAATTTGTCCAATGTGTCAACCCCCTAGCCTTGTTCCCACACCTTGAGCATGAATCAACTAGATTTTGTGCTTGAATCCTTGAGCTATGGTTCCCATTTTCCAGGTCTGTCTCTCTAGCACACTCTTCATATTGCTACCAGGATGGAGCCAAGCTACTGTAGCTAGTGACACTGCTCCAGCTAATTTCTCAGGAAACATATTCTCTACTTCAGGTTCTCTTTATGCATCCTTGTCCTATTGAGGCATCTGAAGTTCCCTGAATTCGCCATATCCTGCTACCCATCAGCTTTGTATATACTACCCTGTTGATCTGAAACTCCTTCCCACTCCACTATTTTTCACTTGACTAATTCCCATGGGTCCTATGTCTCCATTCAGAGGTTCCTTTCACTATTTATGATGTCAACTGTGGGTCAGTTTCCTCTTTGTATCTACATAGCATCTTGTAACAAGAATGATTAGCATAGCTGTTGCTAATAATACTTATGTTAGTCACTCAGTCATGTTTGACTCTTTGCGACCTCATGGCCTGTAGCCCGCCAGGCTCCTCTGTCCATGGATTTCGACAGGCAAGAATACTGGAGTGGGTAGCCATTCCCTTCTCCAGGGGATCATCCTGATCCAGGGATAGAACCCAGATCTCCTGCATTGCAGGCAGAGTCTTTACCATCTGAGCCACCAGGGAAGCCCACTTTTATTTAATGTCAGAATCCCGGCTAAGTCAACTACATATTTTACCTGATCTAATGTTTACAACAGCCTTAGGAGGTAATTGATACTTCCTCAGATAAGGAATCCAAGCCACAGAGAACTTAAATAATTTTCCCAAGTTTCCACGACTAGTGAGCGACCCAAGTTGATTCTGAGCCCCGGTTATCTTATTGAAGATTTTACAAACTTAAACATCATATATTTGTCCCCATGGAAATACTTATGACACTGCTGTACCTAACTTCCTAATTGGTCCTCAGACTTTTAGAAGGAAGCTGTAGCCCTAGCACCCGACACATAGATTGTCATACGGTGTGCTTCCAATACATACTTTTTCAATAAATACTAGAACAAAGTGGCATGTGGTTCAGAGAGGAAAGAGTCCTTGCTGAAAATCAGGTTTCCTCTGATTACCCTGAGATCACCATTCAGTGTCTGCCATCATACCATTTTTCCCTCCAAAATACCAAATGACTTGCAGTCATCTGATTACCTGATACAGTTTCATTTCTTGTACGTTTCATGTATGTTTCCCACTCTTGTTCAACTGGTAAACTCATATTCATCCTTCCAAATCAAGCTCAGAATTCACTTTATTTCTGAGAGTTTCCAATCTTCATTTTAGCACTCAGAGGGTGGTCAACAAATGTTTGATACATTGAATGAACAAACTGAAGTTGGGCTTTGTTTCTGTAGGTTACCAGAGAGATATCTCAAGCTCCAATGCGCCATGATAGTTTAGCTGACTCTTACAATGGCCAGGAATCAATCACAATTCATGTTGTCCAACACGAGCATACTGGATTCATTTGAAGAGGATGTCACAGCACCTTATGCCTGTTTCACTTTCCTGATACGGTGAAGGGTTTGGCAAAGGATGGGTCATTTTCCAAATGTCACTCGAGTGGTGCCCACCAGACAAGTCACAAACATTTTAGGAAGGCAAGTCTATTTTCATTTAGAGACAGACTAAGGAGGCCAAAGAAGTCTGTGTATATGTACAAGAAGTCAAACCACCAACTCAGTCTCCTCAGGAGAAAACAACTGTAAAATCTCCCCAAATGTTCTTTTTCCTGTCACTTCTGTTTTAGTCCCTTTGTATTCCACCGAGATCTTAGCACTTGTCTTAGTCTAGTGATATCTTATCTGAGCTTTCTGACTGTTCTCTGTAACGCGTGTCTTATTCCTCAAGCACACACCAAACCGCCAGATGAACTTGCTCAGAGCACTGCTCTGATGAAGTCGCTTCTCTAGTCAAGGGCTCTTGGTGGTGCCTGACTGTGAACCAACTGGGAACTCTGAGTCTAGAGCTGCCACCTGACGTCTGGCCATAATTGATTTGTGTGGGGCCTGACCCATGGCCCATCTCTGGTAAGTGCTTTTTGATGTTTTCATTGCTTTGCCATTGTGTTCTTGAAAGGGAAATCGGAAACTCTAGTGGAAGGAAAGTTCCATTTTGCGTCTTTCATTACTATTGGTGAAGTACTGAGAGCAGATGACTCTTGTTAAACAAAGACACCACGTGTTAAGCACAGTAAAGGCTGAACACATTAGAGAAAGTGTCTTCTCAGGGGTCCCCTATCCTAAATAAAACAGGTGTGTGAAGATGTAATGGAATATTTTCATTAACGGCAACTTACAGAGGTTTTCAGGAGGACCAAAGTAACTTCACAGCTGAAAGCTAAGTCAGTGCTTCTCCACTGAACTTCTAAGAGGAGTATTCAGCTATAAGCATAATCAAACAAGTCCACAAGACACGAGAAAAGGATTATCCTGCAGACACCAGGTCCAGCAAACCAGGTGGCCAAGAACACGATGTTCTCTGCTTGAAAACCATCACTCGGTTGCCAGACTCTGTTGCCCCCTGGGTTCCCCCATTCTATTTCTGGCCTTCATCTCTTGTGCTGTCTCTCCATTGCCCTTTCTTGGTTTAGATTTTATGTCCTCACCATCTGACACATCAAAGGATTAGAGAACTCAAAGCCCTTTTTGCTGCCAGTATTTTATTTAGTTAAAATCAACAAAAATGAAAAATTGTGCCCATTTTCCTCTCTGCAAGAAACCAAACTTCAAAATTAAGATGAAAGCATAAGAAGATCCATGCAGTTCAAAATTCAAACCCATGTCTTCACATCCATATACTCTATTATGAACTGCACTACTGGATTTTATGGAGCAACTTTAATATCACTGATTAAAATGCTCAAGACACTGCTAATGTATTCTCAGATCAACCTCGGCCACTTTGGAGTAACATGGAACATTGGCAGCTTTTCTTTCAATATCCCAAATACCATTTTGAAACAGATTTGAAGTTTTGATTCATTCAACAATTATATTGAGCACCTACTATGTGTCAGATACTATGCTGGGTGCAGAACAAGCAAAATGGGATGATTTTCTGATTTCAGAAGAATTCCGGTCTCTAAAGCAGTGCTTCTCAAATTATTTTTATTCACCTGAGCCCTCTTTTGATTAACCTAAATATCCTTCTCCTGCTTCCCAGAAAGTCTAATGAATATCCCAACACCGAGAATCACTGATACAGAGACTCCAAGACCAAAAGTCTTTGAGCCTTTACTTTTTGTTTCAAAAGCAACATATTTATTTTCCATACACAAACTGGATTGGAATATTAAATATTCTTTTTGGAACCGCATATGCGAATCCCCCATCCCAGAACTGAAATTCAAGTGCCTACTTAGCATCTGTGTTTGAGAATCACTGCTTTAAAGAGTCTTGGAGAAAACCAAGCAAGCTCCCTCTCTCCCATCCAATGAAGTCTTAAAGGAATTAGAATTTTCCTACCTGACACAACAGCTGGTGGAGTATCATAATCCTGTCTTGGGACTGAATCTTTGAATGAAAAGAGCATGAGAAAGAATGCAATGAAGTCCAAAAGAAAATAAAATAGTATCTTAGCTCTACAACTCGGAAGTGCTCGCTGTATGTCACGTGGTACCTAAGGTGCCTGCCTTTAAGCCCTAGGGCACTATGACCCCCTAGTCGATAGCTGACACAGTGGTCCCCCACAACCACCACTCTGGACATGTCATTAGGCCCCTTGTGACTACAAGGACAGCATTGTCTGACCCAGAATATTGTCATCTTCCTCTTTTGCAATTTTGGTCCCTCCCTTGGGTCATCAACGTGAGATTGGTACCCTCTCTGGCTGACACCAAAGTTCCACAAGGCTGCTCATCAGGAAGGGGCCGAGAGCACAATATGAAACCCAGTCATGGAGAACAAAATAAATAACTATAATTTTAAAAGAAATAAGTGAAAAATTGGCACATTCCCCAAATATCTGGAGGCTGACATGTTTTTGAAGCTAAAATTTTGTTATTGACCATTTATCTCTGGCTCTGTTCCCAGGCGTGGTCAGTCAAGACCAAGGAGCCTCATGTGCTAGAATCATCAAGACAGAGATAAATAGAAATGAATCTGTTCAACAAATGGCCGCTGTCTTTTTCCAAAGTATCATAACATTAGACGTGCCAATAGTAGATTAGGGTTAATTAAACAGCTAGACATCCATTTCAAAACTTGTGGTGATGCAGGACCAAATATAACATGATAAAATAGAGGCTTTGCCTTAATACCAGTTTTTTAGCCAGAGACTTCAAATAGGAAAGTGGGACATGGCTTATGGCTCAAGGCCTCCACTTCTAAAAATGGACAGTTCTCATTTAGTCCCAGCTCACTTTGGAGGGGTAAGCTGTGTAAAAGGGATCAGGTATTGCAAAATATACTGCCCAAACAAGATTAAATAGATGTGCTGGCGTGACTATTGTTCCATTCATATGATCATTATTCCATTTAAGAAACCAAACGTTCGAACTTTATTCTTCTACCTATTTGTCACTTAATTTGGACCATCTCAAGTTTCTCCATTTCATCTCCCTGACACAAAATGACAATGTTGATCACTCTCTCATGAGTGAATGGTGTGTGAGAAAATAGAAGTTGAACAATGCGAGGCCAGCCAAGCAAGCATTGATCAAAGATTCAAATGCACGTTAACCTTCAGCACAAGTAATTCTGTTTCTCACAACACTTATGTTAACCCAGTGACTTGATTATAATCCGTAAATCTGGAATCTATAAACATCATTTTCAAAGGATCTCCAAATATTTTATTAATAGTGGTAGTAAAATTCTAAGTATCTTTAAAAAAACTAACTGCATATTATGTCTACAAACAAGAGTGTGACACTAATCATTTTCCAAGAACATATTTATAACATTTCAAAACTGATAAAAAAAGTCATACTCATTGTTGAATACTTGGAGAGTGTAGAAAAGTATCATGATTAAAATAGAAACTCTCCCTAATCCCACCACTCAGAAACCATCCCACTTGTTTGTATTTGTTACAGCCTTATTTCACAAGTATTTTTTTCATTGTTGATACTATATTCCACACGTGCAAATTTACATCCTGCTCTTTTGATTGAACATGAGAAATAATCCTTCTCCTAATTATTTTATATGCTTATAATTTCATGCTGCATTGCATTCTGGTTTATGGATGGGCTATGATTTATTTAATCATCTTTCCTTACTAAATATTACAATGAACAATGGGCTGAATATTTTTAAGATATAGTTTCTGTTATATTAGAATATTTCCATAGAATAGTGCTCCAAACTATAACCACTGGGTTGGGGAAGAAAGTGTTTATGATGGGTCCTGTGGGCCTACCCTGCTCTCCAGCTTGCACATTTGTAAATTTGGATTCCTACCATCAGAGTACCATGACTGAGACTATGTATCTCCTGACACCTTTGTCAGCGATGTGCATTATTTTAATAACTTTATTTAATGAGTGCCGTGTGTGTGTGTCTGTGTGTATTGGATAAATTTACTGTTCAGTTAATTATTTTTCATATTTTTTTTGTTTTCTATTTCCTCCTCTATCAACTATCTGATCACATTCTTTGGCATTTTATATACTGGGAATTTTGTATTTTTTGCTAGTTTATTTTGGAATTCAGAATCCACTTTTTTAAACAGTGAAAGCTTGCCTTACTATAACGCCTATTGTTTATTGTTTACATTGTAAGACTAACTTCAAAACCTCACTTGTCTTACCATAAGACTAAACAAATTTTTAAAAGCTATTCCCTTTCCTCCATACTTTCTTTCTTGTATAACCATTTTTAACTGATTGATACTTTTCCTGAAAAATCATCTCAGGAGATGTACTCATGACCACTTACAAATTTATGATACTGTTTCCTAATCGTGAGTCCATTTAACATCATGTATTGGTTTTTACCACTCTGCCTCAATGCTTATATTCCTGGATAATAATTGAAAGAATTTAAAGCATTATGGGAAGGATGATGCCACTGAAAACTGTGAGAGAACTGTGCTGAACAAGTCAAGAACAATTACAAGATTATCTCTCTGTGCAGCTAGGGTTACACCACCAGAATCCAATGATGTCACAAGTCACCAGTGGTTTGCAGACACAACAGAACTGCAGATAAGGAGCCTGAGGAACAAAACCTTTTTATTTCTTTTAACAGATTCTGGTGACATTGGAAGCCACTGGTGACCACCAACTGAACAAATGAAAAGGAGATAAGAAACTTGTAAAACAAGATTGTCATGCAATCTGGAGGTTCTCATAACAGTAAAACCCCCAGTGGTTTCTGCTAAAGCTTACAATAGACTGATAAGAAATTATGGATAACAGGGCTTTGGTTCTTGAGGGAATCCTGTGACAAAAAATAAACAAAAGCGGAAAAAGCTAGAAAATTCTTCAAGGTCAGCAGAGCCCTGGAATAAAACAGTTACACTGCTTGCATAAAATTCATTTTTCTTTTAAGGCCTGCAGATTCTGTCCAGCTTAGAAAAGAGGAAGGGAACTGAATGATAAACATTTGAGGTGGCAAATGGTAGGAGAATGGTTAATTAAACTACATGGCATCCATTTCACCATGTGGGGTTCTGGGGGACCAAATATATTTAATTTTATGAAAATGAAAAGGTTTTTGACTCAGTATACTGCTGTTACCCAGGAATCTTAGGAAAGAAAGTGGGACAGAGCGTCAGGCTCTCCTTCTGAAAATGGAGAGTTCTCCTGTAGCTCCAGGTCCTATCAGCAGTGAACCCTGCCTACTTGGGTTATTCCCTGGACCTCTCTGCTCTGCCCTTGGAAACTATGTCTGGAGTTGAGGTTCCTGCCTAAATCTTGGCATATCCCTGTTCACATCTTGTTTTGCAGAATTTCAGTGAGCTCAGATGTCTGAAAGCCTCTGGAAAATAACAGTAGGAGAAAGACACAGTGGAAGACTTTCAGGTTGCCTGGCTGTGGCAATATGCAGGGAATGGAGTAAGTTGAGATGGGAAACAGGAAAAAGAGTTAGGGGACTATTACACTTAATTGAGGCCCAGGGAGGAGACTCTAGGATGTGGAGGTGAGGATGCAACTGACAAACGTCTGCGGGACTTGAAAAGTAACTGTCTGTGGTGGGGATTAAGAAGAAAAGGGTCTATGCTGGGTCCTGGGGATAATGCTGGACTTCTGGGGTGAGTGGTCACAGGATCAGCTTGAGGGGGAATAGGAGTGGGGCCCTATACGAGGAAGGGTCAGTGAGGAGGAAGCTCAGGAGGTTCCTTTGTGTTGTGCTGACTTCGAGATGTTGGAGGGGAGGGTCACATGGAAATATTTAGCAAGTGCTGTAAAATGAGGCTACAATTCTGAGATGAGTTTAGCCCTGGGGACTCAGATAGCAGAGTCTTTGGCATAGAAGGCAGAGTTCAAAGCCATCGAGGTAGAAGAATTTGCTTAAGGAAACCATGTATGAATGAGGAGCTAGTTTAAAAACCTACCCATCAGCCTAAGAAATAAAAGAGGAAGCAGTGGCTGGAGAGGTGAGAGGAGAACCAAGAAACCCTTGGGCAGGGGTCACCAACTGAGAGCTCTGAGGACCAACTTGGTCCAGGATTCAAATGCAGGGAGATTTCCCATTGACATCCAGAGAGGTAGCTCATCTAGTTCCAAGAACTAGTAGGTGAGCCATCTGGGGTCTGTATGCCCATGTGGTTACAGCATCTGGATTGGGTCTGGCTGTCCTCTTTGGAAGAGGAACTGTGTTCCTGGCTGCCAGAGGCAGCGTCTTGCTAGCTACTCATCCAACATGCAGGCAGAGCTGTTATGAGGACTGCACTCAAAAATATCTCTAATTTAAAATATGATTTCCAGTATTGTGTGTATTTATATTACACAGCTATTTGTGACATAGGTAAATATGGACCAATTTGATGATATATTGCCAGGATTTGGGGCTTGGGCTTAATCAGCTTTATTCATTAATGTGACTTGGCTGGTCTCTGGACCTTTGGGGTTTACAGCCTGAAAGAGTATGTTAGAAGCTATGGAAGTGGAAACTGGAAAAAAGTAAGTTACATCAAATGAAACAGAGAAGCCAGTGAGTTGAACTGTGGACTCGACAGTGTCCGACGTCCTTCTGGTGACCTGGACTCAGTTCCCACAAGTTAGAAGCCACTGGAGGAAGAGGAGTGGGGGTGTGGCTCCTCTGAGAAGCATCTGCTGGGCGGCAACACGCTGTATTGCGTATGTTTACATATCTCATCCCACTGATACTCACAACACCTCTGGGATATAAGTGTTATTCTTCCACTTTGCAAAAGAGAAAGTAAAAGTTCAGAGAGGTTAGGTAATCTGCCTGAACATGCACAGCTAATAAGGGGTAGAGGTAGGTTTTAAACTCAACTTTAATTTCAATACCAACTATTCTTTCCATGACATCGGGCCACCTTCCCAGCAATGGATTAAGTGTATTGAAAATACGTAATAAGGTGGTGAAACTTGATTAAAGAGAATCAACTTAATTGCATAAGACCGACTTCAAATGCCAATCAAAAATTTAGATTAAATGAATCTATGATATCAAAATAAAGAGTGACAGCTTAAGAAACAAGTATAACTTCATGCTGGACACTCAGCATCGTCAGTGGTATTTTGTGGAATAAATATACAAATTGATACTGTTTGTACTCTGCCTTTTCCGAACCTTATGAAACTTTAAACTAAAACAACAATTTATACAAAGCTTATTATGTATTTAAGCATTAGTACAAATGTGGAGGAGAAAAAAAATTTTTTTAAAAGCTAGAAGAAATTTGATGTTAAATATAAGCCACATGCTTAAACGTTTGCTTTCTAAGAAAGGAAGGAATATATATCATTATTGAATAAGTTGGCTATTGCCAGCTGGGCAAAATTGTGTTCTTGTTGAAAATGCTCAAATACTAGTCATAATATACAGTATAGAATCAATAACTATTGTAATTGTGAATTCATTCTCTATAATTGAGCTTATTTTTCAGTTGCTGAAAGGATTCAGTCATGTTCTCAATTAACATTTTTTTTCTAGTTTCCAAATTTGCATTTCAGGAAGTCAGCAGGCTTTGCTTCTGATTCCAATGAGTAGAATTTTAAACGTGTTTTCTTTTTATGCTTTGCATTATAATCCTCCCCACTTATCAGATTTGTCATTAGATTATAGTAAAAGTGTATTAGCTCATTTATTCATAATTTATGGACATTTAGGAGGGGAAATGGAAATCAATAGTAGGGCATGAGAAACTTCAGCCTTCCAATACTGTCCTGGGATCTGCTTTGTTAATGAGCAAAGTGACTGGAAAAAAAAAAAATTCACACATTGCTGAAAGCTACAGAAATAGCATCTTTAAATTCTTCATCCCTAATGAAAATTAGCTGAGCCATGCTGCAGAATGAAACGTGGTCATAGACATGACTTTTATTTATTTATTTTTTCACTTGTTTATATCTCTTTTATTTTTTTAAATTATGAAAGTATGATAACACAATTACAGGTGACTTGGAAAATACAGAACATATAGTTCCACTGTATATTACAATCATTCTTATTAAGTCAATACTGTTCACTGAGTCTGGTTCAGAAACCTAAAGAATCATCTGGTTGAGTCTAAGCCTTCAGACACACGAGGTATCAGCGACTGCGTTTCATAAGTTCAGCAACGGAGGCCTTCCAGGTGGGTGCTTTATGTCAAACAACTAAATTTCTTTATTGAAACTATGGGACTCTTTCCATTAGGTAGATTGACATTCCTCCTACTTAGAACAAACTATTGAGGCCTCAGTGGACATGTCAGAAGCTTCTTATATCCTCAAAAGCCTGTGAGTCAATATCTCTATGTAGTAAGCTAGCCATTGCTTTAAGGTAAAACCTCTAAGATAGAGTGAATGTACCTAGTGTACATGGGTGTTTGGAGATGATGTCAGTGTGATTGAGCAGAATCACAGGAATGGTGACTATGAGACATACAAAGTCATAGAGGCTTATGGCTAAATAGCTTATAGATCCCTGTGCTCAATATTTCAACTATATGAAGAGGGACCAGGAGACCAGGCGACTGTCTCACAGTATTGAAGCTGTCTCACTCAGAAGATACGTCTTGTTTTTCTTCTTCTTTAAAAATAACAAAATTATCTGCATTAACATTTATGAGAAATAAAAACTGTTACAGGGGAGATTGGTTTCACAGTTTTTCTTGTTTCTATAATTAACAAAGTTGCAATATTCCATGTTGCATCTTGACCCCTTGGGGAACTGTCTTTGAAAAGATTTTTTAAAAAACAAAGTTTTGCCAATGATTTCAAATACCTTGTTGATACAAAGGTAAGGCTGCAATGGACATTTCTTGATATACTTTGTTCCCTAAGAAAAAATCATGGCTATTCAAAAACTTCCTGACCTATAAATACATCAGGAACATTAGATTCCTTTTTTTTTTTTTTTTCAGCATCACCTGTGTAGACATATTGGAAAGAAAGATTAAAATATATCAATTATGTGAGGTTCTCAATTACATTTTGTTGCTATAAACATTGAAAGCAAATAAAAAGCCCCGTGTATTAGCTATAATCAAAGTTGGCTTGCCTCTTGAGAATAATCTGGAGCTGCTGTGAGCTGAGATCATAAACATCTGAGAAAGGAAAACTACGCTCCAGTGTATTCAGTTACAAGGTCTAAAACAGACATACCTGGGGCATGGCATCCTTAGAACCTTCTGTAAGTCAAATTTAAGTGCAGCAAAGTAGACCCTTCAGCCTTGTCAATATGAGTACATGTGCCCCAGAACTGTGCATGCAGAGTGTGGCTTATTCATACGGGGACATAAAAGGCGGGTTCCTCAGTGAAGCAGAATCCATTCTGCTGATGTTGCCGGTAAGAACAGAAAGTGTTGCCTCTTACTGATGAAATCCAAGGAAACAAAAGGAAACAAACTCTGCAACTCACCGTTCCTGTGGTGCCCAACGAAAGGTGGTTCATCTGTTGCGTCAGGGGGCCCATCATGTTTGCTGGCTGCATTGACATCGGATGGTCCATCGCTGGCGTAATCACAGCACCCTACAAGCACACACAGTGTCCATCTGAAAACATGTCTCATAACGTGGGAAACTTAATAAAAATAGTAAACTGCATTAACATCACATGTGCTTCTTCCTGAAAAGGCTACTTGAACCCCATATGATTTCATATCCATCCATCCTGTGTTTCTCTAAATATAAAAGAATATAAATATTTCTCTTGATACTGAGTAAGACTTTTAGTTTCTATCATTTACCCATGATTTATATAGATAATTCTTGATCACGTCAGTACAACCTTCCACCAGGGGAATAATGCTGGTCCACCTGGGCTTCCCAGATATCTTGAAAGGACATATGAAAATCAATGTAATGTTATAAACATCAGAGTTACTATCTCCCATATCTTTTCCTCATCTTTTGACCTACTTTGGTTTCTCTATCTGTGCTTTTGACACAAGACAGAAAACACAGAACTCTGTTCAATGCTGGTCAAATGCAACACAGCTAAAGTTTTTTTAAATGCAAAAATATCAAGTGTTTCATCAGGTGTTAGGAAGGGCCTCCATCTAGAATGTGCTTTTTGATTTTTCATAACTGTCGGCAATGCGAGAAGTAATAGACGTTTAAAAAAGCTTCCATCCATACCTAAAGTGTCACATGGCCTGTGAAGCGCAGAGCCAGGCCACACTGCCTTCTCTTAATTTCCTCTCTCCTTCTATTCTGCCTTAATTGACTAACTTAGGCTTCCCTGGTGGCTTAGACAGTAGAGAATCCGCCTCCAATGCAGGAGACCCGGGTTTGATCCCTGGGTTGGGAAGATTCCCTGGAGAAGGGAATGGCAGCCCACTGCAGTATTCTTGCCTGGAGAGTCCCATGGATGGAGGAGCCTGGTGGGCTACTGTCCATGGGGCTGCAAAGAGTCAGACACGACTGAGCGACTAACACACACAGAGAATGGAACAATCTTTTTAAAAAGAAATTGAAAGCTTGGAGTTGGATGGAATTTTTGAGATTATCTAATTCCAATGCTTCATTTTAAAGGTGTTAATAAAGGCAGAAGCTCATGCTAAAATAGCCCATTTAAACATCCAGTGAGTCAGACACGGCTGAGTGACTGAACTGAACTGAGTAGTAAAATGATTATGGAGCTGAATGTCACTTTTTCTGTAAACTTGATTTTTCTCACTATGTGACTTTTTCCCCTATAAGTAAAAATTTTGGAGAAATAAAAATAGGACAGACAGGTTCATATGGATGACAGGATCTCAGCACCTAAAGTAATTACCCACAAGCAAACATGTCCTAAAATGCCTTGGCTCAGAATAATCAGTTTCTCACAATATTATCCAAATCTAGCTCTCTGACTGTGGCTGGTAAAGGATCAGGCTGTCACTCAGCCTTCCTATGGGCTCCTCCTCCTCACTAGAAAAGGAAAACAGAAATCAAACCATATATTTTTAAATGATTGATATACAGAGCTAGGTTTGTTCTCAAAAACATTTGGACTTTTGAGCTAGAATCAATCAAACCAAATATGTTATTTTCTAATCTGTGGCTTGTAAATAGATGCACTTGCATTGTTGGAATTCCTGGATGCTTCCAGAAACTGTCATTCATCAGCATACTTCTCAGGAGAGATAAGCTCTTACTTAATTGTAATTCACAAACACATCACTTTTTCTTCCGGCTGCCTGAATTTAACAAAAGCATCTTTATTTTTTCCTTATAAATAACATACTAGCCTTTATTTCAGGTATTTATTGTACCAAACTATCAGTAACTGGTGTTCCCTGGTGGCTCAGATAGTAAAGAAAGAATCAGCCTGCAATGCAGGAGAACCAGGTTCAATCCTGGGTTGGGAAGATCCCCTGGAGAAGGGAATGGCAACCCACTCCAGTATTCTTACCTGGAGAATCTCGTGGGCAGAGGAGCCTGGTGGCCTATAGTCCATGGGGTAGCAAAGAGTTGGACACGACTGAGTGAGCAACACTTTCACTTTTCATCAGTAAATACTTCAAGAAGAACTAAGATGTTCTTAAATCACTTAAAGATAAACTCTAGAATAATTTCAGAGTTAAGATAAGTCCTAAAATGTTTTTTCCAACCTAAAAGTGGCACTTTCACAACATTATAATCCTTAGCAGGCGCAAGACTTCAGTACTCTTCTTGAACTTGAGACTTAGGCTGTCATTCTAGAATATCTCCCCCTTGAGGTTCTGACATACAGTTGACCTGTGACAATCTGGGAACCCCACAATTCTAATCGGCCTGCTTTAGTCACATAAAGAATTGTTCGTCATAAGTCAGAGATAAGGGCCGAATTATGTTTGGCCAGGATAGTTTCTTCCCAATGCCCTAGGGGTGACCTCACTCCCCAGTGGGGTGAGAGGTAGTCTTGTGTCTTTTTGGTGGTGGCAATATGTAAATGGGATAAGATGAGTCTGTGACAGGTAAATCAAAATCTGTGCATGATAAGTGTAGCAGGATTGACTGCCTGCATTTGGAATTAATTTTGGAAGAACTGTCTGGTCTCTTTAGAGAATCTTTTCATGAAGAGTGTTCGGGGACTCATTTGGTGACAGATGCCACAGAGTGCTGCTTCTGTGTATAAACCAGAAACCTGACAATCAAAGGGAAGGCTGGGGAGGGCTGTGTCATCATTTAGAATTGGAAATAACAGCACTCGGCACACAGTGGAAGACAATGTAAGGGAAACAATCCTAACCAGGCCAGTTACTGCGAATAAAATGAATGAAAAACTAAGGCTTCTTAGAGGGGGGTGTGGTATTTAGGACTCATAGTCTTGTTCCGATTTAGTAAAAATGTTCAAGAAATTCAGGATTCCCACAAATGATTAAGATCATACATTTCTTAAGAGTCTCACGGGCTGGAAGATATTTACAAGCAGTGAGTAAGTTGGAAATAGTAGACAGGAACCCCTTGGGGAAACACATTGTCTTAATGGTAACTTTACTGGGGATAGACAACTTAGGGAGTAGGAAGTATTGGTTATCTATAACAAAGAGTGGGGTTTGCCAGCCACTGTGTTCATCAACTACAGTTCAAGTATGGAATCTCTTCTGTATTATGTAAGATACAAAGGAATGGGGGAGAAAAAAATAACAAAAAAGGAAATGAAAAATCTATGGTTGTTAAGGCAAAACTATAATCATGCCTCATTAAATATACTGTCAAATCCCTTCCTATCAGATGCATTTAAGCCATAGACAGATGTTGCAAACACATTAAAGGTAATTTCATTTATTCAAATGTATAGGATGTGCTGTCTGAATGAGTTTGCTTGGGAAATGCAAAGCAAAAAGAAACATAATTTCCATTTCAGCATCTCTGGATGTCTGGGTTTGCTCAATGTTTAAGCTGCAAAGAAAAATACTGCAACATGCTGCAATTCTACTAAAAAGCACAACGAACAGACAGCTGACAGGAATGTCTGGTCTGTTTAGCCTCCTCCTCTGCAAAACAGAGCTGCTCACACTAAAGAGATGTAGGGTGGAGCTGGTTGCCCTAATTCTGAAATAAATAATTTCAACAGGAATTTGGATAAAGTTTCCAAAGATTATTGATGTGGAGTAAACATATCTGAACTGAGGCCAGAAAAGCATCTGTGGTGTTAACCTCCTGCCAATGTTTGAAAGAAATTTTAAGTCTAGGAGAGTTCAACAATGTTTTAATTTTCCAATGGAAATACGGGATCACTGGCAAATTGGGAAAAATACCAGCAAGTCTCTTTCCCATCAAAGAACACACAATGTAGGTTTAAATCCTATAATGCCAAGATATGGCCTACAATGAGAATTATGTGGATGAATGTTCCTGTGATTGCCAATATTCTGGGCCAATGCCACTCCAAGTATGATTAAGAATTTAAATTAGAATCTCTAGGCTTCAGGCATTGAAATCAGTGTTTTAAAAAGCTCTCCAAATGATTCTGATGCCCCTTGAAGTTTGAGAAGTGCTCTCTATTAACTGCTATTATATAAGCCAGTGTTACAAACACTTGGGTCTTATTTATGCTGTTTCTCAATTATTATTTCTTTTTATTTTTACTTTACTTTACTTTACAATACTGTATTGGTTTTGCCATACATTGACATGAATCCACCACGGGTGTACATGCGTTCCCAAACATGAACCCCCCTTCTGCCTCCCTCCCTATAACATCTCTCTGGGTCATCCCCGTGCACCAGCCCCAAGCATCCTGTATCCTGCATCGGACATAGACTGGCGATTCATTTCTTACATGATAGTATACATGTTTCAACGCAGTTTCAATTATTTGTTTTAAACCAATCCTGTGATAGGGCATGAGCCTTTGTGTAATAATTAGATTACATCCTGTTTAAAAATGCAAAGAGGTCAAGCTAGCATTTTTGATGAGCTGAAATGGGGCGATTATCTGAATAATTCAGGCCTCAGTCTGATGACCTGACGTGCTTCTCTTTGATCAGTTTGTCTTGTGTTGGGGCACATTTAAGAATCCTTTCTGTTGGGAATCTTAGGGAGCCTTGAATTTGAAATCACAGAAATGTAAAAATAAAAGATAGAAAATGTATTGGTTAACATAGATGAAAAAAAAAAAAAGGAAAGGAAATATCACCCTCTTTTTCTCTCTTGTCCAATCTAGGTGTCTCAGGTCAAAATGTTTCAGTCCAAACTGGTATATATAGGATGGATAACAAAATGTCTTACTGTGTAGCACAGGGGATTATATTCAATATCCCATGCTAAATCATAATGGAAAAGAATATGAAACAGATCTTTATGTTCCTTCAAAAAATCATCTTTACAGCCTGTATTGTGATCTTTTCCTATAGTCACTTCTGCCAAACCATAGGACTTGTTAGCAGTAATCATTCAACACGATTTTAAAAAAGGTGATTTAAAGTGATTTGTCTTCTTTCTCATCTATGTGCTTTTTGCCTCTCAGTTTTCAGGATTTCTAGAATAAATATCTAGTGGGGTTTGTGTACACCAGACTGTTTTTAGCCCCTGGGAAGTGGATTCCCTGGTGGCCCAGACGGTAAAGAATCAGCCTGAATGCGGGAGACCTGGATTTGATTCCTGGGTTGGGAAGATCCCCTGGAAGAGAAAATGGCAACCCAGTCGAGTATTCTTGCCTGGAGATTCCCATGGACAGAGGAGCCTGGCCAACTACAATCTATGGGGTCACAAAGAGTTGGACATGACTGAGTGAGCACAAGTACAGAAAATGATATATGCTCACACATACCATTCTAGTAGTAATGATGCTTTCATAATAAAAGTGGTTTAAAGGCTTTTCACTTAACTTGGAAACCAGTTATCCAAATGTATTGCCCTGCGATATGAGTGCGTGACACTCCATGTTACGTATGTAGAGAAAAGGTGAGACACACCTTTTCATTTGTTGATTTTGGTGTGGGTTTTGTTTGGTCTGCAGGAGTGCTTGATGGGTTTAAGAAGGTGCTTGGGGAGAGAAAAAAAGAGGATTGGGAAAGATTTCGTGGCTCAGATGGTAAAGCATCTGCCTGCAATGTGGGAGACCCGGGTTCAATCCCCGGGTTGGGAAGATCTCCTGGAGAAGGAAATGGCAACCCACTCCAGTACTTTTGCCTGGAGAATCCCACGGACAGAGGAGCATGGTAGGCTACAGTCCATGGGGTCGCAAAGAGTCGGACACGACTGAGCAACTTCCCTTCAATTCACTTCACTTCCCCATCCTCAGAATCATCCTCAAATATGTTGATGAGTTTCCAACTTGGAGAGGGCGGTGTGCATGTGTGCGTGTGTGTGTGAAACCTAGAAAACTGTGGCAAAGCTGGTAGATATGACTTCCACCAGAAGTGTTTTGGAATGATCTCCAAAAAATGCTAGAGATTTGGGAGCATGGGAAAGCCAGGCTGCCCTGAGGAACCCATGTTAGCCCTTATCCTTCCTTCCTTTCATTTTAAAAAATATTTATTTAATTTTTGGCTGCATCAGGCATAGTGGTGGCTCATGGTCTGTCTATTTAAAGTGTGTGGGCTCAGTAGTTGTGGCACATGGGCTTAGTTGCCCCACAGCAAGTGGGATCTTAGTTCCCAGACCGGAGATCAGACCCCCACATTCCCTACATTGAAGGTGGATTCTTAACCACTGGACCACTAGTGAAGTCCCCTTCCTTCCCTTTATTTTTCTCCACTTGCTTCTTCCAATGTACTTTCCAAGTGGGTGAGGGTTATGCTTATACACACCTTTTGTAATTCCTACAATTAGGAATTACATGCAGTAGATACTCAAACAGTGTTTGGGAATTAATTTTATATGCTGGTACCACAAATTGTCAGTACAATTAAAAATGGCGAACATTGACCAGCTTTCAGAACTTAGATTGTTCATTCTGAAAGGCTGAAATTACATCTGCTTGTTCAGGCTGTCCATTTAGAGCATTGCGGTGCTGTGTAGATGAGGAATGTAATATATGCTTAAAAGCTACTTAGAAATGCTACTTTGAGATTAACAGTCAAAGTGGTGCAGTCCAAAGATTATGAAAGATCTTGTCCTCACAAGGGGCAGTTCAGTTTCAAAACCATGGTTTTGCTCATGTAGATGTACATTTATTAATATATTCAGCCACTACATCCTTAGAGATGAGATCTGAAATTCATTTGAAGTCAAAAGTTCTACTAAAGCCACCATAGCATACTCATGAAAATCATTAAATTAAGAAGTATTTGTGTCTGCACATGCACCAGCGGTCCTCACCAAGGGGCTATTCTGCAGTGGCTAGAAGGGACATTAGGTCATGACTGGAGACAGTTTTAGTTGTCAGACTGGGGGCCACCGACACAGGCCCGTGGTGTTGCTGAATGCCCTACAGCAAATGGGACAGTTTGCCCCAACAGTGAATTATCCAGCCAAACACGTGAGTGCTAGGGTTCAGACATCCGGGTACACACATACATATTCATAAGCTCCATTTACACAAAATGGGAAAGATTTGAAATTGCAGTCGTCAGAAAATGGCACAAAACATACATCTACTCACTGCTCCCTGCAACTAACAGCAGCTCTTAGATTATACACTGAGATTAAACAGCAACTCTTAGATTCTACACTGAGATTAAACAGCAACTCTTAGATTATACACTGAGATTAAATGGCAAATCTTAGATTGTATACTGAGATTAAACAACAACTCTTAGATTGTACACTGAGATTAAACAGCAACTCTTAGATTGTATACTGAGATTATGATATAAACCAGTTTCTTAAATCCTAACCCTAATCCTAACTTGACATTTAAATCAATTGCCCAAATTCTATGATTTATCAATAAAAGGAAATAGAACTATTATTTGACTTTATATTATGTAACTTTATATAGTGTCTATATGGTTATTTTTGAGTTTAAATTTATATTCCTAATCATTTTGGAAACACAGCTAATTAGAGCTAGGTTTCTCTTTTCTAAATTTAGACAAATTAGATTTGATTGGTACATTGGAACTGCTACCTAAGATTGTATACTTGTGGGCTTGGGGTAACATGTTTAGAAGTAGGCTGATTTCCATTGTTACAAAGTAAATTTAGAAGAGTTTTGTACATTGTTTACCTAAAGAAAGTATGTCTATTAACCATGAAAATAGAGGTTTTTTTCCCTTACAGTCTTATAAATCTTAATTTCATGTTTTTTTTTTGATTCAGTTGCCATTCATTAGAAATGTTTTATTAAAATATGCAGTATTAAAAGTCACAGAGACACATGTACTTCGATGTTCATTGTAGCACTATTTACAGTAGCTCAGAAGTGAAAGAAACCTGGATGTCCATCAATAGATGAAGAAGTAGTGGTACATATATATTAATACAATAGAATATTACCCTGCCATAAAAAGGAACTAAACTGAGTCAGCTGTAGTGATGTGGATGAACCGAGAGCCTGTCATACAGAGTGAAATAAGTCAGAAAGAGAAAAACCAATATTGTGTATTAATACATGTATATGGAATCCAGAAAGATGGTATTGATGAGCCTATTTGAGGAGCCAGGACAGAGGTGCAGACGTAGAGCATGGGCATGCAGACACAGGAGGGACGCACTGAGGGCAGCCGGGCCACGCGTGCAAGCAGAGAGCGGTGGGGAGCTGCCGCACGGCACAGGGAGCTCAGCGCAGCGCTCTGCCCGGCTGAGAGGGGGCCACGCTGGGCGGCTGGGGGAGGCTCAAGAAGGAGGAGACGGATGTATACACGCGGCTGATTCACTGTGCTGTATGGCATAAGTTAACATAACACTGTGAAGCAATTCTACTCCAAAAAGTCACTAAAGCCAAATTCATTCTAATCATGGAGGCCCCTTCCAAAGATCCTAATTACATACTGTGACTATCGGTTAAGTGACTATTTCTACAATAGTGTCATTTTGAATGAGAATTTAAATATGTCACATAGAAAGATTTCTTACCAAAGCAGGTATGTAGATAATAGTATTCTCAGCCATGCTCTTTTTTGAGTCCTTCAGAGTGCTGTTTTTAAAACTGAAGAAATCTGTTCAGCAGGTTTCTGATGTTTTTAACAAACTTCTTTAGAATTCTAATCAAGCACAATGGCTTTTAAGTACATTACAGTATTGAGGGAGAGTTGACATTCTGAAGACCCTGGGGCCCAAGGGCCAAATGGTTTTGTTGACTGAATGTTGGTGGAACAAGTCATTCTTCTATCATTAGACTCCTGTACCTGGTCAAAACTATAAAAGGAGTCTTGTCATGCAGGTAGCTACTATATTCTTTTCATATTTCTATTTAGAGAGATTATAGTTGCTGGGCCAATGGAAATATTAAGTGTACACAGAAAAATCTTAGAACCTCCTCAGAGGGTTTTAAGCTTCAGCAGCTTGGAAGTGAATTTGTGTTCGTCACACCCCACTCCAACCATGTGATCAATGTTTAGTTCTCAGCAAGGGGATCCACCACACAAACATAAGCAAGGTAAAATCCCATGTGGTGTTGGGTAGATAATGGGACGGAATCACATTATCTGTGTGGGAGAACTCGTTGTGCAACCTAAGGCCTTCATCTTCATTTGCAGGGCCCCTATGTATACACCCTCCAGTACCCAGGTCTACTGTATAGTTCCAAAATCAGTTTTAAGAGATTTGTAAGCTGGATATGTATATGGAATGGAGAAACAATAAGGTCCCACTGCATAGCACAGAGAACCATATTCTGTATCCTATGATAAACCAAAATGTAAAAGACTATTTAAAAAAATATATATGTGTGTAACTGAATCACTTTGCTCTACAGCAGAAATTAACACAACATTGTCAATCAATTATACTTCAATTAAAAAAAGAAGATAGATGTGCAGCAAAATTATGCAAAAGGCTCCAAAGTATTAAGAAATAAACAAAAAGAGATTTTAGAAATATAAAAATAAGGACCAGTAAGCTATGGCACTGATCAAATGAATGGGTTAATCACATTATATTTCACCATCTTGCTTACAAAGTAACAGAACTCCTGATATCTACTTACTATATATATATTACATAGCAGGAAATTACATTATCAATATAGTGAACAGCTCCTAACCATCTTCCCACCTTAAAGAAAAAAAACCTCAAATACACATATCACTTTCAAGATGAGCAGAGCCATTTTCCTTTAATTTTTGTTTCAAGAGACGATAACAAGGAAACTCAATCTTCTCTACCAAAGTATGCCGCCTAGATTGCATGTTTCCAGCTGAGTTAGCAACTTGAAAAATATTGTCTTATAGCAGAAATGTCACAAGTGTAGGACACTGGCACTGATAAGCCATGGCTGCTGTAAGTTACGTTGGAAAGTATAAGGTAATTGTTTTATCGTCGCTAAGTCACGTCTGACTCTTTGTGACCCCATGCACTGTAGCCTGTCAGGCTTCTCTGTCCCTGGGATTTTCCAGACAAGAATACTGGAGTGGGTTGCCATGCCCTTGGGCCCTCCTCCAGGAGTCATCCTGACCCAGGGATCAAACCATGTCTCCTCTGCATTGCAGGTGGATTCTTTACCACTGAGCTACCAGGGTGGCTACAGAAAGGGGATAGGATGATTCAATGATAAAATCAAAATAGTTTCCATTCCAGCTTGTCTCATCCATACTGAATGAGCAGGATGGTCACCCCTGCGGTTGTGCCTTCCTTCTCATTTCCACATTTTATCTCCAAAAGAAGGCCCCTGCAGATTGATCCAAGATGGCCCTGTGAGCATGGTACGCATGCTCTATTAAGATCCCATGGTTTTCAATTTACATTTCCAGTCTAACTCCCTAAGACCATCCACACGAAGCCTCTTCTTCATCGCACCGAATTACTCAGCTTTCTCTGATCCGTCTTGCTGTCCAATTCTTGGTGTCTTTGCCTGGGCATCCACAGCAGGATTGCACGTGTGCACTAACATTCTCATCAAATGCTACATTTTATGGAAAACCTCCTGTGGCTGACCCAGATTGTTGATTATTTGCTTGTCTCTTGTCTCCTAGTTTGGGCAAACACCTGATTGTGATTATACTTATTATTCCCCTGAATTTTAAGTTCATTGTGCAATTCATGATACTTTTTTATTTTCTAAAGGTTTTAGAGCCTAGCATGGCATCTGTCATGAAATGGGTCAGAACGGTGCTGAATGTGTAAATGCGTGAAGAGCATTTAACACATCTGCCAGGGCTGCCAGGACTTTAAAAATGTTACAGCAACTCTATGTTCTAACTGGACAAGAGGATTCAGCTGAAATCACAAAAGCACTGTCTTGACTGGACAGCAGGATGGTCTTAAATATCCAGTCATTCAATTGTTCTGCTTTCCTTTAAAAATGCCCGTGTCTGACCACTATCAGCTGGACAATGTTGCCATTTACCAGGAGAGTTTCTGGGTTTTTAATTCTAAGGCCTCACCCCACCCAAGAAACTCTCAAGTTGGATCCAATGCACAATTCCCATTTTATGTAACAAAAGTACAAAGGACCCAATCAAATGCTGCAAAATGTCCTTTATCTATCACAGTATACACTTTTTTAAAAAAAACAATGAGGGCCTTCTCATGACACACAGTTTTAATAGCCATATATCTGCCTAAGATTCTCGTCAAAGCTTGCTATGTGAAGGAGAAGAAATGCATTATTCACTCAGACAGTCATCACTTCGTATACCTCCAGGTAGATTTTCAACGTACAGAAAGTTTAAAAAGCATATCAGAAGCACGATTCTGGGCCAGTCTTCTTCCAAACGATAAGGCAAGTAGGATTCCCAGCGGCGGTCTGAATATTTATGGGCAGCATCTTTTGTTTGGTAAAATGTTTGTCTTACTTTAACTAGCGCTCTGGATTGTGAGCTGTCATAAAACTTCTCATTAAAAACTTCTCTTTGCTGACAAGTATGCTGAAAAACCTTGCTTGCAAATCATTTCCAAGGCCTTGCAGGAACCTATTGGTGAAGGGGCCTGGGAAATCATTTCTTAAACCATGGGGGTGATCAAGAAGCAAAACCGTCTGTTACCCTATCATGGCCAATGTTTGTAGCATAAATTACTGAAATACGTCACAAGGCCCCTTGATTCTGGCTGTTATTAAGAAAGCTTGCTATTCCTTGTTCTGCAATTTGTTACAAAATGCACTTTATCTTGTGGTTCCTCGGAGGATATTTGTGAGCTATGTGTTTTCTCCTTTAAGACTTTTCTAGGAATTTGCCTGGTTAAAGCTGCCAACTCAACGAGACCTCAGACAGAAGTAAGGGGCCATGACCCTATTTGAAAATGAATTCGCTTTCTATCAGTACTATTATCACTAACATGTCTCAAACTCCGTATATACCCTCTTGATGAACTGTTTTGTAACCTACACTGATATAAAATACATCCTGGTGGAATGGCCATATCCTAAGTTAAAAAAAAAAGTTACATGTTAGATCCAACCAAGATATATTCTGAGGTGTATGTGATGTTAATTAATGTACATCAAGTTGTCCAGTAGATGAGATGAAAACCAACTTTATGTTTTTGTTCTTCAATGTTCTATTTTATTTGTAGAATTTTTGTTAGAAATCTAATTATACTTACATTTTACTGCCATTTCCCCTAAACAGGAATACTACATCAGTAAGTGTGACTTTTTTCTTTATTTAATGGAATTGTCTTAGCCTCTCTGGGATCTTGTTCTTCATAGTGTGGCCTAGGCCCAGATAGCATCATCTAGAATCTTAATGTAGCATGTCTGGTCCAGCCCCAGGCCCACTGAATCAGAATCTGAAGTTCAATAAGGTTTCCAAGTAAGTCATATTCAGGGTCAAGTGTGAAAGACTTTGCTCTATTTTTTTAATATCTGCCATGGCTCTAGTTGAGTAATTATCCTGTCGCGTTGCTTATAAAGCGATTCTTCTTCTCTTTCTTCATTGTTAATTCCTTTTTTGACTCCTATTTGAGGATTGTGCAGCTTCAAACACTTGTAATGTGAATATACCTCCTGCAAATATTTTATAACCACAAACAGCCAGTAACATTTGGTTTAGTTCCTCAATAGTCTCCAGAGGGTTTCTGACTTCCTCCATAAAAATTTCCTTTCCAAGAAAAATGGCCTTTGTTTTCTTATGACATATTTTCATGGCAGCCCTCAAACTGAAACCTCTATTTCTCTCCAAATAATATCTTGTCCATCGATGACTTTGAAATGGCCATTGCAGGCATTGGATGAGATGCCAAATGCCTTGTGAAAAATTGAGAGTCAGCATCTATGTACACACCACAACTACATACAAGGTGTTGGGTGTTAGAAGTAAAATTCAGAAAAATATTACTACTTGCTAGGCCCTTATGGAATTAGTCAAAAGTGCTAAAGGTAGTTTAAAAACGAAAGTTCTTAAAGTTCTTTGTTGTCTTGGCCTTTTTTCCCCGAGCTGTTAACCCAAATTTCCATCTGCTCATTGAACCTAGAATCTCAGGCACCTCAAAACTACCATGTCCCATTGTGAAGATTTTCTTTCTCTTTCTATCCTCAGAGCATGGTCTCTCCCCTCTGTTGGACTCTTGGGTTAATATGGAAAAGTCAAAGCAATCCTTGCCTTCTCCTCCATCACACGTAACAGCCCCACCATCAAGTCTTGTCACTCCTGTGTCACGAATGTCTCCCGACCCTCTCTGCTGTTCACTGCTGTGAGCTCTGTTATCTCTCACTAGAGTAATCCAATTGCTTGCTGTGGGGCCTCAGTCAGTCGTGACTGGAGACATTTTCTTTAGTCACTGTTTGCTTGTGTTTGGCTGTGCGGGGTCTTCATGCTGCATGCAGGCTTTCTCCGGTTGCAGGGGGCAGGGGCTGCTCCTCAGGGGCTCTGTGCAGGCTCCTCAGTGCAGCGGCTTCTCCTGTGAAGCTCAGGCTCCAGGGCATGCAGGCTTCAGGAGTTTTGCTCACTGGCTGAGCTGCCCTGCAGCCATGTGGGATCTTCGTTCCCGGACCAGGGATTGAACCCATGTCCTTTGCATTGACAGGTGGGATTTTAACCACTGGACCACCAGTGAAGTCCTGGAGACATTTGTTTTCTAATACTCTGTCAGCATATTATTAATATTAGTTTCCCCCAAAGTGAATCCTGCCTTTTCAATTTAGGATTAAAAAAAAAAAAGACGAAAACCCCTACATTTTCCACTGGGCTCCCTTACTCTAAGATGTAAATATATGACTTGAGTTAGCCAGAAGCACTAGTGAAGGACTCAGGTCTTTAAAAACTGTTTATTTATTTGACCGTGTTGGGTCTCGGTTGCATCGCGCTGGCTTCTCTCTAGTTGTGTGCATGGTCTAGTTGCCCAACGACGTGTGGGATCTTAGTTCCCCAACCAGGGGTTGAATCTGCATCCTAAGCATTAGAACTCTTAACCACTGGACCGCCAGAGAAGGGCCGATAAATGTCCATTTTACAGCTCTATACAACAAACCACTCTAAAACTCAGTGACTTAAACGTATCATTCATTGTCAAGGCCCCTTGGGGTGGCCATGAGCTGGCCAGACACAGCTCTGGCAGCTCAGCCTGATGCAGGGCTCCAGGTCTGGGTTGGACATACCAGTTCCTCATTCTCCTGGAGCCTGCAGCATGGCTGGGATGTGTTCTTCTCATGCTGATAATGGGGGACCAACAGAGCAAGTCCAGTTACAGAAGAACATTTCAAGTTTTGCCCTGTGTCCCAGGACTTAGATTTTGAAGGCGATTCCAGTTGAGACATGGACAGGGCATGTGGCATCCGTTTTGTAGTCCATCCAGGGGCAGAGGCAAGGTTTGGGGCTACATGGTTTTGGGGGGCAGAAGCAAGGTTTGGGGCTACGTGGTTTTGGGAGTTAATGGCAGTAGCACCCCGCTGGGTCATGTAATGAGTGCTCTAGAAATTTATTATCTGCTAATTGTCAGCATTTATTTGTTATCAGACTAATTTATAGTCAAGATTTTTCTTTCTACAGCATCTTTGTCTATGAAATAAAAACATGTTAATTTAATTGCGCTTAATTATTTATGAACATAGGGTGAGAAAATAAACCCGTATCATTCTTTTAAAAATAGTTCACCAAGGTTTTGGTTTTATTATTTTCTACTGTTCCCTGAAGGAAAATAAATATGACTTTATATCTACTAACTGGTATTCAAATTTTGACATGTTTATCATCTGAGAGCCTTGCTGATATCCCATCTTTGTATTACTTTTCGAAACTTCTGTAAAAGATAACATGGGGCTGCAAATACATTAAAGTAAACTTATTGCTTATTGGAGAAGGAAATGGCACCCCACTCCAGTACTCTTGTCTAGAAAATTCCATGGATGGAGGAGCCTGGTGGGCTACAGTCCATGGGGTCACAAAGAGTCGGACACTGAGCGACTTCACTCACTCACTCACCCAAACTTACTGCAAGAATGCTCTGACTTTTTGACCCCCAGCTAAAATTATACTATTGTATTAAACTTATTCAAGAGAAAATATTGAGAACCAGTTTTTCCTCCTAGATTTATTTCCACCTTGGTCTGTTGGCACGCCTTCCTTTTCTTGTAGGTTAGATGGGCAGTAGGTGGGGAAACAAATGTTCAGCAAAATCAGGCAATTTGACTGCTCAGGAGTTTTCAACATATACTTTTGCTTTATTTCACGCAAGAGCAGCCCCGAAGCCATCTGCCTGCCAACAATTTGATCCTTCATTCTCATTACGGAGGCAGCGCCCCCACCTCATCATTCAAAGGCAATCTTCAAAGGGACCTTGTTTTTGCTCATTCCTGTCAGGACAGATGTTTTCTATCATCCACCTCCACATGCTAACTCATCTGCACGGGTCTGCCCCCCCACCCCTTCTCTCTGCAGCCAGCTGTGGAAATAGCCCCAGTGTCGTCTGTGGCAACACTCATTCCGTTCTTCTGACCTCACCGAAGACCACATCCAAGAGCAGGAAAAACAAAGAGCCCTGATAACTTCCTTCAAAACATTTCCAGGGCAGGAGATAGGCCAGCCCCAGACAAGAGCCCTTTACAAGGCATGTAACAAAAGAGAGGCAAGCTTATTGGAAACACTCAAATGTCACCGAGTGAGCCAATTGGGGTAATCCCCAGATTAAGGAAAAATGAAGTAACAGCATCTGCGGCCATGATTCAGCTGAAAACATCTGGTTGACTCAGAACCACTTCAATTAGCCTGGGTACATATCACTCAATCATTCCTTTCCTTTGATTGTATCAAGTTCCCACAAGGACATGTTTATACCCCAACCCATCCAAGTCTTTGAAATACTGTGAAAAGACTAAAACATTTCTTCAATGAATACACAATGAACTTTAAGTGCTCTGTGTCAGAGTTACACCCTGATATTAGAATATATTTTAGGAACAAAAATTAATATGCATAAGAAGATGTCTGTCTTAGCTTGTTTGAAATGAATGAAGCAAAATTTTTAGTGTAAGAATCACATCACTTCCTGATATTGAGGGGGCTCCCTAAATTATATTATATATGCCAAAGTGTCTGCAGTGTTAGAGTCTTAATAACTTTTTAGAAGATATTTTGGTGATATTTAGAGTTTAGCAACAAGAACATTAATTAAGTGATTCATCCACTAATACTTACAGAGGTACTGTATCTTGCCTTGAAAAAACTTTGAGTCTAGTAGCTAAATAACTTTAATAAAATATAAGGAGAACAAGTTTCAAAAAGGTGATGCAGACAAAGCAATCAAGGATATTACAGTTTCCCAGAGAGGTGAGCGTCACTGGTGATACCATGTCAATTTCACACCATGTCAATTTCTGTCTTCAGTCTGCCTGTAATGTTGGCTGGCTGACTGCTAACACTCAAGTCCTGAGGTCACAGGTGAGGCCCAGGACATGTGTCTCCCCTATAAGCTAAGGTGCCACCCAGGTTGAACAAGCCTGGAGGTTTTCTTACAGAAGGAGGCCATGGGTCCCCAGGGAACAGCCTGAGATTACCCAGTGCCAGGCTGAAGAACAGCATGTGAGAAGGAAACAGCTCTGAAGAATAATACAGAATTATAGATTGGACACACAGTAGGTCATGCCTAAAAATAACTCAATGTTTATATTAATCATCAGGATCAAAAATGCCATTATAGGCAGAGGTTTCTTGGGATGGATGGCTCATCTCTGAAGGAGAGCTGATGGTAATTACAGATGTGTTCATTTCTGTTGTCAATCATAGCTTACTTAGCTCTTTCACTAACATCAGTTGTCAATCCACTTGTTAATTGACTGGTAATATTGTATATTGTATTATGTCATTCCTCCTAAGAATTTTGCCTGCACCCCAGAAACAGCCATTCAGTTAATAGCTTTTTAGTGTTTGCATGGGATGGAATAGCAAGTGTGGTGACCCCACACAAGCTGTGTTGCTACTTATTCTGACTATGGCAGGCATTTTATAAAATTTTATATACATGTATTTATAATTCCATTGTGTTCACATACGATGGGCCTAACAAATATCAATATCAAGTGGTCTAGGTATAAGTAAATAATTTTTAAAAACTTATTGCCACACAACATACAAACTTCAAATAATGAAAAATCATCAAATTCATTGGTTCATAATAGTTTCTGTGGTCTTTAAAACAACCATTTCTCTGTCAAAATATTCATTTTGGGAATTTATGACTCAGGAAATCAAGGATAAAAGTTAAAAATTGTATTCTAAGAATGTATCCAGGTAAGAAGAAATGATTTTACCATATACTGTGTGGTATGGCTCTATTGTGGTCTCAGATGGGTAAAATGATATTTTACTAAAGATATTTTGGAGATGAAATGAGTCTGCAAGAATCTCAGAAGAGAACTGTTTTAACTCACCATTCTTTTTGAAAACAACAGCAAAATGCAATGCTTAACGTGGCGATCTTTTAACACCTAAGGTGAGAAGACCAGTAATCTTTTTTGCTAATTTACTCATATCATAATAATTCAAAAGCCAAAGTAGAAGTGCGCCTCTGCCCAGAGGAGAGTAAGAGGTGTGCTGATGCATTTCAGATGCCAGACTTCCCAGCAAAGAGCTGATGACGTTCAAGTTTGTTTCCTTCTTTCTTTCTCTCTCTCTTTTTTTTTTTTTTTTGCTCTTATTTACTTTTGAGGGGTCTGGTTTGATTTTTAACCTATATGGCTAATTTTTAGCAAGTCAATAAAAATCTTGCTTCGTATTACTGCTATGCATGATCTAATTCATGAATCAGACCTCCAGAGTGGGACATTTTCTATATAGGAATTTTTTTTAAGTCAATAATGAAAGAATCAAGCTTTCTGAGGTATGCTAGGCCTAACAGTCTAAAATCATACCAAATCAAATTAGTCCACAGCCTTTTCTTAGACTCTATCAGTAGGAGACTCAAGGAGGTCAAAGGGTGAAAAATGTGAGGACAAAGCTCATAAATACAGTTTCAGATAAGCTGATGAACCACAGAGCTTAAGAGAAGCCTGTGCAGCTGTCTCAGGCGGCAACTGGGCCCTGTGCAGCTGGCCCTGCATGGAGTTTTCTAAAATACCTGCAGCTCTGTAGAATTGCTGGGCCCTGATTCTATTCTGGGATGGATCCCATAAGCCTGCTCCATGGAGGCAACCACAGTGTTAAGATAAAATTACATGCCAAACCTGCGTATTGTGATCATAATAACTAAGAGATAGGGAATTACAATGAGAATGGAGGGGGAACAGTTGAGAAAAATTACAAGTGGAACTCGTACCTGCAGAAATCATGGATGCCACCAGCCTGCTGGCAGGGGTTATACTTGTGTAGGAGGGCATATATACTCATATACTTCTGTGATAGTTTATGTGAATGAACTGAATTAGAGGTTCTGCAGCTGTGAGAGCTGCATCTTTCACCTTCCCCATGAAACCTTGCTTCCTTTTTCCCTGTGTGAGAAAAGTTTGTCTTCTTCTGGCCCTTTATTGCACCTATCCCTGACTTCCCGGAAGAGACTGCCATCTTCTTGAAAACTCAATATTGATTTTCTCTCCCCAAAGGAGTGGGCTGGTACCCATCTTTGTCTTTAATCTGCAGTGAGTCAGAAAAATGTCAGTGAAACTCCCTAAATTTGCTTCCATAGTTTTAAAATGTTTGTGTCTGGCAAATTATTCTCAGTGTCATTACATGAATGCAGGATTTTTAGCAAAACCTTCTAAGTTGTTTTAAAAATGAGTTAGGAAAAAAATGTTAAAAAAACAATAGGAAATAGTCTATGTTTATTAATAATTATTTTTCTCATTAAAAAAATATATATGAGGGACTTCCCTGATGGCCCAGTGGTTAGGACTCTGCCCTTTCACTGCCGGGGGCACAGGTTTGATCCCTAGTCAGGGAACTAAGATTCCATAAGCCATGCAGTGTGCTCAAAAGGAAAAAAAAAAAATGGTGAGCTTATATGAAAAGACAGAAAAAAAAAAGGATTTTCTTTTTGGTTTTATGTTTAATGATTTACTATTTGTGCTTTATGAAAAGGACACTAACACTCAGAACTCCTTGATCTTTTTGAATTAATATGTGGGGTTTTGAAAAAAGTAAGCATCCAGTCTTCAAAACAAAATTAAATAAAAATTATTACACAGTTCTCAAGTTACTTACAGTGCTTCAGTAATAAACTATCTTAGGTGTGGAAAAATTATAAAGAATTTTAGTATATAGTTTCAGACAGTGATCTAGTTAATAGAGGCTTAAAGAAAATGCAGTAATATATTTTTTGGTATTTTGCTTTTATAAAATTTTCTCTATTATGTGCTTTATCTAATTCACCTCTTTTAAAATGCAAAAAGTGAATTTAAATTGATAAGTTGAGGAATATACTATATGTATAATATTAATATGAGCCATTTCCAATGATTATACAGACTAAAATTAAGGTAAACTTATCTCAGATGTATGATCTAGCATTGTATAATTCTGAGAAAAAAATAACTACATAATGATACTATGAATTTGGATAAGGGTGTCTGTCAAAATGAAAGTTTTTAACTAAATTTAATTCTTTAATGTAAAGATGGGACCACTGTGACAAGAGTACTGGAGGCTGCCACTGCCTTCTCCGATGGGACCAAAAAAAGATTCTAAATTTTTCACTTATGCTAATCTACTTGGCATTAACAGACATAATAACTAATATTTTGTAATCTATATAGAGAAGGACCCAATCATAATGTTTTGATTAATCTGTCAACTTGATTTACTTTGGGTTAAATTATGTAGCTTGAAATACAAAAATGTAATGAAGAATCAAGCCAGATGTAATGAAACAATTGATGTTAACTGGATTGAAACAGCTGTGCCAGCAACTTGTGTAACATTAGAAAAGTCAATTAACCTTCTGAGCCTCACCTCCCTCATGCATAAAAATATTATTCTATAATATTCAGGCTTATATTTTGTTATAATAAATAGTATTGTAAAACAATTTCATACAAAGACAGAGCAAAGGACTTCTATGGGAACTTGACATTATTCCACAGATTGTAAATTCTAAATTCAAGGACCAATGCTTGCTGATGCCTTGAATTCTCTAAGGAGTTAAACTTTTCATTTATGTAGTGATAGAAGGAAACACACATGCCCAAGACTACTGATAACCTCATCCACACTAAGATACTAACAACCAAATCAATTTATTCAGAAGAGGCTTGGGGAGGAGTATGCTGCTGCTGCTGCTAAGTCGCTTCAGTCGTGTCCGACTCTGTGCGACCCCATAGATGGCAGCCCACCAGGCTCCCCTGTCCCTGGCATTCTCCAGGCAAGAACACTGGAGTGGGTTGCCATTTCCTTCTCCAATGCAGGAAAGTGAAAAGTGAAAGTGAAGTCGCTCAGTCGTGTTTGACTTTTTGTGACCCCATGGACTGCAGCCCACCAGGCTCTTCCATCCATGGGATTTTCCAGGCAACAGTACTGGAGTGGGGTGCCATTGCCTTCTCCGGGGGAGGAGTATACACTGTATTAAATAGACACTCTATTAAATAGGGTAGTTGGCCTGAAAGGTTATGTTCTGTTTCTCATGATCCCTCTCTTGGCTTCCACCAGACACATAGACACGTACACACACAGAGGAAGTCAGGGCTCACTGATAGACACACCCATAATCTTGCAAATCTTTAACAGAATTTATGGCTGGCTTATTTGAATGTTCCTTTAAGACACTCATTTGATTACTGTTTCTTCCCTGACACACCCTAAGTTTCATGGAGGCAGAGACTACATCGTTCACCATGCATTGTAGACGTGAACCTCAAACAGCAAACAGTTTCTGGCACATAGTCAGTTCTTTACAAATATTGCTTAAATAAAAAAAGTGAAACAGAGAAAGAATGAGCTTTTCAAATATTGAAGTGTCTTGAGGAAAGGGTATTATGGTGGGATTGTGAGGGGGTGTTGAAATAAATGGCTGAGATTCCCAAAGACAAAATATACCTTGTTAATAATTTTATCAAAAACTGGATGGATGTGAGAGTTGGACCATAAAGAAGGCTGAGCACCGAAAGAACTGATGCTTTTGAACTGTGGTGTTGGAGAAGACAATTTAAGAGGTTGCAGAGGAGCCTGGTAGGCTGCAGTCCATGGGGTCACGAAGAGTCAGACACGACTGAGCGACTTCACTTTCACTTTTCACTTTCCTGCATTGGAGAAGGAAATGGCAACCCACTCCAGTGTTCTTGCCTGGAGAGTCCCAGGGACGGTGGAGCCTGGTGGGCTGCCGTCTCTGGGGTCGCACAGAGTCGGATACAACTGAAGTGACTCGGCAGCAGCAGCAGCATATTCTTTGTTGCTTAATTAACTTTCTCCTGCTAGAATGCATGTTCCATTAGGGAAGAAATCTCTTTTGGGTTCAGGTCTGCATTCCAAGTGCCTAGCACAGCAGACATCTGATAAATGTTTGTTGAATGAATGAATAAACACATGAATGGATAAAGGATTCTCATTTGATTTGTCCAATAACTTTACTGCCTTAAAAGAAAATTAGCATCTTTAGTGCTATGAAAGGAAAGAAAGCATAAGGAATATCTATTTTTTTCACTGTTGTTATTCTTCTAAGATACAGGCAATAGAGGTTTTCTTCATTCTACTGGAAATATTCCAAAAGTTAATTACAGATAATAATAATTTGAAGCTCTTAAACCTCCGATGGAGGATTCTTAAATACCAAGAGAGTAATAAAATTTTAAACATATTTTCTTCCCCGAAGGAATCTCCTTAATTTTCAAATGTACAATATTTTCATGGAAATATAACCCACCTGTTTTTGATTGATTTACACTTGTAGTATGCTATCACAATTTTAGTTAGATATGTGACCATTCAAAGCCCACTTTAAGATAAAACATGCTTATCCTGTTGTTGTGCTGTTCACTTGCTTAGTCATGTCCAATTCTTTTCCAACACTACAGTTCAAAAGCATCAATTCTTTGGCACTCAGCCTTCTTTATGGTCCAACTCTCACATTCATACATGACTACTGGAAAAAACCATAGCTTTGACTACATGGACATTTGTTGGCAAAGTGATATCTCTGTTTTTTAATATGCTGTTTAGGTTTGTCATAGCTTTTCTTCCAAGGAGCAAGTGTCTTTTAATTTCATGGCTGCAGTCACCATCTGCAGTTATTTTGGAGCCCAAGAAAATAAAGTCTGTCACTGTTTCCATTGTTTCCCCATCAATTTGCCATGAAGTGATGGATGATGCCATGATCTTTCTTTTTTGAATGTTGACTTTTAAGCCAGCTTTTTCACTCTCCTCTTTCACTTTCATCAAGAGGCTCTTTAGTTCCTCTTTGCTTTCTGCCAAAAGGCAGGTGTCATCTGCATATCTGAGGTTATTGATATTTCTCCAGGCAATCTTGATTCCAATCTTGGAATCAAGAAATCAATCAATCTTGGAATCAAGACTGCTTATCCTGAGCAACCAATAAACAATAAACAAGTTTTCAAAGAAAGCAATACAGCAATATCAGGTTCAAGAGTCACAATTTTTGAGGAAGTTCAATTCTTTACAATGAAAAAAAAGAAAGCATATATGCTCACTAATGGATAATTATTGGAGTTTATTAAACTTAAGGAGAGAAAATATACCTTAAATAGAAGTGTGGTGAGATGTAGTAATTGTCTGATGAATTTAAACTGTATCAGATCAAAAGTAAATGGAGACAGAAAGAAAAAGATCAGAGAGTAAAGGAATATACATAAAAGCAGGACTTTCCTTCTTATGTAATTTTTACTCTGCTAAGAAATCAATGCTGTGGCAATTTATTTCATTTCCTTGGACAGTTGTAGGAAGAAATTGTGTCAGCCAGAATATTTCTCATCCTATGCCTGCAATAGAAGTGGACGTGAGCAAATGACTGAACCATTTCTGATTTATGTGGTACTTTCTATTTAACTTCATAAGAAAGGGTGATTACAACTAACGACAGCCTTGCTGAACAGACAAAATCAGAATCATGAAGTGCTGGGGATACATTCTAATCCATCTCGAAAGACTGAAGCTGCATGTTTTTGCATTAGTTGTTTGCTCCAGACTTTCTCAAAAGTTGAGAGTCTCATGTTTTACTGTTGTTCTTATTAGAATTACAAAAAAAAAAAGACAAAATTTTAGACACGGGTTCAGATGTCAGTAATTAAATGGTACAGATGAAAGGTTTATATGTGAAACATTTAATCCTGTTGTATTACACACAATATTCCACCAAAGGGCCGTCCTGCTGATTGGCTGCCAATGAATCATCACTCTTGCCAATTTCAGACTGAATCTGGTTTTGAGAAAAAGATGTGCCGGAAAGTTAAATCTTTGAGTCACAATCCAATTTGTAAACACATGTCAAGTGATATGGACATATGCTAGGGATTCTTAAGAAATGTTCTTTGAACTCCCTACTCTTTAAGTCAAACAGGGAGAAGAGAAAAGCCCAAGGAATAGCGTGTATGAAATCCTCAGGGCATGGAAAAAGCCCATGGGAAAATATGATGTTCTTCAACAATTTAGCCCTCATGTCTCCCTTCTGTAGCCTTTCAAGTTGGCCATTTGAAATGTTGGAATTATTGAGTCACTCTGAGCTCATACTTTTATGATCAGTAGAAGTGGTTCTTATTACTGGCATCAAGCACAGTGTCAGAGAAAACTACAGCTGAAAGCCCACAGTGCCATGGATAGGATAATCCAGAAAAGCCTGAATTAATCCATTCTTGTCAAAAAAGCAAAAGAAATGAAATGGTTTCAGGAACATGAACACAGGTCACCCTATGCTAAAAGTAAATAATGATAATGGTTTAGCGATTACCTCCATTTCCAATGGTAATGGTTTAGAGACTTCCTATGTTCACAATGACTAACTATGAGATAAATACATCTAAATATACAGAATCTCTCTGGATATTTGACAACGGGGTTGATTGCTTCCTTGGTTTGTACCAGGCAGGGCACTACTGTTACGTTTTTCAAATTTTACAGATTTTCCTCATGCCTGATTGGTGACTGCAGAGGAAAGGTTATTTAATGAAAAATGTCTTCCCCAAAATGTTACAAAGGATTGGAACAAAACAGTTTTGCATGAACATACCTGATTTTTCAAAGCATTATATCAACTCCTAAACTTCAGTGAGGGTTGGATTAAACAGACTCTAAGATTTCTTCCAATTGAAAGGATTGACCTCTACTTTATCATGGTAGTCGGTTCGCTAAGTGGAAACATCAGGTACATATACTTAGCTGACAAAGAGACACATCTAATATATTTGTAGTTGACTCGCTAAGTCATGCCCAACTCTTCTGTGACCCCAGGGACCGTAGCCCACCAGGCTTCTCTTTCCATAAGATTTCCCAGGCAAGTATACTGGGGTGGGGTGCTGTTTCCTTCTCCAGGAGATCTTCCTGACCCAGGGATAAAACCCAGGTCTCCTGCATTGAAGGCAGATTCTTTACCACTGAGCCACCAGAGAAGCCCAATATAAATACATAATTGACCTTAAAATTATAGGTGTGAGCAAAATATAAGTTGCTAAATAATCTCCCTTGCAAGGAGCATAAGCAAGCACTTGATTTAGTGCACATTAGAGTAGTGAACTAGATGTAATCTCATCATATTGTTTCATATTCTTATATTTAAGGGCTCTTGCTAATAGGTAATTATTAGTGAAAAGTAAGTGGATTGTTAGAAATCCCATCTGTTTTCTCCAATGGGAATGAAACGCTCCCCAGTCTATCGCTACCAGTTTTGTTTGCCAAAAGCTACATACTGAAAACCTTCTTCTGGATCCACAAATTCAACATGCCCAAAAGGAACTCTGCATCCCTGATCTTGAACTTAATCCTTCTCTTCCATTCACTAATTCGATTTGAGGACATTACCTTCTATAGGATGACTTCTAGGATGAAATCAGCTAGAGTCAGATTTGACCTAGGCATCCTTCCTAGCTGTTTTTCTCTTCCTCGGTTTTTCTATTTCATCTCCTTCACAACTTTCATTCTTTCTTTTCTCATTCTAGTTTATACTGTGAATCTCAACATTGTTTAGTCTTTGTTTTGTATCATATAAGTGAGACTTTGAAGATGCTCATATAAACATCTACCTATTTGTATTATATGAATAGGTCAGTGTTTTAGAAATAATATACATAGTGGAGACCAGCATATGTGGGCAGAAAAATATATATGGTATCCATCCATCCATACATCTGTCCATGCCATGTATAATATAAACTATTCTTGGAAATAAATTTTGTATATGCATCTCAGGAAGTTAGAGAAATAATGATAGAGTGTGACATTCGGTCACATCATTTGCAAATGTTTTCTCCCAATGTGGGTTGTCTATTTGTTGTGGTTATTGTTTCCTTTGCTGTGCAAAATCTTTTAAGTAGGTCCTGTTTGTTTATTCTTGTTTTTATTTCCATTATTCTGGGAGGTGGGCTGAAAAAGAAAAAGATACTGCTGTGATTTATGTTAGAGAGTGTTCTGCCTATGTTTTCCTCTAGGAGTTTTATAGTGTTTGGTCTCACATTTAAGTCTTTAATCTATTTTGAGCTTATTGTTGTGTTTGGTGTTAAAGAATGATCTGATTTCTTTTTTTTTTTTTTACATGTAGCTGTACAGTTTTCCCAGAATCATTTGTTGAAGAGTGTGACATTTGAATCTAAGGATTTCTGCATGTAGCATGTAATACAAACTTAGCATTATAATGATTTTTTTAGTATTGATTGAAAATACTTGAGGTACCAGACTGAAGAGATAAAAGGCTTTATAGGAAAGTAAGAATTGATTTTTAATATACACTACTGCTATGCAGAAGTAGTTCTAATGTGTATTGATTTAAAACACTTTCAGAGTAACTCCTTGATAAAAGTCCTCTATTCTAAATAGAAGTTTTAAGATTACTGTTCAGAGTGCAAGTTGATAATTAAGCTGATTTCCTTTGTGCTAAATGAGAATTAAGAAGTCAGGAATACAATTTTCTTTTCAATATGGATAAGGATGAATCCTTGTTCTTGTAATCTGCTTTCACATTTCCTAGCTTGTTCCTGGCTTCCATTACAGACAATGAAGTCATCCTTATGTTAGTAGATTTAAAAAGGAACAGAAAGAAAGTGAAAGTGTTCATCACTCAGAAGTGTCTGATTCTTTGTGACTCCATTACTTGTAGCCCACCAGGCTCCTCTCTCCATGGGATTCTCCAGGGAAGAATACTGGAGTAAGTTGCCATTTCCTTCTCCAGGAGAACTTCCCAACCCAGGGATGGAACCCAGATCTCCCGAATTGCAGGCAGACTCTTTAGCATGTGAGCCACAAAGAAAGCACCATACTAATTCAAAAAATGTCTTATATAAATAGTGTGATGCCAGCTTAACTATTTGTGTGTCTTCCTATCAAAGCCAGCGGGAAGGTATGCTTTGTCTTCTCTGTTGATTATCTGATTTTGTTGTCATTTCTCAAGTGCAGTTTTCAGAGTCAGCTGAACTTGAAGAATGACTGCAAGATACAATGCCATGATTTGGCTTCCACTTATGCATATTATTCTAAAATTCTTATAATCCATATCAAATAATTCAGTTATGTTTATTCTGTTTTCTATCAATACATTTCACCCCTGATTCATCTTAGCAACAAAACAGGTCCTAATACCGCTGAAAATCACGAGTACTTCACAAGCCACTAAGTGATGCTGGCCAATTCATTCTCACACCTACCAGCAATATTTAGGTGATATTTGTTTCTCAAACACTCAAAGAAACAGATCCATAGGATATCAATTGAGGGCATGTTCAGGCTATTCTGAAAGATGTTCTCGAGAATTATGGCGTAGACTACAGATAACCGTGCATATTACCCCCTTAAATGAGGAAGAAAAAAAGACTTCATGTGATGATGATGCCAGATAGCATAAAATTTCATAAAATCCTGACTGAAGTGAAGGAAATTTGAAAGACCAAACAAGCCCAATTCTAAGCAATTAGATTTCCTAAGTAGCATGGTTGTATCAAGTTACATTATGAGAAACTTTTAAATGTGAAGAATCTTAATTTAGCTGCTCTAGACATTTCATCACAAAATTTAAAGTTAACATTTGCTTGGTTTTTTTGAGAGTTAATAAACTAAATTGCCATATTTATTATCTCTGCATGTAAGATTACTAAGACATTTATTTAGGAAATAACATTACACCATTATAATTATTTTCTAGCATATCGCAGCAGAAAAAGAAAAAAAATTCTCCTTGGCCTTATGATATGTTTTCTTTTATCAGTGAAAGAAACAATATAACCTTTTTTTCATTTTTCATTTTAACCATTTGGTATCATATGGTTAAAACTCAACTCAAGACAAAATTTTAATAGTCCGTTATATATAAGCTACCCATGCTGCTAAGTCGATTCAGTCGTGTCCGACTCTGTGTGACCCCATGGACAGCAGCCCACCAGGCTCCCCCATCCCTGGGATTCTCCAGACAAGAACACTGGAGTGGGTTGCCATTTCCTTCTCCAGTACATGAAAGTGAAAAGTGAAAGTGAAGTCACTGAGTCGTGTCCAACTCTTGGTGACCCCATGGACTGCAACCTACCAGGCTCCTCCATCCATGGGATTTTCCAGGCAAGAGTACTGGAGTGGGGTGCCATTGCCTTCTCCAAAGTTACCCATGGACAACCTAAATTTTTGATAACTTTATGTCCTCTGCTATATGTCATATGTTCCTTTTTTAAGTTGACCATCTTTTGGAGCATGTCTTTAATTGTAAGAAGCCTCAGATCTTTTCTAAGAGTGGGTTAAGGTAGAAATTCTTATTGCTCATTTTCCTTGGGTATAAAGGGGGTAGATATCTCTTTTATATTCAAGTGAATCTCAATATCAAAAGAAAGATTTGCTGGTAGAAAATTAGGTCACACAGGAAGCAGAAGAACTAAACTTGCTCAGATATCAAACTGTATGAATTTTTCCAAATTCATTCTTTTATTCAATCTGAGAAGAGTGTTTTCCTACATCATAGTGAAAACAAAGGTTGTTGCTTCTAATAAATATATCTACTGATTTTTTAGGTTTTTAAGAAGGAAAAGAAGATGGAGAAGAGACTGGCAAGAATCATGCTTCATTATATATAGCCTTTGCCTGTAGTGATCAACCATGGCCAACAACCGCATCATTATATTACAAATGCTGTATTCTAGAGCTTCGTAATGGACAAAAAAAACTTGCAAACCTTTCCCAAATTTCCCAGAAAAGCAGGAGAGCAGAGATAAGACAACAAAGATATTTGGTGACTAACACAGTTTGCTTAAGCTAATATAAACAAATCTATAACTGAAGAGCAATTGGAATAAGTGAAATTTGAGTTTTGAACAAATCTGTTGACTGTAAGTGACACGATTTAATAATCAAATCTACAAAGACAAATTTGATAGCAGCATCAATGTCCCTTAAGTATTAGACTTGGATTCAAAGATGTACCCTTTTGCTTTCCTCAGAAACTTGGTCAGCATCCTTGTCTAACAAAAGCTGAATGCTTGCAGTGTATCAATAACTGCCAGTGCAGAAATTGCACATGCAGTATAGTCTATCAACAAATAGTCAGTACCTAATCTGCACAAGAAACTAAATGAAAAGGGAGAGATATTGTGAAGTATATGTGATAAGCTCTCAAATAGTAAAAATATACTCTAGCTGAGAAATAACCAGTCAAGTGCCCCAGGATAAGGTATCCATTACCTATTTCCTATGCATCTATCATATATCATTTATCTCCATCTATTTTGTGAATATAACCTGATCAACTTGTTTTCCTCATATCAATAATAATTTTTTTGTAAAAATTATTCCCAAAAGGAAATTTTAAAAATTTTCTATTCTAAGATGATATCATTGAAAAATTCCTCCCAAATTGATTCCATAGTAGAAAAACAAGAAATAACACAAAGGCAAATAAAAACCCCTCAAGTAGACATATAAGTCCTGCTATATTTTTTTCCTTAGCATGCCAACCCTCTGACTTTATCATCTGAATAGCATGACAAGAAGAATTTGGTGGTAGTTGAGTGCTGAACACAAAACTCTCCTGGGCTTTAAGGAGGGTGGGAGTCCCAGTTCCACCTGGGGGTGCTCAGAGACTGGACCTAAGACAGCCTAGTTCAGGAAGTGCAGTGATTCTTTCATGACACCCAAGCAATAGTAAACACGCCCTGCACATTTGACACAATTCTGAGTGGAGAGCTTGTGAAGGGTCTGGTGGTAAGCTTTGCCCAGAGATGTGGGCACATCTCCAGGGGAAGACGCCGTTTGAGTGGGATGATGGGATGACAGCCCTAATTGATGGTTAAGTGACACCTCCTGTGGCCCCACTGTTGAAGGTCATACGCATGTCATGTTCATGGCAGATACAGCATCAGAGGCACCTGGGAGCCTATGAAAAGTCCTAGCCCTCTCTGATGCTCACCAGCTGTCACATGTGGTGTATAAGTCAAAGCCTTGCCTATGAGCTGGGGCTGGCTTAGAACACTCTTCCTGCCTGACATCCAACACTGTGCCTGAAAAACTTGTTTTTCAATGGACAGAAATATTAACTAAAATGCAAACAGAACAATGGAAGGATAATCTGAACTTGTCTAAAGTCTGATGGGCACTGAGTCCTTCTCTCTGGACTTCCTTCCCTGTCTCCTCCCTGACCCCACCACTCAGGGAACAGTCAGCTTACTCTCTAAGACAATTCCATTCCCCAAATACAATCATTCCTATGAATTCATAGAAAAAATACTTAGGAGGTGTTTACTTTAACTCTCTACTTTCAAAAGACTTTTAACTTCTCTACTTGCTCGAAAGACTAGATGTTTCAAATAAGGATTTAATTTTGTCCACTACACATACACGTAATAGTACTGAATACACCACATACAAAGAGTCATCTAAATAGGAACACTCTAGTGGAGAACCCTTCTCCTTCTCATCTCTATCCAACCGGTGGGCAAGTCTAATAGGCAAAGTCAAGCTCAGGAGTTACCTCCTCTGTGAAGCCTGCCCTTATTCCTTTACTCTCTGGCACAATGAATAACTCCATCTCGTTTACCAATTATAGGCTTTGCACACATTTTCCTGACCACCCATAGCTGAATATATTACAAGTATTTTCTAAGAGGGAGCTTGAACAACAGAGAAGCAAACTAATATAGTTTTAATATAAAACAGGGAGAAAGTGTGAATTCAAGTCTTAGCTTTAGTAAATATTCCTCGTAGGCAGTAGTAAAGTTTGAAGGCATTTTACTAGCATTTGTATTAGTATTTTTAAGAATAAGACTATAAATTATAAAACTTCTTACATTTGTTACTGAAGCTAAAATATTGCCTTTTTTTCCCAAAGCATACCTCATTATAACATATATGACTATGTCCCCTCCCCACATCCGTTACATCTTAATTATTTCTCTAACAAAACCTACACTAGTCAATGCAGTTAATGATGACCCTAAACTGCCAACATAGAACCTAGGTAGCAATAACTGGCCTCTCCAATGTTAACCCAGCAAGGGTTAATCTTTAAAGCAAACTAAAATATCCCTATGACATTTCTGTGAGGCAAGAAATAGTGAATAATATACCTTTTAATATTTAGAAATACTCTTGATATTTAAACTTACTCATTATCATTTGTTTAATGAACATTCACATACTTCACAAAACTATGAAGGTTTCAGATATAACACTGGAATATTTTATTCCAATGAGCTACAAAAGAGCAAAGAGTTCCATAGATTATCTGTACCCTAATCCTCAATCCTCCACTGATTTCATAAGTAGTTTCTGTTGCCCTGGCAATGTTTATAAAATAAATTATTTGCCATACCTATATATGACTGTGTTGCCCTGGTAACTCACTGTTGCCTAGAAAGTATGATATGGATTTTATTTTAGCTGCTCACTTGCTTTCTCTAGAGATAATCCACAGAAAATAAGGCTTTAAGAGATACAATAAACACTGTATCCAATGTTTACAACATTTAATTATATTTAATATGCTAAATGGCTATTAAGATTGTAATGTTGTCAACACATTTATAAATGAATTGGCAAATTCCGGTTTTGTGATGTAGCTCTGAAAAAGGAATTCTGAGTACATACTGGACATATCGAAGGTGATGTTTCGTTGGAAATTTTTCTCTTTGTACCTGTCAATCTTTTATTCAGAATTACATGCCTTCAGTTCTGAAAAGTACGCTACTCCTTGGGACTTCCCTATGGTCTATTTGTTAAGAATCCACCTTCCAATGCAAGAGGCACGGGTTCAATTCCTGGTCCGGGAAGATCTCAGATGCTGTGGAGCAACTAAGCCTCTGCTCCACAGCTACCGAGCCCGTGAGCTACAAGAGGAGCCTCTGCAGGGAGAAGCCCCTGCACCAAAACTAAGAGGGGCCCAGGCTGACTCACCACACTACAGAAAGCCCTCACGCGGCAGCGATGACACAGCAGAGCCAAAAAAAAGATTAAAAGTTCTTTAAAAAATTAAAAAGTGTATAGGAAAGTATACCATATTTGATAAACAATAGTTGCATTTCAATAGACAACAATGTACCTTTTGAACCAAACCTCTCTCTTATTCCCTAACCACAGCCATCTCACTTAATGCAGGCTATTTGCCTTGCTGCCTCCTGAAATAATCTGAGGACCCCCTCAGACTTTTTGTGAGTTAATTTCATGGAAAAGGTCCCCCTTCTATTTTTTAAATTTTACTTTTTTAATATAAATTTATTTATTTTAATTGGAGGCTAATTACTTTACAATATTGTATTGGTTTTGCCATACATCAACATGAATCCACCATGGGTGCACACATGTTCCCCATCCTGAACCCCCCTCCCACCTCCCTCCTCATACCATCCCTCTGGGTCATCCCAGTGCACCAGCCCCAAGCATCCAGTACCATGCATCAAACCTGGACTGGCAATTTGTTTCTTATATGATATTATACATGTTTCAATGCCATTCTCCCAAACCCCACCCTATGCCTCTCCCACAGAGTCCAAAAGACTGTTCTATACATCTGTATCTCTTTTGCTATCTCGCATACAGGGTTATCATTACCATCTTTCTAAATTCCATATGTGCTAGTATACTGTATTGGTGTTTGTGTTTTTCTTTCTGGCTTACTTCACTCTGTATAATAGGCTCCAGTTTCATCCACCTCATTAGAACTGATTCAAATGTATTCTTTTTAATGGCTGAGTAATACTCCATTGTGTATATGTACCACAGCTTTCTTATCCATTCATCTGCTAATGGACATCTAGGTTGCTTCCATGTCCTGGCTATTATGAACAGTGCTGCGATGAACATTGGGGTACACGTGTCTCTTTCAATTCTGGTTTCCTCAGTGTGTATGCCCAGTAGTGGGATTGCTGGGTCATAAGGCAGTTCTATTTCCAGTTTTTTAAGGAATCTCCACACTGTTCTCCATTGTGGCTGTGCTAGTTTGCATTCCCACCAACAGTGTAAGAGGGTTCCCTTTTCTCCACACCCTCTCCAGCATTTATTGCTTGTAGACTTTTGGATCGCAGCCATTCTGACTGGCGTGAGATGGTACCTCATTGTCCAACAGCATACCCATCCTCTAAGTTCTTGTTTTCATCTCTGTTCTTCCATGTCCTTAGCTGTTTGTAGTTACTTTGCCATTTTCAATGTTACATAAACGCCAAACAATTCACACCTTTTCTGCTGTGGAGTTTTAATTGAATCATTCTGAGGAATTAATAATTACTCCACAAAGAGATTGTCTGCCTTGAGGACAGACTGTTTCCTTCTTACTCTCCCTCATTTCAAACAGTATCTAGAATATTCTGTGCATATTTAATGCTTAAAAATATTTGTATTTTTTTTTTGTTTTTTTCATTGAAATCAATGTTCTCAGTTTCCTAAAATGAACAGTTGATGCCTGGTATAACAGGGCATAGAAAAAGATTTAATCAAGTGACTATTTCAAGGAGAAATGGATATTTTACTCTCATGTCCACTGTAGAATTATTTACAATAGCAAAGGTATGGAACAACGTAAGTCTCCATCAATGGATGAATGGAAGAAAGGGTGACATTTTATATACTTATTATATCTGTATATGCATATACACACATATGTATGTGTGTGCATACTGGAATATTATTCCATCACAAAAAGAAGGAACCCTGCCATTTGTGACAACATGGCTAACCTTGGACACCTGGACACTCACAGGCAAGGTTGGGTCAGTCTCTTGTGGGGTCACTGCTCCTTTCTCCTGGGTCCTGGTGTGCATAAGGTTCTGTTTGTGCCCTCCAAGAGTCTGTTTCCCCAGTCATGTGTAAGCTGTGGCAGCTCTATGGTGGGGTTAATGGCGACTTCCTCTAAGACGGCTTATGCCATACCGAACTCTGCTGCACCCATAGCCCCTGCCCCTGCGTCAGGCCACTGCTGACCCACACCTCTGCAGGAGACAGTCAAACACAGTTCCATCTTAGTCTCTGTGGGGCCTCTGGGCCCTCATGTGCACAAGGTTTGTTTGAGCCCTCTGAGCATCTTGGTGGGTATGGGGTTTAATTCGAAACATGATTTTGCCCCTTCTACTAGGGTTTCTCCTTTGCCCTTGGACATGGGATATCTCCTCAAAGTAGCTCCAGTCACCCAAAAAAGATGTCCTTTTCATTATAAGGGAATGGAAAGCAAAAATAGGTAATCAAGAAATACCTGGAATAACAGGCAAATTTGGCCTTGGAGTACAGAATGAAGCAGGGCAAAGGCTGTTTGAGTTTTGCCAAGAGAATGCACTGGTCATAGCAAACACCCTCTTCCAACAACACAAGAGAAGACTATACACATGGACATCACCAGATGGTCAATACTGAAATCAGATTAAATATATTATTTGCAGCCAAAGATGGAGAAGCTCTATACAGCCAGCAAAAACAAGACTGGGAGCTGAGAGTGGCTCATATTATGGACTCCTTATTGCTAAACAGACTTAAATTGAAGAAAGTATGGAAAACCACTAGAATTTTCAGGTATAACCTAAATCAAATCCCTTACAAATATACAGTGGAAGTGACAAATAGATTCAAGGGATTAGATCTCATAGACAGAATGTCTGAAGAACTATGGATGGAGGTTTGTGACATTGTACAGGAGGCAGTGATCAAGACCATCTCTAAGATTAATAAATGGAAACAGGCAAAATGGTTGTCTGAGGAGGCCTTACAAATACCTGTGAAAAGAAGAGAAGTGAAAGGCAAAGGAAAAAAGGAAAGATATACCCATTTGAATGCACAGTTCAAAGAATAGCATGGAGAGATAAGAAAGCTTTTCTTAGTGAACAATGCAAAGAAATAGAGGAAAACAATAGAACCGGAATGACTAGAGATCTCTTCAAGAAAATTAGAGATACCAAGGGAACATTTCATGCAAAGATGGGCTCAATAAAGGACAGAAATGGTATGGACCTAACAGAAGCAGAAAATATTAAGAAGAGGTGGCAAGAATACATGGTAGAACCACAGACCTTTATGACCCACATAATCACGATGGTGTGATCACTCACTTAGAGCCAGACATCCTGGAATGCAAAGTCAAGTGGGCCTTAGGAAGGGTCACTGCGAACAAAGCTAGTGGACGTGATGGAATTCCAGTCGAGCTATTACAAATCCTGAAAGATGATGCTGTGAAAGTGCTGCATTCAATATGCCAGCAAATTTGGAAAACTCAGCAGTGGCCACAGGACTGGAAAAGGTCAGTTTTCATTCCAACCCCCAAAAAAGGCAATGCCAAAGAATGCTCAAACTACCACACAGTTGCACTCATCTCACATGCTAGCAAAGTAATGCTCAAAATTCTTTCCAAGGCAGGCTTCAACAGTACGTGAACCGTGAACTTCCAGATGATCAAACTGGTTTTAGAAAAGGCAGAGGAGCTAGAGATCAAATTGGCAACATCAAATGGATCATCGAAAAAGCAAGAGAGTTCCAGAAAAACATCTACTTCTGCTTTATGGACTATACCAAAGCCTTTGACTGTGTGGATCACAACAAACTGTGGAATATTCTGAAATAGATGGGAATACCAGACCACCTGACCTGCCTCCTGAGAAATCTGTAGCAGGTTAGGAAGCAACAATTAGACCTGGACATGGAACAACAGACTGGTTCCCAATAGGAAAAGGAGTATGTCAAGGCTGTATATTGTCACCCTGCTTATTTAACATATATGCAGAGTGCATCATGATAAATACTGGGTTGGATGAAGCAGAATCAGGAATCAAGATTGCTGGGAGAAATATCAATAACCTCAGATATGCAGATGACACCACCCTTATGGCAGAAAGTGAAGAACTAAAGAGCCTCTTGATGAAAGTGAAAGAGAAGAGTGAAAAAGTTGGCTTAAAACTCAACATTCAAAAAAATAAGATCATGGCATCTGGTCCCATAACTTCATGGGAAATAGATGGGAAAACAATGGAAACAGTGACAGACTTTATTTTTCTGGACTCCAAAATCACTGCAGATGGTGACTGCAGCCATGAAATTCAAAGAAACACTTGCTTCCATGTCCTGGCTAATGGAAGAAAAGTTATGACAAACCTAGACAGCATATTCATGGCAAATAGATGGGGAAACAGTGGAAACAGTGTCAGACTTTATTTTTTGGGGCTCCAAAATCACTGCAGATGGTGACTACAGCCATGAAATTAAAAGATGCTTACTCCTTGGAAGAAAAGTTATGACCAACCTAGATAACATTCAAAAGCAGAGACATTATTTTGCCAACTAAGGTCCGTCTAGTGAAGGCTATTGTTTTTCCAGTGGTCATGTATGGATGTGAGAGTTGGACTGTGAAGAAGGCTGAGCGCTGAAGAATTGATGCGTTTGAACTGTGGTGTTGGAGAAGACTCTTGAGAGTCCCTTGGACTGCAAGGAGACCCAGCCAGTCCATTCTGAAGGAGATCAGCCCTGGGATTTCTTTGGAAGGAATGATGCTAAAGCTGAAACTCCAGTACTTTGGCCACCTCATGTGAAGAGTTGACTCATTGGAAAAGACTCTGATGCTGGGAGGGATTGGGGGCAGGAGGAGAAGGGGACGACCAAGGATGATATGGCTGGATGGCATCACGGACTCGATGGATGTGAGTCTGAGTGAACTCCAGGAGTTGGTGATGGACAGGGAGGCCTGGCGTGCTGCAATTCATGGGGTCGCAAAGAGTCAGACACAACTGAGCGACTGAACTGAACTGAGACAACATATTAAAAAGCAGAGACATTACTTTGTCAACAAAGGTCCATCTAATCAAAGCTATGGTTTTTCTAGTAGTTATGTATGGATGTGAGAGTTGGACTATAAAGAAAGCTGAGTGCTGAGGAATTGATGCTTTTGAACTGTGGTGTTGGAGAAGACTCTTGAGAGTCCCTTGGACTGCAAGGAGATCCAACCAGTACATCCTAAAGGAGATCAGTTCTGGGTGTTCATTGGAAGGACTGATGTTGAAGCTGAAACTCCAGTACTTTGGTCACCTCATGCAAGGAGTTGACTCATTGGAAAAGACGTTGATGCTGGGAGGGATTGGGGGCAGGAGGCGAAGGGGACGATAGAGGATGATATGGTTGGATGGCATCACCGACTCAATGGACATGAGTTTGAGTGAACTCCGGGAGTTGGTGATGGACAGGGAGGCCTAGTGTCCTGCAGTCCATGCGGTCGGAAAGAGTTGGACACAACTGAGCAACTGAACTGAACTGAACAACCTTGAGAGCATTATGCTAAGTGAAATATACCAAATAAAGACAAATAGTACATAGTATCACTTATATATGGAAGATAGAGAAAGACAAAAACCTTCAAACTCATAGAAACTGAAGAGAGACTGGTGGCTAAGGGCTGGGCGTGGGGTGGGGAAAACAGGTTTTTGGCTAAGGGTACAAATTTTCAACTATAAGATAAACAAGATCTGAGACACTAATATAAATCATGTAAACTATAGCTGATAACAACACTATGTTGAATAACTGAAATTTGCTAAGAAAGTTGAACTTAAATGTTCTCATCAGAAAAATAGGATAAATATATAAGGTGATGAAAGTTAATTAATAATTAATTAACTAGATGGTGGGAATTATTTCATAATGAATTCGTTTTGAGGGGCTGTACTACATGGCATGTGGGATATTAGTTTACCGATCAGGGATCAAAGCTATGACTCCTGCATTAGAAGTAAGGAGTCTTAACCATTGGACTACAAGGAAAGTTCCATGTATATATAATATATATTTCAAATCACCAGGGTGTTTAATTATTTTAAAATGTTATTTGTCAATTATACAGCAATATAAGTGAAAAAGAAATAATTCTTGAGTATATGGTATTTTTTTCTTAGATAAAAAGTTAATGTTGTAAATGTATGATGTTCTTAACTTTCCTATTGCTTAATATATAAATTTATGGTGATCCCCACCAAAATTTTAGAATTAAAAAAAAGAAAAACTCATTAAACTTCTCCTAATGTAATCTGAACATGTAAAATGATATGAAAAAATTTTGAGAAACAACAAAATGTAACTATTGAAGCAAGTTGTGCTATTATAAAGTGACAGTAATTAAAATAATACAGTATAGTCGAGAAACAGGTAGGACCGAATAGTGTCTAGAAATAGACCCAAAGATATAAAGATCCTATCATAACAATTGCCATAAAGTTTTATATCAGTAGAGAAAATATAGATGACTCATATGGTAGACATTGTTATGATAATTGGTTACCTGTTTGGGCGGAAAAAAAAAAAAAAAGAGTTGGATCACAGTCTCATTTCATGTTACAAAATAAACTCCAAAAATTAAAAACATATTAAAACTTACTATAAACACAGTAACAAAAAAAATGGTGCTATAAATCATACAGTTAATAAGATATTTTGCAAAGAGTCCAGGTATTTTAAAGCAGAGACTGGCAAAATATAGCCTGTGAGCCAAATACGGCCCTCACCTCTTTCTGTAAATAAAGCTTTATTGGAACTCAGCCCTGGCAATCCATCTATGAATTATGTGTGGCTGCCTTCATACTGCAGCCACAGGAGAGAGTGGGTGTGACGGTGACCACATGGCTCAAAACACAGAAAATCTTGTTGTTTGTCTCTTTATAGAAAAAGTTTGCTGATCGCTGCCCTAAAGGGAAAATAAATATGAAATATATAATGCTAAATACTAAAGTCATGCATGATAAACACCATAAAATTAAATTCCAAATAAACTGGGAAAATATCCAGAATATTTCTGGCGATATTAAGTTAAAGATTGTAATAAATTCCTTTTTAAAAAAAATAATATCATTACTCAAAAAGAGAAATGAGCAAAACAAATAAACTTGGAGCTCAGAAGAAAAAAAAAATTAGTCAATATACATATAAAAGTAACTCAACTTCTCTAGGACTCAGAGAAAGAAATAACATTGGTAAGATACCACTCACTGTTTATCACATTAACAACATATTTGAAAGTTGGGATTACCCAGTATTAATTGAGGCCTGGGGAAATAAACACTCTCACTTAAAGTACAATTTGACAATAACTATATCAAATTTTAAAACACATATAACTGTTGTTCCAGAAAATATATCACAGATATTTTTTCACAAGTGCTCAATATTATAGTCTTAAGTGTACAACAAGTACCAGCTACAAATTAAAGGACTATGAATAGGCAACTGGTGCATTTATGTAATGACATACTATAAAGTGTTAAAAAGAGTTGACATAGATCTTTATGTGACTCATATGTAATAACCTCTAGCATGTTCTATTGTTGGGAAAAATAAAGCCAACTGCAATACGGTATTTGAAGAGTGACCTTGTATATGTTTAAAGCACACACATTAGTGCACACACACTTCTGTATACATAACAATTGACTGCACGCTGACATACAAACTAATTCTCAAGGTTTTTTCCTGGAGGACAGAGGTGATGAGTGAAAGAGTCCTACAAGGAAAGTTTTATGCTGTATATACATTTGTGTTTTATTTTTATTTAATTTTTTTTACTGGAGTATAGTTGCTTTACAATGTTGTTAGTTTCTGCTGTAAGCAAAGTGAACCAGCTATATGTATACATGTGTGCCTATGTGTGCTAAGTTGCTTCAGTTGTGTCCAGCTCTTTGTGAACCTATGGACCATAGCCCGCCGGGCTCCTTTGCCCATGGGATTCTCCAGGCAAGAATACTGGAGTAGGTTGCCATGCCCTCCTCAGGGGAATTTCCAGACCCAGGGACTGAGCCCATGTCTCTTACGTCTCATGCATTAGCAGGCAGGCTCTCTACCACTAGTGCCACTTGGGAAGCCCATACATGTAATATATCCCCTCTTTATTGTACTTCCTACCCCATTCAAGTCAGCACAGAGCACTGAGTAGAGTTCCCTGTGCTGAAAGTGAAAGTTTCTCAGTTGGGTCTGACTCTTTGCGACCGCATGGATTTTACAGTCCATGGACCTCTCCAGGCCAGAATACTGGAGTGGGTAGGCTTGGATCTTCCCAACCCAGGGATCGAAACCATGTCTCCTGCATCGCAGGCAGATTCTTTACCAGCTGAGCCACAAGGGAAGCCCAAGAATACTGGAGTGGGTAGCCTATCCCTTCTCCAGTGGATCTTCCTGATCCAGGAATCAAACTGGGGTCTCCTGCATTGCAGGTGGATTTTTTATCAACTGAGCTATTAGGGACTATACAGCAGGTTCTCACTAGTTATCTATTTTATACATAGTATCAACAGTGTATATGTGTCAATCCCAATCTTCTAATTCATCCCCCTCCCCCCACACTGTGGTAACTATAAGCTTGTTTTCTACACCTGTGACTCTATTTGTGCTTTGCCAATAAGTTCATCTGTACCACTTTTCTAGATTCCACATATAAGTGATATTATATGGTATTTACTTTTCCCTTTCTAACTTACTTCAGTCAGTGTGAGTCTCTAGATCTACCCATGTTGCTGCAAATGGCATTATTTCTTTTTTCAATATTGAAAATATTCCATTGTATATATGTACCACATATACATATATACAATGGCTGAGTAATATTCCATTACATATATGGACCACATCTTTATCCATTCCTCTGTTGGTGGACATTTAGGTTGCTTCCATGTCCTGGCATTGTAAATAGTGCTGCAAGGAATATTGGGATGCATGTATCCTTTTAAATTATGGTTTTCTCCAGATATATGCCCAGGAGTGAGATGGCTGGGTCATATGGAGACTTGGGGGCTTCCCTGATAGCTCAACTGGTAAAGAATCCGCCTGCAGTGCAGGAGACCTGGGTTCGATCCCTGGGTTGGGAAGATCCCCTGGAGAAGGGAAATGCTATCCACTCCAGTATTCTGGCCTGGACAGTCCATGGGGTCACAAAGAGTCAGACACAACTGAGGGACTTTCACTTCTGGGGGGTCTTCCCTGGTAGCTCAGTTGGTAAAGAATCCTCCTGCAGTGCAGGAAACCCCTGTTGGATTCCTGGGTAGGGAAGATCCACTGGAGAAGGGAAAAAGTTACCCACTCCAGTATTCTGGCCTGGAGAACTAGTCCATGGGGTTGCAAAGAGTTGGAGCAGACAGAGTGACTTTCATTTTCATTTGGGCTTCCCCTGTGGCTCAGCTGGTAAAGAATCCACCTGCAATGGAGGAGACCTTGGTCCGACCCCTGGGTTAGGAAGATCCCCTGGAGAAGGGAAATGCTTGAAGAATTCCACAAAATGTATAGTCCATGGGGTCACAAAGAGTCAGATACGACTGAGGGACATTCACTTTTGGGGGTTCTTCCCTGGTAGCTCAGTTGGTAAAGAACCCTCCTGCAATGCAGGAGACCCCGGTTTGATTCCTGGGTGGGGAAGATCTGCTGGAGAAGGGATAAGGCTACCCACTCCAGTATTCTGGGGCTTGCCTTGTGGCTCAGCTGGTGAAGAATCCGTCTGCATTGCGGGAGACCTGGGTTCAATCCCTGGGTTGGGAAGATCCCCTGGAGAAGGGAGCCCACTCCAGTGTTCTGGCCTGGAGAATTCCATGGTCTGTGTGGTCCATGGGGTTGCAGAGTCAGACATGACTGAGTGACTTTTCCTTGGATCTTCCCTGTAGCTCAGAAGGTAAAGAATCTGCCTTCAATGCAGGAGACCTGGGTTCTATCCCTGGGTTGGGAAGATCTCCTGGAGAAGGGAATGGCAACTCACTCCAGCATTCTTGCCTGGAGAATCCCATGGACAGAGGAGCCTGGCGGGCCACAGTCCGTGGTGTCGCACAGAGTCGGACACGACTGAGAGACTAACACAACTACACGGAGACTCTACTTTAGTTTTTTAAGGAACCTCCATAGTGGCTGTGCAGGCACTTTCGAATCATGAGCTTTGAATTTCATTGTTTGAATGTTTATTGCCCCTAAGTTCATTTTAGATTATTATTTTTAAAGTTGCCATAGAATTTTGAAGTTACATTTAACAATGGCAACACCAGCCCTGCTTGCTACAGTAGTTAGGGTATCAGAGAGACTTTGTGTGCAAGTGTCTGTATTTATTTTACCCCAGAAATCTACTTTCAGGGAGCTGACACCCATATGAAGATGTTCCTTTCAAACATTTTTGAATTTTCTTCTGGTAGAAATAGTGTACATGGGCTAAAGTTATTGATTTGTGTTTGCTAGTTTATTTAAAAAGATTTGGCCAGTAGATCCACCAGGTAAAGTCCCTACATAGCAAACACATTTTGTCTTTGTTTGGTACTTTGACAATGAAACTCAGAAGGTTAGAATTTTTGCTCAGCTCAGCAGCTGGAATAAAAAGATACTATCTGAAAACACTGCTTTCTGAACCGAATTCTAATGATTTCACTGTCCTTTCCAAACTTGATGATGTGCTTTTAGGGGAAATGTGTCTGCAAGTCTGGAGGACACAGCCCTTAAAATTAAGCCTTACCTAATCACCAATTACCAATGAAATATTCTTGGAGCTTTCTTGAAATTTCTGTTGTTGTTCTAGAGGGAAAGTTTATGTTGACACGTTAGCTGTAAATGTAAGGTTTATTCATCAGAAGTGTTATAATTTAGCCATGGATAGCAACAAATCACCCAGTGGTTCCATAAAAGCATCTTGCATTTCTTAGACTCCTGTAGTTAGATAGTATAGTATTAGTACAGTCATTCAGTCCTGTCTGACTCTTTGCGACCCCGTGGACTGTAGCCCTCCAGCTTCCTCTGTCCATGGGATTCTCCAAGCAAGAATACTGGAGTGAGTATCCCTTGCTTCTCCAGGAGATCTTCTGAATCCAGGGATTGAACCTGGGTCTCCTGCACTGCAAGGTGGATTTTTTTACTGTCTGAGCGATCAAGGAAACGCAGTAGTTAGATATCCTGTTTGTAATTAGGTAAAAATGAAAACTGACCTTTATCCTTGAGAATAAATAGTGCTAAACACATGAAGAACAGATTTATGATTCACACAAGCCTAAATAGAATTTAAGAGAACTGAACTCTGCTTCTTCTTGGGAGCTATCATCTTCTCTCCCTGTCAGCACAGATTTAACAAAATACCCAATGTATCCCAACATGATTTCAATTGTGCATTCATAGAAGATTCCAGTGTGACAAGCTGCCGAGCAAAGTAGATATCTAGTTCAATCCATCACCTATTAAAATCCTGCCAGCGTCATGGTGAAATTTCAGAGTTTAGGAAAGAAACCTTGCACCAGCAATCAGCAGTATGTGCCTGATGGCATCGGCAACGTCAGCAAAAAGTGCGTTCCTGATTTCATCTCGCAGTGTTCTCTTTCAGTGAACAAAAAATAAAGTGCAAATGAAACTGCTCTCGCTGTCATCGGCAGGATTTGACCCGATCTAGTCCCAGAGTCCAACACACAGACAGAGAACGGTTTCCTTGCAGAAACACCAGGACGAGAGAGCATCCAGGCAAGGAAAGTTTTAGCCCCTTTTCCTTAAAAGTGAAAAGTTTCTCAGAGTCTTTCTTCTAAAGTTACGAAAGGGTACATTGAACACAGCTCAGAAATGTCAGTCTCTGAAGAAGAAAGCCTAAGCCAGCTATAGCTTTACACTCAGGATTTCTGTCGGTCTCTCATCCCTTCTTTCCATCAGTTCACGTCTCCCTTACAGATCATTACCCTCCCAGGTAGGAAAAGACCAGAGGCACCGTGATCTGGGTTAAGACTCGACCGAAGCACTGGCTTCAGATACGAGCCTGGCTGAGACCTTGGGGCTGGCGAGTCAAGCCTACACAGAGCCTGCAGGACTCCGGCTGCAGTGCAGGGGTCTGTGAGCTCATCACGATGGGGGAAGCCTGTCTTTACCCTACGTACAGAGACCTTATCTGTGAGGGTTTCGCAAAATCGTGGAAGCGGACAGGTGAAGGGAGAAAAGTTGTAAACAAATCATTATTATGGGCAACCTAAGGGAGATGTGTAGCTATTCACACCTTGAATTTATTTGTAAAGTAGGTTCCAGTGACTGCCACACAAGAGGTAACCCAATAGGCCTTTAATTCTTATTTTCATTACTTGTATTTATTTTTATTATAGGTGTTGAAAGATTCAGCAAGTAAATCAGAGAAGCACCAATCTAAGTGATTCATCTTATTTATAGCCACAGAGGCTACCTCCACCAAACTCATTAGTAAAGTGTGCAAAATGAGCAGGATAAATGAGGTAGACATGGCTGATTATTGCTTTTTCTCCAGTTCTTCCTGTATCAACACTCATTTTACATAATTGGCCTAATCTAAAGCAGAATTTGCAGTCATCTACTCATATAACTGAGTAATGATAACAGTAATTTATTGAGTGTTTGATATTTCTTGGGTGCTATTTTAAGAGCTTTAAAGCATTACTTCATTTAATCAACTGAAAGCATTATAATTTAGCTGTGATTGTGTCCATATTACAGACAAGAAAACTGGCTCAGGAAGTTTGACTGCCCAAAGTCCTAGATCAGAAAGGATTTCCTCTCCCAAAGAGCCTAACCAAGAATCCACGCTATTAATCACCAAGTCATCCATTCTTTCTCTTCACATCCAGGTGAATTTATTTCTTTGCCCTAGATCATCACCTACGTATTTTTATGTTTTAATATTACAGAGCAATTAATTTAAACAACCCCACTCTGATAATAAAACCAAGATCAGTTGCATCAAGGTTCTTCATACAATAAAACAAACAACAAAACTGTTTTAAGGAAACAACTGATGGTACAAGTAATGTGTTTCCAAAATGCTGTTTAGCCAGTGTTTCCAAGTTAAAAACAACAAAGTGGTGGGTGGCCCAGTGCCACTCCTGTTCCCAGGAAATCTGTCCCAGGCACAAGAGTTACATTTTAAACCAGAGGTCCCTAACCTCCAGGATCTAATGCCTGATGATCTGAGATGGAATTGATGTAATAATAATGGAAATAAATTGCACAATAAATGTAATGCCCTTGAATCAGCCTGAAGCCATCCCCTGCCCCACTGGTTTGTGGAAAGATTATCTTCCACAAACCAGTCCCTGGTGCCAGAAGGTTGAGAACTGTGGTCTTAGACAGGGTGACTTAAGCTTAAGCATCATACAGAGTCTAACCAGGGGGAGGGGTAACAGGGGGCAGCGGCCATGGCAAGAAAATGTCACAGGGACAAATGCACACACACACGCACACACACACACAGGCACACACACGCACACACACACGCACACACACACGCACAAGCGCGCACGCACACATGCACACACATGCACACACACACGTGCACACACACATGCACACACACACGCACACACACACGTGCACACACACAGGCACACACGCACACGTGCACACACACACACATGCACACACACGTGCACACACACGTGCACACACACATGCACACACACATGCACACACACGTGCACACACACGCACACGCACGCACACGCACACGTGCACACACACGTGCACACGCACACGTGCACACACACGTGCACACACACGCACGTGCACACACACACGCACACGTGCACACACACACGTGCACACACGCGCACACGCACACGTGCACACACACGCACACACACACGTGCACACACACGCACACACACACGTGCACACACACACGTGCACACACACACAACTACTGCTGGGGAGAAAGATACTAGAAATAATATACCCCAAAATGGGTGAAGCTGGAAGCTGGGGTAGGGGGGAGGAGGAGGTGCTCATGAAACACTTTGCTAGGGTCCTGAATGACAGTTGAAATAAAACACAAATGTCTTCCCTTTTCCTCACAGTTTTGCAAGTATTGTAGAATCATACACCTCTGGTATCTGAATGAAAAATTCAGGTTTTGCCAGATATGCATTCCTTGAGGTCGTAATGAGATGATGCTTGACCTCCACATGAGGACCAAGCTAGCCTCTGTACTCTCTAAACACATACACATTATTTCCTTAGAAGGTAGTTGCTTCCTTCTAGAAAGTCTCTTTAGAACTTGGCAAGGCTTCTTCCCTCTTCCTGTGTTGGCCCAGTATGTGCTATATGTTGGTCTGGCAGCTTCTATTGGATTCTACCTGATGACTTGGACAGAAAAGAACAGCCTGGCTGGATTCCTTGCCTGTAGGTCTGATTTCCACAACACAGACCAGATGAACTCACAAAGCCCCCAAGGTAGGCAAATAAGAGTAAACAGGGATATTTGCAAAATAGGGTCTAAAGTTCTGTTGTCAGAAGCTACATATACTTTATTTTTCAAATACAAAGAAAACTATCAAAACAGTATGAGCAACATGGAATGCTCCTTTAAAAAAGAAAACTGGAGAAAGCTCAATTATGAAAGCCAGGTGCTGTGATCTTTTGAGTCCATGAAATGGATGCCTGTGTATGTAACTCCCTGTTTTTGATATGCACGACTTTATTTATATTTAGCTTTGAAAAGAGTTAAAATGTAGCATTGCTTCTTCTTTGTACGGCCAATACATTCACTAATAAGGATTAATGACCACAATAGGTATAACATGTCATACTTTAAACATTGTTTTCGTATATTCTCTTGGCTTTGATCCTTCCCAAAGCCATGTTAAGTATAGCGACAGAAGAGGAAACCAAGTTCCAGATTTGAACAGAGCCAGGAGAGGACGCCAGAGACCCTGTCACACAACTTCCCACTGGGGACCTTTCCCCTCCTCCAAACTCTCATGAGTGTATCGTTCTAGAAATCTTCCTGTCCTCTTCTTTTCAAGAGCTAGAAAACATGCAAGAACTTGACATAGATACACGGAGTCACTCGCCTTCAGCCTGTATTCTAATGGAATTCTAATAGTTTTCCTTTGGGACAAATATCATATTGTAGCACAGAATGGAAAAAGCTAGCTAGTAGAACATAGTTTGATTATTTGGGGAAGAAACTTTCCACTACAGAAGAGAATAACCCTTTTAGTTAACATAAAAGTCATCTACCAACCTTACTATCTACTATCTAGCCACACCTATTAGTCGATGAATACCTTCCTATTTCAAATATGTTGCTTTGAGTCAACACTGAGCCATGATTCGCAAACTCGTTCCCAAAGCATCCAAAGAAAAGAAAGCATAACAGAAGGAGATGGACAACAGAAAGGCTTTCCTCCTATAATGGATTTAACTGTCCAGAGCACACAGAACTACCTGCAGACCTTCCCTCTTCATAACAAATGGCAGACGTCAACGTGAGAGGCTGATTGCTATTTCTTCCAATCAAGTTGATTCTCTCCCTCCTCCCTCTCTCTTCCTCTCTCAATTCTCTTTCTCTCCATCACTGTCACTATCTCTGTCTGTTGTACATGCTTTTGTAGAATTTCAGGAACAGCTTTGTATCTGGAAAATAAGGCTGCCAGGAAAAGGCATGGAATAGAACAAAAGCTTTACCCCAGAGCTTCTACACGTTACAAAAGCTTGCACTCAGATAATAGAAACAGCGAGCCTCAGGTGACTGAGAACACTTACTGTTGGTTGCATAACGTATGGCGGATGAGGCATCCATGAAGTACTCTGGACCTATGCATCAAACAGCATTTATTAGCACAAAGCAATCACAGAGAGAACTCGGTTCTTGCGTTCAGTGGAGTCGCACTAGGTCATAAGAAAGTGGAGTCCATCTGACTTACAGCAAATCAGTGCTCAAAACTAAGGATAGAAAGGAAACTCTTGGACCCGATTCATTTGGTCCCTGAAACTTGGTAAAATGAAAGCAAATTCCTACTTCACTGGAGATGGCGGTAATGCCCACATGGGCCAGGCTGGTATTGGACATGAAAATCTTAGGAGGCTCCAGGGATCTCTTGTTTGGAGGTCAACATGCTGGAAGACCCAGGTGAATAAAGAAGGAAGCATTACTTAGCATAATTGCTAAGACTTCCTTTTTTTCTGTCATTGGTTCTAACCTCAAATTCTCAAGTGATCCCATCTTGGAAATTAATCCAAGTGGTGAAAGTTGGGGAATGAATTAGAGAGATCAACCAGAAATTTGGGGGAATGTTTTGGGTTAAACCCAAGTTAAGTAAGTCTGTGATTTTTCTCTCTTGTAGTAATTGGTATGGTTACTAAAAATGACTGTATGAACCAGGAAAATGTTCTGAATGTTTCCATCAGCCAAATGAGAAAGTCAGCTTCTAAGAGCTGATTGTGACATAGATAGCCCTGAAGATTTTGGTTTCAATAGAATCACATCAATGAGACTGCCAATGAACTTTAGACCAAAAAAAAAAAAAAAAAGTGGTGAAAAGCAAGAATCAACAACGTAGGAAATTGCTCTAATTCTTTTTTGAGAAAAGAGAGCTGGAGTTAAATTCCACTATGGGCCCTCCCAAGTGAAATGACAGCTCTGTGGAGATTCTATTCATGACACCAAAGTGCTCTACAATGGAGCTCAGTGGGTGGTCTTGGCTGAAACAGAGGCCAAGATTTGAAAAAAAAAATGGGTAAAAAAACCAAAAAGCACACATTACAACCAGGCAGGCCTGTAGGAAGAACAAAAACTGAACAGCATCTGCACTTAGCCTCATGGGTCCCCAGGAAAGGCATTTAAGAAATCAGCCATCCAGAGACCCTCTAATGCAATTCACACAAAAGTCTGTTCCACTCACCCACTGACATGTATCAAGAATCTAAGTGCAGACACAGAATGAAAGTGATCTGCTTCGGAGGGAGAGGGGTCTGTTAAGGAAAAATGTGCATACTCTCAAGCCGGATGCTCTGACAGTGGGGATTTCCTGACATGACATAGATAGGTAGTGGATGAAGAACGTGAAACTTCACTGAATTCGGAGCAATCAGCAACATCACAACCCCCACCCCAAACCCCCACGCCCACCCCCACCATATGCATGATATAAGGAAACACACAGGCACACACTCTGGCTACCTCCAAAGCTGTAACAATGCCACTGGACCAGCTAGATAGCATTCATAGGCAACTTTGTTTCTAATTAGAATTAGAAGAACTGTCTAAAGAACTACATGAGGTAAAGAGAAGGAGGGAGAAATATTTGTGATAACTCAAAGGAATAAGATAGGGCGCCCTGTTTGAGGGGAAGGATGGCTATTTCTTTCCACCTGCACGATTAACGCTAACTGGCGACAACGTCTGGTTTAGGACACACACTGAGTCTCAGGTTTTCTTGTGCTTCAACATGTGGAACCCCTGAGGTCTCTTCTGACCTCTTTGGACGTGAGAATGAAGTCAGAGGAGGAAGTAGGAATTACTTTTACCCCTTTGATAATTTTCCCTATTTCTTGGAGCCAATGATTTAGCATCCATCCATGTAGCTTTCCATGGATACACAGAACGACTGTGACAAATGACAAGGATCCAGTATCCCAAAGGGGGTGCAAGGAGTTGCCAGAAATGTGTTCTCAGAAAAGATACACTAGGGAACTGTGACAACCAAAATCATAGACAGCACACAAAGTAACGTCTCAGTGGTGAGAAAGCTGTACTAAGGTTGGCAGAAAAGTAGCAAAGTCATGAAAACTCAGCAGGCAGAATGGAAGCACAGTGGATTTTTATAATTCAGTGAAACAGATGCAAACAAGCTCTTGAAAGTGTAGGCTCAGTGGGTAGTTTGAATATTATGACATTAAGATGGGACTAAAGGGAAGACAACTTAAAAATTCTACTGTGTCCTTTTTGACTTGAGATAGTCTATTTTTGGCAAGAAAGGTCTCTCGGGACGTGCACGTAAATCAGACATACCTGGTATGTGGAGACAGGGGAAGCAGCAATGAATGGCGTGATGGATGTCTGTGGAATCATGCGGTTGGTTGCAATACTGTACGGTGAAGAATAAAATCTGCAAACAGAAAAAAAAAAAAAAGATTCATAGATTTGTGACACTAACGCACACCTGGCTGCTAACCAAATGCTACCACGCGTGTCTGAAGAAGGTTGACTTCCACCCTCGTGTCACCCATTCACTGTTAACAGAAGCGGACAAGAGACTGATGGTCTTTGATTCCACTAAGAAATAAACTGTTCTAAACAAAATGACAACTTTGAGTCCTCTTATAAAATTGGCCACGCAGAAATCTCTTAGGCCAGGTGAGTGTAATAGAATGTTTAATCAACAGGGGAGAGAAGCTGTGGGTCTTGTTTTTGTTTGTTTGTTTTAAGGCAACACTATTATAAAGCTCCTTGAAAAAAAGGTGAATTGGTAGCACCAAGCTTTATGAAAGTGGCTGGTGCTACACAGACATAATTACATTTATTTCTTCATTCAAGAAAGAGGATCAGCTTCCAGACAGTTCTGGATAATTTATGCTAGTCCATGCCCTTAGGCAAAAACTAACCTAAGTACTTTCTCCATGAAAAGAAAAGGACAATTTGTGGACAGTTTGGGTCAAGGTGAAGATAGGAATCTTTTCTGAATTTAATCAAGGCACTGAAGGAGGTTCTGGACCTATGTGATATTCTCCTGTAGACTCTAAAAAGCACTGTGTTTTCTAGTTCTCCAGGGCCCCTCCAGTGAACAAGTATAGAAAAACACTGGGCAAGATCATGTGTGGGTACGTGCTCAGTTGCTCAGTCCTGTCCAACTCTTTGCAATGCTATGGACTGTAGCCCAGTCCATGGACAGCCTCCTCTGTTCATGTAACTTTCCAGGCAAGAATACTGGAGTGGGTTGCCATTTCCTCCTCCAGGGGATCTTCCCAATCCAGGGATCAAACCCATGTCTCCTGCATTGGCAGGAAGGTTCTTTACCATTGTGCCACCTGGGAAGCCTGGGCAAGAGCAGAGCTCCACAAATCAGAGGAGGGATGATTCTTCTGGATATCTATTGAAGGATAGATTTAACAGAGATTGAGGACTTCCCTGGTGGCACAGACTGTAGTCTGCCTGCAATGCAGGAGACCTGAGTTTGATCCTTGGGTCAGGAGGATCCCCTGGAGAAGGAAAGGGTTACCCGCTCCAGTGCCCTAGCCTGGAGAGTTTCATGGAGAGAGGAGCCTGGTGGGCTGCAGTCATGAGTTCACAAAAAGTTGGACACCAGTGAGCGACTAAAATTTTCACTACTTTCAAGGGTATTGAAAACACTGACACTCCATCTCCACTCAGTCTATATCCTGGAGCCCATAAGTTACCTAATGCTCAGATTCCTCAGAAGAATTTTAAATCATGTTTCCTTCTTCATATCTCACTGGTAAGGGAAATTCTAGAGTGACTAACCACTGAACACGCACACAAAACCAGATTGCCTGTGATGGACTATTTCCCTGTTACGAGGATAGATTGGAAAAATGCCTATTAGGGATCATGGAATCATTGTTTTCATTTTGCCATACTCTTCAGTTCAGTTCCGCTCAGTCGCTCACTCGTGTCTGACTCTGCGACCCCACGGACTGCAGCACGCCAGGCCTCCCTGTCCATCACCAACTCCTGGAATTTACCCAAACTCATGTCCAATGAGTTGGTGATGCCATCCAACCATCTCATCCTCTGTCATCCCCTTCTCCTCCTTCCCTCAGTCTTTCCCAGCATCAGGGTCTTTTCAAATGAGTCAGCTCTTTGCATCAGGTGGCCAAAGTATTGGAGTTTCAGCTTCAACATCAGTCCTTCCAATGAATACCCAGGACTGATCTCCTTTAAGATGTACTGGTTGGATCTCCTTGAAGTCCAAGGGACTCTCAAGAGTCTTCTCCAACACCACAATTCAAAAGCATCAATTCTTCAGCGTTCAGCTTTCTTTACAGTCCAACTCTCACATGCATACATGACTACTGGAAAAACCATAGCTTTGACTAGATGGACCTTTGTTGACAAAGTAATGCTTCTGCTTTTTAATATGCTGTCTAGTTTGGTCATAACTTTCCTTCCAAGGAGTAAGCGTCTTTTAATTTCACAGCTTCAGTCACCAACTGCTGTGATTTTGGAGCCCAGAAAAACAAAGTCAGCCACTGTTTTCCCATCTATTTCCCATGAAGTGATGGAACCAGATGCCATGATCTTAGTTTTCTGAATGTTGAGCTTTAAAAAGCCAACTTTTTCACTCTCTTCTTTCAGTTTCATCAAGAGGCTCTTTTGTTCTTCTTTCCTTTCTGCCATAAGGGTAGTGTTATCTGCATATCTGAGGTTATTGATATTTCTCCCGGCAATCTTGATTCCAGCTTGTGCTTTATCCAGCCCAGCATTTCTCATGATGTACTCTGCATAGAAGTTAAATAAGCAGGGTGACAATATACAGCCTTGACATACTCCTTTTCCTATTTGGAACCAGTCTGTTGTTCCATGTCCAGTTCTAACTGTTGCTTCCTGACATGCATACAGGTTTCTCAAGAGGCAGGTCAGGTGGTCTGGTATTCCCATCTCTTTCAAAATTTTCAACAGTTTATTGTGAGCCATACAATCAAAGGCTTTGCCATAATCAATAAAACAGAAATAGATGTTTTTTCTGGAACTCTCTTCCTTTTTCCATGATCCAGCAGATGTTGGCAATTTGATCTCTGGTTCCTCTGCCTTTTCTAAAACCAGCTTGAACATCTGGAAGTTCTCGGTTCACGTATTGCTGAAGCCTGGCTTGGAGAATTTTGAGCATTACTTTTCTAGTGTGAGAGATGAGTGCAATTGTTCAGTAGTTTGAGCATTCTTTGGCATTGCCTTTCTTTGGGATTGGAATGAAAACTGACCTTTTCCAGTTCCGTGGCCACTGCTGAATTTTCCACATTTGCTGGTATAATGAGTGCAGCACTTTCACAGCATCATCTTTCAGGATTTGAAATAGCTCAACTGGAATTCCATGACCCCCACTAGCTTTGTTCATTAGTGATGCTTCCTAAGGCCCACTTGACTTCACATTCCAGGATGTCTGGCTCTAGGTGAGTGATCACACCGTCGTGATTATCTGGGTTGTGAAGATCTTTTTTTATTTAGTTCTTCTGTGTATTCTTGCCACCTCTTCTTAATATCTCTGCTTCTGTTAGGTCCATACCATTTCTGTCCTTTACTGAGCCCATCTTTGCATGAAATGTTCCCTTGGCATCGCAAAGTCAATTGAATTACTACTTCTAGTTTATTTTCTCTTCTTTTTAAACATAGTTTATGACTGAGGTTGGAATTTTGGAGACAAAAGCTTCCTCATCTCTCAGAAGTCTCTGATGTTTTGAATAGAGAATCTCATGAGTCACCTTTCTAAAGAAGCATTCCACCAGAACCCTGCTGAGTGTAGGGGGGCTAGATTTCAATGTTTCCAGGGTTCAAAGAGTAAATTCTTTAAGCTTAGATTCTATACAAGTCTCCAAGCAAGGATTATAGAACTAGAGTGTTAAATTCATCTAGTTTTCAACAAGGATTATAAGGTTAGGGTCTTTTGGTTAAAAAAATGTAGTTGAAAAAATTACTCCCTTACCCATTGTATTCTCCTTACTATCCATTCCTACATCTACCACATCTCTAAATCTGCTCTTGTGTAGTTCAGGAAAAATGAATTATGACTATGTCATGTACCTATTAGAATGATCTAATTTAAAAAAAAAAGGCAATCAGAGCTGTCACAGAATTAGAGAAGGTGGAATTCTCTTTCCTTGTTGGTGGAAATAGAGAATTGTCCTGCCCTTTTAGAAAACAGCTTGGCAGTTTCATATAAAGCTAAAATATACATAGCATATAACTGAAAAATCCCACTGATATATAGCAACTAAAGATAAATGAAAACTTGAGTTCACACAAAAACCTTGATGCAATTATTTACAGCAGCTTTGATACTTGCTGAAAACTGGAAACCAGCCAAATATCCTTCAACTGAACTGATAAACAATGTATAGTCCATCCATACACTGGGAGGCGACTAAACAATTAAAATGAAAGAAACACTGGTATGTTTAACATGGTGAATCTTGAATGGATTATGCTGAATGAGAGATCTCAGACTCAAAAGACTTTATATTTTATATCTATTTGTATAGCGGTATGGAAAATGAAAAACCTATACATTGCAAAACCAAATAATGGATGCCAAAGGCTGGGCTTAAGGGGGGAGTCTGACCACAGAGATGCATGAGGGAATTCTGGGACATGATGTGACTGTTCTGTTTCTTCGTTGCTTCAGTGTGTGCTTTCTAGACCTCATAAAATTGTACCCTAGTATGAGTGTATATAAATATATATACATATATACTTTTAACAAATCTGACTTTTAAAAAGACAATTACTATGCAGGAAAACATCTATTCTTCCACTTTAAAAAAACTTTATTGAAGGATTTACTATGTGTACCAAAGATGGGTAAGGCATTCATTTGATTTTCTCTCTTTAACCACTTAACTTGAATGTCCTTTGTACATTAACCAGCCTAAAGCCAGCCAATGGCTTTCCACTGCAATGAGAACAAAGTCTGAATTCCTGGTATCGACTATTGCTAGCACAGTAAGGCTACTGTCCATCTCTCTTCCTTGAGCCAACTAGGATCCACCCAACCACAATGACCTTCCATCACATGAGCCTGTCATTCTCATCTTGGGCCACTGACCTTACAATTCTCTTTACCTGGTATGCTTATTTCCCCAAATCTCGCTATAACAACCTCTTTTTCATTAGTGATTTCACTCAACTTTCCCTTCTTCTGAGAGTTCTATAGCTAAAGTAGCAACAACCATCTCTGCCCCAATTGTTCTCTGTTCCTTTCCTTGACTTCATTTTTGGTTTTCCCCATTGGCATTATCACTATTTGAAGTAGCCTTTAAAAAATGTCTTTATATATATAGATGCTATGTGCTGAATGTGTGTCCCTTTAAAATTCATATGTTGAAGTCCTAACTCCCAGAGTGGCTGTATGTGGAGATGGGGCCTCAAGGAAGAAAGTAACATTAAATGAGCTCATGAGGGTGGGGCCCTAACCTCCCAGGGTTAGTGTCCTTATAAGAAGCGATGCTCCAGAGATTTCCCTCTCTCTCCACACACGCACACAGGGGAAACGCCATGTGAGGACACAGTGAGAAAACAGCCTTGTAAAAGCCAGGAAAACAGTCCTCACCCCAGACTTAGTCAGCAGGGTCTTGATCGTGGACTTCCAGCCTCCAGAACCGTGAGGAGATATATTTCAGTTGTTTGAACCCATACGATCAATGGCTTTTTTTTTTTTCTTTAACAGCAGTTGAGCTGACTAATGGAATGCATTAATTGGCTATCTCTCCTTTTAGAATGTTGGCTTCAAGAGAGTTGAGGACAGCTGGATTTTGTTGCCTAGGACAGAACCTGGGGCATAATAAATAGAGGCATACCTCATTTTATTGTGCTTTGCTCTAGTGCACTTCAAAGATACTGTGATTTTTACAAATTGAAGGTTTGTGGTGACTGTGCATTGGGAGATGATGATTAGTGTTTTGAACAATAAGATATTTTTAATTGAGGTATATACATTGTTTTTGTAGACATAATGTTTTGCAAACTAACATTCTACAGCCTAGTCTAAACATAACTTTTATATACCCTTTTAAAATTGTGTGACTCATTTTATTGAGATATTTGCTTTGTTGCAGTGCTCTGGATCTGAACTCACAGTATCTCCAAGGTATATCTATGCTTAATACCTGATGGCTGAATGAATAAATGAGTGCAAAACAGCTTAGGGAGATAAGCAGTGATCATAGTAAAGGATGGCCAATGTCAACTGTGTGGAGACACAGGAGATGCCATCTGTTCAGATAGGAAACTGAGAAGTGAGAACTGAGAAACCTGACTTACATCACAAATCACCTATCTGTACCTCTGTACATCTCAATGAAAGCTTAAACTAATGCCCATTTTCTAGGCATACAGAGAAATTGATAATCAGAGAAAACAGACCTTTTATACAAAAATCATGGTTTACATCTAGAAACACACACACACACACACACACACAAAACCCCTTCAGGTTTTATCTTAGATTTTACTTATGAAGCAGTGAACAGAAAGATTTATGTGGGGCTCATAATGACGTAACAGGCACTCATGACCACTCCACTAACAGCCCTTTTCTCCATGTAGGTTTAACTCCTCTTAGAAACCTAGTCTCAGCCTTGCATACCAAGAGCATAAATCATGCTTCACATTTTAGAGTGGCTGGTTTATTTTGAAAAATGTACTAAGTGGCATATTAAAAATGAAAGCAATAAGGACTGGATGGACAGACAGCATTTACAGTGAACTTTATGGGGGAAAAAGAGAATAGAAACAGAAAAACAGCCAAGTAAATGGATACTAACAAAGTGTGTTTTTGTTCTGTTTGCTCTAATCCTATCTGTCCAACAAGAATGATATTTCATACTCTCCAGCAAGTTCCAATACCGTCTGCCACTCAAATCAGAGAGCTATTTAGAACAAAAAAATGGACTGGAAAGATCAGACTCAGTACACTATCTTGATCCCCTAATTCCGGTATTCTGAAATAAGCTCTCCCCAAGTCCAAACATAAACCAGATGACTTTACAGGAAAGCTTTGCTTAAACCACAGCAAGAGAGGCTGTTATTGCATCTGAGGCTTAAAGTCACCATGTCTAAAGAAAATGCTCCGAGCCGGCCTCCAAAAAGAGAGCTTCAGAATGAGTTTCCCAGTCTCATCACTTGTTCTCAATCCCTGCCATGTATCCTTCATGGCTCACACAGCCTCCACATTTTAAAAGAAGAAGAAAGAAAGAATATCCAAATAAAAACTTCAAGCATAGGCATTCTATTTTGGGGGAACAGGAAAGGTGAAATTGACAGCACTTTAATTTTGTGGTATAATAAGAAAGCTAAGGTCATTTGAAATGTGACTATATTTTTATATCTGGTTATATTAATATATGCATTATGGGCTTCCCAAGTGGCTCAGTCATAAAGAATCTGCCTGCTAACGAAGGAGATGTAGGAGATATAGTTTTGATCCCTAGGTTGGGAATATCCCCTGGAGGAAAAACATGGCAACCCACTATAATATTCTTCCCTGGAAAATCCCATGGAGAGAGGAGTCTGGAGGGTTACAGTCCATGGTGTCACAAAGAGTCGGAAATGGCTGAGCATACACGCATAGGTACATCATGATTTGCAAATGCTATTACAGAAAACTAGGAACGAATTTTTAACTAAACATTTTTTCCAGAAAGAGTTTACTAAGATATTTATTTGACAAAATGCACATAGTAAATTCACAGGTGTGGCAAGTGTTTCTTTTCTACACTGTCCTAAACATAGACAGGAGCTTTCTTCCCAGGACCTAGGGATACTTTTGGTTGTCACTGGGTCAGAGGGCTGCTTCTGGCATCAAGCTGGTAGAGGTCTGGGATGCTGCTAAACACAGGGCAGTTCCCACCAAAAAAAATGATATGATCCAAAATGACACTCATGTCAAGGTTGAGAAGCTTTCCTTGGGAATGTTGACTAGTTACTCTGGAGAGGTTTCATGTGAAAAAATTCCAAATGTCATAGGGTCTGAGAGGTTTAGTTAAGCATGACCTATCTGTAGAATTCTGAGATGGCCTCTGAAAAAAGTCATATTTTTAAGGAACGTAAAGGGTTATGTAGTTTTCTGGCTTTTAAAGCAAGTGGGCTCCAGAAGTCAAGAGAATGGAAGTCTAGGTCACTAACAGGACATTATTTTACCTGAAGAAGAGCCATCTCCAGGGAATTTGGCAGTCAGTAGTGAAATCTTATTTCACTGACAATAAAAATAACATGAATGTATCAATAACCCCAGGGTAGGATTTTTTTTTAACTCTAAAAAATCGCACACAATCGCATATGCACACTGAAATAAACAGTATTGCTTTGCCTTTCATGTCCACGGGCAATTTTGTTGGAATCAGAACCATGAATCCTCGGGGCAACCCTATAGCATAAGATTAATAAGGTACTGGTCACCTTTATTGTGATACCACAGATCTTTCACATTACATTCCTTCCCTAGCGTAATAAGATCTGGTTTCTGTATCACTTAATATCAAATGCCATGTAAAACAGTTGGCAAGCCAAGGCTGTAGAAAACATTTTTCTGGGTCATCCCCGTGCACCAGCCCCAAGCATCCCATATCCTGCATCGAACCTAGTAAAATAAAGTAAAATAATAGTAATAATAATAATAATAAAATAAAAGTGAAAAATATATATATATAAAGAAAACATTTTTTGCCCACATCTCTCCCAAGAATACATTTTATTCAAATCAAACAATCCAAAAGGCATTTACCCAGCAGACCTTAGTGAAAAAGGCATAGGAAAAGATGAGATTTTGACTGGGGAAGGAATTATTTCCCACCTCTTATGCTCATATTTGAAAGTGATGGGATTTCATATTGGACTGTTAAAAAAGCAATAGGCCAGTAGTAATAACACATTATAGAGTTATACCAGATAGCTCTGAAAGAAGAATGAGCATTTATAGTCTCTATAGTCTCCTAAGTTGACCTGCAGTAAAAGAGTACCAAGTGGTTTCCTTTTCCATTGCAACCCAGATACCTCTTCACTGTAACCTTCAAAGCCTTTGACTGAACTGATTTTCTAAAAGCGATCATTTGGGTAGACTCAAGCAGATGACATTACTGACATTTTCTGCCACCTACACTCAAACCGCTCAGAGACACCATGGTCCACATTGACATTTACAAACATTTGCTCTTCATTAGAGAAAAATCAAGCTAAATTTGGGAGTGCTTATTTCAGGTTTATGTTGCTGTATAAACACTGAGGTTATGGAGTTCAGAACATTTAAGAGTTTATACAACTGAGCTACCAGATACCCCAGACACACATCTGAATTTGATACTCAGAAACCCCCATGACAGCACGGTTATAGGATGCTCCAGGATCACAAAATATGTCCTTTTATTAAAAAGAAAAATTGAAGTATACTTGATTTACAACATTGCATTAATTTCTAATGTATAGCATAGTGACTGAGTTATACACACACATTGTTTTCACTACGCTTTTCCATTATGGCTTATCACAGGAGCTATAGCCTCCTATGCTATAGTAGAACTTGTTGTTTTTCCCTTCTATATATAATACTTTGCATCTGCCAACCCCAAACCCCCAGTCTGTCCCTCCCTCCCTTTCCCTCCCCCTTGGCAGCCACATAGACTTTCCATATGATCCAGCAATCCCACTCCTGGACGTATATCTGGAAAAAACTCACACTCAAAAAGATAAACCATGTTCTTTAGATGTGACATGCCACCAAGAGGCCAAGTTCATGTCCCTGCTCCATCAAGAGGCCTTCCACGTCTCTTACTAGAAAGTAACTGCTTTTACTCTGTGGTCCTGTGACATTTATGTTAACTTTTTTTGTGAAAAGAATAGAGAAATATAAACAGTGGAAATAAGTCTCCCTATCACCCCTCCTTCCCAGCGCTCTGTTGGCCCTCCCCAGAGAACGACTGCAACCACGGTCTTCCTTCAGAAATATTTTGTGCATCTGAAAGTAAGACACACACAAAACTCAAAGCACTCTGCTTCCTTCACAATGCTATTGGCATCATATCTAGAATTTGTGTGCGTGTCCATTGTTCCTGATAGGATGGGAACTGTTTTTTCAAATCTGCGTCACCAACATGATTTTATTATTATTTTATTTATTATAAATTTATTCAATTGGAGGCTAATTACTTTACAATATTGTATTGGTTTTGCCATACATCAACATGAATCTGCCACGGGTATACAAGCGTTCCCCATCCTGAACCCCCCTCTCACCTCCCTCCCCGTACCATCCCTCTGGGTCGTTCCAGTGCACCAGCCCCAAGCATCCTTTTAAACAGTACAACAGATACGAAAGAAAAGCAGTTTGTTGAACTGAGTCATCATTAAGCCATCTTTAACAACATTAACTGGATTGGAGTAGGTTGCAACTGTATCTTTGGATATGTTTTTCCTATATCAAATGGGATCAGTTTCTTCTCTACAGCAATAAATATTTATGCCTCTGTTAGCTTACCACTCTCCCCCCAAGTTAGGTTTGCCTACTGGATTGAATGGGCTTCCACGGTGGCACTAGTGGTGAAAGGAAACTGCCTGCCAAAGCAGGAGACATACGAGATGCAGGTTCGATCCCATGGGTCAGGAAGATCCTCTGGAGGAGGGCATGGCAAGCCACACCAGCATTCTTGCCTAGAGAACCCGTGGAGAGAGGAGCCTGGTGGGCTACAAACAGTCCATGGGGTCACAAAGAGTTGTACACAGCTGAAGTGATCTAGCACGCACACAGGCACTGGACTGAATACATGGGTATAAATATGGAATAAATACTTTACTCTGGACATTCATATTCGATCCCTTCATATGCTGAATTTTCTAAATCAGTTTCCACATCTTTAAGAGGTACATGCTGACAATAAGTCAAGAAACAGGATATTGAGGAAACATATGTGTTTATTTTGACACCTTAAACATCCATAGAAATGATTATTTATATGTTGCCATATAAGGCAATTAAAACCGAAAAGACCAAAACATTTAAAAAACTCATGTATATGAAGAAATACCAAGTGAATAAGGTTAATTAGCTACAATTTTGCTGTTTCTTCCATTTCATGATATAAAATTTCACCTTCTTGGTACCAACACAATGCATAATCTGATGCTTCCAAAATTCCACTCTTAACCCAGGACATGAACAACTCATGTGCAGTTTCACTTCTTTGGATGAAACTGGAGGTTGCACTTAAAGATAATCAGATTAGGGTATTACAGGGGAACAGAGCGGCTTGATACCAGGAAGGGGGCTGGTTTACCTAATGCCATTTTGCTGGAGTCAAGCAGATGCCATCAGCAACATTTTCTATTTCTGATTTGGCATTCATAGTACTAAGTTAAACAGCCTGTAAACAAAAATAAGACATGGAACCTGCCTTCAGATTTAATAGTCCATCAGAGTAAGAAATATGATGTCAATAGCTATGTGATAAAAAAGACTGTCACTGTATCATGTACATGTGTGTGCTAAGTCGTTTCAACTGTGTCCAGCTCTTTGCAACCCTGTGGACTGTAGCCTGCCATGCTCCTCTGTCCAGGGGATTCTCCTGGCAAGAATATTGGCGTGGACTGCCATGCCTTCCTCCAGGAGATCATTGCAACCCAGGGATCTAACCCGTGTCTCGTTATTTCTCCCGCATTGGCAGGCGGGTTCTTTACCACCTTTGCCACCTGGGAGGCCCTTGCTGCATCACAGTCGCGAGAAATGCAGTGTAACAGTTGTGTCAGCATTGACAATGGCCGGACTGTGCCACAGGAGGTCCTTTAATCCTTACAACGTCTTATGAAAACTTATTCTTACTGTCATCTCCACTTCACAGAGGGGGAAACTAAAGCACAGACAACTTGCCTACGTGTGGAAAACGACCGAATTTGAATGCACGCCTGGCTCTGGGCGAGCTGGCTCTGGAATCTGCACTTCTAACCACTGTTTACACTGTTTCTCTTATGACTAATTGTGTAATTAGCTCTGCCTGGTATGATTTAATGGTGTTCTCTAAATGAGAGAAATAAAAGGAAAGGAAAGGAAGAAATATCACCATTCTCTGCAGGCAGAGAGAACTTCACGAGCAACAAGACTCTCGGGTTAACATAACATGAGATGCTCGGAGAATCAAAAAAGGTCCAATTCAGTTGCAGGAGCCAAATCATGAAATTCTTCTGGTGCCACTCTGGAAAGTTTGAGTTTTATTCTGCATTTAATAAAGTCCATGTAATACTTTAAGCCAGGCAAATAGATGATTATTTATTACTTTTTGCTTTAAAAAAATATTCAGAAAGCAATGTGAAAATGGTTTGGTACTTAATTATATCAGAGGCAGATAAAAGCTTGGTACAGGTAGGGAATGGAGATTGAATGAACTTGACCAGTGGCAGGGAGACAGCTGGTTTGAAGATGTAGTTCAAAGAGAGATAGAAGAAGTCTTAATGATCAATTTTATCATTAGGAATGTTGTAGGAGAGAAGGCCCAGAGAACTGGAATTATGACTTAAATGGCTTTAGAGTAAACTTTTCAAAAACTGTAAGAAGTAATTTGAGGCTTTTCATTTATTTGGTTTGTATTATGAAGGACTGATGAAGACAAAGCCCTCAGTTGGGGTCAGGACATCCAGGAGCAGCAGCCAGTGCAACGAGACACACAGGTGATGGTTCCCTGCATCTAGTTATAAATTTCAAGTATGAACTCAGGAGTCTTCAGTTCCTAAAAGCAGGAGGAGTGGATGAGAAACAGTATGAGAAAGGGCTCAGACACCAGAGGAGCAGTGCAAGGGGAGGGCAAGGAGGATCAGCAGAGGCTGTGTGTGTGTGTGTGCTAAGCCACTCAGTCATGTCTGATTCTTTGCAACCCCACACCCGTACCTCTTCTTGCGAGCCTCCAGGCAAGAACACTGCAGTGGGTTGCCAGGCCCTCCTCCAGGGATCTTCCTGACCCAGGGATCGAACCCACGTCTCTTACATCTACTGCATTGGCAAGTGGGTACTTTACCACTAGCACCATATAGGAAGCCCAGCAAAGGATAGAGTCATGAAATCCAAGAAAGAAGAAGCTTTCAAGAAGATGTAAATGGTAACAACAACAACAACATCAAAGTCAAATGAGGCAAGATTTCAAACAGCACAAGAAATAAGAAAGTGTCCATTACAATTGACAAATTTAGGGATCCCTGAAGATAGTGGCAGGGAAGATTCCAGTCAAGTCTGAGACCAAAATTCGCACTGTAATAGGCTTAATTAGAGGCAGCGTGCTGGCGCTTCATTCATATCCAGCTCTGTGACTGTGGACGGTAGCCCACCGGGCTCCTCGGTCCATGGTGTTCTCTTGCGAGTCTCCAGGCAAGAACACTGAAGTGGGTGGCCGTGCCCTCCTCCAGGGGATCCTCCTGACCCAGGGATCAAATCCAAGTCTCCTGCAGCTGCTGTACTGCAGGTGGATTCTTTACTGCTGAGCCACTGGGGAAGCCCAGTTAGAGACAATGCAGGAAGACAATGTGTAAAGAATACTGAAACTGTTTACCAGCAAAGAAAAAGCAAAAATAGTGTGGTCACTACAAGTCACGGGCACAAAAAGATTGTCTTGTTTTTTGACTGCATCACATGACATGCATGTGTTCCCTGACCAGGGACTGAACCTCTACCCGCTGCACTGGAAGCATGGAATCTTATGCACTGCACCAGGGAAGTCCAGAAAAGGACAGTTTTGCTTCTGCCCTCTTTATAGGTGGGAGAGACTTGACTTTTACAGGCTGAAAGCAATATTCAGTGGACAAGGCAACATTGAAGACAGGGACTGCTGGGTGATACAAAGTTCTTTATCAGATGATGGTACATAATATCAAGAAGATGGTATCCTGAGCATCTTAACTGCAATTTGCTTCCTGGGGGAAGTGTTCATTGTTGTTACAGTCTAAGTGGGCAGTGGGAGAGGATGAAGCACTTTTGCAACTGTTGAAATAGTTCGAAGGATACAATGTTCTACTGTTAATATAAAGTACACAGAGACAGACATCACAGAGAGGATGCTGGAAGGTGGACGTGTATACCTGCAGTTGACCTCTGTGCAGTGCAGATGGTGAGCTGGGAGGGAGACACAGTCCTCATGGCGTCTAACAGGGCACCACCAAAGTTCAGACTGCGGCTGCTCAGATTACAGGTTGAAACCTCAATTTTTTCTCTTCAGGTTTGTCGTGAGTCACAGTGAAAGTCTGGACACTTAGGTCTTTGGGGAAAGATTCAGACTTTAAATTGTGCATTGGAAAGATGACTGACTAAAGCAAAGCATAAACTCATTCCAGCCCAGGCCTAGGACACTGGGGCACCTCTAATAATTGACCTCGAACCTTGGGCAAGAAGATCTTTATAATATGCGGATATAGGATATATGGTACAGACAGGTGGATGGATTCACATATTTATACACACTTATGCATGTATGCAAACACAAACACTTGCTGACTTTAGCTAATGAACATGTGTTTAATTCAATTATTTCTATTTTCCAGTTGCATATACATTTCTGATTGTAATTACAACTATTTTTACATATATTAGACTCAAGGAACAGGTACTATTAAATTACAAATATAAATTACTTGGTGCATAGTATGTGTTCAATAAATGTCATGCCTTTACACTACACGCCTGTCACTCTCTCTGCGCATATAATGCCATATTCTGTGTCTTTTGAATCAACTATGTTATCTTCTCAGCTATACAGTATAACTCTAGAGGGCTTTATTCTCTGTATCTTTATTTCTTGTCTTTACTTTCTGACCACCATGTTTAGAGTGCCTTGTTGGAAATAAGAGAAGGCTTACTGGATAAATGGAGAGATATCATTACTTTTCGCCCCTAGAGAAGTTTTAATCAACATGAGATGGAGGAATTGATCTCTACCCTAGACTATCTCATCTGTGTTGACTCTTTCGTGGAAGGTAGACCATGAGTTTCTTGAGCCCCTGTTTCACACAGATGCACTGTTTTTCTAAAGCCTATAGAGCATAGTACTGTGCTTGGAAGACTTACTGGATGTTTATTGAGTGACTGAATAAATGACCCTCTAAGCTGACCAAACCAAAAATGGAGTTACATTCCTTCTATCTGCTGGGTTGATCTTAAATGAGACCTTCACTCTGACTAACTCTTTAGAGGCTGAAAGACAGAAAACTGAAAGCCATGGAGAAATCTAAGATAAAAGACTGAGAATAATAATAATAATTAGTCTTCAGTTTGTTGGTCCATTGAAGGATGGCCAAGGTAAAGGAACGAAATTGGAAAGTCAGAAGGAAGTTTCAATCAAAGACTATTCAAAATGACAAAATTTTAAAGATGCTGTATTATGTAGCTTAAGTCTTATTCTTTTCAGAGGAAAAGTTTAGGCTATATATTAATTGTTCTAAGTAAGAGTCTGCAAACTTCCAAATGCTTATTAAAATGGAGTATGAAAATACAATCACCATGTTACTAACTTGATTCTGTGTGTTACCCTTCCTCTGAGAGTCAGAGACAAGCATAGAAGCTTTATAAATGTTGAAAGGAGCCTGGGCACAGGCTATAATTATTACCTAGCAGAAGTGACACTCTAACCCTAGAGAAACACAGACGCTTCTCCCAGACCAGTCTACACTCCTCCGTTCACATCACTCTTTCTCAGGTGAGAGAGGGGGAGAAAGATGGCATATGGACAGAGGCTTTGTAAGCATGAGTGATGCCACTGAAATCAGAGTCACTCACAGGAAGAAAAGAAATTCACTGATGAGAAAGGTTTGATTGACATTTTGGTTTAGAACAAAAAGAAAGATTTGAACATTTTTTCTCCAGTACTGATTTCAGAGTTCAGAGATACCTTAGCAATTAAAACATAGAAAAAGTGATCTACTTACCCATTCTGTATGGCAGCTGTGGGGTCATAGGTCAGGGCCATGCCAGCCTGTATAATGCGGGGAAGAAGGGAGAAAATGGGTCTTAATGTTTTTATGGTAATGTCCAAAGCATTCAGTACACACACAGACTTTTATCTTTACATTCTGTGACTTGTTTACTTATTCCTATATATTTCTCCCCGCCCTTACTGCCAAAACTAGCATTTTTACTACCTGAACACCAGAATCCAACATTGAGTTAGGGAATTTATATTATATATCCAGACAAACCAAAGGACAATGCATTTTGGATGGTCTCCATTTCCACTTCATATGCCATGCACTGTCCAATCTGGTATACTTATAATTTCTCATTCTTTTCAAGAACACCTATTGTATATCTTCAAGCATGGGAAAAAAAAGGTAAGAATGGATCCTGGGGTAAGAATTAAAATAAATGCTACTTAAAATGCGTTCGACCTTTTAGAAGAAAGTGTTAAGAAATATTTGTTTTAAAATAGATTGCATGCCTCAGGGTATGCAGGCAATGAATCCCAGGGTGCTGTCCAACACCTTGCTGGTACCTGTCCCACCCAGGGTGTAGAAAGGGAAGGTCATTTGCATGTGATGAAAACTCTTGGCCTTGTGGCTAACAAGGAGGTAGTTTTGTTTTGTTTCCAAGGTAACACCACCACTGAAAAACTACATTTTTGTAACTGACAGTCATTACAGAAAGGAATATATATCTGACATCTACATTTCCCCTTCACGCATCCCCATCACATCTCATCACCGCAAGGGAAGTGAAAGCCACTCAGTTGTGTCTGATTCTTTGTGACCCCAAGGACTATACAGTCCATGGAATTCTCCAGGCCAGGATACTGGAGTGGATAGCCTTTCCCTTCTCCACAAGGACTCTATGAATAGGCAGAAGAAATATTTTCTCCATTTGATGGATGCAGACATGGAAGCCTGGAGGGGTCAAGTGACTTGTTCAAGGTCACAGGTTTGGAGGTAGAATCAGATTCCAACCCAACTCTTCCACTGGGCATGCCCTTCCACAGCCTTGCTGTGACATTGACTAGGATTTTGCTTGAGCCCCAAGGATCATCTCTCTGTGGCTATGTGGACCCACCACTCTTTATTTTCCAGGACTGTCAGCCTAGTTATCGCTTGTGGGCAGAGACAGATAGGATGAAACTGAAGGCTGACTAGGCTGTCAGGCTGAACATTTGTTTTTCCTTTTTTGAAACTTAAAAGTAAGTTAGTCCAAGATCGATCTCCTGGCTTGATGAAAGTGAAAGTGGAAGTCGCTCAGTCATGTCTGACTCTTTGCAACGCCACGGACTATACAGTCCCTGGAATTCTCCAGGCCACAATACTGGAGTGGGTAGCCGTTCCCTTCCCCAGCGGATCTTCCTGACCCAGGAATTAACCCAGGGCCTCCTGCACTGCAGGCAGATTCTTTACCAGCTGAGCTACCCGGGAAGCTGGCTTGATAATGCACTATTGTTATATAACACGTAACCATTGGGTGAGATGGAGTGTTAGGTAAATAGGACCTCCTGTTCGTTTCTTTCACAATTTCCTGTGAATATGTAATTGTTTCAAAATAATAAGTAAGAAAAAAATAAACTAGCCTTGAAGACTTTTGCAGAGGACTAAGAAAACCATAAAAACTTAAAAGAAAGAAAGAGCTTTTGTGTTTGAGTTTCTTTTCCAGTGCAGTTGAAGGTGGTTTTCCTGTTCAGCTCATTGAATTCCTAAGATTTAACACATAACTGAAATGAAAATTCTCAGGCTTTATAAGATGGAGCCTGAAGTCCAGGATGGCCTGCTACATTGAGCTTAGATGCATTGTTTTCCCTGAATAATAATTTAAAACTTATTATTAAGATTGGTATGAGGAACAAAAATGTAGAAACATCTATCAATGGAACTGGCATAGAGGAAGCATACATAATTGAAATGAAGTTTGCAAACAAAGCTGAGACAGAGATGCACTGGGAATACAGGATTACTGATAACTCTGGCTAAAGAAATACAATCTGATAGGGTGACAAGCTGAGGCCCAGGAAATGAGACGAGAATAAACGAGTAGATACGAAGACAGATTTCTCCCACCTTGGGAGAAGCAAAGACACTGAGGTCAAAGCATATAGATCCTAAGTCACAATTCTCCATGGTGGATGGGTCTCCACCATGTGACGGGTGGGAGGCTGGTCTGATGCTGAAGACCCCCCAACAGCGACCTGTCCAGGCTAGACTCCATGGTTCTGGGTCCTCAGGATGATCCGTCTGAGATGAGATTTCCAGCTTAGAAACCCTAAGCTTCTCTCTACTGTAACTTATCCAATATGTCAGACAAAAGACAGAATGAAAAAAAACAGCCTGTGTACTGAGTAAAGATAGTGTTAGTTAATAGGATGGGGGAGCCTGATGGGCTGCCATCTCTGCCAGGGGTTGCACAGAGTTGGACGCGACTGAAGCGACTTAGCAGCAGCAGCAGTTAATAAGAGATTTAGATGATCATTGTATTTTCAGACCAAATTGTTTAAATCCCAGGAAACGTGTAGGTAGCCAAGTTTATTCACTTGTTTTCCTTGAACTGTAGTGCTCAAAGACCAATGCTCCCCAGCCTTTCTTGACTTGTAAATTGTCATCAATAGTCTCTTTTTATACTATGTATATTTGTTTTGACAATGTTAAGTAAGGATTTTTTTTTTCTTACATTTGACTTGAATTCCTCATGGATTATAGTTAACCAGTCAGGTCTAGCAAAGAATATGGTAATTATCACAAAATTCTATTCCTTTGTTGGATAGTATTTGATCATCAGAAAGGTTACACTGGCCTTTTCCTCCATCTTTAATCCCCATTCATCTTTTAGAAGATGGAAAGAATTAAATAGAAAGCCATATGATTCAGTGGAAAGGATATGTGTTTTGGACCTGGGTTCAAGTCTTAGCTCTGTTGCTTTCTGGCACTGGGACATTGGGCAAGTTATTTCACTTATTTGCACCTCAGTTTCCTTAACTGATATATGGGATGGCAATACCTATGTCATACGATTGTTGAAAATGTGAAAGGTATTACATTTGTGAAGTGCCTTGCATAGTGCCTAGACACAAGACACGCATGTAAATATGATTCTGACACAAAGCAACACATGGTAGCATCCCATGAGAGTGTGGATAAAGTGTAGAGTGGACAGGCCAGGGTGCTCCAGGAAGACACCTGGAGGAAGCAGAGTTGAGTGGAACCTTGAAGACAGTTAGGATTTCCAGAGATGGAGATAAGAGGTGAAGGCCAGCTCAGGCAGAAGAGTTATCATGGAAAAATTCTTGTGAATAAAAAGGGCAAGGTGGATAGTCCACTTGGAGTAGAACATTGGTGAGAACAGTCAAAAGTAACATTTGGAAGGAAAGGAGGAAGGTCCTGATTGCTTGGCTCCTAGTGGGTAATCACTGATCATTTTGTAGGTAGAAAAATGATACAAAGAGGGCCTGGGAGACGTCACCGGTGGCCCCATGGTGAAGAGTCCACCTTGCCATGCAGGGGGCACAGGCTCAGTCCCTGCTTCAGGAAACTAAGACCTCACATGCTGTGGAGAAAAAGCCCTCAAGCCCCAACTCCCGAGCCTGCTTGATACAGTGAAGATTTCACATACTACGGACAACTAATCCCTGATGTCGCCAAATAAATAAATAAGTAAATAAATATTGCTTAAAATGAGAGACTGGACAACAAGAAATAGCATGAACCCCCCAGAAACAGAGGAAAATTCCCGAGTGATGGGTGACTAGGGTAGACACTGGAGGACAGGGAGGTAGAGAGAGACTAAGGCACAGATGAACCCAAGCTTTATCTACTCCATAATTTTGTCTGGGGTCAGTCCTGCCTCTGAGGATCTTTGGCAAGAGGACACCACCAGAGATCAGCATTTGGTACACTGGGTTACAAGGCAAGACATGGGCTAAACAAAGGGGAGTTTGAGCATAACCCACTGGCTGACTGTCACAGCACAGTAGCTAACACGGGCTGCACCTGGTTTTCATTCCATGTGTAACAGATTGTTGAGTTATAATTCTAACATGGTCTTAATGCAGATTCTGCATTCCATTTCCTTTGTTCCTTTGCACAGGGTAAAAAAGAAAATCGATTTTGCTGCTCTGTCTAGCCACCTTTATACTGAACTAGAACCATGAAATTGTCATTATGTAATTACCAAATTTTATGGCATGTTTACAAACTCCAGAGTCACAAAAAAGGTAAGATAACCTGGAACAAAACGAAAATGTCACACCACGTAAGTAGAAAAGTGATTTTTAATTCAGTCGTTCTCTTTTGAAAAGAATTTTTTATTAAATTCACAGATATTTTCCATATTTTAAGTTCACATTATTTGTGGATTAAAGCATTTATGATTTACTTCAGAAAGAAAGGGATTTTTTTTTGGGGGGGGTGGGGTGGTCATTTTCCAGTAGCAGCTGAGTTTTGGCTTAGTATTTCAGTCATAATAGGGTTATTTTTAGACTTTCCAGACAGTCTGTAAGAACTAAATAGAAACTTTAAAATGTAGTTTACAGGAGTCAATTAGATGTCAATGAAAAAAAAAATGTTGCCTGCCATATCAGTAAACTAAGATGTTGCAACCCTCAAGCCATCACATTACAGCTGTCCTGGTGACTCCTGTGGGATTCAGGATGAAACCAGATGCTTATCAAGTCATCAGCCACGGCGGCCACCAGCAAACGCACACCTTGAGGAGACTCGGGATAAGAAAGCACAGGATTCTGGCCATAGACAGCTGAGGTGCATATCAAAGGGGTGATTTCAATGAGCCCTGGATTTTTCATCTTCCCATATAGAGGAAGGGGGCTTCTCCAGCGGCTCAGCAGTAAATAATCTGCCTGCAGTGTAGCAGACGCAGGAGACACCGGTTCGATTCCTGGGTCAGAAAGATCCCCTGGAGGAGGGTATGGCAGCCCACTTCAGTATTCTTGCTGGGAAAAATCCCATGGACAGAAGAGCCTGGTGGGCTACAGTCTATGGGGTCACAAAGAGGTGGACACAACTGAAGCATGGCATGGCATGCCACATACAGAGGAAAGCACTAAATTCCTTACGTTGAGCTACCTTGTTTTTCTTAATTAAAAGTAATCTTTGGATGTTCTGACTACCTGATCTTTGTTGCAAAAATCTCTGTATATCCTGGCTCCTCTTTGGAGGCAGTCTCTTAGAATGATCTGAGATGCTGTGTCCCAGGCTTAAGTCCTCAGTTTTGTCCAATGAATAACACATAATCTTCAACTTTTAGGTTCTACATCTTGTTTGGTCAACATAGGATACCAACACTATTTCCAATAAATATAGTGGATACATTGAGACATGTCAGTTTGACTTAGGAGCTAGATATTTGATATTCATCATTTTAAATGAAGAGGTAATAATTATGGAAATACTGCTTAAAATGTACTCACTAGGGAAGTACTAGGGAAGTAACTGGATTAGTTACAAATGAATAATTACAAAAATCTCCAATCTTCTAAGATCAGATTTAAGGCAACCTTTAATAAATAGGTAGCAAATGGCATCATATATTATAGTTACTCTTGTGTACTGAATTAGCACAAGATAAGTTCAGGAAGCCAATGAAGAAAAGGGTAACTTGGTTTTCTGGGTATCATTTTTAAAGAGTTTAATTCTCGAAACTAATTTAAACCCTATTTGCAACTGTTAGCTGGTTATCATAAGATTTCAATAAATGAAATAAAACAACTTAAAAATTATATTTGTTGCTTAGTCGCTAAGTTGTATCCAACTCTTGCAACCCCATAGACTGCAGTCCACCAGGTTCCTCTGTCCATTGAATTTCCCAGGCAAGAATACTGGAGTGTGTTGCCGTTCCCTTCTCTAGGGGATCTTCCCAACCAGGGATTGAACCCTGGTTTCTCACATTGCAGGCAGATTCTTTACTGTCTGAGTCACCAGGGAAGTCCCTCTAAAGAGAAGATGAGGAATAAATGAGATGGGAGACAGGAAAATGTCCACACCTACAGATGGGAGCCAATACTGCATGGTCCTGGATGGGACAGAAATCCTAGAAACTGTCCCATGAAAGAGGCCAACCAACCTGTGAACTGGCTCATAATACACTCTCTAATCTTCATAACTCCTGTACCCTCAAAGCACTGTGAGCCTCTCCCCTAATTTCCTTCTGATCACTCACAGCGCTTTTTCTTCTTTGGTGTTACTCATCCCATCTGTCTTTGATACATCAGCGCTCAGGACTAGGGCTTCCTTCCTTCTCTCTCCGTCTGATCCCAACTACTGTTCATCAGTGAAGCCCAAAATCTTGGTCTCAAAATCAAGTATCTAAACTGAGTTCCAGACAATCATTGCCAAGATTGATTAGTAAGTATATGTATCGTCAGTATCTTCTAAAGTCATCATTTCTTATTTGGGTGTTTACTACTATCCTTTCATAAAAAATATTCTCTTCAGCCTCTGCTTCCACCTTCCTTTCAATCCACCAGTCATAACCCTGTGCTGTGAAATTTCTTACAACGAGCAGATCCAGTCAGCATGGTGCCACCTAAGGGATTACTCATGGATTACAGAGCCCTTCAGGATCAAATGTGTATGTACCTCTGACCTCCACCACCTTCCTGTGCGAGTCCAGACCCCACCCTTCACCAACTCAGATGGACACTCACCCTGTCCTGTGGTGTGACCTCTGGGCCTTTGTGGAAACTCTGTGTAGCACTGAGGGAATATGGGCTTTCCCTTCTCCAGCCTCAGACTAAATGTCATGGCCTCTGAAGGCCATTTGCCTCCATGAAGCATTAACCCCTGCCTTTGCTCCGCCCATGATGCAAGACGGGAGTGAACGTGGCCATACGTGCCGTTTGTGTGCCTCTCCTAAATGGACTCCTGACTGATTCCATTTTGGTATATCTTCTTCCCAGGCCAGCTATTGGAACATAATTAGACTCATCAGATGTTTGTTCAATGAATTAGTAAATGAATATATGATTTGAAAATTTTGAACTGGGGTATTTTGAATTTTTATTTTACCAGTAAGATTTCCTTAAAAAAAAAAATTCAAGTGAACTCAATCAAACTTCTAAAGACAGTATCTCAGCCCTTGATTGATTAGCAGAGATGGGAAGAAGAAAAGTGATTATTGGGGTCACTGAGAGAGCTTCCTGATGCAACAGGGTAGCTAGTGCACTTAAGCCATAATACCAGTGGGAATCCAAGAGGGACCTGAGGCCCTTCCTGATCCAGGTGCCTGACCCTGAAAGCAGAGAGTAGGAGACTGTTAAAAGTCATCTTGAAATCTCCAGAGGTGTGTCAGGAATCAATTAAATGAAATCCAGGAGACGTATCACTTACAAGAAAAAAAAAATCTATATATACAGAGAAAAGAGAAGATCTGCCTCCTTGTGTTCAAAAATAGACCTTCATGGGGAGTTATGCTGCTGCTTATGCACTTTGCTGTCATGATATTTCTTCTTTCCAGCTTTTGCTATAACATTCATATCAGACAGAGATGTTGTCCCCTATCCAGCAATAGAAAAGGACAAGATAAAAAAGAGGCAGACAGAATAAAGACTGGAAGGCTGCAAAAATCTATGACTGCACACACACAAAAAGCATTGTTGAAAGGGAAGCAGGATCAAAGGTATCAGCATTATGTGTGTGGGTGCACCCTTAGTCACTTCTGTCGTCTCTGACTCTTTGCGACCCCATGGACTATAGCCTGCCAGACTCCCCTGTCCATGGGGTTCTCTAGGCAAGAACACTGGAGTGGGTGGCCATGTTCTCCTCCAGAGGATCTTCCTGACCCAGGGATCGAACCTGCGTCCCTACTGTCTCCTGCACTGGCAGGCAGATTCTTTACCACCAGCGCCACTTGCACAGCATCATGTAGCTAAAGGTCTCAAAGTCTGGGGAAATCTAGTCTGAGTTTGCCATTAAAAACAAATTTAAATGAAGCCTTGATTGATAATTATAAAAGAGACAAGAGAACATTGCCATATTTTATATAAGTGCTTCTGTTTTCATCTCAGTCTAAATGACTGATCTTCGTAGATTTCAAGACATAGTTTTGCTTTCCTTTTTAACATCTGTGAAATTGAGGCTAACAGGATACTTGATGGCATTCGGGAGTTTGGCAAGTTTCTCCTCTTTTTTAGTGGTATTTAAAATAGTATTTTGTCTTTAATTGATTGTTGTTTTAGAGTCAGTGTTGCAGGGTACATACTATTAAACCCCACACAGGCAAATCAGGTAAAAAGTATAAGATGTTGAGCTTGCTTCCAGGGCGAGCCCATGCAGCTAGACAGGTGGAAGTCTTGGGTATCTAGCTAGATGATCTGTATCCTTCCAGATCCCAGATATGGCTTGATGTCACATGGAAGTTGTAAGTTTCAGCTTACATATTGATAGGGGACTTCCCTGGTGGTCCAGTGGTTAAGAATCTACCTGCCAAAGCATCGGGCATGAGTTCGATCCCTGGTCTGGGAAGATTCCACATGTTGCAGGGCAACTAGGCCCATACTTCACAACTACCGAGTCCACAAGCCCTAAAACCTATGTCTGTAACAAGAGAAGCCGCAGCAATTAGAAGCCCATGAACTGCAATTAGAGTAGACCCTGCTCCCCACACTAGACAAAGCCTGCACAAAAATGAAGGCCCAGCACAGCCAAAAGTAAAATAAATGAAAAAAAATATTGAGGGGACCCACTCTGCATTTTGTGACCGGTGAGCTGCTAAGACGGTGCCAACCATTCAAGAAGTCCCCCAGTTGACTGGTACCACATAACTGGTACCCCACATACCCCAATCCATGGGGACTGCATCAAGGGTCCACAGGAGACATGGTGATCAACCATCAGCCTTTCTCCTTGTAAATGCTTGATATAATCTTCTCAGCCTTGAGCCCCTCCTAATTCCCCCACTCCTCCTCCCCAAGAATACAAGTGAGTTTTTCTAGCCTCTTGCTTGGGAGTAGAGAGAAGGCAGAGGACTAGAGTTCGTCATCAATCATATTTTATCCAAACTTACACTATCACAGGAATTTACAAGATTTGCCTTTTACCTTTAGTGATCATAGGTTAGTAAATATTAGACCTGGCAGCTTTAAAATAAGGACACTTAACTAAGAAAGCTTTCATGCTGAGTGACTGAGAATTCAAGTTCGTGTGCCAATGGGAAGAATTCTTTTGAGGCTAGAAGGGCCGTTCACCTTGAGTCTGTTCTCCAAACTGCAGGCAAAATACATGAAATGCAAAGAAAACTATATCTGGTGGGCTGGTTATCACACTTAACTCCAAGTGCTGTCACGTCTCCTAACAGGCAATTTCTCTTTTCAAGATCATATATGTAAAAATTCTCTTTACTTCAAAGTTAAAAGGACTATTTGCAGAACCTAGGTATGTTGACAGATACATCTTAACTATTCCCCCAAGGTCTCATTACAGAAAAGAATTGGACAAGTAACTGTCATGCACTGTAATACAGCCAAGGGAAACAATAGTGAATTATATAGCTGATGTTCCTACTTTCATAGAATACAGCTGAATATAACCTGAATTTTACATGAAATTATTACTAAGTTTTTCAAATAATTCTTTAGATATACTATTTCATAGGTAACTGTACTTCAGTTTCTCTTCAACGTATTACTTCTAATAGCTCAACAGGGCAGGACTTTAATTCAATATCTCTGAAACAAATTTTCTGATGTTCAGTATTGTGAAATAAAATTGCAGTCATATGGCTTGAAAGCTAACAGAAATGGTGAACTCCCGGGCCTGTTGTCTGGTTCTTCTTATACTTAGCACATCATTGACCAGGGAATTTTTAAAGAAAGCAACACCTGTTGCCAATGATGTTATGTAAGCAAATATTGAAACATCTCTGCCCAATAACATTCAGGTAACAAAAGATGTACCAATACGCCTCTGATCAATAGTGAGTTAATATGAAGGACTGGTGATTGATCAAATAGTTTCTAAGCAGGATGCACTGGTCATAAAAGATCCAACTAAAGGCCAGGGGGCCACATATGTGAGTTCTGCCTTGTCTTCCTCACTGCTAGAAGTGTCTCCAGGCATGTGCTTTACAGTAACATTGGTGATACCTAGTGACAACCAAATGCTTTCAAGAAACTCAACAAAACATTCTGTTGTGAAAGCTCCCTATGAGTGGTGGCTAGAAGGATTGCCTCTTTTCTCCAGATTTCATGGAGCATGCTTGCTGTTACTTCCACAGACATCTATGTGCCCTTCAGCATCAACATTGGCCATATGAATGTGACTGGATTTGGTTCCTATAGAACAACACGCCCTTCTTATCATATGCAAACAGGTGAGTAGATAATAATGATACAAATAATAGTAGAAATAATTCAATGTATCAGATTTTTCTTGCTAGGGAAGATAGCAAGAATGTGAATCTCTACATTGCGTCAAATGTTTAAGGATCTTTATAAAATAATTCCAAGTCTACTAGTCACTCATAGACTCAATAAATTAATGAACATAGGATCAGAACTTTCCCCAAATTCCTTAGAAAGTTTTATACATATTTGTTGAGTAGAGTAAGAACTGCTGCTGCTGCTGCTAAGTCGCTTCAGTCGTGTCCGACTCTGTGCGACCCCATAGATGGCAGCCCACCAGGCTGCGCTGTCCCTGGGATTCTCCAGGCAAGAACACTGGAGTGGGTTGCCATTTCCTTCCCTAATGCACGAAAGTGAAAAGTGAAAGTGAAGTTGCTCAGTTGTGTCTAACTCTTCATAACCCCAGGGACTGCAGCCTACCAGGTTCCTCCATTCATGGGATTTTCCAGGCAAGAGTAGTGGAGTGGGCTACCATTACCTTCTCCAGAGTAAGAAGTAATGTCTGTAAATCCATAAAAATTGATGATAGACTGTAACACAGCTCTTCAAATAAAGACAGTTGACTCATACCCTGGTAGCAGTTAATTTTCCCATCCAAGCAAATTGCTTTTTACATGAATGAGAGAGACAAAAACTTAACCAGAAGACTGGATCTCACTTAACAACAGTGAACATAAAACAAGATAGAATGGATTCTTGTTATTTGAAGTAATTATATTCTATGAAGTCACCATGAACACTGAATTAGTGAATACTGAGTCACTGCTCTTAGAGGAAATACAGGGTCAGGCCTGGTCACAACATTTTCACCAACTCGTCAGTAAAAAATCTTGTTTTATATTTGTCTAAAGACACCATATTTAATATATATTGTTTATTCATTAACATTGAGCTCATGGGCAACAGCACTCTAAGTAATGCCTCAATGAAGCCTACCTTCATTTTTCCGTATTTTCTCCATAAGTCACGTGATGGATTCTTTCACTTAGAAACACCAGACAGCACTTCAAAACTACAATTTAGGGCCACTTTAAAAATGGAAAACACCAATAAAAAGCATGAACAAGCAAAAATGTAGCCCTAGCATAGAGAGAATGTACCTCAACTTAATAAAGGACATATATGACAAACTTACAGCTAATATCATGCTTAATGGTGAAAAGCTGAAAGCATTTCCTCTAAGATCAGGAACAAGACAAGGATGTCCGCTCTCACCACTTTTATTCAACATAGTTTTGAAAGTCTTAGCTATGGCAACCAGAGAAAAAAAGAAGTAAAGGGAATCCAAACTGAAAAAGAAGTTAAACTGTCACTGTTTGCAGATGACATAATACTATACACAGAAGATCCTAAAGACAATACCAGAAAACTATTAGAGCTCATCATTTGGTTTGATAAAGTTGCAGGTTACAAAATTAATACACAGAAATCTGTTGCATTTCTATATACTAACAATGAAAGTTCAGAAAAATAAATTCAAGGAACAGTTCCGCTTACCATCATATCAACAACAATAAAATACCTCTGAATAAACCTACGAAAGAAGACAAACACTTGTACTGTGAAAACTGTAAGACACTGGTGAAAGAAATCAAAGAAGACAGAAACAGATGAAAAGATATACCATGTTCGTGGATTGGAAGAATCAATATTGTCAAAATGACTATACTACCCAATGCAAAGTACAGATTCAATACAATCTCTGCTGCTGCTGCTGCTGCTAAGTCGCTTCAGTTCTGTCCAACTCTGTGCAACCCCATAGATGGCAGCCCACCAGGCTCCCCCTAATGGCATGTTTTTTCACAGAACTAAAACATAAATCTTAAAATTTGTATGGAGACACAAAAACCCCCAAATAGCCAAAACAATCTTGAGAAAGAAAGACAGAGCTGGAGGAATCAGGCTCCTTGACTTCAGACTATACTACAAAGCTATAGACATCAAAAAAGTATTGTACTTGAACAAAAATTGAAATACGGATCAATGAAATAGGATAGAAACCCAGAAATAAATCTATGCACCTATCATCAATTAAATTATGACAAACCAGGCAAGATTACACAATGTTGGGAAGACTGTCTCTTCAACAAATGGTGCTGGGAATACTGGACAACTCCATGTAAAAAATGAAATTAGACCATTCTTTACACCATATACAAAAATAAGCTCAAAATGGATTAAAGGCATAAATGAGATTGAACACTATAAAAATCTCAGAGGAAAACAAAGGTAGAACACTCTCCGACATAAACTGCAGCCATATCTTTTTTGACCCATTTTCCAGAATAATGGAAACAAAAACAAAAATAAATGGGAGCACTGAAACATGTATATTACTGTATGTGAAATAGATCACCAGTCCAAGTTCAATGCATGAAACAGGGCATTCAAAGATGGTGCACTGGGACAACCCTGAGGGATGGGATGGGGAGGGAGGTGGGAGGGGTGTTCAGGATGGGGAACACAAGTACACCCATGGCTGATTCATGTCACTGTATGGCAAAAACCACTACAATACTGTAATGTAACTAGCCTCCAATTAAAATAAATAAATCCAAAAGCTTTTGCAGTGCAAAATAAACAATAAATAAAACAAAAAGACAACCAACAGATTGGGAGAAAATATTTGCCAATAATATTACAGACAGATATTAGTCTCCAAAATTTACAAACAGCTCGATGCTCAATAGCATCAAAACAAACAACCCACTCAAAACATGGGGAGAAGACCCAAATAAACATTTCTCCATAGAAGACACACAGATGGCAAAGAGACACATGAAAAGATCAACATTTCTAATTATTAGAGAAATGCACATCAAAACTACAATGAGATATCACTTCACACCAGTCAAAATGGCTATCATCGAAAAGCCCCCAAACAATAAGTGCTACAGACGGTGTGGGGAGAAGGGAACCCTTCTACATTGTTGGTGGGAATGTCAATTGGTACAGCCACTATGGAAAACAGTATGAAGTTTCCTTAAAGAAAACAAAAATAGAGCTACTATATGACCCTGCAATCTCACTTCTGAGTATATATCAGGAGAAAAGCATGATCTGAAAGGATCCATGTACCCTGATGTTCAGCACTGTCAACATTAGCCAAGACGGAGAAGCAACCTAAATGTCCATTGGCAGAGAAAGGGATAAAGAAGGTGCGGTACATATATACAATGGAATGTTACTCAGTCATTAAAAAGAATGAAATAAGGCCATTTGCAGCAACACAGATGGACTTAGAGGTTACCATACCAAGTGAAGCAAGTCAGAGAAGGAGAAATATCATATGACATCCCTTATATGTGGAATCCAAAAAATATATACAAATGAACTTACTAAACAGAGACAGACTCACAGACTTAGAGAACAAACTTATGATTTGGGGGGGAAGGATGGGGGAGGGGAGGGATAGTTAGGGAGTTTCGAATGACTATATACACACTGCTATATTTAAAATGGATAACCAACAAGGACCTACTGTATAGCACATGGAACTCCATTCAGTGTTATTTGGTAGCCTGGATGGGAGGGGAGTTCGGGGGAGAATTGATACATGTGTATGTATGGCTGAGACCTTTTGCTGTCCACCTGAAACTATCACAACATTGTTAATTGGCTATACCCCAATACAAACTTACAAGTTAAAAAAAAAATGTAGCCCTAAATAAGGACACTATTTAATAGTATAAGAACTGAAACAAGAAGGCAAAGTGTCACGTGTTCAGCCTCAGCTGGGAGCGCGTACCTGGAAACCCACACTTTTTGTTGTTCTGCATGTATTCAAATTACTAAGAAAGGGGACTTCCCTGGTGGCCCGGTTACTTAGATTCAGAGCTCCCAGTGCAGGCCGTCTGGGTTTGATCCCTGTTCAGGGAATGAGATCCCACCTGCTGCAGCGAAAAGTTCAAATGTCAGAGTTCAAGATTCCTGCATGCAGCAACAAAGATCAATGACCATACACGCTACGGCTAAGACCCGGTGCAACCAAACAGATAAAATAAATATGTAAAAGATGACCGTGAAAGCACTGGGAATACTGATGCTGGGTAGCAAATACATGCTAGTAAGTGGGATAAACATACACATTTGGAGCCCACAAATTGTATCTTTCTTCGTTGATTATTTCATGAGTCTGAGTGTTTCACTAAACAAAAGGAAATTTTGTAAGTTAATACCACTACTTATAAGGACTCTAAAAATTCCTTACACAGAAAAAGTTGGTAACCTCACCCTTGAAATAGATTAGGGTGTAGAAACCTAAAGATTATTTACATTTAGCACTATGAAGCCTGTAGAATATGCAAGAAAATTCCTGCTTCCTAATTCTTTGTTTTTTCAAATTAAATATTTATTTATTTGGCTGCACTGGGTCTTAGCTGTGACATATGGGATCTAGTTCTCAGGGATCAAACCTGGGCCCCCTGCACTGGGAGCTTGACGGTTTAGCCGCTAGACCACCAGGCAAGTCCCCTAATTCTTTGTTAAGTCCAGAAAGTCACCAACTGTGGTATCAGAATGCTTCTTCTTTTGAAGATAATAGTTTTGAAAGATACTAGAAAGTACTTGAGCATGTACTTTTCATAACCACAGAGGTTGCATAAACACATTCATAACTGCCATTTTGGTGGAATAGGTCGGTTAATAATTTATCCTCTTTCCCTTTAAAAACACCAACCATATAATCCATCAGTTCTCAGTAGCTCAGTCTTCCCCTTGGTATCTAGCAAGGGTTCATGCTTTTCTTTTACTTTTGCATTTTTCTTTCATCTTCTCCATCCAAGTCCCCTCCCCTTGCCAGCTGTTGGCTTTTTGGATTACATGAACTTCAAGAGAAAATTGGCTAGAAATTTGAAAACCACATAACACTTCAGCGCTAAATAATTCGTGAATGCAAATAATGATTGTGAACATGATCTTATGAAACATTAACAATATTGGTCAAAGTGAAATTAATTTCTACTTGTTTTATGATATATTTTAAACTCAAAAATTCAGCTGGAAAGTGATATGAACAGTAGATTTTCTTTCAAACATGTTACATCATTAACAATAATAACATTTGGAAAATAAAGGGATGTAGCACAAAACTGGAAATTAAGGATTGACACAGTCAAGTCATGTGAAATGCATAGTGAGGCTGGCTTTCAGGTTAAACAGCCCTGAGTTGTGTGTGATGGTAGTATCATAGTTGTAATAGTAGCTAATACTTGAATAAGTACATGTTGCCAGACCCTGTGCCCACTACCTTACCTTCAACACCTCATTTAATCCTCCCATTCACCAAGGGTGTGCTGTCAACCAATTTCTTTCTCCTGATGAGGGAACAGAGACGTCACTCAGCTTGAGAGGGCCAGAGCTTGGCCCGTTAGTCACTCAAGTAGTATGCCCGGTAAATTATGATCAAAAGCAAACAATTCTGAGCATATCACAGATGTTGACACACATGATTCCTTAAAATTTAGGAAGAATTGTTATTTTAAATGGGTACGTTACAGAAGGACTGAAAATTTGTGAAATAACACTTCAAAGCTTAAGTTACCTGTCTTAACTTTATTCCCTCTGAGCCACCCAGCACCCAAGGACATGGATGCATCCACTAGACAGGTGACGAGGGAGAGCTTTCCAACTTTTGGGAGAAATGGGGGATTTAAATGCATACAAATCAATTGCTCAGCTACTTACCCTGAAAGATAGTCAGTCAATAAAAATGAATAGTTAATGGTTAGTAACAAGACAAATGTGAGTTGATACTCTAGTGACTACTGTTTTTTTTTTTTTTTTGTTGTTGTTGTTATTTGGCTTTGCTTTTCTTAACCTGTTTATACGTATGAAGCCAGTTACAGTGAGTGATTTTATTTCTGAAACACTAAATGATATTCGATTCTACTTTGAATCTCCTACTTTGCGGTTTTAGGTTCCCAGAGAGTAGGGAATATGTCTATATGTCTCCATCATGTCTGTACTATCCAGTTTTGGATACTTTGGCTTCAACTCCATGTTACCAGCTACATTAGGCCCTAACAAGAGAGTCAGCCTGTCCTTTGAAGCCAGGAACTGACTTCTCTTCTCCAGCTATGAAAAGTCCTAGATGGCAGCCTCTTCCAATAGCAGACTGTTGCGTCTACACTGAAAATCTGTTGTTTAGTGTAGCAATATTCATGAATTGTCTTTGCGAGAGACAGCTTCTTCTTTTTTTTTTAAACCAGCATCATGAACGAGACTATGCTTACTTCAGACTTTTCTTCTGCGGCTTCCTCACCTTTCTCGGTCTTCCTAGAATGGAGGAGAGTTAGGGCCTGGCTCTTAGATTAGGTATTGGCCTAAGGGAATGTTGTGTCTGGCTTGATCTTCTATCCAGAGGACTGAAACTTTCTGCATGTGAGCAATAAGACGGTTTGCTTTTTATGTGTTTCATCATCCATGTGTTCACTGAAGTAGCGCTATAATTTCCTTCAAGAATTTTTCCTTTGTGGTCACTACTTGGCTAACTGTTTGGCACAAGAGGTCTAACTTTCCACCTATCTGGGCTTTAAGTATGCCTTCCTCATTAAGCTTAATTTTTTTTCCAGCTTGAGGGACATGGGATGCTTGAACACATAGAGGCCATTAATTGGCCTAATTTCAGTGTTGCTGTGTCTAAGGGAACAGGGAGGCCCCAGGAGAGGACACAGTGGTCAGTGGAGCAGCCTGAACACGCATACTCATGGATTAAGTTCACTGTCTTACGTGGGCACAGTTCAAGGTGCCCCAAAACAATCACAGTAATCATATCAAAGATCACTGATCACCTATTTGTTATGGTGGTCCTTTCGGTCCAGTAGTTAAGAGTCTGCCTGCCAATGGAGGGGACAGGGGTTCAATCCTTGGTCCAGGAAGATCCCATGTGCTACAGGTCAACTAAGACTGCACGCCACCACTCCTGAGCCCACGCTCTGGAGCCTGTGCTCTGCAACAAGAGCAGCCACCACAAGAAGCCCAAGCACTGCAACTGGAGAAAGCCTGTTGTGCAGCAGCAAAGACCCAGTGCAGCCACAAATAAATAAAATGAAGTCACTTTTTAAGACCGCTTGAGCCCTTGGAAAGAGAAGGCTCACAGTCCCACCCCTGACCCTTCTGCTCCAGCTCTGGGTGTCACTCGAGAGGTTAGTTAATAACTTTCAAATATTTCAGTGTTTTTCACTTATGCAAAAATAGGTCCACCAGCATGTACCTATATTTCAAAACCTGGCTAATTTACATTAATTAACGTGTATGATGGGTTCAGTATTAGCATTTCATCAAACTATGCTAAAATAACTGTTACCAAAATGCCACACAGAATAAAACAGCTTTACATCATAAATGAAAAGTTTAATTAGCCTATCAGTTGTCATGTTTAAGGTACTTTGAAGTTCCTTGCAATCCACCAGTTTTGTGTTTGAAGCATTGGCTCAGAAATCCTTCTCATACTGTCATTTTTTACCTGACTTTACAGACAGGACAAGTAAACAGCAGCCTCAGTTTGCACTATGATCTCAGGGTCTGAAGCATCAGAACCTACATTATAATTTTTTAATTTTATCTAGGCAGTGGCACCCCACTCCAGTACTCTTGCCTGGAAAATCCCATGGACGGAGGAGCCTGGTAGGCTGCAGCCCATGGGGTCGCTAAGAGTCTGACACGACCGAGTGACTTCACTTTCACTTTTCACTTTCATGCATTGGAGAAGGAAATGGCAACCTACTCCAGTGTTCTTGCTTGGAGAATCCCAGGGACGGGGGAGCCTGGTGGGCTGCCATCTGTGGGGTTGCACAGAGTCAGCCACGACTGAAGTGACTTAGCAGCAGCGGCGGCAGTGTTAATGTTAGTTGTTCAGTTATGTCTGACTCTGCTCCTCTGTCCATGGACTTCTCCAGGCAAGAATACTGGAGTGGGTATCCATTCCCTTCTCCAGGGGGTCTTCCCAACCCAGGGATTGAACCCACGTCTCCCTGGGTTCTCTCTCTTTGCAAGTGGATTCTAAGGCAACCATTATTTTACACAATAACACAAACAAGCAGAAACAAACACTCCAAACGATCTCCTTATAAAGCTGGAGACTACAAGGACTACAAGACAAATGAGAAGCAAAACTGCCCGCTAGAAATGGACTTCAAGGGAAGATGCATGTCTCAATCTGGATGAGGGAAGGAAGCAAATAGAAAAGTTCTCCCCCAAGAATCTGACCCACATCCTTGCTTTGGTTAGAGTTTCAGTTGATACAATCTATGTGGTCAAAGACCTAAAGCAGAGAATGTAGGTAGTGCCCCCAGGTGACTAACAGGAGCAAATGCAAACTGTTTTGTAATACTATAATAAGAGCTTTCAGCAGGTTTAAAATATGGAAGAGCAACCACAAAAATGTGTGTCTTAGAAACAATGTAATACAATAATTAGAATGGATGGCTTTCTAAGAAATGATTAAATATTGCTTACATAGGATTAACTTGTATGATGTCATACCTTACACACCATACTTACATACACACGTATTTTACTCTAGCAAGTACAATGCAAAGGGGAAATACAAGAAAAAACATATTAACATAATAATGGGCAAAGTAATCCAATATTTTTGGTGTATCTACTTCTAAGACCATGGTCATGGTGTAAAAATTAAAACACTTATCTCAAAACCAAAATATCTGTTAAGTGTACTTTTAGTTCATGCCATTTTTTTTTTGATTTCTTGCATCTGAATGTCTCTACATACTTGGAATATGCTTCTATTCATCACAGATATGTTTATGATGGTCCATTGATTCTCACATTCAACAAAAAGACCTGTAGCTCTTAAAAAACAACTTTAGAAAATGAATATTAGGAATATACCTTTAAAACTTACATCTAAATCATAGGTACTCTGGATCCTAAACTGGACCCCATGATGCTTCCCTGGCAATAACAGCACATGTGGTCTTTGTCATGTCTAAACCCAGAGCCCTGGATTCTGTACAGAGTAGCAGAGAGGGTTCTCTAAGTTTCTTTACATTTATTGGTTTGGTTTCTAAGAAATGTAGACTCAAGTGAGGAGTCCTGCCGCAACCGCCGTCTCTTCAGTGGGTGCAATAATACAGGAACTGTAATTCCAGTCATCAGGGCTAAGTTATCTAGTTAAGAATTGATGCTTTGGGCTTATAGTCTGTGATCCAGAAATCTCTAATCAGCAAGCGTTTGACTCAAGTAAATTTTGAAAGATCAAATGAGTCCTTCGAGACCATGGGTGATTGACACGGGACCAAGGTGAAAAAATACTGTCATAGATCATTTGTCTTCTGGGAGCCGCGAGGCTACCCACTGAAAGCACATGGTGACACCCCGCCTCTTCTGTTCTGACGCAGCAGACTGTCTTTCTAAAATTAAAATACTGAATCCCCCCTTTTAGCTTCAAGTGCACCATGGCCATTCTCTTTTTAAGGTAATGAATGACAGATTACACAGTATCTGAACACAGCTATCTCCTTTACGAGGGGTTTTGAGATCTGCATGGAAACACTCAAAACAGACTACAGTTTTAGAAACAAAACTGGCTAAAGGCTTCGCTGAGTAAAAAACTCAGCCTCTTCTCTTTCCTTATAACTGTAATCTCAGTATTGAAAGTGCAAAATGCTGCACCAAGTAGGATGCCGCCTAAATGGATGAAGTAGATGCTTTGAATAGAAATACTAAATAAAGCTCTTCTGTTGAAACGATGGGCTTGGTATAAAACGGCATTTATTCAAGGCATTCAAACAACTCCATTCTATTTCACAAAGAATAAAAAGACCTCTTAGAAGCCCAGACACATTTTCCCTGTCTTCTTATAACAAAAATAACCAAAGGGAATCATCCCCAAGTGGCATTGGAGCCATAAGCTTGCTTTTCTCCTGTTTTGTGTTAGGAGACTAGATGGGTAATTAAATGTTAAATGCTTTTCTTCTTGTTGTGAAAAAGTAGAACCCTGTGTGTACCAGCTTTTCTTTCTCCTTGACTGGCAGAAAATGTCACATTTTATGTTGATGTGTACATATAAAAAACAGATCAACACATGTATGAGCATTTGGGGATGCTCTAAGTACACGTAGAAATAAAACCAGAACATCTTAATGGTAGAATGAAATAAATCCAACTTTGTTTTCCTTCAAACACAAATATGTAACTTTCACTGTTGATATCACTGAAAGTATTTTCTTAAGTAATCATTCCCTTATTTTATAACTATGACACCAATGGAGCAATTCTCTGTGGCTAAGTCTTTCAGGAGTTACTGATATCTATTGGTTTCACATTTGCTGAAAGAGGATTTAATGACAGTGCAGAACTAGGCTCAGTCTGGAAGTCCTATTCTCCTTCTCAACTAACCACATTCTGATAGAATAAATACAGGTCTGCCCATTTGCCCCCTTTGAAGCCATCTGGTTTTCTGTGGGACCTGGTTTCCTCATGGCCCCGCATGTCTGTCTTGGCAGCCTTCTGAGGGTTGTCTGTGGCCACATTTCTGAGCAAAGGTCAGTCAGGACTCACCTCTCCTTCCCTGGGCCAAGGCCTTCCATTCTGGGTGTATTTACTTTGATTCTGTCGCTTCTTTTGTCCTCCATCAGCGAATTTGCACAGTAAAGGCTCACTAGGGGCTGGGAAGATAAGAAACCAATTTTACATTAGCAAATCCCCTTTAAAATAAGTGATTATGTGAGTCACAGTAGTGCTTTGTAATGCATATCTTTTGAAGTCTTTTTGCTTCTGGAGAGATATTTGGCTCCCTTTTAGTTTCAACTCTGTTGGCGGCTGTTCTAACTAACAGGGCTTCAAAAAACTACTGGCAGACCATCAAAGAATATAACAAATATTGTTGAAAAATAATCAGTTTCAGCAGAATATGCACTTGCCTTAGAGGTAGAGTAAGAAAACAAGACCCAACCCCTTCTGATTATGATGGTGTTAAAAACAAGACAAGCCCCAAATGGACTCACTTATGCTAAACCCTTGTCACTGAACAGACTTAAGTACAGTTTCAGCCTCTCTGAGAAGTGGAATCTGAAACCAACCAATCAGAAATGACTTGGACAACACTCAGAGGTCACCTGCCTAGTAGACTGCTGCCTTCCCTTTAAAGAAAGTGACTTGTCCAGAACCCATCCACTTTTTGCTAGAATGCCTTCCGGTTTTCATTCGGTACAGCTCCTGGGAGCTCCTGTCTCTCTGCTGGCTGGGATGCTGCCCAATTTGTGATCTCCCATATGTGGTACTAATTCTTTGCTCTTCTCTGTATCTTGCCTTTTACCATGCAGCACTGCTGACTGATATACTCAGTTTTTGAGTATCCGCCATGTATATAGGAAGCATACATATTATTAAACTTCTATGTGCTTTTCTCTTGTTAAGTTGCCTTTTAGTACAGGGGTTGTCTCAGTCAAGATCTCAAAGTGGTAGAGACAAAATTATTTTCCTCTCCTACTATATATGTGTGTGTTGTTGCTAAGTTGTGTCTGCCTCTTTTGCGACCCCATGAACTGCAGCCTGCCAGGATCCTCTGACCATGGGATCTCCCAGGTAAGAATACTGTTTCCTTCTCTAGGGGATCGTCCTGATCTGGGATTGAACCTGCATTTCCTGCATTGACAGGTGGATTCTTTACCACTGATCTACCAGGGAAGCTCATATGTGTGTGTGTGTGTGTGTGTATATACATTTAAAAGTCCCTTTTATTGGTGAAACTTTGGAAGGTAAGGTATTGGGGAGCAGCACTGCAGGAAAAGAAAAACCTGAATACACAATCAACCTTAAGATTTCTTTTACTCACTGCATAAACAATTTTGCAGATGCATCCTTTAAACATATACTGCCAGATAACAATAACTTGGAAGTTTATGGCGCAAAGTGGTAAAGAATTTGCCTGCAATGCAGGAGACCCAGATTTGATTCCTGGATGGGGATTGGGGGCAGGAGGAAAAGGGGACAACAGAGGATGAGATGGCTGGATGGCATCACCGACTAGATGGACGTGAGTTTTAGTGAACTCCGGGAGCTGGTGATGGACAGGGAGGCCTGGCGTGCTGCGATTCATGGGGTCACAAAGAGTCAGACACGACTGAGCGACTGAACTGAACTGAACTGAACTGGGGAAGGTCCCCTAGAGAAGCAAATGGCAACCCACTCGAGTGTTCTTGCCTGGAGAATCCCATGGACAGAGGAGCCTGCTGTCGCAAAGAGTCAGATGACACTGAGTAATTAACATACACACAACAATAATCTAGCTAGACAAGGACCAAAGGTAGACAGACGAGAAGATTCTGGATTTTCAACCTATCTTTAAGTTTACCATTATTGAAAAGAGAACTTTCAAAAAAATAGTTTAACACTAAGGGAAGTTTAAAAAGTCACAGAGTGAGACTTTCTTAGCTTTCAACAGAGGCGGTGGTGGTTTAGTCACTAAGCCGTGTCCGACTCTTGCGACCTCATGGACTGTAGCCTGCCAGGCTCCTCTGTCCGTGAGATTCTCCAGGCAAGAGTACTGGCTGGAGTGGGTTGCCATTTCCTTCTCCAGGGAATCTTCCCAACCCAGGAATTGAACCCAGGTCTCCTGCATTGCAGGCAGATTCTTTAGGGACTGAGTTACAAGGGAAGCCCGAACAGAGATATCTTTGCAAATGATGTTTTACAGTATCTTAGAGTCTTGAAGTCTTAGCCACCCTGATATTCGACGATCTTCATAGAGTGTTAGGCTGTGGATGCTGACAATGACCTACTTGTATTTATTGACATTGCTAAGCTGAAACATCTGCTGTCGTTTCAGTCATTTGAAGCAGATTTTCATGGAAAAGAAGATACGGTTACAATGATTTACTAAATGAATTAAAAAAAAAAAAAACACGCCAGAAACAAATGTTCAAAAGTGTCATTAAAATAAGATGGAATATCCATAATATTATCTTTGAATTGTAGGCATGTCATTCTGTTAGTTTCCCCAGGGACCATTTTATTGAGAGTGGAAGAGAAAACATTAGTAAATTTTATTAATCAGATTTATATAATCTTCTAGTCCTCATGTGTTTACAAACACCTGTAATATAAATATCCAAACTCCTCAACTAGAAGATAAGAATCTGTGTCCTTAATCTTACCTTTCATCAGCCTCCTCCCTTCCCCCAGGGGTTTACAGAGCCCTCACCTATAAATGCTTTTTTCTCCTGCCTGAAATTTCCTTTCCTGGCTCCCCCTACCTTGGCCCCTCTACTTGCCTGGCAAATTATGAAGCAACCTTCAAAATGTAGTTCAAATGTCATATTCTTCTGGAAGCCATGCCATTTCACAGTGTAATTACCTAAGGCTTACTTGGCAAATTTTTTCACAGGTTGAATGACATTTTGAAACTGAGTGGGACCCTGTGGGACCTACTGGATACAAATCCTTTTCCTGTCCCTTATCTCTTGTTTGTAGGACATAGGTTTCATTCCATTTCCTTCACCTTCCCTGAGATCTAGGGGACAGGTCCAAACAGTTGCTAATCAGAGAAGGTGGGGAGGGATATGAAGACAAGGGAGGAACAGCCAAGAAACAACAGAACATCCATCCTGGGCCAGGGTCCTAGTTCCACCATAAGCAATATAGATGATAACGTATCTCCAGTTCTATAGGAACTAAGGCCCCCATGCAGGTGGAGGATGGTAACTTCAGACTGGGCACAAAATTCCTGGATACCACCCTATTATCTCATCACTAACCAATCAGAAAACCACCTGTGCACAGTGGAAGATAACAAAGACTTTGACCCCTTCCCCAAATGATTAACAGAGATTAACTTTTAATTTCTTTAAAATTTTTCATGGGACTTCCCTGGTTGTCCAACGGTAAGATCCCGAACTCCTAATGGAGGGGGCCCAGGTGCATTCCCTGGTCAGGATCTAGCTCCCACGTGCTGCAACCAGGAGTTTGTGAGCCGGAGCAAGACCCTGCATGCCACAACTATGACCTGGTGCAGCCAAACAGATACATAGATAAGTATCAAGAAACAAAAACAGAAACTTTCATGGTTGAGCTGAATCCCGGGAGCTGGTTCTTAGACATGAGTCTGCCTTCTCCCCAGGTGCCAGCTTGCTGAATAAACTAACCTTACCTTTCATACCAACACTTGCTTCTCAAGTATTGGCTTTATAGCAACAAACAGCCAAAACTGAGTTTGTAACAGTTTCTGTTTGTGTTAAGTCTTTTAACAGTAACAATTTCCAGGCTTGAAGGTGGGACGTGATTAGAGTAGAGGTCTGAGTGAAGTCTGTGTGTGTTTGAGAAAGTTGTTAACAGCATCTTGCACATAGATTTACAAGATGCTCGACGGTGCTGCTATTCAAAGTGTTGGCTAAGGACCAGCATTAATGGTATCAGAGCATGGGAGCTTGTTAGAGATGCATTGTCAAGGGCCCTTTCCCAGATACACTGAATTAAAATCTGTGTTTACACCAGATCCCAAGGTGATTTCTGTATACACTGAAGTTTGAGAAGCACTGATGTGACGATATGGAGAAGGCAATGGCACCCCACTCCAGTACTCTTGCCTGGAAAATCCCATGGATGGAGGAGCCTGGTGGGCTGCAGTCCATGGGGTCGCTAAGAGTTGGACACGACTCAGTGACTTCTCTTTCACTTTTCACTTTCATGCATTGGAGAAGGAAATGGCAACCCACTCCAGTGTTCTTGCCTGGAGAATCCCAGGGATGGAGGAGCCTGGTGGGCTGCCGTCTATGGGGTTGCACAGAGTCGGACACGACTGAAGTGACTTAGCGGATGCAGATGTGATGATTACTGGCTCCTTAAGGAAGAAGGAATAGATCTCAGAGGCCAAGCACGAATCCTCTGAATAATGAAATGATTTCAGTAGCTGAGAAATATATTATCTACAATTTCCTTACTGCAGTATTATGATGCCAATTAATTTTGTTTAGTCTCTTTTAACAGTAGTTAAAATAGAGGCTAAATGGAGAAAAGGCCTTTGTGGAAGTGAGATGCAGTTATAAGTCACAGATTGCAATGTGCCAGAAGACATTATGGTCTCTCATATAAATGGGGGGAATTTAAAATATAATTATAACAATGCATGGCAATAAAGTTGCATGGTAATTATGAAGGAGTAATTACAATTTGCTTGCTTAGTGGAGTATTTCAAGTCTTTCAAACTTTGTATTCAACATAAAACATTGGATGCATAAACTGATAAAATAATCTAATGGTTTACAGGATTTGCTATCGTATTTTAAGCAAACAAACCAACAACAAGTATTTTGCTTAGTAAAATTAATGCAAAATAATATATTTTGATTTTTATTTAAAACTTAACATACCTTCAATTTTGATTCACTAAAAATGTTTCTAATATTGTATCCTATAAGTAGATATGCACATATGCTTTAGCTAATATGTATGACTAATAATAGCAGAATTCCTGCTGTCCCTCAAGGAAGATGAGCATTTTTAATTTTTAGCATGCAGTTTATATAAACTCTTCTAGTATTTATATTGGGTTTGTGGCCAGGCTTTTAAAAAAATATCTCTTTATTATATAAATTACAATTCTGGTATTTTAAATGTTAAATTTAAAAGTGTCTCACCTCAGATAAAGTGGAAGTCTTCAGGGAAAAGAAGCATTGGGAAGAGTTGAATTGAGAGTATGTTAATAACAACAGAAGCAGCTTATTGAAAAGTAAGCATAAAAAAATCTTATGTGAGAGTACAGGGAGGAGATTTTAAAAAAAATTCTTTTTTTTCAAGAACTAATATAAAGGGGCTTCCCTTGTGGTCAAGTGGCCAAAAATTTGTCCTCCCAATGCAGGCGGCCTGCGTTCCATCACTGGTCAGGGAACTAGACCCCCACGTGCTACAACTAAAGATTCCGCATACCACTAAAGACATCAGAGAGCCAAAGGAATAAATAGATACTTTAAAAGAACTAACATTAAATATGATAACATTTTGATCTAGAAACCATCATTCTTTTTTTCAGGTATAGATATGAATTAGTTTTATTAGAAGCAAAGTATCCCTGTGATTTTCAGGGCAACATTCACATACATTTGTGTGTGTGTGTGTATATATATATATATATACATTCATATATGTACATATACAATATTCATATATACATACATATATACATTCATATATACATTCATAGTCTGTTCTTTATGACTTTGTGCAGTAATCTCTTACTGAGATGTATTCTTGATTGCATGTATTTCCAGCCAAAAATTGATATAGAAGATGGTTTTTCCACCGCCTTTTCAGAAAAGTTCTCTCAGAGCTATTGAGCTGTCTCCCACGTTACAGTCCTCAGCAAGGTCCCTGAATAAAACTTTATATTAAGCCACACACTTATGTTGTGTGGTTTTCTTCAAGCTGACACAAGAATGCATTGGGTTGGCAAAAACTTTGTTCACATTTTCCCATCTTACAGAAAAAAAAAATCAAAAGAACATGTTGGCCAACCCAATATTTGAACTTTCAGCCCTTAATGCAATTCTCCCATCTTTAATCTTCCTGCTGTCTTCTACCTGACCATTGTCCCTAATTCCTTCATATGCAGAGAGAAGTAGCCTGTACTGATATTGGATAGATAAAGATGTACAAATTATGGATATAAAGGACTTCACTGGTGGCCCAGTGGTGAAGAATTCATCCAACAATGACGGTGACAAGATTCAATCCCTGGTCTGGGAAGATCCCACATTCCATGGGGCAGCTAAGTCCATGAACTGCAACTACTGAGCCCAGACTTTAGAGCCCTTTCACCACAACTATAGAAGCCCAAGAGTAGCAATGAAGATGTAGCACAGCCAAAGACAAACAAGCAAACAAATTATGGATATAAGTGTGGTTCTAACTCTATGTTAGAACTCATGTCCTTATTTATTTATATACTTACTGACATATCTAGGAAATTTTGCAGGGCGAATTCCTGTGATTTGTCTACAAATAATTTGCTCCTTTTCTTCCACACATGCTTTATAATGATAAACACAATATACTATATGTATGTGTGTGGCATAGTGGTAAAAATATTCGCCTGCCAATGTAGGAGCTGCAAGACATGTGGGTTCGATCCCTGGGTCAGGAAGATCCCCTGGAGGAGGAAATGACACTCACTCCAGTGTTCTTGCCTGGAGAATTCTGTGGACAGAGGAGCCCGGCAGGCTATAGTCCATGGGATCGCAAAGAATCAGACACGACTGAGCGACTGAGCACAGCATATAGCTATATAAATCCCAAATATAGAGTATAAATGATATGGCAAAAATTACCCAAAGTTTACAACACAGAATTGTTATACTTTGGAGTTAGAAAGTCTTTTGCAGAAGACAAAGTGAGCTATTTGGCTACATTTCCTTACAATTCCTAGTAGCTTGTTTACCATTTAATTATGTTTTACATATACTATTAATATATTAAGTGTGGTATAGTTATTTCGACAGCTGAAATACACTTCCATCCTGGAAGTGCTATAGCCTCTATCAGTCATCTGATCTTAAAATGTATTTAATTTCAACTTTTTATTTTTCCAATCAGGAAAATATGAGTTTGATGAATTGCCAGATAATTTGTGGTAGGTGATGGAAATATCACATCCAGAACCATGTATTCTGAATTTCTAATTAAACACTGTCTCCAACTACTTGTTTTTTACCTTCCTTACTGTTGGGGTAAATGGAAATGAGTTTTAGGCAGTTCTTGTGATTGACCCATAACTTGGGGATGGAGCAAAAAAGACTAGACATTCACTAAGACAAGATTACTATGGTTCTTTGTGCACAGGTTAGAAGATCAAGCAGCTGGTGATATCTGCTAGGATGATTTATGCTGCCACTGTAATCACAGTTTACTTTAACAGAACAATACTTTGGCCACCTGATGCGAAGAACTGACTCATTAGAAAAGACCCTGATCCTGAGAAAGACTGAAAGCAGGAGGAGAAGGGGATGACAGAGGATGAGATGGTTAGATGGCATCACTGACTCAATGGACATCAGTTTGACCAAGCTCTGGGAGTTGGTGATGGACAGGGAAGCCTGGAGTGTTACAGGCCATGGGGTCGCAAAGAGTTGAGTGACTGAACTGAACTTAACAGAATAAACCAATTATACGGGTAATAGTTACAAATGTCAGACACGTATACTCCTGTCATTAGGCCAAAGTGAGCAAATAAATGTAAAATTGTGAAAACTAATAAAAGTTAATAATACTTAGAGAAAGAGTAATTTGCATGTACTTTCTCAATTTTATTTATCAGTAACAGATTAGTGCTTATATTCCTGGTGGCTCAGATGGTGAAGAATCTGCTGCAATGCAAGAGACCAGGGTTTGATCCCTGAGTCAGTAAGATACCTTGGAGAAGGAAATGGCAACCCACTCCAGTATTCTTGCCAGGATAATCCCATAGACAGAGGAGTTTAGTGGGCTACAGTCCATGGGGTTGCAAAGAGTTAGACACGACTGAGCAACTAACGCTTTCACTTTTAGTTACAAATATAATTCTCTACTGTGGGAAACAGTCTTACAGAAAAGGAAAAAATGCTCCAGAGTAACAACAAAAGTGAAACAGCTGTTTGTCTAGGGAAAAAAAAGGAAAGACGCTGTTTTCAATAAATCATATTATGGCTGAGTAAATATCTCAAGTTCATCTCTTTGATTCAAGATAGAAACTATAATATTAGGATGGATAAACAAGGTCCTACTGTAGAACAGAGGGAACTATATTTAATATACTGTGAGAAACCATAATGGGAAAGAATATGGAAAAAGAATAAGAATTTGGCTGGGGGGAATTATCAGCAATTAAAACACTAAAATAAAATAAAAATAAACTAAAACAATCTTTTGGTTGCCAAGGGGGAGGTTACTAGAGAACGTATGGAGTGGGAGGCTTGGAGTAACAGACATAAACTATTATATTCAGTTCAGTTCAGTCGCTCAGTCGTGTCCGACTCTTTGTGACCCCATGAATCGCAGCATGCCAGGCCTCCCTGTCTATCACCAACTCCCGGAGTTCACTCAGACTCATGTCCATCGAGTCCGTGATGCCATCCAGCCATCTCATCCTCTGTCGTCCCCTTCTCCTGCCCCCAATCCCTCCCAGCATCAGAGTCTTTTCCAATGAGTCAACTCTTCACATGAGGTGGTCACAGTACTGGAGTTTCAGCTTCAGCATCATTCCTTCCAAAGAAATCCCAGGGCTGATCTCCTTTAGAATGGACTGGTTGGATCTCCTTGCAGTCCAAGGGACTCTCAAGAGTCTTCTCCAACACCACCGTTCAAAAGCATCAATTCTCCAGCACTCAGCCTTCTTCACAGTCTAACTCTCACATCCATACATGACCACAGGAAAAACCATAGCCTTGACTAGATGGACCTTTGTTGGCAAAGTAATGTCTCTGCTTTTCAATATGCTATCTAGGTTGGTCATAACTTTTCTTAGGATAGGTAAAAAAACAAAGTCCTACTGTAAAGCACAGAGAAATATATCCAGTATCTTGTGATAAACCATAAGGAAAAGAATATGAAAAAATATATATGTATAACTGAATCACTTTGTTGTACAGCAAAAATTAACAATTATAAATCAATTAGAAACAATTATATTTCAATTAGAAATCTTTAAAAGTTAAAAAAAGAAACAAAAATGTCCTTTTTTAAATTCTTTGTAACACTTCTATAATTCTTTCCATATAGAAAAAGCTTATTCTAGAAACCACACAGAGAAACATCACAGAGGAAGTCAACGTTTCAAATGGACGAGACACAAAGTACACGCTGAGGGTTAGGTTCCTTCCATGGGGATATGACTGAAACCTTATCTGTGCTGAGTGAGGACAACAAGAACGCAGAAAGCACTGGCACTTCCAAAAAGCACCAACTGACTTATCTGCAACTGGCTGACTAGCCTATCCAACAACAGATAGGATAAACTCTTGTAGTTGGAAGGCAAGACATCAAGGAGAATGTTTCTAAGGTGAAGAGTCTTAAAAATAAGCCAGTCTTATTGACTGACCAAGATCGATCATATTTGGTCTTGTCTTCCTCCCCTCCAACTCCTTATACTTGCACAGTGCTGTACTTGCCCCCAGTAGAGCTCTTTGCATACTACATGCAATCTTCATAAATTACTCCACACTCTATGGAACATGGCACTTTTTATTTAAAAGAGGCACAAAGGAGAAAAATAAACAGCTGTAACCTTATAGTGCTGATATCCCTTTGATATTAAAAATCAATAAACACATAAACCAAAGAAGGACATTTATTTAGTAAACTCAAATTACACAAAGGTGAAAAATAAAAAGACATCTTCTCAGCTCCCCCCTCCTATTTCCAGAAAAATACATAAATATTTATCTACTAATCCATCTTCCATCTGTCTGGCTCTTTTTAATTCCAAAGGGGATAATCTTGCTCAGAATGTGTGTTTTATTATTTGTTTAATTATATATGAAGAACTTTCTATATCAGCACATATCATCCTTTTGAAATGCTGCTTCCTATTGTAGCATAATTATCACATACTATAATTTATAAATGTCTATCAATAGGGGACCAGCTAAATCTCATTAAATTTCCATAACGCACATCTATGTTCTTCTCCACTATTAGGAGAATTTGATTTGATTGGAGTCAAGAGCTGGGTCAGATTCACCTTTGCCTGGCATCTACCCCAGTGGCCTAACAAATTGTCTGAGAGTAGAACACATTTCCTTATCTGCTGATCAAATTATTAAGTACATACAGACAGATAGTTAAAATAACTTCGTTAGAGTCCTTATATTAAGGAAGTTCTAATGGATTTAAGTGTGAGAACACAATCTTTTCCTTTTAAGTGAGCATAGAATCCCATAATTTCCATATTTAAATATAACTAGCCAGCCTACATGAAAAAGCAAAAATGAGAGAATGAGAATTCATTCTCAAAAAAAAAAAAAAAAAAAGGAGAGCATTTCAAGTCCCAGGTGTAACTAATTTCACATGGAGCTCATGTTACCTGCCCTAGGAAAAGGGCTAACGGAGGGTATACGGAGTGAGTAATCTTATGATGAAAAACATCAGGGTTTTTCCCAGTATCCACTTATGATAGTCCACCAAGTAAACACATATGCACCCCAAAATTCAGGTCAAGAGAATGTATGTCAATTTCTGGCATGTTATTTCTAAGCATCTATTATTACCTGGGCTGGAGATGGAGATTGAGCAAATTCCCAAACTGCAGTGAACTGAGTTAGTAGAAATAAATACACAGAAATTCCCCTACATATGAATGAGTTCTATTCTGAGAGCACATTCATAAGTCTAATTTGTTCGTAAGTCCAACAAAGTTAGCCTCGGTATACAACTAACACAATCGACTATATATTAATAGTGCTGTATAGGTTTATAAGACTTTTCTCACAAATAACACACAAAAAACCAACACAAAAAGTAAAGAAAAGATGTTTAGTCTCACAGTATAATACTTTGAAAAGTGCAGTAGGACAGTACAACGGTTGGCACACGGGCTGGCATCCAGTGAACAGGCAAGAAGAGTTACTGACTGGAGGAGGGAGAGGAGGTGGGAGATGGTAGAGCTGAAGGGTCGTCAGCAACAGGAGATGGAGGGGCGAGCTGCAACTTCACTCACACCTGACGTAGACAGAACCCATGATCACATCTTTGAAAGCTTGCAACATGATGGTTCACATGTAGGGGACTTATCATATTCTAGCTTCAAAGTGAAAGCTGTATTTAACTGTGTAGGAATTAGTTAACAGGGCTTATGTGTCAGCTAAGGAGAACTTCCCTTCAGTGGGAGAAGGATTTACAGGGGAAGTGCCTTGGGATTGAGCTTTTTCTAATTTAAGATTCAAGGAACTGAAACCGTGACAATCAAGAGTGTTCATGTTGCTTGAATCACTTACTGATTCATACTAAATAACCTTAACTGAGACACAGGAAACTGAGTTCTTGAAAGACATGTTAAAGACCACGTCTGCTGTAAACATCTATGGACAAATCTGTCTATGGAGTCAGTCCCCCTCATGGAAGAGTTGAGTGTAAACACAATGTATACAGCTCTAAAATAGAAGATCCATTTGTTCTTGCTATAGAAGCCAAGTGATATAACAGTTTAGGGCTAGACTACACCAAGGGAGCATTGGGGAACTATTCCAAATTAATATTTCTTAGGTAGCTATCAATTCTTCCTTTGGGACTGGATATTAAAGGTATTTTATATGGGTTTCAATTGCCTATAGATCTTCCTAAGAAGCAAATTTTATCATGTTAATGCTCCACATGTTCACTTATAGGATAAAGTCCAAACTCCCTAGCACAAAATGCCATCCAAATTCATGATTCAAATCTACACATCAATATTCCCATGTTTAGGACTACCCAAAAAGGTCAGAGACTTTTCACACCTTCCTAGATTTTCTCATAATGATCCTTCAGTCCTGACTGGCTTCCCATTATCCTCACTTAACTATTTTCATAGACTCTTTCCTGACCTCTTTTCCCATGTACCCCCCTACCCCAACTTCCCATAGAGAGACCTTACATTAATGTTTTAATATATTCATTTGATTTATTCATTCAACTTTGCCTGAATTCTTTCAAAATTAATTTGAAATATAAATGTGGGAGACCTGAGTATGATCCCCGGGTTGGGAAGATCCCCTGGAGAAGATAACCCCAAATCCATTATTGGATCTTGGCAACCCACACCAGTATTCTTGCCTGGAAAATCCCATGGATGGAGCAGTCTGGTGGGCTACAGTTCAAAGGGTTGCAAAGAGTTGAACAAGACTGAGTGACTTTACTTTCACTTTTCATAAGTGCTGTCTACCGAGTATTGTGCTAGCTATGAAAAATTTTAGGAGGGAATAAAATGGACACAGTTCTAGCCCTTATTGATAGAAAAGCAGACATTAAACATGTAATTAAAAATATCACAGGTCAATTCCAATCTCTTCTTGTGTGCTCTGCAATACAGACATCTAACTTGGCATGTGCAAAACACCTGTTTGTCCAGGTTTACATGTTTTTCTCCACTAAATCAAAAGCCTCCTGAAGGTAGGGTCCCTGTATTATTTATCTTTTCTTTCCCCGAAGCATAGTGTAGTTTCTGGAACATAAGTTGAAAATCCCATGGACAGAGGACCCCAGTAGGCTACAGTTTATGGGGTTGCAAACAGTCAGACATGCACACAAGCATACAGTTGATCACACATAGATGCACATGTGCACACACACAATTTTAGTATGCATGCCTATTTTTTGTTATTAGAGTAGAGGACACCTAGAAAACTATCCATGACTTGATAACAATAAAGCTCAGAGGACCATTCTGCATCCACTCAGGTGAATAAGCTAAGACTGTACTTCCATTCAGTTTCTAAAATATTGTCGCCTGAAAAGAGTCTCTAAATTTCGTACTTATATGGATGGAGGTTTGTAACATTGTACAGCAGGCGATGACCAAAACTCCAAAGAAAAAGAAATGCAAGAAGGCAAGATAGTTGTCTGAGGAGGCTTTACAAATAGCTGAGAAAATAAGAGAAGTGAAAGGCAAAGAAAAAGGAAAGATATACCCTACTGAATGCAGAGTCCTAGAGAATAGCAAGGAGAGAGAAGAAAGCCTTCCTAAGTGAACAATGCAAAGAAACAGAGGAAAATGATAGAATGGGAAAGACTAAAGATCTCTTAAAAAAATTGGAGACACCAAGGGAACATTTCATGCAAGTCCAGTTCAGTTCAGTTCAGTTGCTCAGTCGTGTCTGACTCTTTGTGACCCCATGAATCGCAGCACACCAGGCCTTCCTGTTCATCACCAACTCCTGGAGTTCACCCAAACTCATGTCCATCAACTCAGTGATGCCATCCAACCATTTCATTCCCTGTCATCCCCTTCTCCTCCTGCTTCCAATCCCTCCCACCATCACAGTCTTTTCCAATGAGTCAACTCTTCGCATGAGGTGGCCAAAGTATGGGCACAATAAAGGACAGAAATGGTATGGACCTAACAGAAGCTGAAGATATTAAGAAGAGGTGGCAAGAATACACAGAAGAACTGTACAAACAGATCTTCATGATCCAGATAATCACGATGGTGTGATCACTCACCTAGAGCCAGACATCCTGTAGTGTGAAGACAAGTGGGCCTTGGGAAGTATTACTACAAACAAAGCTAGTGGAAGTGATCGAATTCCAGCTGAGCTATTTCAAATCCTTAAAAATGATGCTGTTAAAGTGCTGCATTCAAAATGGCAACAAATTTGGAAAACTCAGCAATGGCCACAGGACTGGAAAAGGCCAGTTTTCATTTCAAACCCAAAGAAGGGCACTGCCAAAATATATTCAAACTACCACACAATTGCACTTATTTCACATGCTAGCAAGGTAATGTTCAAAATCCTTCAAGCTAGGCTTCAATAGTACTTGAACCAAGAACTTCAAGCTGGGTTTAGAAAAGGCAGAGCAACTAGAGATCAAATTGTCTACATCAGTTAGATCTTAGAAAAAACAAGGGAATTCCAGAAAAACATCTACTTCTGCTTCACTGACTACACTAAAGCCTTTGACTGTGTGGATCAAAACAAACTGTGGAAAATTCTTCAAGAGATGGGAATACCAGACCACCTTATCTGCCTCCTGAGAAACCTGTATGCAGGTCAAGAAGCAACAGTTAGAGTTGGACATGGAACAATGGGCTAGTTCAAAACTGGGAAAGGAGTACATCAAGGCTGTCACCCTGCTTATTTAAATTATATGCAGAGGACATAATGCAAAATGCTGGACTGGATGAAGCTCAAGCTATAATCAAGACTGCCAGGACAAATATCAATAACCTCAGATAAGCAGATGACACCACCCTAATGGCAGAAAGTGAAGAGGAACTAAAGAGCCTCTTGATGAAGGAGAAAGAAGATAGTGAAAAAACTGGCTTAAAACTCAACATGCAAAAAACTAAGGTCATAGCACCTAGTCCCATCACTTCATTGCAAATAGATGGAGAAAAAGTGGAAACAGTGACAGACTTTATTTTCTTGGGTTCAAGAATCATTGCAGATGGTCATTGCAGCCATGAAATTAAAAGACACTTGCTCCTTGAAGAAAAGCTATGAGCAACCTAGACAGCATATTAAAAAGCAGAGACATTACTTTGCCAACAAAGGTCCTTATAGTCAAAGCTATGGTTTTTCCAGTAGTCATGTATGGATGTAAGAGCTGGACCATAAAGAAAGCTGAGCATCAAAGAATTTATGCTTTTGAACTGTGGTGTTGGACTCTTGAGAGTCCCTTGGGCAGCAAGGAGATCCAACCAGTCAATCCTAATGCCAATAAACTCTGAATATTCATTTGAATGACTGAAGCTGAAGCTCCAATAACTTGGCCACTTGATGCAAAGAGCTAACTCATTAGAAAAGACCCTGATGCTGGGAAGTATTGACAGCAGGAGGAGAAGGCGATGATGAGATGGTTGGATGGCATCACTGACTCAATGGACATAAGTTTGAGTAAACCCTGGGAGACAGTGAAGGACAGAGAAGCCTGGCATGCTACAGTCCATGGGGTTGGACACAACTTAGCAATTGAACGGCAACAATATTCGGTGTACAATAAGTCTGCAAAGAAGTCTTTTTTGAATCTATAGTAGGTATTGAAGCCTTTTCCCAGTTTCCTAATGATCACTGCAAATTTGTCTACTCTTAGCAACTGCAGATTGGTAATATGTTCTTTTTTAACTTAAAAACAATCATTATCAGTAAGTATTGAACATACTGTGTATTTTCAGGACATGGTGATTAAATAAAATCATGTAGCAGTGGTCACCGACCAGGAACATATAAAAGCTTTCTTGAAAGGAAAAAGCCATACATATAACATAATCTGCACTAACTGAGGATAGTTGGAGGTGTGATGTATATGACTACTTTGCCAATCATGAATTTTTCTTTCACATCTCTATTTTACCATTTACTTGTTATTAAATGGTGGACTAACTGCTTACACTTCCTGGAACTTACTTTAAATTGCAGCTGCCCCCTGACTTGTTGGATCACATGGCTTTACATTCAGTTCAGTTCAGTTCAGTTCAGTCACTCAGTCGTGTCTGACTCTTTGCGACCCCATGAATCTCAGCACGCTAGGCCTGCCTGTCCATCACCAACTCCTAGAGTTTACCCAAATTCTAGTCCATCGAGTTGGTGATGCCATGCAGCCATCTCATCCTCTGTCGCCCCCTTCTCCTCCTGCCCCCAATCCCTCCCAGCATCAGAGTCTTTTCCAATGAGTCAACTCTTCGCATGAGGTAGCCAAAGTTTGCAGTCCAAGGGACTCTCAAGAGTCTTCTCCAACACCACTGTTCAAAAGCATCAATTCTTCAGTGCTCAGCATTCTTCACAATCCAACTCTCACATCCATACATGACCACTGGAGAAACAGCCTTGACTAGACGGACCTTTGTTGGCAAAGTAATGTCTCTGCTTTTCAATATGCTATCTAGGTTAGTGATAACTTTCCTTCCAAGGAGGAAAAGTCTTTTAATTTCATGGCTGCAGTCACCATCTGCAGTGGTTTTGGAGCCCCCCAAAATAAAGTCTGACACTGTTTCCACTGTTTCCCCATCTATTTCCCATGAAGTGATGGGACCAGATGCCATGATCTTACTTATCTGAATGTTGAGCTTTAAGCCAACTTTTTCACCATCCTCTTTCACTTTCATCAAGTACATTCAGTACTTAACCCTAAACCTGGCATATAGCAGCACAGATTAAGTATTAGCTGAATGAATGAATGGGAGTTAGTGTGTGACAAATATGTAAGATAGGCAGAGAAATAGCTTTTATGAACCATGAAGCATACAAAACAAATGTGAGGTATTATTAAAATCTTTGTTGCACACATAAAAAGCATGACTTTTAGAGCCATTTCGCTGGCCTCTCTTGTTCCTACCATAGAAATAGTATCATTAATTGAAAATAGTCCCCAGGCTGCAGGCATCACAGTGATGAATTTCAGAAGTATTGAGAGTTCAAAGATTCATTCTATTTCAGACTCTAGAACTTAAAGTGATAAAAAGGAGAGCTTTCTTTTCATATAGATTATGATCTGTTTTACCAGGGTTGACTTTGGGAAAAGAACTCAATATGCTGAATTACTATAAAACACTCTGCTTTGTTTCACTCTTGTAGATATAGCACACGCGAGACCCTGTCCAATTTGTCAAAATATATGAAGGAAAAAGTACTAATGTTATTTTCATCTTCCATTTTGGATGTTCTTTAAAAAGAGTTAGCTAATGTCAAGCTAATATCTGTTTTCCTGTCTCGATGGGAATGGAATTAAACATGCCTCTTAGTAGGTCTGGTGAACTGTTCATGCCTTGGTATTGGGCATCTCAATTTCTGATCTTATTTGGCTAATGCCCCAAGGCCTTCCAAAAAGTAGAGAGGAGGTCATCTGAAGCGGTCATATCTAAAATCATGGGACTCCCCTGGCGGTCCAGTGGTTAAACTCCATGCTTCCACTGTAGGAGGTGGGGGTTCAATCCTTGGTCAGGGAACTAAGATCCCACATGCCACACATGCAGCCAAGAAAAAAATAAATAAAAATTTTAAATAAAATAAAATCAAACCCCTGTTTCCTCATATGAGAAGCTGGTTCTGAGAACACTGGTTTTAGACAGTCAGAAGAGTGAACCTCTTGATTTTCCAAAATATAATGAGAATAAATATATCAGAACATTGTCCTGTTGACAGAATAATAAAATGAAAAGAAAGTAAATTGTAATTTAAGATTTGATTGAAGCTGTAGGATCTAAAGAACAGATGAGCGTTTGTAAGGTGAATTATATGGTTATCAGTTTTGAAATGAAGCTTCTTGTGTTTGACATTGTGCTATATGCTTTAGCGCAATATCACATTTAGTCCTCAAAATAAATCTGTTTTTGAGATAAAATAATTTTGACCTAAAGGTAGCAAGTTTAAGCAAATCAAATAACTAGCCACAGCTAATAAATGTCCCAGATTTACTCTCAAGTCATTGATAGTCTACAATTCACTCTGTATTGCTTCCTGTATCTCTTCCACATTTCTTATCACTATTATCAGAATCTGAAGGATAGCAGTCATTTTCAACAGTAAGGGAAGAAGTTTCATTCACTCAGTGATTATTTACTGAGCACTTACTATAAGCCAGGTATTATGCTAGCTTCTACAGAACTAAGCCAGTGAACAAAGCTCCTGCTATCACAGACATTTTATTATAGTCGAGAGAGAGAGAGTGACTGAGCAGGCACATGTATACACATTACTTCATTTGTGATACATACTAAAAAAAGAAATAGCCAAGGCAATTTAAGGTGCAGAGGGTGACGAAAAAGGGAGAGGTACCTTAGACAGAGGAACCTGGAAAGATCTAGACAAAGACAAATGAAAGAAAGAATGTTTTGGAGCGATGTAGGAGGAACACAAAGTCCATCTAGTCAAGGCTATGGTTTTTCAGTGGTCATGTATGGATGTGAGAGTTGGACTGTGAAGAAGGCTAAGCACCAAAGAATTGATGCTTTTGAACTGTGGTGTTGGAGAAGACTCTTGAGAGTCCCTTGGACTGCAAGAAGATCCAACCAGTCCATTCTGAAGGAGATCAGCCCTGGGATTTCTTTGGAAGGAATGATGCTAAAGCTGAAGCTCCAGTACTTTGGCCACCTCATGCGAAGAGTTGACTCATTGGAAAAGACTCAGATGCTGGGAGGGATTGGGGGCAGGAGGAGAAGGGGACGACAGGATGAGATAGCTGGATGGCATCACTGACTCGATGGACGTGAGTCTGAGTGAACTCCGGGAGTTGGTGATGGACAGGGAGGCCTGGCGTGCTGCGATTCATGGGGTCACAAAGAGTCGGACACGACTGAGCGACTGAACTGAACTGAACTAAAGAGGAACACGTTTCAGGAGAAAAGGCAGAAATACAAATGCCCTGAGCTAAGTGCGTGCTTGGCTTTTTAGGAGAATGGACAGTGACATGAGGAACCCAAGGCGGTGAAAAGAGGGTGATGAGAGAGGAGGCTGGAGAGATACCAGCCTGCCCACGTTAGCTCTTTTGAGTCAGAGTAAAAGTGGGTTTGCTGTCTCAAGAGGGCAGCAGGGTGACAGCAAAGGATCATGGAGAGCAAGATGCAGTTCATGAACTGAGAATGCCACTTCCGGGGCTAGCTGTCCCTAGTTATGTGGAAGTACTGCCACTGCCAAATCTGAAGAGTAGGGTTTTATTTGTTTGTAAAGATAACAAACCCACTATGGAATAAGTACTTCAGATTTAAACAAGAGTGTAGAGAAGTGGCTATGGAAGGTCCCTTTTGCTTTTTAAAAATTTTTAAATTTGAGTTTAGTTGCGTTACAATGTTGTGTCAGTTTCTGCTGTACAGCAAACTTAATCAGTTATATGAATATGTATATCCACTCTTTTTTGAGTTTCCTCCCCCTTTAGGTCACCATGGAGCATTTAGTAAAGTTCCCTGTGCTATATAACAGGTTCTCATTAATCATTTATTTATACATAGTACATATATGTCAATCCCAATCTCCCAATTCATCCCACCACCCTAATGTTTTTGGTGGTACAGTGATGAGCATAGCTGCCTTCCTTCATTCTTGAATCAATGAAAGTTGTCCTTCTTCCATCTGATTCCTAGTGTTTAGGGACAATGGGCAGCAGGATAGAAATTCCCTTCAATGAAGTCCAGAAAGGTAGGAATGATATAATCTCAAAGGGACCAGAGTTTCAGTGGAAGAGAGGATGGAAATAGAAGAAGAGAAGATGCTTCCCCTTGTGGACCTTCATCCTTGGAACTTCAGGGAACATTAGTCAAGAAAGCAGAGCAAACACTACACTTATGTTAGATTATACAGCATGAATAAAACTGGCTCCCTCACAGTCTAGATTCAGCAGAGAATCAAGTGCAAAGAAAACCAGTTAAGAAACATCAGAAAGCAATTCAAGTTTTCCCTACTATCTTTAAAAAAAAAAAAAAAATAGCAAGAAAACTCCATCTCAGTCTTTTCACTTTCTCTGAATATCCTATCTGCTCCAGGACATTCTCTCTTCACAGATGTCTGTCTTTGCCCCTGCCCTCTTATCACCTAGGATCTAATCTTATCTCTTGCTAGTACTTTTCCAAAACAATGAATGTTGCCAGTCTGTCCCAGATCCTTCTTGCAAATCTGTAGCTTTGCCCAAGCATTAATCAGAGAGAGAAAAAAAAAAAAAGATATATAAAATATTATTTAGGAAACAGAGGAGAATAAAGTTTGTAAATACTCAGGCATTCTTTTGTTCTCCAGCTTAAATGCTATTTTTACTGATTGTCTCTCCAGTGCTATCTCTCTAGTGAGCTGCTACTTCCTGAAATTAAGTGGAATCAAGGATTTTTTAATTAAATGGGTGGGATTCACTCTAACAGTATCATTACAGTAGTCACAAAATGGAAATTTATAATAAATTACTTCCTGTTTAGTTATATGTAAATATGTGTGTATATATATATATATGTGTATTGTACGTGTTTGTGTCTGTGCGGGGCTTCCCAGGTGGCGCTAATCGTAAAGAAGCTGCCTGCCAATTCAAGAGACGTCATATGTCCCCGGCTTCCGTCCCTGAGTCGGTAGGATACCCTGAAGGAAGGTATGGCAATCTGCTCCAGTACTCTTGGCTGGAGAATACTATGGACAGAGGAACCAGGCAGGCTGTGGTCCACAGAGTCAGAGCTAGACACAACAGAAGCAACTTAACATACATGCATTTGTGTGTGTGTGTGTGTGTGTGTTCATGTGTGTGTATATATATGAAGGATCTTGGTATCTGCTGGTTTTGTTTAATATTATTGGACATTCCTATGTCTTGGATAATGTTTAAATAGGTATCTACCTATATATATGCCTGGATTTGAAAGAGAATTTTCAGCATTACCTGGTTAACAAAAATGCTATAATGATAAAACAACCCTTTAATTGACCTGCTTTTAAATGTGAGACACACATACAAACACACACACACTCATGCACATTCCATTAGTGGCAGAAGTGGAAGGAATTCGAGGGGCTGGAAGTGTGCATACGTACGTGTGAACAAGAATAGTCTTAAAAAGGAATAGATCGGAGTATTTTTTTTTATCTATTCATGATTCTGAATATTATGACAGAAAAGAACATCAAACAGTCTCTAAGAGCCTGCAAATATGTTAACAATCACAAAAATATTAGGTGTGATTTTCTGATTAAATAAAAATGATGTCAATTACACTTAAATGAGTAAATTCCATCACTCACAATGGGAAACTAAAATAAGTTCTGTAATTGTAGCATTTTTTCACTTAATCCCCACTTTGAATTTAGACTGTCCCCTTCCATTTTCTTTTGATAATTTGATTTGTTTATTTTCGGCTGTGCTGGGTCTCGGTGGCTGCGGGGGCTTTTCTCTGGTTGCGGCGCGTGGGGGCTGCTCTTTGCTGTAGCAAGCAGGCTTCTCACTGTGGTGGCTTCCCTTCTGTGGAGCTTGGGCTCTAGCGTGCGCAGGCTTCAGTAATTGTGGCTTGTGGGCTCTAGAGCACAGGCTCCATGGTTGTGGTGCATGGCCTTAGTTGTCTCACAGCGTGTGTGATCTTCCCAGGTCAGAATTTGAACCCATGTCTCCTGCATTGGCAGGCGGATTCTTCACCACTGAGTCACCAGGGAAGCATCTAGACTGTCCTCTTACATTTCGAACCTTATGTATCAATAACATAAAACCTCTTATAAGTTCATTAAAAAAAAATTTCAATCACCCATTGGTCTGTTTTCATTTACTTATTTATTTCTAAAGAACTTAACTTTTTTCAAAGTTTTTTTTTTTTTGGATGTAGACTTTTTAGAGTCTTCATTAAATTTCTTACAATATCGCTTCCGTAACATGCTTTGGTGTTTTGGCTATGAGGCATGTAGGATCTTAGGTCCCCAAAGAGGGGTCGAACCCATACTCCCTGTATTGGCAGCATAGAGTCTTAATCACTGGACCACCAGGGAAGCCCCTAAAGAACTTATCTTTATGAAAACTTTCAAACACACATGAGAGACAATACTATAATGAATTCCCCAGTTTTAACCATCATCCATTGTATACATTTCTGCCTTTTTATTTTTGGCCTATGTACCTTTAGGCAACTCACAGACTATAGAAGGCCTACAAACCCTACGTTATTTTTTAGGTCCTTGTACTTTCCTTGGATTTTCTTGCTGGGCAACAGTTGTTCTAGAACCTACAGTTATCCCTGAAGAAAATCTAAAGTACATTATAAAAGTATATATAAGCTTCAAGTCAAAGAGCAGGCACAAGAGGAAGCATCAAGTTGCTATTAAACATGAGTTAAAATAGAGCAAAGGAGACCAGAACACTGCTAAGTGGCATAGTTCATAAAGTCTGGACACAGGAGGGAAGGTGGCGACGGCCTGGTGAAGGACGAGGCCGTGAAGGCATTGCTGGCATCTGTCCACATGCACTGGCTGTCCTGCTGTGAGGACTGCACTCAGCTGCCCTTGGAGGGAAGGGCGTCTGGGAGTGACCCTTCTCTCCCTCCTGAAATGGCCATCAGCTACTGAGAAACTCCGTGTGGCTCCTTCACTGCAGACATAGCAGGGCATCAAGGAAAGAGGTGAACACAGTCAGCACTTTTCTGTGTTGAGAGCAGTGTCCTGACATACTACATGATATGAGAAGAAAACCACATCCCACTCTGTGGGTTAACAGGGTTTTATTTAAAACACAAAATCAGAGTGGCTGAATGTATCCCCTTTACTGGACTTAATGGAGTTACAGTCTGACAGCTCCATGAAAAAAAAGAATTTTAAGGAGTCACTGATACTTACTAGAATTCTGGCACTGGTTCAAGACTTAATATGGAAAATTATAGATCTTGGCTCAGAGAAATTTTCATCTCTGCCCATAATAAGAGACCTTCAGTTGCCAAAGGCAAGGGCTTTGTGTGCTGAAATTGAAACTCAGATTCTGAGATTAAAAAGTCATAACTATTAAGCTAAAAAAGAGAGATTCCAGAACTTGCAGAAGTTACATGGAAACCAACATGTAATAGATCAGATTGTTTATCCACACAATGCATACCTTGTACAACATTATATCTTAGATCAGGGATATAGAACCTTCTACTTAATAGAAACTAATTCATTGGACACGATTGAAAAGATAAAAGGCAGGTTTAATCCATCATTCTAAATGGCTTCTACATTTATCTCTCCAAAATAGGCTTTCCCCAGATTATGTCAGGTAAGAGCTTCTCTGAAATGACAAATATATTTTCCCTCTGCTCCTTGTTATCATGTATGTCATACAATACAACCTCTTGTATCTCTCCTTTCTTCTGGATAATGTATCAGATGAGCACGGCGGCACACTATACTTAAATGACTGACAAATTCAGGCTAATATTTTATTTCACTGGGAAAAAAGAGTAAAACCTACTCTTCCTGGCTAATCAGTTCATTTGGGCCTTCGATGAATCCTCAATTGTAAATGAATATTCTGTTTTGACCTTCAAGTAAAATGTATTTGCCTCCATGGATGAGTCTGTCTTTGTAAATTCTATCAGATGATTCTTTGAGGGCATTTATGAACTTCTAAGTACATAAATCTAAGAGGTTTCTTTCCTTTATTTCCACATATTTACTAACCTTTAGCTCTACTTTCAAAATATATCCCAAATCTTTCCACTTTTCTCCATGTCCACACCCATCTAATTTGTTTAAAAGTATCAGAGTTTAGATCAAATTGCCAACATTTATTGGATCATAATGAAAGCGAACCAATTCCAGAAAAAACATCTACTTCTGCTTCATTGACTACACTAAAGCCTTAAACTGTGTGGACAACAATAAAGTGGAAAACTTTTAAAGATATGGAAATACTAGAAAACCTTACTTGTCTCCTGAGAAACCTCTATGCCAGTGAAGAAGCAATTAGAACCTTACATGAACAATGGGTAGGTAAATGGGGAAAGAAGTGAGTTAAGGCTGTTTACTATCACCTTGCTTATTTAACTTCTATGCAAAGTACAGCATGTGAAATGCCAGGCTGGGTGAATCACAAGCTTGAACCAAGATTGCTGGGAGAAAGACCAACAACCTCACATATGCAGATCAGTTCAGTTCAGTCGCTCTTTCGTGTCTGACTTTTTTGTGACCCCATGAATTGCAGCATGCCAGGCCTCGCTGTCCATTACCAACTCCTGGAGTTCACCCAAACTCAGTGCATTGAACTGGTGATGCCATCCAGCCATCTCATCCTCTGTCATCCCCTCTTCCTCCTGCCCCCAATCCCTCCCAGCATCAGAGTCTTTTCCAATGAGTCAACTCTTTACATGAGATGGCCAAAGTACTGGAGTTTCAGCCTCAGCATCAGTCCTTCCAATGAACACCCAGGACTGGTCTCCTTTAGGATGGACTGATTGGATCTCCTTGCAGTCCAAGGGACTCTCAAGAGTCTTCTCCAACACCACATTTCAAAAGCATCAATTCTTCAGCGCTCAGCTTTCTTCACAGTCCAACTCTCACATCCATATATGACCACAGGAAAAACCATAGCCTTGACTAGACAGACTTTTTTTGGCAAAGTAATATCTCTGCTTTTTAATGTGCTATCTAGGTCGGTCATAATTTTCCTTCCAAGGAGTAAGCGTCTTTTAATTTCATGGCTGCAATTACCATCTGCAGTGATTTTGGAGCGCCCCCCCTCCAAAAAGTTTGACACTGTTTTGACTATTTCCGCATCTATTTGCCATGAAGTGATGGGACCAGGTGGCATGATCTTCGTTTTCTGAATGTTGAGCTTTAGGACAACCTTTTCACTCTCCTCTTTCACTTTCATCAAGAGGTTTTTTAGTTCCTCTTAACTTCTGTCATAAGGGTGGTGTCATCTGCATATCTGAGGTTATTGATACTTCTCCCAGCAATCTTGATTCGAGCTTGTGCTTCTTGAAGCCTAGCGTTTCTTGTGATGTACTCTGCATGTAAGTTAAATAAGCAGGGTGACAATATACAGCCTTGACGTACTCCTTTTCCTATTTGGAACCAGTCTGTAGTTCCATGTCCAGTTCTAACTATTGCTTCCTGACCTGCATACAGATTTCTCAAGAGGCAGGTCAGGTGGTCTGGTATTTCCATCTCTTTTAGAATTTTCCATAGTTTACTGTGATCCACACATTTAAAGGCTTTGGCATAGTCAATAAAGCAGAAATAGATGTTTTTCTGGAACTCTCTTGCTTTTTCCATGATCCAGTGGATGTTGGCAATTTGATTTCTGGTTCCTCTGCCTTTTCTAAAACTAGCTTGAACATCTGGAAGTTCACAGTTCACGTATTGCTGAAGCCTGGCTTGCAGAATTTTGAGCATTACTTTACTAGCATGTGAGATGAGTGCAACTGTGCGGTAGTTTGAACATTCTTTGGCATTGCCTTTCTTTGGGATTGGATTGAAAACTGCCCTTTTCGAGGCCTGTGACCACTGCTGAGTTTTTCAAATTTGCTGGCATATTGAGTGCCACACTTTCACAGTATCATCTTTCAGGATTTGAAATAGCTCAACTGGAATTCCATTGCCTCCAATAGCTTTGTCTATAGTGATGCTTTCTAAGGCTCACATGACTTCACATTCCAGGATGTCTGGCTCTAGGTGAGTGATCACACCATTGTGATTATCTGGGTCATGAAGCTCTTTTTTGTACAGTTCTTCCGTGTATTCTTGCAACCTCTTCTTAATATCTTCTGCTTCTGTTAGGTCCATGCCATTTCTGTCCTTTATAGAACCCATCTTTGCATGAAATGTTCCCTTGGTATCTCTAATTTTCTTGAAGAGATCTCTAGTCTTTCCCATTCTGTTGTTTTCCTCTATTTCTTTGCACTGATTGCTGAGGAAGGCTTTCTTATCTCTCCTTGCTTTTCTTTGGAACTCTGCATTCAGATGCTTATATCTTTCCTTTTCTCCTTTGATTTTTGCTTCTCTTCTTTTCACAGCTATTTGTAAGGCCTCCCCAGACAGCCATTTTGCTTTTTTGCATTTCTTTTCTATGGGATGGTCTTGATCCCTGTCTCCTGTACAATGTCACGAACCTCTGTCCTTAGTTCCTCTGGTACTCTCTCTATCAGATCTAGTCCCTTAAATCTATTTCTCACTTCCACTGTATAATCATAAGGGATTTAATTTCATACCTGAATGGTCTAGTGAGTTTCCCTACTTTCTTCAATTCGAGTCTGAATTTGGTAATAAGGAGTTCATGATCTGAGCCACTGTTAGCTCCCGGTCTTGTTTTTGCTGACTGTATAGAGCTTCTCCATTCTGACAGGTGTTAGGAGATATCTCATTGTAGTTTTGATTTGCATTCCTCTAATAATGAATGATGTTGAGCATCCTTTCAAGTGTTTGTTAGCCATCTGTATGTCTTCTTTGGAGAAATGTCTGTTTAAGTCTTTTTCCACTTCTTGCTTGGGTTGTCTGTTTTTCTGGTATTGACTTGTATGAGCTGCTTGTATACTTTGGAAATTAATCCTTTGTCAGTTGTTTCATTTGCTCTTATTTTCTCCCATTCTGAGGGTTGTCTTTCCACCTTGCTTATAGTTTCCTTTGCAAAAGCAACAGCTTTAAAGTTTAATCAGGTTCCACTTCTTTACTTTTTTTATTTGTTACCCTATGAGGTGGGTCATAAAGGATCTTGCTTTATGTCATCAAGTGTTCTGCCCATGTTTTCCTCTAAGAGTTTATAGTTTCTGGTCTTACATTTAGGTCTTTGATCCATTTTGAGTTTATCTTTGTGTATGGTGTTAGGAAGTGTTCTAATTTCATTCTTTTACATGTAGCTGTCCAGTTGTCCTAGCACCATTTATTGGAGAGGCTGTATTTCCGCATTGTATATTCTTGCCTCCTTTGTCAAAAATAAGGTACTCATAGGTACACGGGTTTATTTATGGGCTTTCTATCTTGTTCCATTGGTCTATATTTCTGTTTCTGTGCTAGTACCATACTGTCTTGATGACTGTAACTTTGTAGTATAATCTGAAGTAAGGAAGTTTGATTCCTCTAGTTTCATTCTTCTTTCTCAAGACTGCTTTGGCTATTCAGGGTCTTTTGTGTTTCCATATGAATTGCAAAGTTTTTTGTTTTACTGTGAAAAATGCTATTGGTAACTTGATAGGGATAATATTGAATCTGTAGATTGCATTTTGTAGTAAAATCATTTTCACAATGTTGATTCTTCCTACCCAGGAACATGGAATATCTCTCCAACTGTTTATATCATCTTTCATTTCTTTCATCAATGTCTTATAATTTTCTGTGTACAGTTCTTTTGTCTCCTTAAGTTTCTTCCTAGATATTTTATTCTTTTTGTTGCAATGGTGAATGAGATTTGTTCCTTAATTTCTGTTTCTGATTTTTCACTGTTAGTATTTAGAAATGCAAGTGATTTCTGCATATTGATTTTATATCCTGCAACTTTGCTTAATTCACTGATTAGCTCTAATAATTTTCTGATACTATTTTTAGGGTTTTCTATATACAGTGTCATGTCATCTACAAACAGTGAGAGCTTTACTTCTTCTTTTCTGATCTATAATTTTAATTTCTTTTTCTTCTCTAATTGCAGTAGCTAGGACTTCCAAAACTATGTTGAATAATAGTGATGAGAGTGGACACCCTTGTCTTATTCTTGATCTTAGGAGGAATACTTTCAGTTTTTCACCATTGAAAATAATGTTTGCTGTAGGTTTATCATATATAGTCTTTACTTTGTTGAGGTAGGTTCCTTCTATGCCCATTGTTTGAAGAGTTTTAATCATAAATGCTAAATTTTGTCAAAGACTTTTGATTCATCTACTGAGATTATCATACGGTTTTTATATTTCAATTTGTTAATATGGTTTATAACATTGATTGACTTGCATATATTAAAGAATCCTTGCATTGCTGGAATGAACCAAACTTGATCATGGTGTATCAGCTTTTTGATGTGTTTCTGAATTCTGTTTGCTAGAATTTGTTGAGGATTTTTGCATCTATGTTCATCAGTGACATTGACCTGTAGTTTTCTTTTTTTGTGTTTTCTTTGTCTGGTTTTTGTATCATGGTGATGTTGGCCTCATAGAATGAGTCTGGGAGTGTTCCTTCCTCTGAAAGTTTTTGAAAGAGTTTTAGAAGGATAGGCATGAGCTCTTCTCTAAATGTTTGATAGAATTCTCCTGTGAAGCCATCTGGTCCTGGGCTTTTGTTTATTGGAAAATTTTTGATCATAGCTTCAACTTCAGTGCTTATAATTGGGTGGTTCATAATTTCTTCCTGGTTCAGTCTTGGAAGATGGAACTTTTATAAGAATCTGTCCATTTCTTCCATGTTATCCATTTTCTTGCCATACAGTTGTTCATAATAGTCTCTTATAATCCTTTGTATTTCTGCATTGCTTGTTGTAACATCTCCTGTTTTATTTCTAAGTTTGTTGATTTGATTCTTTTCTCTTTTTTTCTTGATGAGGCTGGCTAAAGGTTTGTCAATTTTGTTTATCTTCTCAAAGAACTAGCTTTTAGTTTTATTAATCTTTACTATTATTTCTTTCATTTTTTTTTCATTTATTTCTGCTCTGATCTTTTATAATTTCTTTCCTTCTAGTAAATTTAGAGTTTTTTTGTTCTTCTTTTTCCAGTTGTTTTAGGTGTAAAGTTAGGTTGTCTATTTGATGTTTTTCTTGTTTCTTGAGATAGGATTGTATTGCTATAAACTTCCTTCTTAAAACTGCTTTTTCTGTATCCCACAAGTTTTGAGTTGTTGTGTTTTCATTGTCATTTGTTTCCAGAAACTTTTTGATTTCCCTTTTGCTTTTGTCAGTAACCTGTTGGTTATTTAGAAACATATTGTTTAATCTCCATGTGTTTGTGTTCTTTACTGTTTTTTTTTTCTTGTAATTGATATCTAGACTTATAGCATTGTGGTTGGAGAAGATACTTGATATGATTTTCAATTTTCTTAAATTTACTGAAGTTTTGTGACCCAAGATGTGGTCTATCCTGGAGAATGTTCCATGTATACTTGAGAGGAAGGTGTATTCTTCTGCAGTTGGATGGAAATCCTGGAGATATTAATGAGATCCATCTTATCTAATGTATCATTTAAGACTTGTGTTTCCTTACTAATTTTCTGTTCTGATGATCTGTCCATTGGTATGAGTGGGATGTTAAAGTCTCCCACTATTTTTGTGTTACTGTCAATTTCTCCTTTTATGTCTGTTAATGTTTGTCTTATATATTGAGGTGCTCCTATGTTGGGTGCATATTTACAGTTGTTATGTCTTTCTCTTGGATTGATCCCTTGATCATTATGTAGTGTCCTCTGTATCTCTTATAATCTTCTTTATTTTAAGGTCTATTTGTCTCATATGAGGATTGCTACTCCAGCTTTCTTTTGCTTCCCTTTGCATGGAATATATTTTTCCATCATCTCACTTTCAGTCTATATATGTCTTTAGATCTGAAGTGGGTTTCTTATAGACAGCATATATATGGGTCTTGTTTTTGTATCCATTCAGCCAGGCAGTGTCTTTTGGTTGGAGCATTTAATCTGTTTACATTTAAAGTAATTATTGATATATATGTTCCTATTGTCATTTTCTTAATTGTTTGGGGTTGATTTTGTAGATCTTTGCTTCTCTTGTATTTCTTGACTCTTAGAGAAAAACATAGGCAGAATACTCAATGACATAAATCAGAGCAAGATCTGTGACCCACCTCCTAGAGTAATGGCAATAAAAACAAAAGTAAAGAAGTGGAATCTGATTAAACTTAAAAGCTTTTGCTTTTGCAAAGGACACTATAAGCAAGGTGGAAAGACAACCCTCAGAATGGGAGAAAATAATAGCAAATAAAACAACTGACAAAGGATTAATTTCCAAAATATACAAGCAGCTCATACAACTCAATACCAGAAAAACAAACAACCCGAGAAAGAAGTGGGAAAAAGACTTAAACAGACATTTCTCCAAAGAAGACATACAGATGGCTAACAAACACTTGAAAGGATGCTCAACATCATTCATTATTAGAGAAATGCAAATCAAAACTACAATAAGATATCTCCTAACACCAGTCAGAATGGCCATTATCAAAAAGTCTAGAAACAATAAATGCTGGAGAGGGTGTAGAGAAAAGAGAACGTTCTTGCACTGTCTGTGGGAATGTAAATTGATACAGCCATGATGGAAGATGGTATGGAGATTCCTTAAAAAATGATGAATAAAACTATCATATGACCCAGCAATCCCACTCCTCGACATATACCCTGAGGAAACCAGAGTTGAAAAAGACACAAGTATCCCACTGTTCATTGCAGCACTATTTACAACAGCTAGAATGTGGAAGTGACCTAGATGTCCATCGACGAATGAATGGATAAAGAAGCTGTGGTACATATACACAATGGAATATTACTCAGCCATAAAAAGGAATAAATTTGAGTCGGTCCTAGTGAGGTGGATGAACCTAGAGCCTATTATACAGAGTGAAGTAAATCAGAAAGAGAAAGATAAATATCGTATTCTAATGCATATATATGGAAATAGAAAAATGGTACTGTAGAATTTTCTTAGAGGGCAGCAAAGGAGAAACAGACATAGAGAATAGACTTAGGGACATGGGGAGAGGGGAGGAAAGGGTGAGACACATGGACAGAGAAACATGGACGCTTACATTGCCATATGTAAAATAGATAGTCAACGGGAATTTGGTGTATGTCTCAGGAAACTCAAACAGGGGCTATGTATCAACCTAGAGGAATGGGATGGGGAGGGAGACAGGAGGGAGTTTCAAAAGGGAGGGGATATATGTATACCTATGGCTGGTTCACGTTGAGGTTTGACAGAAAACAGCCAAATTCTGTAAAGTAATCATCCTTCATAAAAAAATTAATTAATTAAAAAAAAAAACAAAACCCTTAACATTCAAAATACTAGACCATGGCATCAGGTCCTATCACTTCATCACATGTAGAAGTGAAAAAAGTGCAAACAATGACAGATTTTATTTTCTTGAGCTTCAAAGTCACTGTGGACAGTGATTTCAGCCATGAAATTAAAAGATGCTTACTCCTTGAAAGGATAACTATGACAAACCTAGACAGAGTATTAAAGACCAGAGACATCACTTTGCTGACAAAGGTTCATGTAGTCAAAGCTATGTTTTTTCCAGTAGTCATGTATGGATGTGAATGCTGAAGAACTGATGCTTTGAATTGTGATGCTGAAGAAAACTTTTGAGAGCCCCTTGGACTGCAGGGAGGTCAAACCAGTCAATCCTAAGGGAAATCAACCCTGAATATTCATTGAAATGACTGATGCTGAGCTCCAGCACTCTGGCTACCTAAGGCAAAGAGCTGACTCATTGGGAAAGACCCTCATGTTGGGAAAGACTGAGGGCCAGAGGAGAAGGGGACCACAGAGAATGAGACGATTGCATGACATCATTGACTCAGTGGACATGGGTTTGGGAAATTCCGGGAGATAGTGAAGGACAAACAAACTTGGCATGCTGCAGTCTGCAGGGTCACAAAAAGTTGGACGTGACCAAACAACAAAGAGATAAGAGGTCAGCAGATGTAAGCCATTATGTATAGAATGGATAAACCAGAAGGTCCTACTGTACAGTACAGAGAACTAATTTTATAGTCCATGATAAACCATAATGGAAGAGAATATAAAAGAACATGTCTATATATACTTATATATATATGAGTCACTTTGCTGTACAGCAGAAGTTAATACAACATTGTAAATCAACTATAATTCAATTTTTTAAAAAGTACCACTGTCTCTTTCTGGGATTCTGCAATAGCCCCTATTCCTGTTTTTTCATGACCTACTCGGTGATCTTTGTAAAGTAAAAATCAGGTTGAGTCCTTCTCTTGCTTGAAAACCTCTGATAGTTTTTCATCCAATTGAGAAAGAGGAAAATTAAAACTTTTTCATAGCAAATGTCTCTATTTATCACCATGACTTCATTTCTAACCACTGTGCCCACTGCTCACTCTGGTCTAGTGACATTTAATCAGTGAAGGTGGTCTGTACTCAGAACTCAGCCAGGCAGGCTCTTCTGCCAAATACTTTTATGTCATTTGCATTTCAGCTGAAACATTGCTTCTTCAGAGAGGCCATCCCAGATTATACAAAATGAAATATTCACCAGTGTTTAGCAAATCTTCCTATTTTTTTTTTTTTACATTCAAGGGAATTATCATGATCAGAAATTACACAGTTCACTTACCGTTGCTTATCTATTTCCTGTTTCCCTTTTCACTGTTCCAGAACCCAAATTCCATGAAGGCAACGATTTTGTCTATCTTGTTTATTGTTTATCCCTAGCCTCTAGAATTTGGTGAACACTTAATAAACACCGCTGAGAGAATAATTGATAATTGTGTATATCTTCCACAAGTGGAGAAATCAATATTTTATTAGCTTATAAAAGCTAAAATGAATCAAGGGGGTCTTAACACCATTATATTAAAAGCACTCACAAATAACCATTTAAATGGTTTGAAGCAACTGGCAGATTCAATGAAGAGTAAAAATGTGCAGTGACAACAAAACCCACATCTTTCTGGAGGGAGCGCTATATGATAGCCCTTTATTTCAGCTAGTGCATATAATAGTCTGATGAGGCGATCCAATTTTACAATGGGAGAAATGGAGGTTGAGACAGGTTGAAAAGCTTGCCTGAAGTCGTAGAGTAAGTGGTAGATTCTTAACTGCAAACGTCCTGCCAAGTAATCGTGTTGATGGTGGTGGTGGTGGTGGAGGTGATAATGACGGTGTGGTGAAAATGATGGTGATGATGATGACTGGCAGCAAGGACAATCACGAACATGTATCAAGCTCTTCTAATTATGTGCCAGGCATCTTGCTAGGTATTTCAGATGCTATGGGTAAGACCATGCCTATAAATACCCGTATTTCCAGTCTTCATTTGTTTCCAAGTCTGTCTGGCATGTGTGTGCTAAGTCACTTCAGTCATGTCCAACTCTTCGTGATCTTATTAACTGCAACCCATCAAACTCCTATGTCCATGGGATTCTCTAGGCAAGAATACTGGGATGGGTTGCCATTTCCTACTCCAGGAGGTCTTCCCAACCCAGGAATCTAACCTGTGTCCCTTACATTTCCTGCATTGGCAGGCGAGTTCTCTACCACTAGTGCCACCATTAGAAGCCGTCAGCATCTAATTCTGATATATAAGTACCAACAAACAAGACCTGTGAGCCTTCTGAACCAGCCTCCTGGCCTGGTGGGCCCTCCTCCAGGACTGATGCTGCCTTGTCATTAGAGACAACCCTTGGAGGCCAGGGTTTCTACAGGTGGCGCAGCTTCTCCTCACTCTGCGTCCTACTCACTGTGCACCAGAGCTCCCAAGACCCTACTTTATAACATGAACAAGGGATAACATTTTTTAGGAGTTAACCCACTGATATTTGATAACTTACTCATTACCACTTCATGCTACATCTGACTTGAATCAATTCAGATACACCATCTCATTTAATTCCTTAAACAATTCAATGAAGTGTATTACTCCCCCCATTTTATAGATTATATAAATAAGTCTTAGTGACAAATCAGTCCTTCAAAATCACATAGTCAGTAAGCGGATGGAAATGCCAGGGTATCTGAACCCAAAGTCTACATGTTTCACTGATGACTGTGTTCAGTCCCACTAGTGGGCTCTTCTCTTTAGAGGAAAATAGTTTAAATTATTCAGTGGTGATATTCATCACATTGACTTACACTGCATAACCCCTAGAGAAAGTGTGGACTAAAGGACAACTAAAATCTTATTATCTCACTAAGAGATACGACCAAGTCACACATTAGTTCATGGTGATATTTCTGGACTCTGTTTCCTAACAAGCCTTAGACCCAGTGCTCTAATAGCTTCTTGTGAAATTGCATTGCTTGGCTCAGTCATAATTGCATTATAATTTATAACTCCCCCACTGGTTTGCACTTTGTCAGAAATCAAGGATTGTGCAGGTCCCCATGGGAACCAATTATAAGCAAGTAATGCAAAGAGACTTCTCAGCCCATCAGTAAAAATGGTCAGTTATTTTACAGTTAGAACAATATTTACATAACCAGGGAATTTGTACCACATCTATTTGTGTTCCTCCTGATATAGATGGAATGACTATGAAGAATAAAGAATGTAAAAAGACATATTTTTAATGTGAACCAAAGGAAGAATGCATCCGAGTGTTTTGGTCAATAGTTTTCCCACCCCTCAGAGGAATCAGTTGTACTTTGTATTAACAGACTAATTGAGACCAGTCATTAACATTTGGTTCTCTATACTCCAAGACACATAGGATAAACAAAAGCAGGAACAATTCCTTTTCCATTAATGAAGAGATAAAATCTTAGTTAATGTCAATGGTTTTGATAAATTATATGTACATTACAGCAAAAGGATTTTGGTTGTAGACTGTGGACAATGAAATACACCTCAGTGGCTACTGGAATAAACATACATAAGCTAAATATATACCTATGAACATCATTTCAGTATTTTAGATTAAATCTATATTGATAACACAAAAATCATTGGAGCCTTGCATTGCTTATCTTCATGATTCTGTACCTTTAAATTTTAAATGTTATTTAAATTTAATGTTATTTTCCAATAAAGATACGAGGCTAAGTTCTGCAGGTGTGAAATTCAAGGACAACTTGTTCTTCTGAAAGTGGGCAGCATTCTTTGATTTGCATGTGTTTACATTCATGTGACAAAGACAGGAAAGGTCTTTGAGTTGATGGAAGGTACAACTCACTCATTGTACAAACAGTAGAGTGTTTGAACTAAAATGTGAACTCCGCATATCACTAGTCTAAGTCTTAAGGCCTGCTACAGATGTTTGGTTCTGGAGGCAATGTTTAATGGCATGAAATACAGAAAGAGATAAAAGCTTAAGGGGAGTATTAGATGCCCTTTGCTGCTACAACAAGTTTCCCCAGACTCAGTGGCTTCAACAATACAAATTTATTCTCCCATGGTTCTGAAGGTCAAAACTCTACCATCAAAGGGTCAGTAGAACCGAATTCCTTCTGTAGGTTTCTGGGTAACATCTGCTTTCTTGTCTTTTCAGCTTCTAGAAGCTGTCTGCATTCCTTAACCTGTAGTGCCCCCCTCACATTTCCTAATCCTCAGGTCCTCATGCCTTCCTCTCATAAGGACCCTTGTGATTACATTGGACCCATCAGAAAAGTCCATGGTAATCTCTTTATCCCAAGATACTGACTTAATCACATCTACAAAGTCCTTTTCACCAGGTTAGGTAATATAAGTTCCAGGGACTCTGACATGGATGCCTGTAAAGTGCTATTATTCTGCTTACTCCAGAGGGAAGTAAACAAAAGAAAAAGGAAAAGAGGTAGAGAACTTGCTAGAATTGGTATAACACAGCAACAGTAATAATAGTAACAGTGCTTATTATTCATTCATTCAGCAAATATCTATTTAAGCCATTGCTTCTGCTGCTGCTGCTAAGTCACTTCAGTTGTGTCCAACTCTGTGTGACCCCACAGACGGCAGCCCACCAGGCTCGCTCATCCCTGGGATTCTCCAGGCAAGAACACTGGAGTGGGTTGCCATTTCCTTCTCCAATGCATGAAAGTGAAAAGTGAAAGTGAAGTCACTGAGTCGTGTCCGACTCTTAGCGACCCCATGGACTGCAGCCTACCAGGTTCCTCCGCCCATGGGATTTTCCAGGCAAGAGTACTGGAGTGGGGTGCCATCGCCTTCTCTGAGCCATTAAATCACATCAAATAATGTCTGGCACACGGAGGACTTCCCTGGCAGTTCAGTGTTTAGGACTCTGTGTTTCCAATGCATGGGGTACAATTTCCACCCCTGGTCAGGGAACTAGGACCCTGCATGCTATGCAGCATAGCCAAAAAATTAAAAAAAAAGATCCAGTACATGGTGGACAAACTAAAATAGTGAGCGTACATTAGCTATACTCGTCACCTGTTCAAATGCTCATGGCCTTTCTATATCTCAGTGTCCAGACTGAGTGTTAACAAATAAGCTGTACTGTGAACAAAGCTTTAAAGACAAGTCTTAAAGAAGTTTCACTTATACAATTTCTTCAACATGTGATAAAAATTATATTTTTAATTAGATTTGATCCCAGGATGCTTTCAATAATGACATAACATGGGTAGTTCTCAAAAAAGGCAAACTCCCTTTTGAAACTCCCTCCCATTTCCCTATGGCTGATTCATGTTGAGGTTTGACAGAAAACAGCAAAATTCTATAAAGCAATTATCCTTCAATTCATGTTGATGTATGGCAAAACCAATATAATATTGTAATTAACCTCCAGTTAAAATAAATAAATTTATATTAAAAAAGAAATAAATAATTTAAAAAGGAAAACTCAAAATAATATGTTTAAATAAGTTTTAACTAAGGAACACTCTTATACTGTGAAAAGGTATGTAATATTGCAAAGAATGAATTGAAGGTAAAGTACAACGGAAGGTCTAAGAACAGCCATTTGAGAGGAGAATATTCTCCTTATGGAGATATACTTTTTTTTTTCTTTTGCATTCAGTGGCAAAAAAAAAAAAAAAAAACAATAAAAGGAAGAAACTAAGTGGTTGGATGAAAAAAGACAACTAATTACTAAGCTCTTCTCTTTTAGGCCTTGGGGAAAATTAGAGTTGGATTTTAGATTGTGTCTCTTCTACCTAACAAGAAAATGGAAACACTTATGAAAGTAGAACAGATTTTGCCTCAGGACATTTTTGGGAATTATTAAAATTTTGGAATTTATCCATTTTGATATATAATTCCAATTATATAAACTATCATTTCCTGATGAACTTTTCAAAACCACAGCATACTCTTTAAAATTTTTCTATATCTAAATGCATTATATTGGGGGCTTCCAGTAAATAGAAATGGAGAAAGAGAGTGTTGGATTAGCACTGCTGTAGATGCTCCCAAAATATTAAAAACAATGGAGGAGGGGCACAGTCTATAAAATTTAGACAGGACTGAAATTCCAAGCCATCAGATTGGGGAAAACCTATCAAAAATTGTACAAGTATTGATTAGGAAAAATATTTTTGAGACATACACCTACAACATGTGTTTTTCTTTAGTATTTCAAAGAGCTAGGGAAACAGTGATATTATTTTGGCTGAATTAAATATTTACAAAAAATTTTTCTTAAAGGGTCAATGGATTACTTTAAAATATACATAACTTAAAAAAATGAAGTATAGTTTAGAATGTATTAGTTTTAGGTGTATAGCGAAGTGATTCAAATATATATATATCAGTTCAGTTCAGTTCATTTCAGTCACTCAGTCGTGTCCGACTCTTTGCAACCCCATGAACTGCAGCACTCCAGGCTCCCCTGTCCATCACCACCTCCCGGAGTTCACTTAAACTCATGTCCATTGAGTCGGTGATGCCATCCAGCCATCTCATTCTCGGTCGTCCCCTTCTCCTCCTGCCCCCAATCCCTCGCAGCATCAGAGTCTTTTCCAATGAGTCAACTCTTCGCATGAGGTGGACCAAGTACTGGAGTTTCAGCTTTAGCATCATTCTTTCCAAAGAATACCCAGGACTGATCTCTTTTAGAATGGACTGGTTCCATCTCCTTGCAGTACAAGAGACTCTCAAGAGTCTTCTCCAACACCACAGTTCAAAAGCATCAATTCTTCAGCGCTCAGCCTTCTTCAAAGTCCAACTCTCACATCTATACATGACCACAGGAAAAACCATAGCCTTGACTAGATGGACCTTAGTCGGCAAAGTAATATCTCTGCTTTTGAATATGCTATCTAGGTTGGTGATAACTTTCCTTCAAAGGAGTAAGAGTCTTTTAATTTCATGGCTGCAGTTACCATCTGCAGTGATTTTGGAGTCCCCAAAAATAAAGTCTGACACTGTTTCCACTGTTTCCCCATCTATTTCCCATCAAGTGATGGGACCGGATGCAATGATCTTCATTTTCTGAATGTTGAGCTTTAACCCAACTTTTTCACTCTCCTCTTTCACTTTCATCAAGAGGCTTTCTAGTTCCTCTTCACTTTCTGCCATAAGGGTGGTGTCATCTGCATATCTGAGGTTATTGAGATTTCTCCCAGCAATCTTGATTCCAGCTTGTGCTTCATCCAGCCCAGCATTTCTCATGATGTACTCTGCATAGAAGTTAAATAAGCAGGGTGACAATATACAGCTTTGACGTTCTCCTTTTCCTATTTGGAACCAGTCTGTTGTTCCACGTCTGGTTCTAACTGTTGCTTCCTGACCTGCATACAGATTTCTCAAGAGGCAGGTCAGGTGGTCCAGTATTCCCATGTCTTTCAGAATTTTCCACAGTTTATTGTGATCCACACAGTCAAAGGCTTTGGCATAGTCAATAAAGCAGAAATAGATGTTTTTTCTGGAACTCTCTTGCTTTTTTGATGATCCAGCGGATGTTGGCAATTTGATCTCTGGTTCCTCTGCCTTTTCTAAAACCAGCTTTGAATGTCTGGAAGTTCATGGTTCACATACTGCTGATGCCTGGCTTGGAGAATTTTGAACATTACTTTAATATGTTTATATGTGCTTTTTCAGATTCTTTTCTTTATAGATTATTAGAAGCTATTGAGTATAGTTCCTGTGCCATACAGCAGGAAGTTGTTGTTACCTATTTTATATTAATCCCATACTCCTAATTGATTTCTGTCCCCTTCTTTTCCATTTTGTAATCATAAGTTTGTTTTCTCTGTCTGCAAGTCTCTTTTTGTTTTATAAATTTGTTTTGTTTTGTAAATGAGTTCATTTGTATAAAAAGTTATTTGTATAACTTTTTTAGATTCCACACACGAGTTCAGTTCAGTTGCTCAGTTGTGTCTGTTGCAACCCCACGAACCACAGCACGCCAGGCCTCGCTGTCGATCACCAACTCCCAGAGCTGGCTCAAACTTATGTCCCTCGAGTCAGTGATGCCATCCAACCATCTCATCCTTTGTTGTGCCCTTCTCCTCCTGCCTTCGATCTTTCCCAGCATCAGGGTCTTTATAAATGATATCATATATTTGTCTTTCTCTGTCTGGCTGTGTGCACTCCTATGCTCACAGCAGCACTATTCTCAAGAGCAAAGACACACAAGCAACCTAACCCACTGACAGGTGAATGGATAAAGAAGATGTGGCACAATATACAATGGAATATTACTCAGCCATAAAAAGAATGAACCCTGGAGTAGGAAAGGAAAACCCACTCCAGTATTCTTGCCTGGAAAATTCCATGGACAGCGGAGCCTCGTGGGCTACAGTCCATGGGGTTGCAAAGAATTGGATACGACTGCCTACACACACAGAAAAAACAATGAAATAAATGAATTAATGCCATTTGCAGCAAAATGGATGAACTTTATCATACTGTGTGAAGTATGTATGACTTTTAACACAATAATTCACTTTTATATAGTCATTCTTTACATACACCCAAGCATTTATATGACAAATGTATCTTTACAATGATATTCATTGCTGCATTATTTGTAAGGAAAAAGAGACCTCAAAGCAATGAAAAGATTCATCTGAAGAGCAGTTTTATAAATAGGGTACATTCATTAACATGGACTATCATATAGTTACCAAAATAAAACATATCTATCTTCAGCCAGCAATTTTCAAAGTGTGGTCGGTATTTCAGAGACCTTTCAAGGAGTTTACAAGGTCAAAACTACTTCATAATACTAAGATGCTATTGTTATTTTTTCATTTTTTTAAAGCCTCATTTCCAATAGATTAAGTGTAGTTTTTTCCACAGGCAACATGATGTGTGATGTAGCAATAGTAGAAGCATATATGAAAATTCAGCTGTGTTCCATTTGATAAAGCATTAAAGAAAGCCTCAAAGATATAAAACAATTCTATCCTTCTTGCTAGCTTTTGCTTGTTTGGAAAATGTGATTATTATCATAAATATCATTTAGGTTAATAGTTCCATGGTTTTATTATTATTTATACAAATTGGGCTTAGTCGCTCAGTCATATCCAACTCTTTGTGACCCCATGGACTGGAGCCCACCAGGCTCCTCTGTTCATGGGATTTCCCAGGCAAGAACACTGGAGTGGGTTGCCATCGCCATCTCCAGGGGATCTCTCTGACCCAGGGATGGACCCTGAGTCTCACATTTCCTGTACTGGCAGGCGGATTCTTTACCATTAACTCCATCTGGGGAGTCCTTTAAACAAATCCAATAATTTCAAATACGGTAAACTGTAATAGGTATAAGCAACATTTTTTTTGAGTTCTTGATCGTTTTGAAGAGTGTAAAGGAGCCCTGAAATAAAAAAGTTGAAAACGATTAATCTCAACTGACACGCTCTTTTCCAGCAGAGCTTTCCAATGTCTTCTTTCGTTTGCACCTTCATATTAAAATACAGACAAACAGGAAGAAGAGCAAGGGGAAGGATATAAATAAGACACACACACACACACACACACACACACACACACACACCCGAGAACTGAAGTCAGGGGACTTCCCTGGAAGTCCAGTGGTTAAGAATCTGCATTCGAATATAGGGAATGTATGTTCCGTCTGGTCATGAGCTGCAACTAGTGAACCACTTGCCTCAACTAAGAGCCAACAAATAAATATGTAGAAAAAGAAATGAAATCATGAAGAAGGAAAAAGGATCCTTATATAACTACAAAGTAAATTAGACAGTAATAGGTAAATAATGCAAATGTCATAGAGAAAATGAATATTATACTAATATTATATGGTTAGAGTCAAAAGATTTTCTTTTTATAATAGTTTTCTTTATGCTTATTATTTATGGATTAACCATTACTTTCGTATTTACAGATTTTTTTTCCAAAAGTAATTATTTTATAATATTTGCAAAATACGCATAGGGAAGGAACCTGTAACTCACTACTGAGTCCAATGACTGTCATAATTTTGATGTATCCCTTCTGGGTGTTTTTATACTATAGTTGAATTATTTATGAAATAAAAATGCATTCTCTTCTATTACTTTAAGGTAACACTATCAAAATTTTCAGTGTCATTCCAGTCATATCTTAAAAAGTTTCCTCATTAATTATTTTGAAAATTGTACCTATGAAATTTTATGAGTTTGACATTATTTCCAGTAAAATGACCCAGCATGGGGTCCTATGAAGGGGGTCTTATTGTTTTTGAGAGAAGTTGGGACACTTCAAGCAAAATATTGGCAGCAGATGTTGACAGCAGTGGCTCTAAGACAACAGACGCTTTCCAGTCTCAGAGCCACTGAAGGGAAGCCTCAGAAACAGAATAAATTATGAGGCCAAATGTCATAGCTGACAGGAAATTCTTTGGGGAGTGACAGAAATCTCTCAGAAACTTAGAAGTGTCCCTTTTACCACTCATAAAGAAATCTATTTCACCATCAGGGGCCACTTAAAATAATTATTGGCTCGAAATCAAATTAATACTTACAGATGAAGGACATGGGCTACCTGGAAGAAGGCACTAACAAATCTACTCATTACGGGTGACATTGCAGTGCTTCAAGAGGGGCAGTCGTTCACTTTAGGAAAGCCTTAGGCATTCATCAAGAGCACGCACAAAGGACAATTCCAATAGAAGATGACTGCCCCCCACCAGCAGTCTTATAAGCATGCTCATGAAAATGAACTGTTGTTTTGCAGCTGCTCAGTGATGTCCAACTCTTTGCAACCCCATGGACTGCAGCACACTAGGCCTCCCTGTCCATCACCAACTCCTGGAGTTTACTGAAACTCACTGTCCATTGCATCAGTGATGCCATCCAACCATCTCATCCTTGGTCATCCCCTTCTCCTCCTGCCTTCAATCTTTCCCAGCATCAGAGTCTTTTCCAATGTGTTGGCTCTTTGCATCAGGTGGCCAAGGTACTGGAGCTTCAGCTTCAGCATCAGTCCTTCCAATGAATATTCAGGATTGATTTGTTTTAGGATTGACTGGTTTGATCCCCCTGCAGTCCAAGGGACTCTCAAGAGTCTTCTCCAGCACCACAGTTCACAAACTAGTCAATGTCAAATACTCCACTCCTCTTTATTACCATATCTTTGGGGAACTACCTCATGAAACCCAATCTTACAGAATTTATGAACCTGTTTTTAAGATTTTTATATGGAATGAAAATATTCTGTTTGACAACAGAAATATAAACTTGAGTAAACCCTGAGAGTTTTCATTACAAATAACTTTCTTTTTTGCTCTTTCTTTTTATTATATGAGATGATGGACGCTTACTAGTGAAAGTGAAGTCGCTCAGTCGTGTCTGACCCTCAGTGACCCCATGGACTGCATTCTACCAGGCTCCTCCATCCATGGGATTTCCAGGCAAGAGTACTGGAGTGGGTTGCCATTTCCTTCTCCATCCTACTGTAATAATAATTTCACAATATATGTGTCAAACCATTGTGTTGTATATCTTAAATTTATATAGTGATGTTTGTCAATTGTATCTCAATAAAATTGTGGAAAAAAGCACCAAGTAACCCAAAATATTTCAGATGAGAACATATTAAAGTGGTGAAATATATCTGAAGCAATCTAACGTGTTATACTAGTCAGTTAATATTTTCTAGTGAAAATTTCCCTGATAATAATATTAATAACTATATTATCACATTTCTCAGTGTTGTTAAAAAAGAAATATAAATTTGACACTAATGGATACCTTCATTTGTATTCAATCTTTCTGATTAATTACTACATAAAACTAAGACTAATAAATTGCCAATTTAAACTAAAAGAATAATTGACTACACCAGATTCAGCACATATATAGCACTAGAGAACCCTTCAACATTAAGGCGCATCAAATAACTTAATAAAAATATAAGCATACTGCACAAAATAAATTAAAACACATTTTAAAAAACTAAGCGGGAAATTCACAATGTAGTATGTTTCTTATTATTGTCAGTTAGACTTCTACTATGGTATTCCACTTTGGTACTTGTGTTTGAAATACCCTATTCAGGTGCAACCAGTTCAATAAAACATTGAAAAACATATTATTCCTTAAGAGTCAAGTGGTCTCACCATAATCAAAGTGTTATTCATAAGTAATGGATACATTCATAGAAGAAAGCATTAGCTCTATTTCTACAATGTGGCCCTTTGCAATACTCAAGTATCCAGAAGGAAGGAGGCGACTAAGCGCTACAAACACCTACTTTGTGACATAAAGTTAGGAAGGGACAATTTAGCATCTGTCACACGTCACAGAGAATCCTGTGCAGCACTGCTTACACCAAAGCATGATAGTACGGGCTGTGTCCATCACCTGGAAGCCCTCTGGAAGGATGAGGGAATGACAGGGATACCATTTAGTGGAAGATACCAGATAAACCCAGCAGGCACACGTGGCCACAGACACACAAAACCAAGGATGCAAAAGTGTTGATCTGAGCCTTGGTGATTCAGTCACTGTCATTGTGGCTTTAGACTCCACATTTCCTTAAAATTCAATGTCCATTGCTTTGTTGAACAAAGTTCCAGGAACAATTCTCATGACCAAGGAATGAAATAACTCTTCTATCTTGATTTCATAAAATATGGAAGCAGAAATGTTCATTTCAATGATTTTCCTTATTTTCTGGGAAGAGAAACACTGTTCATCTGTGGTATTAATTAAACTCAGGAGTATCTCATGCCAGGCCAGGGCAGGTGGTAGAGCACGGCATCTGACTTGGATTCAGATCTATGTGTAAGAAGGACAGAGGCCTACAAACCTTGGAAAGGTTGACAAGTTTAAGTGAATAAAGTAGTAATTAGAGTTTAATGTTCTAAATGTACACCAATTATACATTTATAATTCAATTATAATTAAAGTTTGGACACCTGATACCAAGGGCTAATTTACTGGAAAAGACCCTGATGCTGGGAAAGTTTGAGGGCAGGATGAGAAGAGGGTGACAGAGGATGAGACGGTTGGATGGCGTCACTTACTCAGTGGACATGAGTTTGAGCAAACTCTGGGACATAGTGAAGGACAGGGAAGCCTAGCGTGCTGCAGTCCATGGGGTTGCAAAGAGTCAGACATGACTTAGCAACTGAACAACAACAAAAAGTGTAAAGAAGAAAATCAAGAAAGTTAAACCTGAACACTCAGGATATAAAAGGTATACAATTCATAAGTGTTTAAGAAACATCAATAAACAACAATACTAAAACATTAAATATTCTATTACTCTATGCTCACTAGGCTACAGCTTCTATTCAATAGACTCATAATCACTATAATTAAGGAAAGGAACTATCATTACCACATTGGGATGAAAAATTGCTAAAGCATCTGTATTAATGATGATTGGCTCAATTTTCCAATGTGATGAAAACCATCATCTGAGGAAAAAAATATTCAAGGACTAGACTTCAAGGCAAAAGCCAGATCTGAAAAGTCATTTCTCCTGCTCTGTACCCCTCAAGGGCAAGGTCACCATTATCTTGAGGTGTTAGGAGAACAAAGACACAGCATCTTGATGAGATCTGAAAGTATAAGCTACATATTCAATTATACATGGGTTAATCATCAGAGTTTAGATTTTACCACCTGGTTATCTGCTTGGCTTAAAAGAAACAACTTGCATCAGGCAAAAATATATCACAAGTGATATTTCTCTCTCTCCCTCAATTTATTGATTGCATTTCTTGAAGTCTGCTATATGCTAAGTGCAATGTTTAAAGCTTTACAGGGTCTCATATGAGTATGACTATCAATAAAGGAAGAGAAAGCAGTTGGTAAGTGATGAGGATGAACAATATTTTGGGAAAATCACTCAAATATTCTCACTGGTGTTTGCACCATTTCACAGATAGGAAAAGGGAGGATGAGAGATTAAGTAGTTGGAAGCAACCCACCAAACTTACAGATAAATACAGAGGCCAGGATTCTAAGCTTATTTCAGAGCTAGTAAATCTTATTCTACTCTACAAAAGAAAGATTAAATAGTCTATTTTATGAGTTTACAAGAAAAAAAAAGACATATTCTTTTAAAGTACTTAACATGGCATTGAATAGAGAGACAACATAATTCTTTCAAATAATCTATCTTCCTTGGTAAATATTTCAAAGAAATCAAGGTATTAATTTCTATGGCATTGTTCCTGGTATAGAAAGTGATAAAACACACACACACACACACACACACACAAAGGAATAGTATAGAAAACAAAGAGTAGATCATACAACAATTAAATAAGCCATTTAAAGCCTAAAAAGTTTATGATTACATACCAAACTTTCATTAATAACTTAAAAGTGGATTTTCTCCCCATCAAGAAATTTTGCTCTTAAACTAAAGAGTATTAAAAAAGTAATTGCTACTAAAATCCAGAGGCTTTTGTTCAGTAGCAAAGCACTCATTCCATTGAAAATATATTTGTTGAGTTTCCATTAGGAACAAATAAACAAAAGTCTGCTAGGTGTTAGGAATACAAAGGTAATCCAGGCAGGCATGATTACTTGCCTACCAGGATTACATTTTAGCAGGTAAGGAAGACATAGAATAATGCCTTACTGAAACTATCATTTTGTTGAAATTGTGATATGTTAAAAATGCTAAGGAAATGGTCTAGTATGATCATGACAAGTCTCAGAAAATCTTCCATAAGGATGGAGTTTTGAGCTGGGTTCTGAAACTTGAGCAGAAATTTAAAGAATAAAAGAAAGAGAATTCTAAGCAAATGACTCAGCACATTGAAAGCTATGATGAAGGAAAAAAACATAGAACATTTGAAGGAAAGGAAAATGATCCACTGACTGAATCATGGGAAGTGAGGGAGTAAGTTAAGACAGCAAAGAAGGAACAACCAGATTTTATAGGGACTCCAGGACTCTGCTAAATAAAGTTAGTCCTACAAATCAATATTTGGAAAGGAAAATCTTTAAGATGTTTTAAGAACTGGAGTTGGAATATTTGTTTTTGTTTTTAAAGATCAGACTAGTTCCAGTGGGGAAAAGAGAGTAAGGACAGCTTGAGAGAATGTTGGGGAGGGAAGAGGATAATTATTTCCATTTTAATTCAAGCTTTGAGGTAATTCTGGAATAGCTAAGAGAAGATATTGAATAAGTAGTTGGTCATACACATTTGGAGCCCAAAGCTGGACTGGAGGTGAAAAAAAAAAAAAAATGGGAGAGTCATACAAACACACACTGAAGTCTGACCATGGATTTAGGTGTTTAGAGACAGAATATATTGTAGGGAAAAAAAAAATTTTTTTTGAGGGCTAAAAAAAAAGTTTTGAGGGATGCCATGATTTATAGGAAAAGCAGAGAAGCTGGAAAAAGAGTGTGGGGTTACAAACGCCTAGAAGAGAAGGAGGAAATGGACAGTGTGATTGGATGCTAGTAAGTAAAATAAAACAAAAACAAAAACTGAGCAATGAATTTGGCGCATGAGACCATCAATGGTACTGACAAGAAACATCACAGCAAACTGGTACAGGGGGAAGGCAGAGGGCTGAGATGTATACAGAAGTTTCTTAAAAACTTTCAAGAAAGTGTGCTATAAAAGAAATGTGGTAGAGAAAGGAAAGAGATGGAGGGAAGTGTTTGTTTTGTTGCACCACACTTTTTGTTTTTTATTTGTTTTTTGGCTGCACCGGGTGTCTGCTGGGGCATGTGGCCTTTAACTGGGGAGCACGGCTTCTCACTGGAGCATGCAGACTCAGTAGTTGCAGTGCGCAAGCTCAGTAACTGGCACTCAGGCTTAGTTGCCCGGAGGCATGCGGGATCTGAGTTCCTGGACCAGGGATCGAAGCTGTGTTCCTTGCACTAGAAGGCAGATTCTTAACCGATGGACCACCAGGGAAGTCCTCTGCCTCAGTTTTAATCGGGGAAAATAGTTCCTATATAGATACAGTTGATATGGAGAAAGACCCAATAGAGAGAGGAGCGTCACATAACAGGTGATCAAAGGGATATTCATTAAAGAGAATTAGAGAACAGGGAAGGATGGATTCCAAAGCAGGAGGAAATCAGCCTCAGAGGGGAAGAGAGGCACCTCTGTTATTGCAATAGGAGGGAAGGAGACAATGATAGATTTGTATGTTTGATGGTGATAGATGATAGACTTGTATGTTTGATGGTGGCAGGTGAAGGGAGTTCCCATCACATAACTGCTACCTTCCACATTAAGTGAAAAGGGATGTCATTTGCCGAGTGTCTGGAGAGGTATGGCAGCAGTGATTTCAGAAGGGTGAAGGTGGTTTGCAGTAGCCATTGTGAACTGGAAACTGAGTTGATAGAGATGTAGCTAAGGTTGTTGATCATAGTGTAGCGATATATTTTTCTCTTCTGGTTTATTTTATCTATGGTTTACCGGGAGATAGAAAAAAGCAGACAGTTCAGTGTATCTGTGGTTGGGATTGAGTTTGATCAGAACCACAAGGATGACAAGCCTAAGCTATTGGACAGGTTAAAGATGGACTAGCCAAGACGTTGGCGGAAGATCATTAATTGAACAAACATGCTAGAAAATAGGTTACAAATTGAGAGTAGGAAGTTGACATCATGATTTTTGAGAAAGCAGTTTCCTAAGGTTGCTGATTTCAAGTTTGACTCTGACAGTGAGTGGCTGAGAAGATTGAAGAGGAAGCTATTGCAGAGGATGAGGTTAAAAATGTTGAGAGGCCAGGATGGTTCACTATGATAAATGACTATCAACAACACCTAGGGAATTGTGTTGGCAGGAACTGTGTTAGAAATGAAAACTTATCTAGATGCCCAAACTGCAGTGACAGAATGAATCACCTGAAGGCCAATGGATTATGGGTGGAGAGGGTGGTCTTCTGTGACCCTCAGACAAAGCAGAGTGCTTACACATAGAAAGAGGACCCTTCATCGAGAAGCCACAAAAGGGCATGACAGCCTCTGCACCACTGAGAAGCAGCAAAGCTCAGTGAAGCTAAAATGAAGCAGTGTCTTTGGGGAAGAGCTTGGATTTGATGCTGGCAGGATGGGAGTGGAAACAATTTGAGTAAATGCGGAGGGTATATTGTCCTTGATGATGGTGAGACAGTGGATCCAGGGAGAGATCAATAAAGGAAGAACACAGTTTTGCAGAATGATAGATAATAGAGGGTGAACAACAGTGGAGAATGAATGTCATACTCCAAGTACTGATGACTTCAAGATGAGACCCCAGCTGCTGCTGCTGCTGCTGCTAAGTTGCCTCAGTGTATGACTCTGTGCAGCCCCATAGATGGCAGCCCAACAGGCTCCCCAGTCACTGGGATTCTCCAGGCAAGAACACTGGAGTGGGTTGCCATTTCCTTCTCCAAGGCATGAAAGGGAAAAGAAAGTGAAGTCACTCAGTCATGTTGGACTTTTCGTGACCCCAAGGACTGCAGCCTACCAGGCTCCTCCATCCATGGGATTTTCCAGGCAAGAGTATTGAAGTGGGTTGCTATTGCCTTCTCCTGAGACCTCAGGGAAGGCCTCTAAGATCAAGGCAACATTAAAGTACAGAATCTGAACTACTGGGGTTTAAGCAGCACCAATACTTTCAGTTCTCAAATTCTAGAACATCAGAATCTTAACTCCTCTACTAGTGGTTTACCATTTCAATTACAGCTGATTCAGAATACCTGTTATCATCTATGAAAGATTATGTCATATGGTACCAAATATCCTGCCTTAATTTGTTAATTAAGGTGAAAGTTTACTCTCAGTTCAGTTCAGTTCAGTTCAGTAGCTCAGTCGTATCCAACTCTTTGGGACCCCATGAATCTGAGCACACCAGGCCTCCCTGTCCATCACCAACACCCAGAGTTCACTCAAACACATGTCCATCGAGTTGGTGATGCCATCCAGCCATCTCATCCTCTGTCATCCCCTTTTCCTCTTGCCCCCAATCCCTCCCAGCATCAGAGTCTTTTCCAATGAGTCAACTCTTCGCATGAGGTGGACCAAGTACTGCAGTGTGAGCTTTAGCATCAGTCCTTCCAATGAACACCCAGGACTGATCTCCTTTAGAATGGACTGGTTGAATCTCCTTGCAGTCCAAGGGACTCTCAAGAGTCTTCTCCAACACCACAGTACAAAAGCATCAATTCTTTGGCACTCAGCTTTCTTTACAGTCCAAATCTCACATCCATACATGACTACTGGAAAAACCATAGCCTTGACTAGACGGACCTTTGTTGGCAAAGTAATGTCTCTGCTTTTGAATATGCTATCTAGGTTGGTGATAACTTTCCTTCCAAGGGGTAAGAGTCTTTTAATTTCATGGCTGCAGTCACCATCTGCAGTGATTTTGGAGCCCCCCAAAATAAAGTCTGACACTGTTTCCACTGTTTCCCCATCTATTTCCCATGAAGTGATGGGACCGGATGCCATGATTTTACTTATCTGAATGTTGAGCTTTAAGCCAACATTTTCACTCTCCTCTTTCAATTTCATCAAGAGGCTTTTAGTTCCTCTTCACTTTCTGCCATAAGGATGGTGTCATCTGCATATCTGAGGTTATTGATATTTCTCCTGGCAATCTTGATTCCATCTTGTGCTTCATCCAGCCCAGCACTTCTCATGGTGTACTCTGCATATAAGTTAAATAAGCACGGTGACAATATACAGCCTTGATGTACTCCTTTTCCTATTTGGAACCAGTCTGTTGTCCAATGTCTAGTTCTAACTGCTGCTTCTTAATCTGCATATAGGTTTCTCAAGAGGCAGATCAGGTGGTCGGGTATTCCCATCTCTTTAAGAATTTTCCACAGTTTATTGTGATCCACACAGTCAAAGGCTTTGGTATAGTCAATAAAGCAGAAATAGATGTTTTTCTGGAACTCTCTTCCTTTTTCCATGATCCAGCAGATGTTGGCAATTTGATCTCTGGTTCCTCTGCCTTTTCTAAATCGAGCTTGAACATCTGGAAGTTCATGGTTCCTGTACTGTTGAAGCCTGGCTTGGAGAATTTTGAGCATTACTTTACTAGCGTGTGAGATGAGTGGAATTGTGTGGTAGTTTGAGCATTCTTTGGCATTGCCTTTCTTTGGGATTAGAATGAAAACTGACATTTTCCAGTCCTGTGGTCACTGCTGAGTTTTCCAAATTTGCTGGCATATTGAATGCCACACTTTCATAGCATCATCTTTCAGGATTTGAAATAGCTCAACTGGAATTCCATCACCTCCACTAGTTTGTTCATAATGATGCTTCCTAAGGCCCACTTGACTTCACATTCCACGATGTCTGGCTCTAGGTGAGTGATCACACCATCGTGATTATCTGGGTCATGAAGATCTTTTGGTACAGTTCTTCTGTGTGTTCTTGCCACCTCTTCTTAATATCTTCTGCTTCTGTTAGGTCCATACCATTTCTGTCCTTTATTGAGCCCATCTTTGCATGAAATATTCCCTTGGTATCTCTAATTTTCTTTTTTTTTAATTTTAATTTTTACTTTACAATACTGTATTGGTTTTGCCATACATTGACATGAATCCGCCACGGGTGTACATGAGTTCCCAATCCTGAACCCCCCTCCCACCTCCCACCCCATATCATCTCTCTGGATCATCCCTGTGCACCAGCCCCAAGCATCCTGTATCCTGTATTGAACATAGACTGGCGATTCATTTCTTACCTGATAGCATACATGTTTCAATGTCATTCTCCCAAATCATCCCACCCTCTCCCTCTCCCACAGAGTCCAAAGGTCCGTTCTATACATCTGTGTCTCTTTTGCTGTCTTGCATACAGGGTTATCATTACCATCTCTCTAAATTCCATATATATGTGTTATTACACTATATTGGTGTTTTTCTTTCTGGCTTACTTCACTCTGTATAATAGGCTCCAGTTTCATCCACTTCATTAGAATTGATTCAAATGTATTCTTTTTAATGGCTGAGTAATACTCCATTGTGTATATGTATCACAGCTTTCTTATCCATTCATCTGCTGATGGACATCTAGGTTGTTTCCATGTCCTGGCTATTATAAACAGTGCTGCGATGAACATTGGGATACATGTGTCTCTTTCAATTCTGGTTTCCTTGGTGTGTATGCCCAGCAGTGGGATTGCTTGGTTATAAGGCAGTTCTATTTCCAGTTTTTTAAGGAATCTCCACACTGTTCTCCATAGTGTCTGTACTAGTTTGCATTCCCACCAACAGTGTAAGAAGGTTCCCTCTTCACACCCTCTCCAGCATTTATTGCCTGTAGACTTTTGGATTGCAGCCATTCTGACTGCCTAAAGACTCCACCAGAAAATTACTAGAGCTAATCAATGAGTATAGTAAAGTTGCAGGATATAAAATCAACACACAGAAATCCCTTGCATTCCTATACACTAATAATGAGAAAGTAGAAAAAGAAATTAAGGAAACAATTCCATTCACCATTGCAACGAAAAGAATAAAATACTTAGCAATATATCTACCTAAAGAAACTAAAGACCTATATATAGAAAACTATAAAACACTGATGAAAGAAATCAAAGAGGACACTAATAGATGGAGAAATATACCATGCTCATGGATCGGAAGAATCAATATAGTGAAAATGAGTATACTACCCAAAGCAATCTACAGATTCAATGTACTCCCTATCAAGCTACCAGTGGTATTTTTCACAGAACTAGAACAAATAATTTCACAATTTGTATGGAAATACAAAAAACCTCGAATAGCCAAAGCAATCTTGAGGAAGAAGAATGGAACTGGAGCAATCAACTTGCCTGACTTCAGGCTCTACTACAAAGCCACAGTCATCAAGACAGTATGGTACTGGCACAAAGACAGTAATGTAGATCAATGGAACAAAATAGAAAGCCCAGAGATAAATCTAATTTTCTTGAAGAGATCTGTAGTCTTTCTCATTCTGTTGTTTTCCTCTATTTCTTTGCATTGATCACTGAGGAAGGCTTTCTTATCTCTCCTTGCTATTCTTTGGAACTCTGCATTCAGATGCTTACATCTTTCTTTTTCTCCTTTGTTTTTCACTTCTCTTCTTTTCACAGCTATTTGTAAGGCCTCCCCAGACAGCCATTTTGCTTTTTTTGTATTTCTTTTCCATGGGATGGTCTTGAAACCTGTCTCCTGTACAATGTCAGGAACCTCTGTCCATAGTTCATCAGGCACTTTATGTATCAGACTTAGTACTTTCAGGGTGAATCAAAAAAGCATTAATATCCCTTTAAAAATCTAAATTAAAAAAAAAAAGTGATACAAAGGAGCATATTTACAAAGCACACAGACACAGAAAACAAACTTATGGTTACCAAAAGGAAGGGGGGAAGGGACAAGTTTGTAATTAACAGATACAGGGTACTGTACATGAAACACATAAACCACAAGGACCTACTGCCTAGCACAGGGACTGTGTTCAACATCTTACAATAACATATAAGTGAAAAGAATCCGAAAAACAGTGTGTGTATAATATATATTACATTTAAGTATAACTGAATCACTTTGCTGTACACCTGAAACATTGTAAATCAATGATACTTCAATAAAAATATAAAATTAAAAAAATAAAAACAAAACTTGATATCAATTTACTACCTAGAAAAACAAGAGGAAAAAAGATCAGTCAAGGAGCCTTTGGTAAATTGAGATCTTATACAGAATTCTGAAAAGAAAAACTCCTCTAACAGATTTACTACACATTTCCACTTTTTTTTTTTTATTCAAAGTATTTCAGGGGTTTGGAAATATGTGTTTTACCTTCTATGTCAGCAAGTTTTGAGTGAATTGCAATAATTAATTATAGTAACTATATGAACCTCAAATATTCATCTACTGAATTTATATCCCTTCTCCACAGTTTTAAATTACCTGTATTAAAGATCTTAGTGTATATATATATATATATATATATATATATATATATATATATATACACCTTGAATTATGGATCATTTAAAAATCCTTTTGAGATATTTTCAAAGCTTTAAAAGACCTTGCACATCATTTATTCCTCAACTTTTATTTTGTAGCCAAGAAAACCAAGGTACAGAGAGGTCCCACCAGGAGAGACAGTGTCCAACATAGCTTTAACAAGAAGAAAAGTGCAGTGGGAGCCCACGCCCTTTATGTCTATCCAGCCCTCATGAAGTTGGCATATTATGAGCAAACAAACATAGCTTGCTCTCTTATGCTTCTTTTTCTCATTCCTCCTTGGCACCATTCAGCCTGTAAATGAAGCAAAGTCACGTTGTAGCCGTGTTCTAGTTTCTTCATGTAGGAAGGTTGTTTAAAACACACTCCGTCAGTCAAAAGCTTTCACAGAAGACCTGTGTTATTTTAAGAATGATATTTTTTCACTGATCCCTGAAGAACTAGATGCTTAAACATTTATTGGCACAAGGTCATTGCTTTACTGAAATGGCTTTAACTTAACATAAATCAACTTAGCACTTCTGTATATCCCTACTTTAAGGAAGGACAGAGAAATCTAAAGTGAAGGTCAGTTTAATTCTTTCTTGTCCACACTCATTGAGGTAATTTCTACCTCCCCGTGTACCTCTATTTCCTGTTGAGTGTTTAAGAACAAAGGGAGTTGCAAAGCTTACTGAAAATGAATACACAACTGCAAGGTGGTAGCTAAACAAGTTCTTTTGTACTTGATGTGTTCAAAAGGAAAAAAATTAAAAAAAAAAGAAAGAGTCCTAAAGCCACAATTTTAAGTTAAATACTGAAATCCTCATAAGGGAAATTTTCCAGGGGCCTGTGTGCCTGTGTGTATATTACATACACAGTCACTCTATGTATTATATTTTGTCAAATTTTTATGAACAAAGTGATCTATTGACCGCAATCAAAAGGACTCATGCTTTGAAATTTCTCTCTCTTGTTTTTCAGCACTGCAGCCTGCCCTGAATCTTCCCCACCGCCTCTTGCACTCTGTTGACTTTATCTGTGAGGTAAGTGTTAAAAGTACAGCATGTGGGCCTGCCTGGTGGTCCAGTGACTAATCACTGTGCTCCCAAGGCAGGGGGCTGGGGTTCAATCCCTGGACAGGGAACTAGATCCCACATGCCCCAACTAAGAGTTTATGTGCTGCAACTAAATATCCCATACGTTGCAACGAAGACTGAAGGTCCTCTGTGCCCCAAATAAGACCCACCACAGTCAAGTAAATAAATAAATAGCACATGGTCAAACAAGGGTTGAAGATGGATTAACTGGGTTGTCTCATATCTGCTCCAGAACAAAGTTTTTCTATGCAAAAACTAAACTGCTACCTTCTTGAATGAAACCTTTGCCTCATGAGCACAACTTTGTTAAGTCAAATTGTTTAAAGATTTATTATAGAAAAACGACCCTTTGCAAGTTGCCTCCAGCAGAGCTTTCTCAAAATGCCCAAGACAGAAGTGACAAGTGGAGAAAAAAGATTGTCAACTACTAAAAAGATAAAAATATATACACTCCACAATTAGTTGATACATATACATAAATGTAACCCAAAGAAATAGCACAGCTTGCTAACAAAATTGACTTCTATTTAACTGAAATAAGGAGACATTCACAAGCAGCTCAAAAATAAAAAAAAAAACTTTGAAAAATTAATTAATTCCCTTGACTAACGTTTTGAAGAGGGACCGAAAGGCAGGAAGCCCTTGATTAACTAATTCTGTGAGTTCTAACCAGACATGCTAGAGATCTGAGCATGGGAAACGGGACCAGAGTACATGTAAATAGAAAATCCTTCTGAGTAGAGGCAGTCTCCACTTGGTGTTCCTGTCCAGTTTTTCCTCAGCTCTGAGTCCTGTGGAAACCAATCTTGGACCTATGTTCCATCTTAATGTCTGACATTGGGGTGGCTCTAGGAATATGTATGAAATATGTTGCAAATGACTTTTTAATCCAACTGCTTTGCCAAAATTAATATACCAGGTTTCATCAGCATCAACACTAAGGAGATGATAAAAATTAACAGAAAAAGTAGCATGAAAGAGTTTGTATAGCTTTTATCTCCCCTGTGTATGTTTTTAATGACCTTAGCAAAGCAGAATGGAAATATTTGTGTTCTTTGCAATCAGCTCACATGCTTAAGTTGTCTATTCCCAATCTAAATACAGTTGTCTGTTCACTGCAGATGGTGACTGTAGCCATGAAATTAAAAGATGCTTACTCCTTGGAAGAAAAGTTATGACCAACCTAGATAGCATATTCAAAAGCAGAGACATTACTTTGCCAACAAAGTTCCGTCTAGTCAGGGCTATGGTTTTTCCTGTGGTCATGTATGGATGTGAGAGTTGGACTGTGAAGAAGGCTGAGCGCTGAAGAATTGATGCTTTTGAACTGTGATGTTGGAGAAGACTCTTGAGAGTCCCTTGGACTGCAAGGAGATCCAACCAGTTCATTTTAAAGGAGATCAGCCCTGGGTGTTCTTTGGAAGGAATGTTGCTAAAACTCCAGTACTTTGGCCACCTCATGCGAAGAGTTGACTCATTGGAAAAGACTCTGATGCTGGGAGGGATTGGGGGCAGGAGGAAGAGGGGATGACAGAGGATGAGATGGTTGGATGGCATCACCGACTCAATGGATGTGAGTTTGAGTGAACTCCAGGAGATGGTGATGGACAGGGAGGCCTGGCGTGCTGCAATTCATGGGGTCACAAAGAGTCGGACATGACTGAGCGACTGAACTGAACTGAACTGAACTTTTAGGGAACACGTTTTGTAGGCTACAATGTTCATTTGGAGTTTCTTTTCTCATTTCATGATAAACTTCTTGACTATCCTGCCAATATAAAATAAATACATTTCCCATGTCACTGGGGAAATTTCTTCTCCTTTGACCACTGACTCCAGTCTGCCATCTCACTTCTCCAGACCTGCTGATCCACTAGCCTTCTTTCCATCTTCATCTGCTTTCCAGGACAGTGTGGCTAATAGTTTTGGGCTGGCAGCTGAACTGCTGAGAGCTGTTCAGACCTGAGCTACTACTGAAAAGCGAGGGGAAAGATGACAAATGACTCACGATTTCTAGATGCTATGAGCTTACCTGCAGGCAATGTATTCACCAAAGGATTTAACAGAGACACAATCATTATAATATGGGCTTCCCAGTTGTCTAAGTGGTAAGAATCCACTTGCAATGCAGGAGACGTGTGTTTGATCCCTGGGTTGGGAAGATCCCCTGGAGAAGGAAATGGAAACCCACTCCAGGACTTGTGCCTGGAAAATTCCATGGACAGAGGAGCCTGGTGGGCTATATATATAGTCCATGGGGTCGCAATGAGTTGGACACAACTTAGCGACTAAACAACAACAGCAGGTCTAATTATGCCATTCCTATAGGCCTATCCCTGTCATCTTTTTGTCCTGTTTCTTTCACCTTGCCAACTTTTGGCCAACTTGTGGGTTACCCAGTGAATAGGCTGAGTTGGAATTAATTCACTGTTTTCTTAGGCTGTACATTTTGTTCCAGCTATGCCCAAAATGTAATGTGATATTCAAATAATATATCATTGATGGTTCTGATTCTGAGGTTTACTCTAGTAATTAGCAGCTTTGATAACACTGTATGGCACTGAGAGAAAGCCTCTGAATGTGAGTCAGAACTGAGAGTTCCAGCCCTGACTCAGCCACAAAGGACACGTGACGTGGAGAATCTGTTACCTTTCTTGACTGTCAACCTGCACATTTATACAATGAAGGGGAAAGATGGGATAAAATGTAAGAACCTGCAGGTCTAAAAAGAAAAGTCCATGATTCTAGGATATGTATTCAAGTAATGTATTTGCAAGAGAAAGCAAGACACTGGTTACCACAAGGGAACTACCGACCACAGACTGAGAGACCCATCTGACAGTGATGCAGCCTTGAAAGAAACACAGAAAGGGGAAAAGGGGTGAGTGGTTGGATAAACTGGGAGATTGGGATTGAAATACATACACTATTGATACTTTGTGTAACAAAGTGAAAGTGTTAGTTGCTCATTCCTGTCGGACTCTTTGTGACCGCCTGGACTATAGCCTGCCAGGCTCCACTGTCCATGGAATTCTCCAGGAAGGAATACTGAAGTGGGTAGCCATTCCCTTCTCCAGAGGGTCATCCCAATCCAGAGATCAAACCAGGTCTCCAGCACTGCAGGTAGATTCTTTACTGCCTGAGCCACCAGGGAAGCCCAACTAAACGGATAACTAATGAGAACCTGGTGTACAGCAGAGGGAACTCTTCTCAGTGCTCTGTGGTGACCTAAATGGGAAGGGAATCCATAAAAGCGGGGATATATGTGTGTGCGTATGTGTGTGTGTGTGTGTGTGTGTATGTGTGTGTGTTATTCACATTGCTATACAGCAGAAACTAACAACCCTATAAAGCAACTATGCTCCAATAAAAAAAAGAAAGAAAGAAAGAAACACTGGATCCACAGATCCCATTCACTCTCTGTTTTTCAACAAATTGTTCCTACTGAACTTGACTGATGGCACTTCAAATGAGATTGCATCTATAAGAATCCTCAGAGAGAAACACAGGAGACCTCTGTGACTCACAACCTTAAGGAAGTCTTGATTTCTAGAAATCAAGAAAGGTGAACTAGTTTCTAATTTCTATGACCATATAACAATGGTTAAGATTTTAGATCTTCTAAAGAAAAAAAAAAATCCTCTACTTGTTGGGATATAGTTGTCTATTATATTCTAATACCAAACTCCGTGATTCTTAGACCACACAATCCTCTCCCTTTAAAGCTTTGTTACCACCAAACAACTGGGTGAAGATATTTAAGAGAGTTTGATACTCCAGAAGAACAACATGTGGCTTTACCATACTTTGTCATTTACTACTTTTCCACAACAAACTTCTGATCCTTGTGACTATCTCTATTGCACTGCAGACAGAAAGAAACAAAACAAAACAAAAAAACAAACTCAAAGAAGAGATGTCACTGCACATTCATGTAACTATTAAGTGCGCTGAAAAATGAGCCACATGGAAGTCTTCCAAGGAGAAAATACGGCACTCCTTCGTTTATTGTGATGATTTCACATCAGTTTCCGCATCGGCTAATCTATACCCGGTTGAAGTTGATTCCAGTATATCTACTGTTACTGAAGGCTGTGTGTATGTGTGCTCAGCTACTTAGTCATGTCCAGCTCTTTATGAACCCATGGACTGTAGCCCTGCAGGATCCTCTGCCCATGGAATTTTCCAGGCAAGAGTACTGGACTGGGGTGCTTATTTCCCACTCCAGGGGATCTTCCTGACCCAGGGATTGAACCTGTGTCTCTTGTGTCTTCTGCATTGGCCAGTGGATTTTTTTTTTTTTAATCACTAGCACCACCTGAGCAGCCTCTGTGTGAGTGAACTTGAAATTATTTGCCAATTATAACCCTATAAAAAGTCCAATTTAGTTTCAGCTCAGAAATCTAACAAGACAAAAACATTCTAATTTGAGGAAGAGGATGCTATATTTGTTTGTTCAGATATATCAATGGATTCCTGATGAACCAAGAAACCAAAAATTCATATCAAAGAACGTGTGATTAATTTGACACAGAACTTTAAAAAAAATTTTACTAGGTCTTTTCTGAAATTCAACTAACTAATATATCAAACACAGTTGGATTATTCTCCATTTCTTTCCTTTTCTCACTCTCAAATAAATACACTTCCATATCACCTGCTATTCTTATCAAATGGATTCTGAGGATAAGATATCAGTTCAATATCTTTAAACATTCTTGTTTTGAATGGTTGTCCATTCTGATACTGTTTTTTTTTTTTTTATTGTTTGTCAATGACGTAGCTGGTAGAAATCTTAAAGCAGTGATTTACATTAGAGATAAATGGAAAGATCAGAGAAAATTAGTTTATTCATTTATAGTATCATTTGCCAATCAAGTAAGCCATTGAAACTGGGTGTCTCGTTCTAATGCGAAGGAACAAAATGAAAGCATAAATGAATGGAAGGAGCTGATGAGGACTCATGTTACGAGATCCAGCCAGCTTTCCTCAGAACTTGCTTGCCTTTCAAAACTCATTGTGGGTAACAGTGTTATGCACTTACCTGGTTATTTTTGTTCTGACATATGTGATATCTATCTATCTATCTATATATATATGGAGAGAGAGTTCATTCAGAAGTGCCATAATGCACATATCTTATGTTCTAAAAATTTATCTAAATATTTAAATTTTTCTTTAAGTCATTTTACCTTAGTGATATTTCAGAGTCAGTTGGTCACTTTTTTCCCCTAGCTCTTTAAGTCAGCATTAAAAATCATAGAGACAAACCTATGGCATCCCAGAGGTATCCTGATAAAGTACCTGGCAATTTTAAGAATTAAACAACAGCAAAGTAGCACTGTCTTCCAAGTATATGGTAGAAAAAATTTTGTAAAATGCAAGGCTACCCTGACTTCAACATGAATTTCTTCTATGCACAGATTTTTCACTTGGATTAATCTTTGCTTCATTTTATATTATCTCATTCAAAAATAATAAATTGCTGTAATCACTGGTTCCTCAGGTATGTTAATCAATTACTTCAGATATAATACTAAAACATTATATATAAATATATTTTCATTGTTTTATGTATAAGCACACATATGTATGTCATACCACTTTTTAAATAAAATATATCTCTCCAATTTCCTAGAAACTGCAAAAGTTTCTTTCTCAAACTTGCTAAATTTTCAAAACATTGTAGTTTCCCAAAGAACAGAAATCTTGTCTCTGAAGGAATTGGTGTGAATCACTTCCTCAAAAGTCAGCAGGCATCTTGAGAAGAGACTGCTTAAGTCCCAGCATAACATTTTCCTAAGTGAATATCCCCCAAATAATTCACACATTCTGTTCCCATAAGAGGGTAAGAAAGAAAAGAGAGAGTAAAGAGAAAGAAAAGAGATATGAGTTTGCCTTTCACCTCTGTGTTCTGAGTTAGGTTTCTAGTTAACACCTTTTTATCACCGAAGAACAGACAAAAGCAAAGAACTTACTCCTCATGAACACTGCGGCAAGAATATTCACTCACTCATCCTCCCACTGATTCATCCGTTCATCCATCCAGCCAGCCAGCCAGCCTTCCAGCCATCCAGTCACTTATTTATTCATGTGTCCATTCTTTCAAGAGAGGAGGCTGTATGTTTTCTCTCTTACTCTGGCCAATGCACCTCCTTGAAGAAAAAATCATGTTGCTGCAGCATAATTTTAATTGTGAAGATTTCAGTCTCTGCTTAGGGCCAGTGTTTCATGGGCAGATTTTTCTGGTTCCTGTAAACTTTGTTCCATAAGCTTAGGAACAGTTCAGCAATAATCTTTCTTACCATGTAAACAATTTTACTCAGAACCACGCAGAGCATCATGCTAAATCCCAATAATGACATATAGAGAGGGAGTGAGTAAGCTGAGGGACAAGAGCTGGAGCACATGGATCCAGCTCCTCTCCATCAATCTCCAGAGTCCTCAGACATCCCACTGCCATAGTGCCTTCCATAATGGTTTCTGCTAAAACTCCTTTGGTATCATTTTTTCCCCAAAGTACTATCTTCCTTTGAAGCAATAAATGTCACTCTTCATCTGGTGAAGACTTTACCAGAAACATCAATACACTTTCTCTAGAACAAGTGAAAGGAACAAGGTCCATCTCAAAAAAAGTTTTATCTGGAAGTCATATAGGAAAACTATAGAAACATGACATTTGCTCGGGGCAGAAGTGAATGCTCTCAGGAGAAACCTGTGTAGAAACATGGGCCATGGGCAGAGCAGGAAAGATGCTAAGTGAGGATGTTATCTCAGGCTGGAGCCTAGCCTCAGCCTGGTCCTTGGAGGAGTTGGAGAGCAGGAGTGGCACTATCAAGGTGTCTTTCCTTGCAGAAAGATGGCTGGTCTTTTACACCCTATGTAGGTCAGTCATTGGCTCTTGACTTCTTCTAGGAGAAGAGAATGATCTCCAAGGAATTTCTGATCAAAGTAGGTCCCTACTGCCAACAGTAACTCCTACAAGAAGGGCACAGGCATGAACTGTCAGCATCCACAGAGGCTGGTTGGGGGGTTGGTGATACAGCCTGATGATAGGGATCTGGGTTGTAGTACCAACAGGCTTCGTTAAGGATGTCTTTGGATCTTCCTACAGTCTATCATAGGGGAATGAAACTTGAAACTCACAATGAAACTTACAGGGGAATATTTTTGCTACTTGATATCAGTTCAGTCACTCAGTTGTGTCCGACTCTCTGTGACCCCATGGACTGTAGCACGTCAGGCTTCCCTGTCCATCACCAACTCCTGGAGCTTGCTCAAACTCATGTCCACAGGGTTAGTGATGCCACCTAACCATCTCATCCTCTGTCATCCCCTTCTCCTCCTGCCTTCAATCTTTCCCAGCATCAGGGCCTTTTCCAATGAGTCAGTTCTTGATATCTGAGCTGTATTTCTGTAGCTTGTTCTGAAAAGGATGTCCTCTCAAGATCAACCACCATTTAAGGATCTTGGACAGGCCTGTGCACAGTGACCCTTGGCATTTTACATAGCATGATGGAAGTGGGCAATCTGGGAAATTCTTTCACCTCTCCAGATACCATTTCATCTTCTTCAAAATGTAAAACTCTTACTAAGCTGCCTCTAATTCATCCATTAGAGCAAGATGTCCTGAGATAATAAATTGGCCTTTGAGGATGTAAATTTAGAACATGTTTGAAAATATGAAATGAACTTACAGTATTTGAGATCTAGTGTAAATTCTGGGTCTGGGAAAAGCTCCTCTGGCAAGGTGGTGTAAAAGCCTTGAAAGCACAATTCATTTTCTTTGTTTTATCTTTTATTCTGAGCTAAGGGAGTTGTTCCTTTCTGTTACTAGCTTTTCTTTAAAAACAACCCAAAGAAATATGAACTAAACACATCGTATTCATTTTTAGTCAATTGGAAGAGAGTGAACTAAGACATTCTCCATTGCCCTTGAGTCTTCAAACTGTTGTTGAAATTAAATTAATTGTTAGGGAGCTCAGCTCGGTGCTCTGTGATGACCTAGAGAGGTAGGTTTGGCTTGAATAGGAGGGAGGCTTAAGAGGAGGGGATACATGTATACATAATAGCTGATTCGCTTTGCTGTACAGCAGAAAATAACACAATATTGTTAAGCGATTATACTCCAAAAAAAAATAAATTGTATCATCATTCATTTCTAATCTGTTGCACATGAAAGATATTAACTGACTAAAAATTTGCCTTCCAAAATCATAAAGCATCAGTTCAAATGCAGTTCTGCCAACCACCATCTGGAAGATCTTTGGCCACTTACTGAGCTATCCTAACATTCAGTTCTATTTTTAGTTTACAGATGGGATTAAAAAGAATATCCTTTGCAAGGAGTTCTGAGAATTAAATAGAAGAATGCTTAGAAAACACCATGCCTTATACACAATAAACATCAAACATTTCTTCTTATTTCCTTTTTCATCCTTTTATTCTTATACTTGTTAGTATAATGCTCTTGGAAATTTCTGAAAGCTAAGTACTTTTCTTCCATTTTGATATCAATCAGATTGGTCATTAAGACCCCAAATGGCTTGTCCATGATGTATATTGATGATGCCAAGCTCAGAGATGAGATAGACCGAATGATGACTTTTAGGTAGATAATTCAGTTTGTAGTAATAACATTAGTCTAAGCTGCTGGCTGCAATTTTAAGCATCACAAGCCATGAGTCTCCTACAGCTGTTGCTTACCTTACTACTGCATGGGTCCTTCTGTCTAATTATTTCTCACACTGTATCTCTGGTTTGAATGGTTCTTGCTTCGCATCTCTGTAAGAGCAAATGCAGCTCATGATCCATCAGATAGGTCTCTTTTATGAAAATGTCTCTTGTTATCCCATCTGTTTGGCTCTTTCTTGCATTACCTTCTAAATGTATATATTCTAGTTAGGTATTGTGTTTGTTTTCTATTGGTGTATCAGGTCCACAAACTTGGTGGCTGAAACCAATACAAATTGATTCTCTTGTAGTTGTAGGTTAGAATTCTGACATGGGTCTCACTGGGCTAAAATTAAGGTGTCACTGGGGCTTGCACTCTCTTCTGGAGGCTCTAGGAGAACATGTTCCCTCATCTTGTTCACTGTATAGAGTCACTTAGATCTCTTGGCTCTGATCCCCAGCCCTCCTTGTTTAAAGCCAGCATCACTGGATCAAGGTTTTCTCATAACATCACTCTGACCTTTTTTGCCTTCCTCTTCCACTTCTCAAAACCCTCATGGTTATACTGGGCTAATAGAGGCAACTCGAATAATTTCACTATTTAAGGTTCATGGATTAGCACCCTTCATTTTATCTGCTGCCTTAACTTCCCTTGGTCACAAAGCATGACACTTTCTAGGTCCTAGGGGTTAGGATTGGATATTTTGGGGAGGTGAGCTGAGGAGGTGTGTCCTTACCATCATAGAGTTTATAATCTAGTGGGGTGGAAGAGAGATACAAGAAGAAAAGTAAGCCAATACCCCGATGAATGATGATAAGTAGTGATAATAATTGAGAAAGAGATAAACCAGATGAATGGGGTTAGAACTTGAGAGGGGAGGATCTGTATAGATAGTCAGGGCAGCGTTACTAGAAAGGTGACACTGAAGCTGAGACTTGGGGGAGGATACTGCTGCTCACATGAGTGGCGGACCAAGTAGAGTCAGGAAAGACTAGGAAAGGGAATGAAGGCTGGCTTTACATGTGGGAGGGACCACACTACAAAGTTTAAAAGGGGAAAGAGAGATTGGCCCATTTAATAGACTACAGAGAGTTCATGGAGTTAGAGTATAGTAGGCTTGGGGGAGGATGAAACTGAATGTGTTAGTTGCTCAGCCATGTCCGACTCTTTGCAACCCCATGGACTGTAGCTCACCAGACTCCTCTGTCTATCGGATCTCTCAGGCGAGAATGCTGGAGTGGGTTACCATTCCCTTCTCCAGGGGATCTCCTTGACCCCGGGACTGAAACCATGTCTTCTACAAGTATCCTGCACTGCGGGTGGATTCTTTTACAGCTGAACCACTCGGGAAGCCCACACATCCATATATTATATTTTAATAAAAATAAAAATTTCAAGTTAAGCTGTAACACAACTCTTAGCATTAATTAGGAGTGTAGAATAATCAACAAGGAACTACTGTATAGCACAGAGAACTCTACTCAATGTTCTGTAGTAACCTATATGAGAAAAAAATCTGGAAAAAAATGAATATATGTATGTGTATAACTTCGCTGTACACCTGAAACAAATACAACATTGTTATATCAACTATACTTCAACATAAAATAAAAATTAAATTAAAAATGTAAACAGTCTCACTTCATTGCCAGAAAGAGTGAGATGGTTAATTACTTGAGTTAATCAACAAAATACAATGGGTTCCTCCTGGTACCATACTTGACTCATCTGTCCTTAACATGTTCAAATGCTTCACGTAAGATGCCTCTGAGACAGTGGAGGATTTTAGAGTACTTCTTAGCCAAATACTAGACCCACATGTGGCACCAGAAGACATCTCAGATGTAATATGGCAGCCACTACACCATCACAGGGAGGCACACCAAGGTTACACAGTTTGCCCAATGTCACACAGAGCATCGGTCATGGACAATCCAATCCAAACCACATCTCCCTCATGTACTCTCTCCAGTATATCGCTTTTACTTTTCTACTCTGTGTTTTGGGTCCCAAAGCCAATAATTTATGGCATATATTGTCATTGGATACATTGAAAAATGTAGACACATCAAAGAGACTGGAGTGTTGGAGAGAAACTCAATCTAAAGCCAAAATTAATCGAAGTGTCTCAGAATCTGACATTGCTAGAAGAAACATTGCTGTGACTCTCAATTTATTCCACTGAGAAAGTGCAACGTAATATGTTTTAATGCACTTTCTGTAGGTCTGCAATGCAAGTTTGATTTGTTTTCCCCAGAAGCAATTTACTTTTAAATTCCAAAAGCCTCAGACGTCATTGAAGGATGTTTTGGACTACTTAATCATGGCAACAGGGATTAAACTGGGAAACTGGCAGAAATAGTTTGCTGAAAATTAGGCATTTCATTGGTCTAAAGGAAGGGGAGAAGAAAACTGTCAAATACTTGCAGCCGCACACTCGGAATTAGGAAGTGGGAAAGGGCACTGAATGACAGGTGAATGAAGTGTGTCTGAGCACGTGTGAGAAAGAGGAAAGCACTCCCTGCCAGACATAATGCACACAAGGAGCTCTAAGGTGCATAACCCTGTGCAGTCTGTAAAGGACAGTCACATGCATGAGTTGGAAATAACAACTCATGAACGAACACCTCACGGGCAAAGGGTGTTTCATAGAAGTCAAGTGACAATTGACTTTTGAAGAAACACAGCCAGACATTATCTATTCCTGATCAACTGTTTTCAAGTCTCCATTTCCTGATGACAATTACATAGTTTCCACTTTCATCGAAATCTGATGTGGCCAGAAGAAAGAAGAAAGCAAAGGGGAAAAAAGAGGAAGAACTTAATGGGAATCACAGCCATGCTGGTTGGAAACGACTCAGCCGTGGTTCGATATTATATTGACTCTAGGAACAGTACTAAAGTGGGCCACGGGGTCCACTACTGGGTCTCTATTTCTTTAGTATGCTATTTCTTCTTAAAGATGCTTCAAATGGTTTATTCTCATTCCTCATCGGCCTCCATAAATATCATTTTCACTAGGATACCATCTTCCAAAATGGAAGGTAACATGGCATTCATAAATTTAACTTTCTTATACTAAGTAGGTTGTCTGAAAGTATTTCTTGTTCTGGCTGTTTTCTTCCCAAATGCACACTGAGTTTTATATTTAGATTCAATCAGAAATAATGAAAAGTTAACAGAACACACAATTACTGAACTCATTTTGTATCTTTCAAAATGTACCTCTTAAAAAATTTAAGTGCAACATATTTAATTTAAAAATGAATAATAATAAAAAGATGGATAATAAGAGATATTTGACACCTGTTTCATTTTCCACTTATTTTTATTTTATTTCATTTTGGGGGATTATGCTGATGCCAACTTTCTTTTTTTTTTTCTTTTAAAAATGATTTGTCAGTTCAGTTCAGTCGCTCAGTAGTGTCCAACTCTTTGTGACCCCATGGATTGCAGCATACCAGGCCTCCCTGTCCATCACCAACTCCCAGAGTTTACTCAAAATCATGTCCATTGAGTTGGTGATACCATCCAACCATCTCATCCTCTGTCATCCCCTTCTCCTCCCATTGTCAATCTTTCCCAGAATCAGGGTCTTTTCAAATGAATCAGTTCTTCACATCACGTAGCCAAATTATTGGAGTCTCAGCTTCAACAGCAGTTGAACATTCAGGACTGATTTCATTTAGGATTGACTGGTTGGATCTTCTTACAGTCCAAGGGACTCTCAAGAGTCTTCTCCAACACCACAGTTCAAAAGCATCAATTCTTCGGCGCTCAGCTTTCTTTATAGTCCAACTCTCACATCCATACATGACTACTGGAAAAACCGTAGCCTTGACTAGATGGACCTTTGTTGACAAAGTAATGTCTCTGCTTTTTAATATGCTGTCTAAGTTGGACATAACTTTTCTTCCAAGGAGTGTCTTTTAATTTCATGGCTGCAGTCACCATCTGCAGTGATTTTGGAGACCCAAAAAATAAAGTCTGACACTGTTTCCACTGTTTCTCCATCTATTTGCCATGAAGTGATGGGACCAGATGCCATGATCTTCATTTTCTGAATGTTGAGTTTTAAGCCAACTTTTTCACTCTCCTCTTTCACTTTCATCAAGAGGCTCTTTAGTTCTTCTTCACTTTCTGCCATAAGGGTGGTGTCATCTGCATATCTGAGGTTATTGATATTTCTCCTGGCAATCTTTATTCTAGCTTGTGTTTCCTCTAGTCCAGCATTTCTCATGATGTACTCTGCATATAAGTTAAATAAGCAGGGTGACAATACACAGCCTTGACGTACTCCTTTTCATATTTGAAACCAGTCTGTTGTTCCATGTCCAGTTCTAACTATTGCTTCCTGATCTGCATACAGATTTCTCAAGAGGCAGGTCAGGTGGTCTGGTATTTCTATCTCTTTTAGAATTTTCCACAGTTTATTGTGATCCACACAGTCAAAGGCTTTGGCATAGTCAATAAAGCAGAAATAGATGTTTTTCTGGAACTCTCTTCCTTTTTCCGTGATCCAGCAGATGTTGGCAATTTGATCTCTGGTTCCTCTGCCTTTTCTAAAACCAGCTTGAACATCTGGAAGTTCATGGTTCACAAATTGTTGAAGCCTGGCTTGGAGAATTTTGAGCATTACTTTACTAGCATTACATTACTTTACTTGTGAGATGAGTGCAATTGTGTGGTAGTTTGAGCATTCTTTGGCATAGCCTTTCTTAGGGATTGGAATGAAAACTGACCTTTTCCAGTCCTGTGGCCACTGCTGAGTTTTCCAAATTTGCTGGCATATTGAGTGCAGCACTTTCACAGCATTATCTTTTAGGATTTGCAACAGCTCACCTGGAATTTCATCACCTCCACTAGTTTTGTTCATAGTGATGCTTCCTAAGGCCCACTTGACTTAACATTCCAGGATGTCTGGCTCTAGGTGAGTGATCATACCATCGTGTTTATATGGGTCGTGAAGATCTTTTTTGTACAGTTCTTCTGTGTATTCTTGCCACTTCCTCTTAATATCTTCTGCTTCTGTTAGGTCCATCCCATTTCTGTCCTTTACCGAGCCCATCTTTGCATGAAATATTCCCTTGGTATCTCTAATTTTCTTGAAGAGATCTCTAGTCTTTCCCATTCTACTGTTTTCCTCTATTTCTTTGCATTGATCACTGAGAAAGACTTTCTTATCTCTCCTTGCTATTCTTTGGAGCTCTGCATTCAAATGGGTATATCTTTCCTTTTGTCCTTCGCTTAACTTATACTGAAGTGTAATTGCTTTCCAACGTTGCGTTACTTTCTACTGCACAGCAAAATGAATTAGCCACACATATATCCCCTCTTTTGGAGTATTTTCCCTTACAGGTCACCACAGAGCATTGAGTAGAGTTCTGTGTGTTGTACAGTAGGTTCTCATTAGTTATCTGTTCTATACATCATATCAATAGTATATATGTGTCAATCGCAAGTACTAAAAAAATAATCTATTTAGGTGCTAACTGTGATCAAACATGGCTATGTACTCTGTGCCAATTTTTATGGCTTGCAACAGTTTTGGGGATATGGAAATGACTATTTTTAAAAGTTTTTTTTTGTTGTTAAAAATGAAAAGAACTGTAAATTACAATCATTTGCAATAATAACCTTGTGTTAAATTCTTTTGAATCCTTGCAAAATCTGGGCTTGACTGTTAAACTTCAACAAAGCAAATCATCATCAGAGGAATGCTTAGAGGTTGTACCAGTTAACACAAATATGCTAATTTTATACCCAAATGATAGTCACAGCAGAAGCATGCTGACATGTTCACTAGCATCATGTTCTGTTTCTCCTGGGCACACACAGACACCTCCCTACTCTTCTGCATTTAGGGAGCCGAGTGATGTGGTGTGGCTCTGTGCAGCGGAAGGTGGAGAGGAACGCTTGTGACTGTGGAGTAGGTACGCAGGCCATCTCCTCTTCTCTCTTCCTCTGCCTGCTCACTGAATAGAACGTGACAAGGACTCAGAGGCCTTAGAAATGGTCAAGCCATATGATGACACAGGCCTGATTCCTGTGACTTGCTGAGGGCGGGCATGGGTTAGAATCCACACGCCCGATGCTCTGACCCCACTGCACGATGACAAAAATGTAAAATCAACCTTACTGAGTTTGGATGGGGAGCTAACAGTAGCTACTATAATAGCGAAAACATTTATCTGATTGCACCCTCACAACAACCTGTTCTTCATTTTCAGTATGTTAACCATACTGTCACAAAGAACAAACTGAGGCTTAGAAGGGAGAAATAACTGCCTTCAACTTCTAACCAGATGTCAGGATAAAGCCTGTACTCTTCATCATGACAGTGTATTGTTCCCTTAAAAGAAATGTGGAGGCAAGGAAGCAGAGAAAGGAGGTACAATCATGAGTTTGGTGTTTGAATTTGTGAAAAAGGATGCTGTAATTTATAGCTGTACATGGCAGCTGAAGCAGGGGGTCTCAGGGTTGGGATGCATAACGGAAACAGTCAGGGAGGAGACATAGGAACCTGGAAATTATCTTCCCTGATCAGGGCTAATGAGTCCCTGCATCTAAAGTAAAGTGACCAGCACATCTATTAGCTTGACTGTAGCTGGAGATGAGATCCCAGGGCTCCAGAGAAGTGCCTGGAAGATGGGAAACTGGGATGGATGAGCGGATGTCTACTCAGTCCCTCCTGGACCATTTTGTCCATCATCACAAGAGGAACTGCTATACTACTTCTCACCATGTCTTTTCCCAACATCAATTCTCATAAGAACTGTGAGAAGAATGTTCAATCAATGCTTTTAAAATCTTTTAAACAGATACTCTCTGGGAGCACGTGGGTAGTAAATGCAACGAAGAAGAGATGAAGAGCCTGTAGAGTTATGAGTAATACTTGACTAAACTCCCAAGGGCAAATAATCCCAGGAAGTCATTTTATTCTGCTTTATTGGGAGAACATCAAAGCTAAAGGGTGTGGTTGTTTTTTTTTTTTTTAAGGAATTTATAATGATGGATCTGGTCCCATCATTTCATGGGAAATAGATGGGGAAACAGTGGAAACAGTGTCAGACTTTATTTTTTTGGGCTCCAAAATCACTGCAGATGGTGATTGCAGCCATGAAATTAAAAGACCCTTACTCCTTGGAAGTAAAGTTATGACCAACCTAGACAGCATATTCAAAAGCAGAGACATTACTTGACCAACAAAGTTCTGTTTAGTCAAGGCTATGGTTTTTCCAGTGGTCATGTATGGATGTGAAAATTGGACTGTGAAGAAAGCTGAGCACCAAAGAATTGATGCTTTTGTACCGTGGTGTTGGAGAAGACTCTTGAGAGTCCCTTGGACTGCAAGGAGATCCAACCAGTCCATTCTGAAGGAGATCAGTCCTGGGATTTCTTTGGAAGGACTGATGCTGAAGCTGAAACTCCAGTACTCTGGCTACCTTAGGTGAAGAGCTGACTCATTGGAAAAGACTCTGATGCTGGGAGGGTTTGGGGGCAGGAGGAGAAGGGGACAACAGAGGAAGAGATGGCTGGATGGCATCATCGACTCGATGGACATGAGTTTGGGTGAACTCCAGGAGTTGGTGATGGACAGGGAGGCCTGGCGTGCTGCAATTCATGGGGTCGCAAAGAGTCGGATACTACTGAGCAACCGAACTGAACTAAACTGAATGATGGTGGAAAACACCCTGAAAAATTCATCTCTCTGTTTATCTGCAGAAGAACAAATTCATCTGAAACTAAATGTTCTAGTTTTAAATTTTTGGTAAATTGGAGGGGTAAATCAGCACTGTATACATATTAAATGTACCTACCTTTGGCCCTCAGTGTCCCAGACAGAAAAAATATCATCATATATATGTAAAGAAATCCTTTTAAGTATTGTTCCCTCCTTCTAGGGTTTAAATGAGATCATACAGTCGACCCTTGAACATGCCGGGGTTGGGACCATGGAAAATCCATGTATAACTTTACAGTCAGCCCTTGGTACACGCAGTTACTCATCTGTGGATTCAATTAACCTCGGACTGTGTAGGACATCAGTATGTATTATAAATGGAAATGCACAGTTCAAACCATTGTTCTTCAAGAGTCAACAGTATACCTAAAGAACATAATCCCTCAAAAATTAAAGTTATAAAAAACACTATTTTTTTTCATAGTAAAATAGGTACTGTATGTGTGCCAAGTCACTTCAGTCATGTCCGGCTACTTGTGACGCTATAGACTGCAGCCCGCCAGGCTCCTTAGTCCATGGGATTCTCTAGGGAAGAATACTGGAGTGGGTGGCCATGCTCTACCTAGGGATCTTCCCAACCCAGGGATTAAACCCAAGTCTCTGCAGCTCCTGCATTAGCAGGCAGTTTCTTTACCACTGGTGCCACCTGGGAAGCCCCCAAATAACTATATGGACAAGTAAATTATGATACAGCCATGCAACAGAACACTGTGAAACCATTTTCAGAAATGAATTAGATCTGGGAACTTCCCTGGCAGTCCAGTGGCTAAGATTCCATGCTCCCAATGTAGGGTACCTGGGGTCAATGCCTAGATCCCACATGCTGAAATTAAGAACTTGTAAGCTACAACTAAGATCTGGTACAGCCAAATAAATAAACAAATATATTTTTTAAATGAATTGGATCTGTATTATACAATGCCAATAAAAAAATCAAGCTGTCAAAAATATTTATAATGTCTTTCCATCTATAATTCAAATCTCTGTGCTTCACTTGGCATAGAAAATATTTGGATATATATGTATAAATATATATATATATTATATTAAGGGAAATTGCTTATAAATATATATGTATATATATGACCTAGGTTGGGAAGATCCCTTGGAGAATGGAATGGCTACCCATTCCAGTATTCTTCTCTGGAGAATCCCATGTACAGAGGAGCCCTGGGGGCTACAGTCCATGGGGTTGCAGAGTCAGACATGATTGAGCAACTAACACACACACACACACACACACACACACACACACATAACTTCATATACTGCCAAGTGTTTTAATTTCTTACACTTAGAATTATATAAATAAAAGGGAAATTTTAAACTATAACATTAGGGCCTTATTTCCAAGCTCATCTTGCTTTAATTTTAAACTGGCAACCAGGCAGATCTACTTTCCAAAAAGCCACTTGAATTTTTCTAGGAAACACTCGTTCTGAAATTCTGTCTTCTACAGGGAGGAGCACATAGAAGATAATAATAACTATGAAAGTTATGACCAACCTAGATAGCATATTCAAAAGCAGAGACATTACTTTGCCAACAAAGGTCTATCTAGTCAAGGCTATGGTTTTTCCGATGGTCATGTATGGACGTGAGAGTTGGACTGTGAAGAAGGCTGAGCGCCGAAGAATTGATGCTTTTGAACTGTGATGTTGGAGAAGACTCTTGAGAGTCCCTTGGACTGCAAGGAGATCCAACCAGTCCATCCTAAAGGAGATCAGTCCTGGGTCTTCATTGGAAAGACTCATGTTGAAGCTGAAACTCCAATACTTTGGCCATCTCATGCGAAGAGTTGACTCATTGGAAAAAATTCTGATGCTGGGAGGGATTGGGGGCAGGAGGAGAAGGGGACGACAGAGGATGAGATGGCTGGATGGCATCACTGACTCAATGGACATGAGTCTGAGTGAACTCTGGGAGTTGGTGATGGACAGGGAGGTCTGGCATGCTGCAATTCATGGGGTCGCAAAGAGTCAGACACGACTGAGAGATTGAAATGAACTGAACTGAACTAACTGAACTGACTCTCTAACGCAAGTGACTTCTAAGCTCTTTTGCTTTACTGCAAACTGTTACACAAAAGACTGAAAATGAGATGTCAATTTCAAATCTCTATGCAGTACAACATAGTTTTCTGAGGGAACTTTCTAGGAAAATGTCCTAACTCATGCCACTTTGGGGCTGTTATGCCAAGAATCTTATGGAAATATTAGTTTTTAACAACACACATAAAGCTTTCCAGAGCTGGTTGTAAAAGATTTATCACTTTTTGAACTAGGTATCTATGATGACCCATAAGTAAAAGTAAAACGAAATCGCTCAGTCATGTCCAACTCTTTGTGACCCCGTGGACTATAGCATACCATTCTCTTCCATCCATGGGATTCTCCAGGGAAGAATACTGGAGTGGGTTGCCATTGCAGGCAGACGCTTTACCCTCTCAGCCACCAGGGAAGTATGATGACCCATAAGACATATTAAACCCAAAGAGTGACTTTGATAAAAATTTCCCTAAGCAAATAATTAAGGACCTGCAGAAAAGGAGAGCCACAAGTATGCTCATCACAGCATTATTAATAGTAATGAAAACTGGAAACAGCATTCAGGTCCAATAATAGGGAAATTAGCTAAATTTTATGGCAAATGAAACTATAAGAGATATATTTACATGTAAAGGAATTCATGATGAACTACTTAACAAAATAGCAGGTACTATAAAAATGTATACTATATGAAATTATTAACACATATATGTATATGAAAAATAATCATGATCAAATAAATGAATTCAGGAAAATACATATACCCTCTCCCCAAATAAGTAATATATTTCTACAGGGAGAATTTGTTTTACTACGTGGTGGTGGTTTAGTCACTAAATCATGTCCGACTCTTGCAACCCCAAGGAAAGCCTGCCAGGCTTCTCTGCCCATAGGATTATCCAGGCAAGAATACTGGCTGGAGTGGGTTGCCATTTCCTTCTCCAGGGGACCTTACTGACCCAGGAATTGAACCCAGGTCTCCTGCATTGCAGGCAGATTCTTTATCAACTGAGCTATACTATGGAGGTGTGTACACACACACACACACACATACACACACACACACATATATAAATAAATAATTTAGATATTATACAAATCAAAAGTAACCAAAAATCAAGTACATGGGGATGACCCAGAGAGATGTTGTGGGGAGGGGGGTGGGAGGGGGGTTCATGTTTGGGAATGCATGTACACCCGTGGTGGATTCATGTCAATGTATGGCAAAACCAATACAGAATTGTAAAGTAAAATAAAAAATTAAAAAAAAATAAATTAAAAAAATAAATAACTAAATAAATTTTAAAAAAATAAAAAAATAAAAATGCATCATGACTCTGTTATTTGGGAGGAGAAAAAACTTCAAGAATGAAATGAGAAATATGAATTTGCTTACTTTAATCCTTATTATTGTCTTCCCTGAGAATAAAAAGTCACACATACACACACACATATATATGGATACCTGTGTGTGTGTATGTATACTTGAAGCGTCACCTGGAAGAAGACTTGTGAAATGCAAAATAGCTACAAGATAGTTTGTACTGGGTTGGGTACAAAATTTGTTTGAACTTTTTGGCCAATGCAATATATGTCAATCATTCACTTATACAGAAATAACCTGCTATGGCACATAAGTATGTAACGCTCCTGGGACAACAAAAAGGAAGCCTAGAAAGTTTTAATTTTAAATTAGGAATACAAAATAATTATAACTTGAGATCTAGAGAATTTGAGTGCTAAAGAGATCACCTATCTCTAATTAGACATTACTCATCAAATCTCCTGTTCTTAACCCTAACCCTAACCTTGTCAAAATTACTATCTTTATAAGCAAATACTGTTCTAATTATCATCAGGTGAAAAGAATTATTTTTATTAACTACAATCCAGGAACTATGCAGTTTCTTTATATTTCTAACAAAATGGCCTATTTGATACTGTCAAAGAGATTGAAATTGATGTTTCCTGGATTTAAAAAAAAGCAGATTCCTTAAACACGGTGTCAATACTATGGTAAAATGAAATAAAATTTGAACATGTCCTTTAAACATTGATTCCTCTGTCCATTTCCAACTTGAGAGTATAAGAGGAAAAATAATCCAACTTAGGGTGTAGAAATGAAAATTTAAATACTTCTGATATATTAGTGCCATCATCATATACATACTTTGTGTGTATGTGTGGAAAACAAGATAATCAATCATGAAAAAGGTAAGTTTATTTTATACCAATTACCCAAAATATTAAAAAATAAAGCGAATAAATTTCTGAACATTAACTGAAATTTTAAAAAGAACTCTTAGGTAAATTCTTCATTTCTTTCACTGGTACACTGACAAAGTTGGCCCTTTTTTTCTTTCAATATTATTCTATTCAACTTTTGAAGTCTGAAATAGTGGCAAATAACTATTTTGGGGGCTTTAAGTTTTATTTTATCTTCTTCATTGACTGTTGGGAAATAAATGTAAATCAGTGCTGACTAGATCTTGGGATCATTTCATAGTTAAAGACAAATAAGAAGCAGCCACATTTAAGTTTTTTGTTGTCCCTGTAACAAATCATATTTGAAATCAGTATTTCTTCACTAACCATTTAATTAAAGTCTTTATTTAACAGAATTCAGCAGGAATTCTTAAAATATCTTTTAAAAAACATTTAAATGAAGTATAGTTGGTTCACAATATTGTGTGGATTTCTACTATACAACAAAGTGATTCTGTTACACACACATGTATATTCTTTTTCATACTCTTTTCTATTATGGTGTATTACAGGATATTGAATATAGCTCCCTGTGCTATACAGTAGGACCATGTTTATCCATTCTCTCTATAACCCTTTGCATCTGCTAATCCTGAACTCCCACTCTGCCCCTCCTCTAACTTTCTCCTCCTTGGCAACCACAAGTCTGTTCTCTGTCTGTGAGTCCGTTTCTGTTTCAAAGATAAGTTCATTTCTGTCATATTTTAGATTCTACATGTAAGTTATATCATATGGTATTTAAAATACTTTTCCAAATAGCCTCCACTTATTAAAATATAAAAACTGCTATTGTTATCAAAATACAGCTTTTAAACTGTGTATCCAGTGTATTGATCCTTCCCATTTCTCACACTTTTCTTATCTTTTTCTTCCTTTATAATTAAATTCTTTTCAAGATGAGAGAATATGTCTAAGTGACAGTCAAACATGTTAACAGGATGAGCCCCATGATGATATCTTATTATAAGGACTAGGGTCCAGTAGACATTATTTAACCCATCCTTAGAGTGATATGGGATTAGGGGCTCAGTCTTATGCTGGAGTGTTTTACTGAACAGCTGATCAGAAGATCTGCTCCAAGTAGGGTATAAAATTCTTTTCTGTAGGGGGAAGTGATGTGTTACACTGTAACTTCAGTGATGTGTTTTATCTTACCCTCTGTGTTTCAAATTGCAAGCTCCTTTGGCATTTTCCTTTTCATTTATCACTTGGCTTTAGAAGGCAAGAGATTTCCTACAGCATAGTCCATTGCATGGCTGACAATATCAATTCTACATTTGATACATTAGCAAGCAGAAGGAAAGAGAAGAAGCCCAATTGGGTATAAATAATTAAATTTGTAAAAGGTCAGTGAGCAATGGCAGGAAGGAGAAAGGCTGGATAAGTTGTGGTGCTTTGTTGCTTCACCACAGACATATTAAAATATGAAGATTATCTGCTGCATAGCTAACAAAAGAGATGAAGGACAGCAATGCTCCCAACCAGCATGAAAGCTCGAACTGGGCTGATAACCCAGTGTTGACTTATTAATTCTGCTTGAAAGGAAAGTTATACAAACCACAGGTTCCTATACTCTACTATACACTAATGTTAGAGAAACTCATTCACTTATATTTAAAAATAAAGCCAATGTGACATGTGGTATGCTTTGAGTCAAATTTTGGTGATGCTAATTTAGAAAAAAAATCTGCATTTGCTTTGGCATAAACAAAAACAAATTTGGAATTAAGCTGGGAGAGGAAGAAAATGGTTAGAATTTGAAAATAGGAAAATATCACTTTTCCCATTACCCAAATCAATACATTCAGGTATTAGACACATACATATATACATACGCATACACACACATGCACGCACGCACACACACACTTCATGTGGCATTTTATTCTTATGGTGGGGTTGACCTATATCTAGGGGTCTTGGAATGTGTTGCTTCATGTAAAAATACACTGTGGAAGACCTTTACAAGCCATCACATCACCATCTTCTTTAAAACATCTTCATGGTATTCCACCATACTAGGCAAAGTTTTCTAAATAATATAAAGAAAAAATTATTATTGACAGACATGTGAGTTGTAGTACCACTTTTTTATATATTACTAGTAGTGCTGCAATGAATATCTTTGTATAAATGCCTGTATGCATATATTCTCCATATAGGATTATGCATGTTTTATAAGCTAACACATAGTACAAGATCACTCCAGTTAGATTTTATGTTGGGCAGAAATCATACAAAATATTTAATTTCACTTAATTTGTTTATTCCTGGAGAAGGAAGTGGCAGGCCATTCCAGTATTCTTGTATGGTGAATCCCATGGACAGAGAAGCCTGGTGAGTTACAGTCCATGGGGTCACCAAAAGTTGGACATGACTTAGCAACTAGACAACAAGAACAATTTTGTTTATTAATGTATTAGGCTTCTTGATTCATTATGGAGAGGATTTGGGAAAGCTTAGAAGCTAGATGTATGCAGAGCAGAAAGAGATAGTGGCTTAGTTATTGAAGCAGTAGCATTTCTGTCACAGTGTGATAGGAAAAAGCAATCTTGGTGCTGACAGTTTTATGTTCTTACTATTTCATTACAGGTACTTGTAGGTCCCCCTCAGTCGAACACTTCTTAACAGTGTCCTCTTAAGGAAGTAAGACATCATTTATTTCTCTGCTTCTAAAGGTTTTCCTGCTTAATTGTCCATTAGCAAATTAAAGCATATATTTTCACTAACACCCAATTTACAGCTGGATAATGTCTATAGTCAAAATTGATTCACTGTGACATTTGAAAGTGAATACAGATGTTCATGACTCAGATATCTATAAAATTTGAAAGACAAATGCACTTTGATTGCACTGCAAAAGAACTCAAATCCTTTTAGAAAAGCAACTGCAAATACTTAATTTGTAAAAAACTATAAGCTTAAAAAGGATGTAGACCCTCGATCAATATTCAGGATTCAATACAGAAAAAATCAGTAGGTGTTAAAAGAAATAGAATTCATGATGTACTTTAATCAAGTGTGAGAGAATACACCGTGGTCCAGAAATCTGACATTATTAAGTAATAATTACTAAAGACTGATGTTATTCTAGATGGAATCTACAAACTGAGGTGGTGAAGGACTAAAGAACCATGATTTCATTGGTCTCTGTCTCTCCAGGACACTTCACACTTACTTGTAAACTCTGCGTTAAGTCTTTAAGTCTTTGACCTGATGAGATAATTACCCATGTAGGTTTAAATACTGGGGTGGCTTCATTATCCATCAAAAGTCTGCCAATGGGTATGATCAAAAGAAAGTGTGAAATTATTCTGAATTTTGCAGGATAATCCTTCCATAAAACATCACATATTATACAGCACACTGTCCTGGGTGACTTAATTACATATATACATACATACACACACACATACACACACACACAGATACACACACACATATATACACACATACACACACACACACACACACACACATATATGTGTATATATATAGGCTGCTCTGGATCTTAGTTGTGGCATGTGGGATCTTGTTCCCTAACCAGGGATTGAACCCAGCCCCCCCGCATTGGAGGCACAGAGTCTTAGCCACTGGACCAGCAGGGAAGTCCCCTGGGTGACTTCTGGACTCTCTGTCCCAACAGACTCTCTGTGTCTGCCTTCTTCCTCACTGACATGGATGAAGCACTGTCATTCGCCTGGTTTGAAAGCCTTGCACAGTGACAAGGAGATATCAAAGTGACAGAAAATAAAACCAGTGGTTGAAAAAATAGTTTGCTCTTAGAAAGTATGGTGCTATTTCTTTCCCTGGGTTCTTTCTTCTATCCCTACATTCTTTCTTCTTTCTATAGGTTTCCAATTTGTTTGAGAAGAGAAATATGGGTCATGGATCAAAGCTTAAGTTTTTAAAAATCTGTTATGCTACAAATGAAGCAGAACAGGGTATATCTCAGAGTCATTCTTACTCCTCATACGTTTTGAAGACAAATTTGTGCTAAAACCAGATATTAGAGGGAAGTTAATGTGAGAGGGAGAGAATTTTTAGCCAAGTTTGAATACACATGAGGGAACAGAAATCTCTATTTGTTCATTTTTAATATACTTAGAAATCCAACAATCCAGTTGCAGACCAGATAATAATAAACAAAGGGATTTAACACTACTAATGGTTTCAAAATAAGAGAATTAAATGGATTCAAGAGGTATCCCTGGAAATTTCAACAGGATTTTGCCACAGACATCACACACACACACACACACACACACACACACACACACACACACACACTCCTTTGCCAAGAAAGTCTGATACTATGTAGTAAGGCATGTTAGTTATTAGACCAGTTAAAGCAATTGGTATCTTCATTCATATATGAGGAGAAAAACATCAAAGATTCATCTTGTCCCTTTTTTAAGGCATACTGCAAGTTAAGGGTTCATTGCAGGCTATGTAAATGAATAAACTGGCTTTCAACAGGAAAGAATTCAGAAATAGAGTTTTTCCATGAAAAACATGGACTATCTCTAGAAATAAACTGTAAAACAAAATAAGCATTTTTAAAAACATATAAAGGTCAGAGTGTTAAAGAGCAGCCTTTGTATCACAGGTCTTACTATTTCTTAAAAGTAATAAAATAGTAGACTTGCTTCTCAATTATCAGAATATGGTTTATCTAACTTGGGGAGTTAATGTGATGGATCTTAAAACACATAGCTTTCTTTTTTACCATTTCCTAAGCTCTAGGCTGTCTTTGATGGAGAAGGCAATGGCACCCCACTCCAGTACTCTTGCCTGGAAACTCCCATGGATGGAGGAGCCTGGTGGGCTGCAGTCCATGGGATCGCTAAGGGTCGGACACGACTGAGCGACTTCACTTTCACTTTTCACTTTCATGCATTGGAGAAGGAAATGACAACCCACTCCAGTGTTCTTGCCTGGAGAATCCCAGGGAAGGGGGAGCCTGGTGGGCTGCCGTCTATGGGGTCGCACAGAGTTGGACATGACTGAAGCGACTTAGCAGCAGCAGCAGGCTGTCTTTGAATTACTTGGAATGTATTCAAATTACATTAACCCAAAGAGAACATATATCTATATATTGTGAACAAAATATAACATATATCTATATATCATCAAGCTAATTATAAATTAGCTTGCTGCTTTTGAACTGTGGTTTTGGAGAAGACTCTTGAGAGTCTCATGGACTGCAAGGAGATCCAACAAGTCAGTCCTAAAGGAAGTCAGTCCTAAATATTCATTGGAAAGACTGATGCTGAAGTTGAAACACCAATACTTTGTTCATCTGATGTGAAGAACTGACTCATTGGAAAAGACCCTGATGCTGGGAAAGATTGAAGGTAGGAGGAGAAAGGGACAATAGAGAATGAGATGGTTGGACGGTATCACCGACTTGATGGACATGAGTTTGAGCAAGCTCCAGGAGTTGGTGATGGACAGGGAAGCCTGGTGTGCTGCAGTCCATGAGGTCGCAAAGAGTTGGACATGACTGAGTGACTGACCTGAATTATAAATTATTTGAGACTGTTTTGTGATCTTGATTTTCCTCCATTAATTTCTCAAATTAAGTCAAAGTCTCAAAGTCAAAGTGTCAAATCAAGTCAAAAGTAGACCCTTGACTAATGGATTCTAAACTGATATATATGTATATATGTTTTCGAGGAGGGCAAGGCAATCCACTCCCGTGTTCTTGCCTGGAAAATTCTGTGGACAGGGAGACCTGGTAAGCTACAGTCCATGGGGTCACAGAGCTGGACACGACTGAGCTACTAAACAACAACAATAAATTGAATGTTTTTCATCAGAATTTTCTTATCAATTTTATGTTAAACATGAATATATAAACATGGCCACACTTCTTTGATCAGAAAGGATACACAAATAATTTCAGTCTTGCTGCCTTTTTTTTTTTTGAGGGTAAAGGTAAAAGACCAAGTTTTCTCAAATCTACCATAAATAAATTTATATGCAGCCTGGTGATTCTAGGTAAATGAATTACCTAGATAGGGATTTCCTTATCTAAAATCATGGTTTGAATTAGGTGTGCCCTGAGGATTTTTATGTGCTTTTATAATAAATCAGAAATGGTTTAGAAGAAAAACACACATATTAGAAGAACTTATTGTTCATTGTTTATATATACAGATACTGCCACCTTAGATGTTAATCTACTCAATAATAATTATTCAGTTGACAATAATTGCAATAATTATCATTTATGGAGAATGGGCCAGGACAACAATTTATATTCTTTGTTCTTTATTTGCAGTTTCTCTGTAGCTTGAGATTGCTATATGTCTATCTATGTATACATATACATGAAATTGCCTCAACACGTTAATGTGATACGCTTTCTCACTGCACTCTAAGACACTACAGCCGATCACCTTGCAGACTCTAAAGATCACATTAATTTGATGGATGCTCCTAACGATTGCAGCTTTCATCTTCAACACTCCTCTGTCCTTACCTTTCTCTCCATAGAAACCATCACATAAACCTACAGTTATCAGAGATGAATGGAGGCAGGTATGCTCCAATGGAGGCACTCTACGCTGCCATTAAAGAGGATTATTTATGTTTATTCACATAAATTATGTGATTGTTTATGTTTGTTATTTATGATTATTTATGTTTAGTCTTTTTGTGAAGCATCTGTATAGCCAACATCAAATTTCAATCTAAAACAGAATATAGGAAATCGAGATTAAGTGCAAAGGTCCTGTCCCTATGCATTGACCTCTGTTACTATTTGAATATAAGATACATTAAAGCTCTGATTTTCAATTTGGCCTTCAGTATATAAAGTAAAACTGGTTTCTATTATTCTTCATTACTGACCTATTAGAACACACTATTTTTCAATAGAAGACTATATAGGCCTGTCAATTTATTTTGGTTATAGGTAAGGGAGGAAGGGATTAAACAGGCACCCAAGTGAACAGGATTATGTTAGGGAGGAAATTCTAGGACAATTTTTTCTTAACAAAAGGGTCCCAGGGACTGGGGATGTTTGACAAACCCTGTAAAATATCAAAATATTGTGATGCAGAAGAATCTATATGTTCTCTGTTATAATCTCCAAAAAGTAAGTGTCAACTAGTCACTATCAAAGACTAAAACAATTTGTTAAATATACTTTACCTTTATTAAAATATGGGCAGTATGGAATATACACAAATTGCTCTGGCTCCTCAGAAAATTACATTAGAGAATCTTTAAATTACATATTATGCTTAATTACACATAGTAGTGTAGTTTGGATATGCAACCCTGGAGTCTGATGGATGATTTGATGCCGTAGAAATTTTTCAAATAAGCAAGGATAGTGATGATTGCCAAATATTGGGCTCAAGTCTTTGTAGAAAACACCTCATTAATTATGTTAGTCTCTGGATACTGTATCATTTGAAATTTTACTTGCTACACTTATAGGAGATTTTTTTTTAATTTTATTTTTTTACTTTACAATACTGTATTGGTTTTGCCATACATTGACATGAGTCCACCACAGGTGTACATGAGTTCCCAACCCTGAACCCCCCTCCCACGACCCTCCCCATATCATCTCTCTGGGTCATCCCAGTGCACCAGCCCCAAGCATCCTATATCCTGTATCGAACCTAGACTAGAGATTCATTTCTTACATGATAGTAAGCCAGAGTGAAGGAGATTTCTTTTTTAAGAAAAAAGTATAGAAAGCAAGCTCCTTGAAAGAGAAGACTCAGCATTGAGTCTTTAACTGCTAAACTGTTTTCTTTTCCTCCTTCCCTTATCTATTTTTTTATCTTAATTTGTTAAGGCTTAACACATAACTAGAGTGACGGTGGAGGCAGAAAATGCTGTCTTGGTTAGAAATTTGATCGCTTCTCCAAAACCATTGAGACCATCAGTTAACAGAGTTGAAAGGGATAGGGCGAGAATACCACTGAAGATTCTTCCCCCTGCTCTGCTTGAGATGAGTTCACATTGATTAATTTTCAAGAGGCTAAAGCTGATTAGTATTCTCTGTGTTGGCTTCAATTCCTAGATGTCATTCAGTGTACCTGGAGCATCTATCACGTGATGTGAGCAGACAGAACTAAAAGGGAACAGCAGCGACTACAAATCTCGTAGAAGGTATTTACGTGGAAAGCAGGCTACAGGAAAAGGTATCAAAATATCTGGGCAGCATCTACCACATATTTGCCGATGTAACTAAAGCTCTCAAGGGTCCAGTGGGGGGGAGATCATTCTCTACTCTCTGTGTGGAGACAAATGGACAGAGGCAGCCAGTCATAAATCACAGAATTCCTGGGTCAGCTTTCTTCCAGCTCTTACTTTTGTTTCCATCAATGTAAATTTTACATGTCAATGAGGGTAGCTCATTTGAATGAAGTGTATACTTTAAATGTATTAACATGAATTATTCAAGGCCCAGCAGGAAAGCAACAGATGTACCCATCTGAGGGGGGTCATGCTTAGTTTCACTTGATGAATGTTTGTTTTGTTGCTTTGAAACATTAATGCAATAAAATATTTAAAATGAATAAAGAGGTTTCAAATTTACTTGGAGAAAAAGAATATTTCCTTCCAGGAATTTTTTTTTTTTTGATGTGCAGTTGGCATTAAGGAGGATAGTATTAAATAGTTTGTCTTGATGTGCTATGAAAGTTGCAGAGAATATTCATTAAGTGTAGCTGTATGGGCACCGATTATGCATTGAGAGAGGAATTTTGACATGTGAGAAACTCAAACATATTGTATCACTCAGATATCTCAGAAAATAAGTAAGAGGATGGACAATTTGAAACCAGTTATTTGGTGGAGGAAGATAGAAGATAATATAAAATCTGAATCATTTATTCATCTGTGTTCAAAGCTTCTTTGGTGGTCTTCTAATCTTGAAACATATTTTCAAGTCATTAAGTCAAGCTCCATTTATGAAGAGAACTCAACTGTGATCTCCTTAATGAGCATTGGCTTCTTGTATGGGTAAATCAATGGCATTTATTATTATTTTTAGATTTTTGTTTACTTTTGGCTGCACTGTGCAGCTTGTGGGATCTTGTTCCCTGACCGGAGACTGAACCTGAGTCCTCAGCAGTGAGGATGTGTAGTCTTTTTTATTTTTTTTTATTTTTACTTTATTTTACTTTACAATACTGTATTGGTTTTGCCATACATTGACATGAATCTGCCACGGGTGTATACGAGCTCCCAATCCTGAATCCCCCTCCCACCTCCCACTCCATATCATCTTTCTGGATCATCCCCATGCACCAGCCCCAAGCATCCTGTATCCTGTATCAAACATAGACTGGCGATTCGTTTCTTACATGATAGTATACATGTTTCAATGCCATTCTCCCAAATCATCTCACCCTCTCCTCCCTCAGAGTCCAAAAGTCCATTCTATACATCTGTGTCTCTTTTGCTGTCCTGCATACAGGGTCATCATTACCATCTTTCTAAATTCCATATATATGTGTCAGTATACTGTATTGGTGTTTTTCTTTCTGGCTTACTTCACTCTGTATAATCGGCTCCAGTTTCATCCATCTCATTAGAACTGATTCAAGTGTATTCTTTTTAATGGCTGAGTAATACTCCATTGTGTATATGTACCACAGCTTTCTTATCCATTCATCTGCTGATGGACATCTAGGTTGTTTCCATGTCCTGGCTATTATAAACAGTGCTGCGATGAACATTGGGATACACGTGTCTCTTTTAATTCTGGTTTCCTCGGTGTGTATGCCCAGCAGTGGGATTGCTAGGTCATAAGGCAGTTCTATTTGCAATTTTTTAAGGAATCTCCACACTGTTCTCCATAGTGGCTGTACTAGTTTGCATTCCCACCAACAATGTAAGAGGGTTCTCTTTTCTCCACATACTCTCCAGCATTTATTGCTTGTAGACTTTTGGATTGCAGCCATTCTGACTAGTGTGAAATGGGATCTAATTAAAATTAAAAGCTTCTGCACAACAAAGGAAACTATAAGTAAGGTGAAAAGGCAGCCTTCTGAATGGGAGAAAACAATAGCAAATGAAGCAACTGACAAACAACTAATCTCAGAAATATACAAGCAACTTATGCAGCTCAATTCCAGAAAAATAAACGACCCAATCAAAAAATGGGCCAAAGAACTAAATAGGCATTTCTCCAAAGAAGACATACGGATGGCTAACAAACACATGAAAAGATGCTCAACATCACTCATTATCAGAGAAACGCAAATCAAGACCATAATGTGTAGTCTTAACCACTGGACCAGTGAGGAATTCCCTCAATGGCATTTTGTAAGATAAACCTGTCTGAAACATTTGTTAAATAATTATAGAAGTTAAAGAAAAAAGCTACAATAACAGAAAAATGTAATAACTTTAAGGATCATGCAATCCAGTGTATGCTTAGTGGAGAGTTCCTGGTTTCTCCTCATGTGGCCTTTTACCATTATCCTTGGAGGTGACAGTAAGTTAAAGACCTGCAATTTCCCCTTGCATCAGCTTTCACTCAACCAAAGTCAATCAAAATAATTGCCTTTTTAGCCCCTCTCATATACTCCCTCATCATTTAAACAAGAAAATATTTTCTCCAATATTTATTTTTTCAATTTTTTACAAAAAGTATCTGTAAGGGATTTAAAAAACAATTTTCCTTCCAAGTGAAAGCAGAAGCTTTTCTCAGAGAAAACTTGGCAGAAATTCCCTGGGAAGAGACAGTTTGAGTGAGTTCAGGCCTCAGCACCCTGACTTAGTGCCTGGTGCCGACAGGTGGCTCAGAGGAGCTGCTGCTAGGCCAACAGCAGGAGTGCTTGCCCACACTTGTCTAGAGAAGCAGAAGACGAGAGCGTCAGTCCTCAAACATCACCCTGCAGGCTCCTGTTTCCCTTACTCTTCCCAGCTCTGTGTTGTAAATCCACAGAGCCGTGCGGCCAGCACTGAAATACAGTCACTCATATTAACTGTGCTCCCAACGAATGAGGTGCCTTCACCTCTGCCAACACAATAAAGGGCCCTACCAAACCACACAACAGTGAATGCAGGGTCACTGATGCTAACAGGCCCTTCTCTGCACTGCGTCAAAGATCTGAGCTCCAAGCCTAAATCTTACAGGTAAACAGTTTTACCTTTTTACCGAGCACTTACTGGTTCTTCACAGGAATCCTCTGATTTATCTTTAGCAAGTATCTATATTGACTCCCAATCAGAAACAAACATAATACTCTTCAGCAACTTTGAAAGCATTCTCCATCTTTTCTACCTTCACAGATGATGGATGCCATCTGTTTACATCTGCACTGCGAGGAAGTAATTACTTACATCACTAACCTAAGAGTCATCTGAGAGTCATTCTGGACACCTTCTTTTCCCCCTAACTAACACAGAACCTCCCACCAGATCTTGTCTTTTCTACCTCAGAATGTAACCGCAAATGTTCATTAACATTAACAATAAATATAATATTAAATTAATATCAATATTAACATTGTTAACAATAAACATAATCTGGGAGATGAGTGTCTCTACTACCCACCATCAGGCCATCTTTAGCTCTTTCCTGGGCCCAGCAATAGTTTCTAATGGTCACTCAATTCCCATTCTTTTTTCCCCTATAATCCAATTTCTACACAAGAATCAGTATAACTTTTAAAAGATATAAATGGGACTGGGTCACTCCCCCGCTTAAAACTTCCCAGGGCACTTAGACTCCAGTCTTGACCTTTAAGGAGGCTTGCAGCTCCGAGGGATCAGACCAGTGCTGACCCCAGCCTGTGATGAAGCCCTGCTCCCTCCTTCTTGGGCTCCATGGGCATCAGTTGTCCTGCAGCTGCACGGACCCCACTCCTTCTGCCTCAGGGTTTTGCACATGGGTGCCTTCCACCTGTAATGCTCCCCTCACCCCCACTCTTTACCTATCCATGGTCATTTCAGGTCTCAAATTAAATAGTCAACCCAGAAAGTTGTTTGATTGTTTGTTTGTTTTTGAGAACTAAAATCAGTTCAGTTCAGTTGCTCAGTCATGTCCAGCTCTTTGCAGCCCCATGGACTGCAGCACGCCAGGCTTCTCTGTCCATCACCAACTCCTGAAGCTTGCTCAAACTCATGTCCCTCAAGTGAGTGATGCCATCTAACCATCTCATCCTCTGTCATCCCTTCTCCTCCTGCCTTCAGTCTTTCCAAGCATCAGGGTCTTTTCTAATAGGTCATATCTTATTTTATTGCGTTCTTTTTTTTTTTTTAATTTATAGCATTACACATTTGGGGGTCCTTTAATTATCAACTATCTCCCACTCAGACATTAGCTTCATGAGTTCAGGGCCAATAATTATTTTGGTTGCCACCATATTTCCAAGAGCTTCAGTAAACATTTGTTAAAGTAAAGGAATACACTCCAGCACAGTTTCACTCAAGCAATTTTACCAGATATGTTTTTCCTGTTTTTTGTTTGTTTGTTTTGTTTAATTGTCTTGCTTAGATCAGAAAGTAATTAGGGCTGCTAGCACTCCACTCCAAAACTTTAAGTGGTAGAGTTTAGGATACGTTAAAGCAAGGTGACAGTGAATAAATAATACTGACCTCTCTTTGTGTTGGTGCTGATAAGTATTATTACTATACAAATACTTACTGAGTACTTACTGGGAGGTGACTCTCCATTAAGGCCTTTACATCTGTAACCTCATCTAACTTAATAATCCTATGTGTGTGTATGCGCTAAGTTGCTTTAGTCATTTCCAATTCTTTGTGACCCTATGGACTAGAGCCCATCAGGCTCCTCTGTGCATGGGATTTTCCAGGCAAGAATGCTGGAGTGGGGTGCCATGCCTTCCTCCAGGGGATATTACCAATCCAGGGATCCAACTGGCATCTCTTATGTGTCCTGCATTGCAGGCAGGTTCTTTAGCACTGCACCACCTGGGAATCCCCTAATAATTCTATGAGGTAGGTGCTATTATTGTTGTCCTTATACAGGTGAAGAGACTGAGGCACAAAAGGGTAAAGTCACTTGCCCCCCCCCAGTCACACAGTTAGTAGGTGGAGAGCTGGGGTTCTGATAGCTGGTTCAGGTTCAGGTCATGCAGCCTTTTTATCCTGAGGAGCACATGGTGGCGGAGGACGAGGTGAGGAAGCTTGGTAAATATCAAGAGTGTGGAGACAAAGTATGAGGGGCCTCCCCTTCAACAGAAGAGCTTCAGCTGGAATATGACATTCATCTGGGGATGCCTGCCCTAGAAACTAAAGTGGAATTTGGATCAGGCACATATTTTTTGATAGCTAGAGCTGAAGCTGTGAAAAATGAATGGTAATTATGGATGAATCCCGGAACCAAGGTTTGGATATTGTTCTAAATCCATTGTTTCCCCTCTTTTTACTCCTCTGATACTTTTAGATTGAGAATTCCAAAGGTGCAAAAGAGAAATCATAGCATTATATGGTTAACAGAGAACTATGATGATACAACACTGATTTCTGGTTTGGACGCTAAAATTTACATTAATATGTCATTAGACTTTAGATCACCAGAGATAGAGCTCAGTGATATTTCTGGTTAACTGAAAAGATTCAATAAACTGCAGCAGGATTTAAAACAACTTGGAAATTAAGGTATAACATTATCTTCAAATTTAAAAAAAAGTAGAATCTGGTCATTATAGGAAAAAAAATATAGATCGGTGAGGATTAAGTACAGGAATAGCCATTATATGCTGGTGCCAATTCAAGTTTCCTATTTATGTGTCCAAGATATTGACATATAACTGCAAAACGCACTGATGTGTCTGTCACAGCTCTGTTAAAGGAAGTCCTTTCTGGTATATCTGCCAACAGGTTATTAGTGGACCCTCCAGGATATCTTAGAAGAGGAAGGTCTGTCTTGGTTCTCCTAGCTGAGTAGATGGGAGTTTTTGGACTAGGGGACAGTTCTAGCCATTTATTGATGAGCTCAACTATGTGGCTCAGTGGTAAAGAATCAGCCTGACAACGCAGGGGACGCAGGTTCCATCCCTGTGTCAAGATGATCCCCTGGAGAAGGAAATGGCAACCCACTCCAGTATTTTTGCCTGGGAAATTCCACGGACAGAGGAGCCTGGTGGGCTACAGTCCATGGTGTAGCAAAAGGGCTGGATATGACTTAGCTACTAAACAACAACTATGGTATCGCTAAGGTAAGAAAATCCTCCTTCCTTAATGATAAACAAGATCTAGTCCTTATAGATTGGGCCTAGTTCAAAGCCATCTTCCAAAAATGGATTTTCTGGAAGAAAAAAAGAAAAGAAACCACTAAGAAGCTATTTTAATAATGATGTCAGCTAAACTACACAACTATTTGTTGCTTTTATCATTTATTTGTTTGGATTTTTTAAAAAATGACATTAAAAAAATGACAGCCAAAGATGATAGGATAAGAGGATTTAAGCATGATTTCTTTAGTCACTCACTTTCATTTTGCAACATGGAATTTCTGTGAAAATAGGAATACACACAACAAAATAGGATTGACTCCAAGGCTTTAAGATGAGATCAATGCAGGAAATGAAAATGCAATTCTAGCAGGCAGCATTTACATAACACCCTTCTTGAGAGAAATCAATGCTATTCACCTACTCACCCCACTTAGGTATGAGAGGCTTTAAAAAATAAATAAAAGGCCTTCTGAAAGCAGAATATGTTACATAATTTCACAAACCCATGGCTGCAGAGGAATAAGGTGCATATTCTACAAAGGGCTGGTGTGAAGATTCCCTGATTTCCTGGACAGTCTCCCACACTCACTGAAAGGAGGAGACAAACAAACAGAAAACCTGGGGAGCTCCGTGTCAGAGGATGTCCGCCAAGAAAGAATTAAAAGCTTTGAAAAGTAAATGTAAATCCAATTTGTGTCTCAAAGATCATGCATTTGGGGAAATGTCACTCCATATCAAAGTGGGAATATTTTACTATGGAGGCTCTAAAATAGCTCAGTATTTTCAACTTCAAAATCCCCATAACTGACACAAAAAGCAAGAAAACGGGACAGACACACACACAAAAAGCAGTCCTTTTGAAAATTAAGTAATTCTCCGGAAGGCTTAATCTCTTCCTGTAAGACACTTGGTAAATCACAATACCAGACATACCAGAGAGACTGAAGGGGAGGGGGTAACACCTGGGTCATTTCGGAGATGCTCCTACATCTGCAGAGGGTCATTCCCCGAGGCACATTTCTGAAAGCTTTGATATTCAATGAAAAATCATCAAGGCAGGCTTTTCTAATGATTCTACAAGGAGCATGGGTTACAGATTACTCAGGAATGAATCACGCTCTTTGGAAAGCTACAGAGCCAAAGTCCACAAAAATGCATTCATAATTCCCATCTACACTAAGGTAAATTGGAAACAAGTCCTACTAGTGGCTGGCCAAATTTTAGACTCACTTCAGAAATAAGTGGCACAATGCAAGTGTTTTCATTCTTTACATATGAGATCTAACCTTTACAGCACAACTATTTAATATGTTTTGTTTTGATACAGTATTTTAACTTTCATATACTGCTTTTCTTCCACCATTTTTTCCCCTGAGTAGATTTTTTAACTGTGTTTGAAATATTGACTAAGAACTATTTTCTCATTATCAGTGCAGAAGAGAGCCTTTTGTTTCAGTAAAAATGTGTTCACAGTTGAAAAAACTGGAAAAGGATCTCAACATGGCTGGTGTTTCTTGTTTGTGGGCAGAGTTATAAGATACTGTAATACTTTCTGCCTTTAAGATTTTGAATTATAAGATGAAGAAAATGGATAGCATTGCCTATAGAGTGGAAGTGATTTATGTCACGCCATCTAGCACAGCAAGAAACCATTCTGGAACACATGGCTATAATTTGGTATGGCTGCCAGATGACGTCATAATTTTGCTTTGGTAACAAGCCTCATGTTGAAAGTCTCCTTTTGAAAACAATGGGTTTGTCTCACTTAAAATTACAAATGAACAAATCATAAAATGATCATATATTTGAGGTACAGGATATGAGGGGAACAAGTAAAAAAATGAATTCTAAAGTTATTGTGGGAAAAAACTCACAAATATTATTTAAAAGAAGAAAACTGTCAAGGTGGCAATGGGGAAAGCCCTTCCAGGTGTTAAAACATCATAGAAAATACTTATTATTAAAGGTATAACTCAACACCTGTCTTGACAGGTAGATCCATGAAAACAATAGATATTCCAAGAAAATTTAAAAAATATTCATGGTAACTGACTAGAAGAAAAATGTATACAGTATTGTAAAGTACAATAAAGTAAAAAAAAAATGTAGCATTTTGATTCAATGAGAAGGAATATATCATTCAACAAATGGTGTTGGGACAACTATCAGGAAATAAAGAAAAATAAAGCTAGTTTCTCCCTTCTTGTATTTTATACCAAAAATCTATTTTAGATAATTATATTCAGATTTTTAAAAATGAAATGAAACTTTTATTTATATGTATGCACACACATATATATAAAAGTATGTATGTATATATAAAATTTTACAAGAATATGAAATGAAAAAAAAAAAACCATCATTAATGAAGGCAAAAAGTGAGTGACTGACAAATACCTGTTTTCTTTCATGCAAACACCAGCTTTCTCTTCTACAAATGAATAAGAAGGTCAGTTGAAAACTGAACAGACAATATGAATGCTGCTGCTAAGTCGCTTCAGTTGTGTCCGACTCTGTGCGACCCCATAGACGGCAGCCCACCAGGCTCCCCCATCCCTGGGATTCTCCAGGCAAGAACACTGGAGTGGGTTGCCATTGCTCGAAAAGAGAAAATGTCAAAGTTCTAAACACATAAAAAGAGGCCCAAACTTCACTTATATTTCTTTTATTAAGACTACAATATGGTAAATTTTCACCTGTTACATTAGAGAAGAACAAGATTCATAACTGTCATGTTAGCTGAGGTGTCAGGAGAATGAACTTCTTATACTGACTGTTGTGAGTCTGACTTAGGATAACCTATAAGAGGAGAATTTGGCAAAATTTATCAAAATCTAGTAAGCAAGAATATTTTACCCAGCAAGTCTGCTTCACACATTTTTCCTATAGATTGCATTTATTTTTCCTATAGGTTGCATTTATGTGAAAAGGAACAAATATCAATTTTAATTTTTGTGCTATGTGTAACAGAAAAGGATTAAAAAATACCTAGATATTCATAAGTAAGGAACTTAGAAGATTTTTATTAAAAGTATGTGTATCATTAAAATGGGATACAAAGCAATCATCAAAAGTAGTGTAACAACTTTCCTTGTACTGCGAACAACCTTCAGGCTCATTGTTCAGTGAAAAATATCAAGGATTATAAGAGAGTGTATACTTGCCTCCACTGGAGTGAAAATCTAAATGTACATTTTCATGCACACCCTCTGGAAACATAAGAAATGCTGACATTAGTTTTTCAAGGGGGGAAACTAGGGTGATCACCACAGGAAAAGAAGAGAAACTATTTTCACTGTGAAGCTTTTTTGAATGTTCCAACTATTTCCATACATTAACAACTCAAAATATAACAAACCAAATGTACGTTAAAAAAGAATCCTTCATAGTCAAGTTTAAAATTTTCCAGGAAAATAAATGGCTTACTATTTAAAAATTAAGCTTCCTAAGAGACAATAAGCAAATCAAGAATTATATATAGTGATTAACCCAAGTATAACACAAAATTTAGGATCCACTCCCAATTAGTAGTACTAAAATTAAAAAAAAAATTTAAATAAATAAAGGACACTGGTTTGGTGTCAAAAATGGGTACTTTGTCATATCTAGTTTTCAAAGACTGATGTGACTTTCAACTGGAGAATAAACAAAATGAGGTACAACAATTCAAAGAAATACCGCTCACTCAGCATTAGCAAGAAGTGAACTATTATCACTCAGCAGCATGCATCGACTAAATCCTTAGGCTGAGAAGGAAGGCAGATTCAGAAGACTTCACACTGTATGATATTATTTATCTAACATTCCCCAAAAAGCTAAACTATGAGGATGAAAAACAAAGTCGTGATTTCCAGAGAACAAAGGGGAAAGGGATAGTTTGACCACAAAGGGACAGTGTAGGAGAGTTTTCAGGAATTATTCTGTAACTTGATATAGTTACCCAAATAGTATGTCATTTGGAGATAGTAAATGAGAAGATATATTAAAAGTGCCATTGATGAGAAGTATCAGTTATTGAATAAAAGAGTTGCTTCCTGTCGATTCTAAAAAAAAGAAAAAAATAAAGTAGGTCTGGAAGCAAGAATAGCTAAACATAAAAAATAAAAAGCTGAAGTCAGATATAGAGCAGAAACTAGTCCTGTGAGATACAATATAAGGTCAGATACATATGCTGGTGTGACCTCTGTGTAAAGTAAGCATACGTGTCATAGGTAATTAACCTCATACAGGGAATAGTAACATCTAATAATGTGAAGGGATGGGTTAATTTCTAAGTACTGCTGAGATACCTTGTTGAAGAATCAATTTGGTATGTAGTTGATACCAAATATACTACAAGTTAAGTGCAGAGAAAAAGTAAAAGATACATAAGTGAACGTTGATGAAGTCTCTTAACATCTTAAGTTTTTTTTTTTATAGCATAGTGTATTCAAAATCCAAAATCCAGACTCATACAGAATGAAGTCAGTCAGAAAGAGAAAAACAAATATCATATATTAATGCATATATATGGAATCTAGAAAAATGGTACTGACGAGCCTATTTATAGGGCAGGAATAAAGATGCAGACAGTGGGGGAAGAAGAGGGTCAGATGAATTGAGAATAGGATTGATACATACACACTACCATGTGTAAACAGATAGCTAATGAGAAACTGCTGTATAGCGTAGGGAGCTCAGACGGGTGCTCCGTGATGACCTAGAGGGTGGGATGGGGCATGCGAGACAGGTCCAAGAGGGAGGGGAGATATAGATCTATATCTATTATATATCTATATATCTATATCTATCTATATATCTGTATATCTATATATCTATATCTATCTATCTATCTATATATATAAATTTTACTGTTGTACAGCGGGAACTAGCACAATATTATAAAGAGATTATACTCCAATTTAAAAAAAAATTAATTTTAAAAAGGTATAGTGGAGAAGATTACTTTATTTCACTTAAATGTTAAATTATTATTATTATTTTTTTAATGTGAGTTACACTTAAACAGCAAACTAGGTCAAAACACTTGTAAGAAATGTGATAGACAAATACTTAATATTTTTATATAGAAGCAGTTGAAACAATAACATTGACCAAATCCAGGGTTTAAAAATCTAACCAGATGGAACATAACCCTATTACCTAGTCTGAGCCAAAACAGGCCAAACTAGCCCCTCTAGTTCTACTCAGTTCAAAGGATTCCTCAAGCTCTGATCTGGGCATCTCTCCTCCAAGTGGAATGGATCATTGCCTTCTCTTACCCCATGCTCTGGCCCCTTCATTACTCTTCTTCTGCTGTATGTTTATCACTCACCCCAGAAATATATTCCTGGGTCTACTTTACAGTAAAGAATATTTTCTTAATAAAGAAAAAATATTAAATGTCTACTAGTGTAAAGGACTTCAGTTAACATCAGATAAACCAGGCTTTGGGTTTCCCAGGTGGCTCAGTGTTAAAGAATCTGCCTGCTGAACAGGAGACACAGGTTTGATCCCTGTACAGGGAAGATCCTCAGGAGAAGGAAATGCCAACCCACTCCACTACTCTTTTTTTTTTTTTTTTTTTAATTTTTTACTGAAGGATAATTGCTTTACAGAATTTTGTTGTTTTCTATCAAACTTCAACATGAATCAGCCATAGCGATACATATGTCCCCTCCATTTTGAACCTCCCTCCCATCTCCCACCCCATCCCATCCCTCTAGATTGATACTGAGCCCCTGTGAGTATTCTTGCCTGGGAAATCTCACATAGAGAGGAACGTTACAGTCCATAGGGTCGCAAAACAGTCAGACACAACTGACTGAGTAAAAAGCAGCAGCAGAAACCAAAGCTTAGAGTCTGCCATCTTTTGTGCCTCCAGTCACAGAACTACACAGATTGTCTACCATGTCATTGAGATTTTGCTATCTTTGGCCTTAATCTAGGATTGCAGAAATGTTTTTCACTACAGTAGATATTCTTTTATGATTTTCAGAGCAGATGACACACCCTTATGGCAGAAAGTGAAGAGGAGCTAAAAAGTCTCTTGATGAAAGTGAAAGAGGAGAGCGAGAAAGTTGGCTTACAGCTCAACATTCAGAAAACGAAGATCATGGCATCCGGTCCCATCACTTCATGGGAAATAGATGGGGAAACAGTAGAAACAGTGTCAGACTTTATTTTTTGGGGCTCCCAAATCACTGCAGATGGTGACTGCAGCCATGAAATTAAAAGACGCTTACTCCTTGGAAGAAAAGTTATGACCAACCTAGATAGTATATTCAAAAGCAGAGACATTACTTTGCCGACTAAGGTCCGTCTAGTCAAGGCTATGGTTTTTCCAGTAGTCATGTATGGATGTGAGAGTTGGACTGTGAAGAAGGCTGAGCGCTGAAGAATTGATGCGTTTGAACTGTGGTGTTGGAGAAGACTCTTGAGAGTGCCTTGGACTGCAAGGAGATCCAACCAGTCCATTCTGAAGGAGATCAGCCCTGGGATTTCTTTGGGAGGAATGATGCTAAAGCTGAAGCTCCAGTACTTTGGCCACCTTATGCAAAGAGTTGACTCATTGGAAAAGACTCTGATGCTGGGAGGGATTGGGGGCAGGAGGAGAAGGGGACGACTGAGGATGAGATGGCTGGATGGCATCACGGACTCAATGGACGTGAGTCTGAGTGAACTCCGGGAGATGGTGATGGACAGGGAGGCCTGGTGTGCTGCAATTCATGGGGTCACAAAGAGTCAGACACGACTGAGTGACTGAACTGAACTGAACTGAACTGAACCCCTTTGTAACCACAAAAGGAACTCAAGTCAGTTCTTTAAATTAGGTACCTGTAGCAACTGCTTTTCTAAGTGGTACTTTTCAGCCTAAAAGAAGTTCTCAGAGCAAGACAACTTCGGTATCTCAGGAATGCAAGGAACAAAAAACATTATCAAATCTCACTAAGTTTCCATGGCTTCTTTAGACCATTCAGTGGGCGGATACCAGACAGAAGGAGAAAAAAACCAAATCTGTAATTCCTCTAATTGAGGCTTTTTAGCAAACTGCCTTTTCTTCTGGACCCAGATCTTTATATGCAACTCATAACAGCAAAAATTAAAAGAAAGTCATTCTACAGGGTAGTGTTTGAAGAAAGATGGTTTCTCTAAAGGAAGTTTCTATAAACATGCTACCTTTCCTTTACAACAAGAGAAGCACTTATGATGTGCTCAGATGTTCAGTCATGTCTGACTCTTTGCGAGCCCATTTTTACTCCAGGGGATCTTCCCAACGCAAGGATTGAACCTGTGTCTCTTATGTCTCCTGCATTGGCATGGGGATTCTTTACCACTTGCACCATCTGGGCAGCCCTGCTGCTTATATATACTAATCCCAGGTGCCGCTAGTGGTAAAGAACCTGCCTGCGAATAGACAAGATGCAGTTTCGATCCTTGGGTTGGGAAGAGCCCCTGGAGAAGGGCATGGTAACCCACTCCAGTATTCTTGCCTGGAGAATCCCATGGAGAGAGGAGCCTGGTGGGCTATAGGCCACAGGGTCACAAAGAGTCGGACAGGACTGAAGTGACTTAGCATGCATGTAAATAAAAAACAAAGTATACGGTTTACTGAAAGTGGTGGCCAAATATTTCTATTCTTCCAAAAGCTAGAATAAGTATTGAAGTGAGCAACTGCATCTCAAACAGGAAGGCTGCAAATGTACTAAAGGTATGACACACTTAAGCCAATAGAGAATACTCATCTTATTTAGCAAATAAAGAAGAAACATGGTCCTCCAAGCTGGGAATGGAGGGAAAGCATATGTAGAGGAAGAGTTATGAGATTTCCTTCTGATTTTCTCTCCTAGAGTATTTTCCAACAACAAAAAATTATGACTTAGTATAACTACCTACACCTAAAGAGTACTTACATATACCAGCAACATCCCACAGACTCTGCATAGTACAACTTATTTAGTCCACAGCCACTTTGTAATGATAGTACACAAAGGAACTATGATTATCCCCATTTTGCCTCTGAGAATTGAGTCACAGAGAAGTTAAGTCATTTTCCCAAAATCACATATCTAGGAAGTGGCAGAACTAAATCCTGCAATCAGTCAGCCCACTTACTACGTGTCTGAGCAATTTCCATACATTCTATAACTCTCAGCCTCCTCATCTGCAAAACGGAACAGTGCTTTTCCACTAAGGGCACTTTGGGAATAAAAATGAAATAATCCATAATGTACTAAGCACTATGGTCAGCTTACAGTAAGCCCTACTTTATTCTCCCCAGAAAAGAAGGGCTTACTGATAGAATGTGAGGACATAAGAACACAGACATTTCTTGCCTCTAACTAACTCTCCCAGCTTTACTGAGATTTAATTAACACGTAATGTGTACATTTAGCTTAGGTGTTCAAAGTGTCAGTTTAATACATGCATACATTGGTTTGATTACCTCCATAGTATTAGTAATTACGTCCTCTAACTGTATCTTTTAGGAGATACTGGTGTCAAAAAGTGAATCTGAAGTAGTCATATACAAAGAGTAACCAGAGATACACTCCACAGGCAGACAGGAAACAGACAGACAAACAGAATCTGGAAATGCTTACATCCTAAAGTTAAAATAGTACACCCAAAGGTAAAAATTACTTTCACTGCAGAAGCCAAATGAATATAAAATAAATCTACTAAATCCAGAATGGATGTGTTTCTGTGCCAAACCTAAGGCAGCAAGAGATTAACAATGTAAACAAAACAGCTTGATAAAAATTTTCTGAAGGAACAGGTATGAGAAGTCAACGGGAGAAGCTCTTGGTGCTATTGATAAAGGACTTCACTCAGCCATCAGGGAGAAAAGGCATAAATATTTATTTAAATTGCAGTTCAAATCAATGGAAAGGTTAATGAGTTCATTCTGCTGATGGCACAGGCCCTGCAGCTCCCATGCAGGACAAAGACAGAACCTGCAGAACTTCACAAAGAAAGAAACCTTTGCCAGGGCTCGAACTGTGTAAGTGAAAGACAACAGGTCTAATTGCTAGTTGTGGGATTAATCAATTGTAACAACCAACAGGATGTGTGGTATTCTAACACATTTTGTATTTTGTATTATTTTTGCTTCTTTTAATTTTCATAACCCATTACTTAAAAAACAATCTGGAGATAGGAGCAATGGAAAGCATGAGGTAGAATCGAGAGATAATACAAAATTTATGAAAAAGAAAACGATACATGCTGTTTTGAACACTGACTTTTATCCAAAGAAAGCTTTTTAAAATTTACAAAGAGGAACACAGTATATAAAATATTTCTGTATTGAAATCATAGTTGGTTTCTACTTTCACTTTATAACTATTTATTGATTGAATGTATTAAGACACAGTGTGGTTGAGAAACCACAGACAGTGGGCTCAATGTTTTAAAATTCAATTCAGTGTATCTATATTAAACATTTCCTATGTTTAAATGCTGGTACTGGAGGAGATATAAGGATTAAAAAAGGCATAATTCTGCCATCCAGTGGGAAAAGGTAAGTCCCAAGGCCTCACATGTCACAAATAGAGACTCAATACAGAATAAAATGATTTGATGAACTGCAGGGAAAGTTAAGAGAAGAGAAATTGAAGATCAGAAAAATCTGCATGAAAAATGCTACATCTATATTTGAGCAATATTTCTTTGGGAAATGAAGGTAGCAAGGGACCCTAGGATCTGTGAACTGGAGGTGCAAAGATATGTCATGAAATCACTACAAGAAGTTCGAAATCCTTCATGCTTTTGTAGTTGTTTTACCTAAAATAATGACTGCCTGCATGAAGATAGCTATCTTGGTCCAATCAGAATTGTGACTAGGATTTATGAATTTGAGAGCCACTACAGCACATTTCGGGTAAACATCTATCTGCTGTGCTACTCTTTCTAACCCTGCCAGAAAACTGTTGAGCTCCAGCTAAGATACTTCATTAACTGGAGGCCATTCTAGAATGAGATATGGCAACAATGTGAAAAGCTTGGAAATTGAAGAGTGGTCTTAACCTCACTATAAGGGAGGTATATCTTACAAGTCCATGTACTAGATAAGTCCATCAATGATGGTACTTTATAGATTTCAAACGTGAAATTGTATTTCCAGCCTAGAGGCTGGATGTTGATGAAATGATTCTTATGATGCAAACAAATGCTAGTTATAATAGTATTATCTACCTTTTCCTACCAACACTTTTGTGGAACTGTACAAAATCTGTGCAAGATTCCTGTAAAGAAGGCATTATAAACATCTAATGGACTCATCTAATGGACTCATTAGGTTCCTTGATGAAGCCCTCAGGTATGACCTAAATCAAATCCCTATGATTATACAGTGGAAGTGAGAAATAGATTTAAGGGCCTAAATCTGATAGAGTGACTGATGAATTATGGAATGAGGTTCGTGACATTGTACAGGAGACAGGGATCAAGACCATCCCCATGGAAAAGAAATGCAAAAAAGCAAAATGGCTGTCTGGGGAGGCCTTACCAATAGCTGTGAAAACAAGACAGGCGAAAAGCAAAGGAGAAAAGGAAAGATATAAGCATCTGAATGCAGAGTTCCAAAGAATAGCAAGAAGAGATGAGAAAGCCTTCTTCAACGATCAATGCAAAGAAATAGAGGAAAACAACAGAATAGGAAGAATAGAGTTCTCTTCAAGAAGATTAGAGATACCAAGGGAACATTTCATGCAAAGATGGGCTCGATAAAGGACAGAAATGGTCTGGACCTAACAGAAGCAGAAGATATTAAGAAGAGGTGGCAAGAATACACGGAAGAACTGTACAAACAAGATCCTCACGACCCAGATAATCATGATGATGTGATCACTAATCTAGAGTGAGACATCTTGGAATGTGAAGTTAAGTGGGCCTTAGAAAGCATCACTATGAACAAAGCTAGTGGAGGTGATGGAATTCCAGTTGAGCTATTTCAAATCCTGAAAGATGATGCTGTGAAAGTGCTGCATTCAATATGCCAGCAAACAGAAAACTCAGCAGTGGCCACAGAACTGGAAAAGGTCAGTTTTCATTCCAATCCCAAAGAGGGGCAATGCCAAAGAATGCTCAAACTACCACACAATTGCACTCATCTCACATGCTAGTAAAGTAATGCTCAAAATTCTCCAAGCCAGGATTCAGCAATACATGAACCGTGAACTCCCTGATGTTCAAGCTGGTTTTAGAAAAGGCAGAGGAACCAGAGATCAAATCGCCAACATCCGCTGGATCATGGAAAAAGCAAGAGAGTTCCAGAAAAACATCTATTTCTGCTTTATTGACTATGCCAAATCCTTTGACTGTGTGGATCACAAGAAACTGTGGAAAATTCTGAAAGAGATGGGAATACCAGACCACCTTACCTGCCTCTTGAGAGATCTATATGCAGGTCAAGAAGCAAGAGTTAGAACTGGACATGGAACAACAGACTGGTTCCAAATAGGAAAAGGAGTACGTCAAGGCTGTATATTGTCACCCTGCTTATTTAACTTATATGCAGAGTACATCATGAGAAACGCTGGACTGGAAGAAGCACAAGCTGGAATCAAGATTGCCGGGAGAAATATCAATAACCTCAGAGATGCAGATGACACCACCCTTATGGCAGAAAGTGAAGAGGAGCTTAAAAGCCTCTTGATGAAAGTGAAAGAGGAGAGCAAAAACGTTGGCTTAAAGCTCAACATTCAGAAAACGAAGATCATGGCATCCGGTCCCATCACTTCATGGGAAATAGATGGGGAAACATTGGAAACAGTGTCAGACTTTATTTTGGGGGGCTCCAAAATCATTGCAACTTCTGACTGCAGCCATGAAATTAAAAGACGCTTACTCCTTGGAAGAAAAGTTATGACCAACCTAGATAGTATATTCAAAAGCAGAGACATTACTTTGCCGACTAAGGTCCATCTAGTCAAGGCTATGGTTTTTCCTGTGGTCATGTATGGATGTGAGAGTTGGACTGTGAAGAAGGCTGAACACCGAAGAATTGATGCGTTTGAACTGTGGTGTTGGAGAAGACTCTTGAGAGTGACTTGGACTGCAAGGAGATCCAACCAGTCCATTCTGAAGGAGATCAACCCTGGGATTTCTTTGGAAGGAATGATGCTGAAGCTGAAGCTCCAGTACTTTGGCCACCTCATGCGAAGAGTTGACTCATTGGAAAAGACTCTGATGCTGGGAGGGATTGGGGAAAGGAGGAGAAGGGGACGACAGAGGATGAGATGGCTGGATGGTATCACGGACTCGATGGACGTGAGTCTGGGTGAGCTCCAGGAGATGGTGATGGACAGGGAGGCCTGGCGTGCTGTGATTCATGGGGTCACAAAGAGTCGGACACGACTGAGTGACTGAACTGAACTGAATGGACTCATTGGGTTCCTTGATGAAGCCAGAAAGAGACTAAATAACTTGCCTATGTTGAAAAGTAACAAGAGACAGAACCAAAACTCAAACCAAGACCAATTAGGGAGAAGATAGTTTTCTCTATAGACTATGCTCTCTAGCCCGTTAAGTTCACAGAGGCAAAGAAGCATACCCTCCGGTGGACTCTCATAGAAAGCACAACATAAAGCAAATGGACATTGTTCTTTTCTTCACCATCTTAAAGTGAAAGTGAAAGTTGATGAGTCATGTCCAACTGTTTGCGACCCCATGGACTACACAGTTCATGGAATCTCCAGGTGAGAATACTGGAGTGGGTAGCCTTTCCCTTCTCCAGGGGCTCTTCCCATCCCAGGGATTGAACCCAGGTCTCCCTCATTGCAGGTAGATTCTTCAGCAGCTGAGCCACCAGGGAAATGCAAGAATACTGGGATGGGTAGCCTATCTCTTTTCCAGTGGATCTTCCCATCCCATGAATTGAATCAGGGTCTCCCACATTTCAGGCGGATTCTTTACCAACTGAGCTACCAAGGAAGATTCACCATGCTAAGGGCAACAAAAGGCATAACACTGTCCCTGGGATGAGAAAAGTGCTTAGGCTGTGAAAGGATGTAGAAAATAGTAAGTTGCGTCTTTTCAAAATAAATTAAAGGAGACATAACATCTTAAGTTGTTATAACTCTTACATGAATTCATTGGGTTAAAATCATACTCATTTATTAAGCCTAACAGGTAAGTATTTCCTTAGAGATTTTTCATATTAGGTTAAGAGGCAATAAGCTTAAAAGAATCATGATTTGGGGACTCCAGAACAGGAAACTTTACCATCTGTGAAAATTAAAAAAAATATGTGAAACTTAATAGTGTGTAGTATTCAATTAGTTATTGATAGATGATATTATTTATTATTATTATATTAGTGTGACGATTTACGCCAACTAGCAAACCTATAAATCTGTAAGATGCATTCTACAAGGTGAGTAGAACACTGAAGTATAGTACAATTAGGAGAAAAGCACTATGTGGAATCAGCAGAGACCAAAAGAAGGGCACAGGACAGTGCTTATGATGATAACAGGGCTCCCAAAGAAGGCAGTGCCAAAGAATGCTCAAGCTACTGCACAATTGCACTCATTTCACACGCCAGCGAAGTAATGCTCAAAATTCTCCAAGCCAGGCTTCAAAAGCACATGAACCATGAACTTCCAGATGTTCAAGCTGGATTTAGAAAAGGCAGAGGAACCAGAGATCAAATTGCCAACATCTGCTGGATTGTAGAAAAAGCGAGAGTGTTCCAGAAAAACATCTACTTTTGCTTTACTGATTAAACCAAAGCCTTTGACTGTGTGGATCATGAAAAACAGTGGAAAATTCTTCAAGAGATGGGAATACCAGACCACCTCACCTGCCTCTTGAGAAATCTGTATGCAGGTCAGAAAGCAACAGTTAGAACTGGACATGGAACAACAGACTGATTTCAAATAGGAAAAGAAGTATTTCAAGGCTGTATATTGTCACCCTGCTTATTTAACTTATATGCAGAGTACATCATGAGAAACACTGGGCTGGAGGAAGCACAACCTGGAACCAAGATTGCCAGGAGAAATATCAAGAACCTAAGATACACAGGTGACACCACCCTGTGGCAGAAAGAGAAGAAATAAAGAGCTTCTTGATGAAGTTGAAAAAAGAGAGTGAAAAAGTTGGCTTAAAACTAAAGATTCAGAAAATTAAGATCATGGCATCTGGTCCCATCACTTCATGGCAAATAGACGGGGAAACAATGGAAATAGTGAGAAACTTTATTTTTGGGGGCTCTAAACTCACTGCAGATGATGACTGCAGCCATGAAATCTGCTTGATCTTTGGAAGAAAAGCTATGACCAACCTAGACAGCATATTAAAAAGCAAAGACATTACTTTGCCAACAAAGGTCTACCTAGTCAAAGCTATGGTTTTTCCAGTGGTCATGTACGGATTTGAGGGTTGGACTATAAAGAGAGCTGAGCACCAAAGAATTGATGCTTTACAACTGTGGTGTTGGAGAAGACTCTTGAGAGTCCCTTGGTCTGCAAGGAGATCCAACCAGTCAATCCTAAAGGAGATCAGTCCTTAATATTCATTGGAAGGACTGATTCTGAAGCTGAAACTCCAATACACTGGGCACCTGATGCGAAGAACTGACTCATTGGAAAAGACCCTGATGCTGGGAAAGATTGAAGGAGTGAGAAGAAGGGGACAACAGAGGATGAGATGGTTGGATGGCATCACTGACTCAATGGACGTGAGTTCAAGCAAGCTCTGGGAGTTGGTGACTGACAGGGAGGCCTGACGAGCTGCAGTCCATGGTGCTGCAATGAATTGGACTGAGCAACTGAAATGAACTGATGACACAGCCATGGCTACCCTCCTGGCTTTTCACTATTATCTTTAAACTGTCCCCAAGTTCTGACAGACTCACATGCCACTCACAAACCACACAGTTCCATTCCCAGAAACCCCGCACACCACATACACTGTGTATGCACTATGTTTTGACAAAGCATCTATATACTCAAACAATATACTATTTGCTAATAAAAAGATAAAGCATGTGTTTAGAAGCATAACCATTGCCTCTGCATTTGAGAATGCAAAATACCCACTATACCATAAGGAATCTATGTGCTTGCTTCCAAAGTATGGTAGTGTATGTTCTTTAATAGAAATGCATTCCTTAATCATTCCCCTTAAACTAGCTTCTAGAACACATTCAATTTTTCTACCTAAGATCAGAAAAATGAGAGGACATTTTAAGGTTCGTCTTTATTGTGGCTATCCCCTTTAGTCTTTTCTAATTATGAGAAGATGAAAAAATGTGAATTTTGAGTTTTAATCTAAATCAGGAACATTGTTTTATTTGTTAACTGTTTCCATGTTTGCGTCAGGACCTCTTTATACTCTTAACAAGTAATAAGAATGCAAAGAACTTTCGTTTACATAGGTTAAAACTATTTACCATTTAAAAATCCAAAATTTTAGATGCTTCCTTAATAACTAATTTTAAAATACAGATTTAGAAAAGAAACCCATGGTTTCCAGGAGAAAAGGGAATGAGGAGGGATAAACTGGGTGATTGCAATCAACATATACACACTACTATATATAAAATAGATAACTAATAAGGACCTGCACTATAGCATAGGGAACTCTACTCAATACTCTGTAATGGTCTATGTGGGAAAAGAGGCTAAAAAAAGGAGTAAATGTGTATGTATAACTGATTCACTTTGCTGTATACCTGAAACTAGTACATTGTAAATCAGTTATACTCCAATAGTATTTTTTTAAAGACATCACTTGATGTCAAAGATGGTATATTTTTTATAAAAATTTCAAAAACAAAATAAATAAGCACAAGAGTGGCCTTGTTTTATATTTGTGCAAATCTCTGTAATTTGGGGCTTAATAAAAGACAGATTCTTGTATCTGCTTCTGCGTTCAATCTGTTGCTGTATCATACATCATGTAGCCTCTGGGAAATTCAACTCTACACTCAGGAGAGAATCAGACTGAAAAAGGCAAATAATAAGCCCATATTATGAAAATACATTGACCTCACAGACCACCAGAAAGGGGAAGAATGTCAGGGACCCCACAGGTCTCTGGACCACCATTTGGTTCAAATACGCTACACTATGTTAAAGTGATTGCTCAGAAAAATGTTAGTTTCAATATTTCATTCCTATACTTTTGTGCTTTGTTAAGAATGTTTGAATTATAACCCCATTATCTTAAATATTGGTACAGTTTTGATTCTTTAGGACGTATCTTTATGAAAACAAGTAAGATTGGCTGCATCCTGTTAACCAACCAGTGATGTGTTCACAAGTAGGACACAGGATTGCAATTCTATCCACCACTACAAAGGTCTTTCCCATAGTCAAACTGTCTTTGCTTTTTCCAGAGAAACCTGTTAACTCTTAACAATTGCTACACGACTTAGAGTGGGTAGCACGTTTGTCTCTAGGGAAGTCAGTGAAACTTTGGAGATAGTATAGGTTACACCAAGTGTTCTCATCAGGAGCAAAAGAACTGGGATGCAGACAACCCAACACCTGCCAATCATTGTTTTCCATCTGCCCCCACCAGGGGGAAGTGTTTTCCTAGATCCTCTAACTTTGGCTGTGCATCAGGAAACCAGCCCTCCTTCCCCCTGGCCCAGTCTGAGGGCAAGCCATCTAGAAAGAGATGTAGGTGCTGACTGATGGAAGTCAGGTAAGCACCCAGGGAGATTAACATCTGCTCTACCACCAAACAGTCAGAAATCAAATTGTTGAGTCTTTTACTTTAGGTGTTTCAATGACTCAACCAGTACAACTGTTTCACCAACCTCTATTCCAAAATAAGTTGCACTCACAGTTCAAGAGAAAATGGCCCTATTTACAGCCACCTGATCTTGCTGCTTGCTATAGTAGTAATACATCTTCAATGGACAGATACATTTTTTAAATGCTTAAAAATATTTTAATTCCATGAATAATAAGAAACACTCAAATCAATAAGAATTTAATCAATTGAATAATAAAAATATACAGTTGATGCTTGAACAATATAAGTCTGAACCAGAAAGGTCCACTTAGAATCTTTTAATTATAAATTGAAATACTGTCCTGCTACACAGAGCTACATAGTGGCTCAGTGGTAAAGAATCTGCCTGCCAAGGCTGAACCACAGGTGACATGGGTTTGATCCCTGCAGTAGAGAGGTCCTCTGGAGCAGGAAATGGCAATTCACTCCAGTGTTCTTGCTAGGATAATCCCATGGACAGTGAGCCTGACAGGCTAGAGTCCATGGGGTTACAAAGAGTCAGACATGACTGACCATGCATGCAAAAAGCACCTACTACATGATCTAAGGCTGATTAAATCCATGGATATAGAACTGCAGATAGAAGGAATTAACAGACAGAGAGAACAAAAAAGTTATACAAGGATTTTCAACTGGGAGAAGGCGTAGTGTTGCAACCCTCAAGGGACAACTGTCTATTGGATTAACACTTAATAAATGTCGATAATTATCTCCCTGAACTTTTACTTTGTGTCACAAGCCTAAGCTTTCTTATGGCACTCAGCTATTCAGAGATTTAGGACACTCTTTATTCAATCAGAATAGGGCATCCTATATGCTTTAGATTTAATCACCTAAAACTCAGGGGTGATACCAGCTTTATAAACTCTTTGAGCCCTTCTAAACACTAATGAAACCTCAACATACAGAAAACGAAGATCATGGCATCTGGTCCCATCACTTCACGGGAAATTGATGGGGAAACAGTAGAAACAGTGTCAGACTTTATTTTGGGGGGCTCCAAAATCACTGCAGATGGTGATTGCAGCCATGAAATTAAAAGACGCTTACTCCTTGGAAGAAAAGTTATGACCAACCTAGATAGCATATTCAAAAGCAGAGACATTACTTTGCCAAATAAGGTCCATCTAGTCAAGGCTATGGTTTTTCCAGTAGTCATGTATGGATGTGAGAGTTGGACTGTGAAGAAGGCTGAGCGCCAAAGAATTGATGCTTTTGAACTGTGGTGTTGGAGAAGACTCCTGAGAGTCCCTTGGACTGCAAGGAGATCCAACCAGTCCATTCTGAAAGAGATCAGCCCTGGGATTTCTTTGGAAGGAATGATGCTTGAGCTTTAGCTGAAACTCCAGTACTTTGGCCACCTCATGCAAAGAGTTGATTCATTGGATAAGACTCTGATGCTGGGAGGGATTGGGGAAAGGAGGAGAAGGGGACGACAGAGGATGAGATGGCTGGATGGCATCACCCACTTGATGGACGTGAGTCTGAGTGAACTCCGGGAGCTGGTGATGGACAGGGAGGCCTGGTGTGCTGCGATTCATGGGGTCACAAAGAATCGGACACGACTGAGCAACTGAACTGAACTGAAACACTAGTGATCTTTTTTTAATAACAGGAATTATTGAAAACAAGTATTAAGGTTAAGAGCTAAGAGATACATATTTGCATGAATTTAGATTTACAGTGTACAATTTTCTGGGCACATTTTATGGAAACAGATGGCTTGAAATAATATTTGACTTCATTAGGTCAAAAATAACATTATCTATGTATTCACTCCTATGTTAATAGCAGCACTATTCATAGTAGCCAAGGCATGGAAATAATCTAAACATTCCCCGATGGATGAATGGAAAAAGAGGCTGTGGTGTGTGTGTATCCAAACACACATACACATATTCAGCCTTTAAAAGGAACAAAATAATGCCATTTGCAGCAACACAGATGCAACTAAAGATGATCATACTAGTGAAGTTAGTCAGAAACAGAAAGACAAACATTATATGGTATCACTCGTATGTGGAATCTAAAATATGACACAGATGAATGTACCTTCCAAACAGAAGCAGACTCAAAAAAAGAGAACAAACCTGTGCTTGCCAAAGGGAGGGGAGAGAAAGAGGGATGCACTGGGAGCATGGGGTTGGTAGATGTAAAGTATTACATTTAGGATGGATAAATAACATGATCCTACAGTATAGCACAGGGAACTATACCCAATCTTTTGGGATAAACCATAATGGAAAAGAATATAAAAATAATGTGTAGAACTCCATTTCCTCTACAGCAAAAACTAGAGTGCTCACTTCAACAGCATATATACTAAAACTGAAATGATACAGAGAAGATTAGCATGGCCCTGTGCAAGGATGACAAATATGGAGCATTTCATACTTGTTCACAGTAAGATCCTCTATGACCCGCCTCCTAGAATAATGGAAATAAAAATAAACAAATAAGTGGGACCTCATTAAACATAAAAGCTTTTGCACAGCAAAGCACACTATAAACAAGGTGAAAAGACAACCCTAAGAATGGGAGAAAATAATGGCAAATGAAACAACTGAAAAGGATTAATTTCCAAACTATACAAGCAGCTCATACAACTCAACATCAGAAAAACAAGCAATTCAATCAAAAACTGGCCAAAAGACCTAAACAGACATTTCTCCAAAGACAAACAGATGGCTAATAAATACATGGAAAGATGCTCAACATCACTTATTATTAGAGAAATGCAAATCAAAACTACAGGAGATATCACCTCACACTTGTCAGAATGGCCATCATCAAAAAAAATCCACAAACTAAATACTGGAGAGGGTGTGGAGGAAAGGGAACCCTCTTGAACTGTTGGTGAGAAAATAAATTGAAACAACCACTATGGAAGACAGTATGGAGATTCCTTAAAAATTTAGGAATAAAACTACCTACCAACAACACATTAAAAAGATCATACACCATGACCAAGTGGGCTTTATCCCAGGGATGCAAGGATTCTTCAATATCCACAAATCAATCAATGTAATTCACCACATTAACAAATTGAAAAATAAAAGCCATATGATTATCTCAATAGATGCAGAGAAGGCCTTTGACAAAATTCAACATCCATTTATGATTAAAACTCTCCAGAAATCAGGAATAGAAGGAACATACCTCAACAGAATAAAAGCTATGTATGACAAACCCACAGCAAACATTATCCTCAATGGTGAAAAATTGAAAGCATTTCCTCTAAAGTCAGGAACAAGACAAGGGTGCCCACTTTCACTGCTACTATTCAACATAGTTCTGGAAGTTTTGGCCACAGCAATCAGAGCAGAAAAGAAATAAAAGGAATCCAAATTGGAAAAGAAGAAGTAAAACTCTCACTGTTTGCAGATGACATGATCCTCTACATAAAAAACCCTAAAGACTCCACCAGATAATTACTAGAGCTAATCAATGAATACAGTAAAGTTGCCAGATGGCAATGGCACCCTACTCCAGTACTCTTGCCTGAAAAATCCCATGGGTAGAGGAGCCTGGTGGGCTGCAGTCCATAGGGTTGCTGGGAGTTGGACACAACTGGGCGACTTCACTTTCACTTTTTACGTTCATGCATTGGAGAAGGAAATGGCAACCCACTCCAGTGTTCTTGCCTGGAGAATCCCAGGGACAGGGGAGCCTGGTGGGCTGCCGTCAATGGGGTCACACAGAGTTGGACACGACTGAAGTGACTTAGCAGCAGCAGCAGCAGCAGGATATAAAATCGACACACAGAAATCCCTTACATTCCTATACACTAATAATGAGAAAGTAGAAAAAGAAATTAAGGAAACAATTCCATTCACCATTGCAATGAAAAGAATAAAATACTTAGGAATATATCTACCTAAAGAAACTAAAGACCTATGTATAGAAAGTTATAAAACACTGTTGAAAGAAATCAAAGAGGACACTAATAGATGGAGAAATATGCCATGTTCATGGATTGGAAGAATCAATATAGTGAAAATGAGTATACTACCCAAAGCAATCTACAGTCAATGCAATCCCTATCCAGCTACCAGTGGTATTTTTCACAGAACTAGAACAAATAATTTCACAATTTGTATGGAAATACAAAAAACCTCGAATAGCCAAAGCAATCTTGAGAAAGAAGAATGGGACTGGAGGAATCAACCTGCCTGACTTCAGGCTCTACTACAAAGTCACAGTCAAGACAGTATGGTACTGGCACAAAGACAGAAATAAAGATCAATGGAACAAAATAGATAGCCTAGAGATAAATCCACATACCTATGAACACCTTATCTTTGACAAAGGAGGCAAGAATATACAATGGGTTAAAGACAATCTCTTTAACAAGTGGTGCTGGGAAAACTGGTCAACCACTTGTAAAAGAATGAAACTAGATCACTTTCTAACACCATTCACAAAAATAAACTCAAAATGGATTAAAGATCTAAACATAAGACCTGAAACTATAAAACTCCTAAAGGAGAACATAGGCAAAACACTCTCCGACATACATCACAGCAGGATCCTCTATGATCCACCTCCCAGAATACTGGAAATAAAAACAAAAATAAACAAATGGGATCTAATTAAAATTAAAAGCTTCTGCACAACAAAGGAAACTATCAGCAAGGTGAAAACACAGCCTTCAGAATGGGAGAAAATAATAGCAAATGAAGCAACTGACAAAAAACTAATCTGAAAAATATACAAGCAACTCCTGCAGCTCAATTCCAGAAAAATAAATGATCCAATCAAAAAATGGGCCAAAGAACTAAATAGACATTTCTCCAAAGAAGACATACAGATGGCTAACAAACACATGAAAAGATGCTCAACATCACTCATTATCAGAGAAATGCAAATCAAAACCACAATGAGGTACCATTTCACACCAGTCAGAATGGCAGAGATCCAAAAGTCTGCAAGCAATAAATGCTGGAGAGGGTGTGGAGAAAAGGGAACCTTCTTACACTGTTGGTGGGAATGCAAACTAGTACAGCCACTATGGAAAACAGTGTGGAGATTTCTTTAAAAAGTGGAAATAGAACTGCCTTATGACCCAGCAATCCCACTGCTGGGCATACACACTGAGGAAAACAGAATTGAAAGAGACACATGTACCCTAATGTTCATTGCAGCACCGTTTATAATAGCCAGGACATGGAAACAACCTAGATGTCCATCAGCAGATGAATGGATAAGAAAGCTGTGATACATATACACAATGGAGTATTACTCAGCCATTAAAAAGAATACATTTGAATCAGTTCTAATGAGGTGGATGAAACTGGAGCCTATTATACAGAGTGAAGTAAGCCAGAAAGAAAAACACCAATACAGTATACTAACACATATATATGGAGAAAGATGGTAATGATAACCCTTATGTGAGACAGCAAAAGAGACACAGATGTTTAGAATGGACTTTTGGACTCTGTGGGAGAGGGAGAGGGTGGGATGATTTGGGAGAATGGCATTAAAACATGTATACTATTATGTAAGAAACGAATTGCCAGTCTATGTTTGATACAGGATACAGGATGCTTGGGGTTGGTGCATTGGGATGATCCAGAGAGATGATATGGGGTGGGAGGCGGGAGGCGGGTTCAGGATTGGGAACTCATGTACACCCGTGGCTGATTCATGTCAATGTATGGCAAAACCAATACAGTATTGTAAAGCAAAATAAAGTAAAAATAAAAATTAAAAAAAAATTAAATAAAACTACCTACCATACTACCCAGCAATACCACTTCTAGACATACACCCTAAGGAAACAAATATTGAAAAATACACATGTAACCAAATGTTCATTGCAGCACTATTTACAATAGCTAGGACATGGAAGCAACCTAGATGTCCACCAACAGATGAATGAATAAAGAAGCCGTGGCATATATATTCAATAGAATATCACTCAGCCATGAAAAGGAAGGTATCTGAGTCAGTGCTAATGTGGTAGATGAACCTAGAGCCTATTATACAGAGTGAAGTAAATCAGAAAAACAAATATCATATATTAATGCATATATATGGAATTTAGAAAGAGGGTACTACTCAAACTCCTTGTGGGGTAGCAATGGAGATGCAGACATAGTCAACTATACTTCAATAACAAACAGAAATACTCTCTGATATATCAGCACTCCAAAGACTCTCTTTTTGGATATTTAATAGTCTTCAATTCTAATATATCCTTGTGAGCAGGTGTAAAGAAGCTATTAAGTCAAAATGATTAACAACATAGCTTTTACTTTTTAACAAGCCACTCAAATGATACAAAGACCTTTAAAAATAGGAGAAACAAAGACAATCTTCCAGAAGCTATTCATAATGTAATTTAGAAATAGTTTGAATGCTGTTAAGTTGAAATGATTTCTATAAAGTCTACTAGTTTTCTGTAGCTGTTGTAATAAATTAACAAAAACAAGGAGGGTATAAAATGATACAACTGGACTATCTTATACTTTTATGATTAAAAGGTTGACACAGATCCCACTGGGATAAAATCATGGTGTCAACAGTGCTGAGTTCCTTCCTTGTTCCCTCAAACTTTAGAGGAGAATCCAATTTCTTGCTTTTTTCAGTTCCCAGAGGCTGGCTGCCCACATTGCTTCATCTTCAAGGCTAGTGGTGGTGAATCAAGTCCTCCTTGATCTCCTGTTCTGCCCCTTGCCTCCACTTTTAAGAACCTCTTGATTATACTGGGTCCACTCAAATAACCCAGAATAATTTCTCTATTTTAAAATTAATATATTTGCAACCTTAACCCTAAGTGCAACCTTAATTTTTTTGCCATATTCACCAGCAATGGGGATTAGGACTTAGAGATCTTTGGGGGATGAGGAGATGATTCTGTCTACCACAAGTTGATATTGATTCATTTAATAATTATCAATACTCTCATGTGACAGGCATCAGTTTAGATGCTTAAAACATAAACAGCAAGGCACAATCTTTACATTCAAAGACTTTATGTATTGTTTGAAGGCACAGGGAAAGATAAACATTGAAATTCTTTTATAGAAAAAATGTACAATCTAATGGGACAGATGTCTTTGAAATATATGAATTCTAAAGAAAGATCATAAACATGCCAATTTCCTTTGAAAGATTTCTTCTTCTGAAATGAAAAATGACTAAAATAATAGTAAGTTAATTGATTCATCATTCATAGGTTTGAAGAAGTAAGAAATCAGAGGAAACAGCTATCAGACAAATTGTGCCTGGTTCAGAGCTTGCTTAGTGAGTGTTTTCATTTATATTTCTCTTAAAATATATTCTTAAATTTTGCAGACTTCTCATTCTAAAGAATTAGATCATAAAAAATGATGTGTGCATGAGAAGCTTTCTTGATGGTTTCTGGCAAGGAGTGGCAAGAATCTAATTCACACTACTATCCATGTATCCAAAAATTGGTTAGGATATATTTTTAAATCAATCCTATTAAATGAATTTTTAGATTTGGAAGTGCACTAAGCACTTAATTATTCAGAGCCTGATTTCTATCTATGGCTTGTCTCTTAATTGGTCTTAAGCTACTCAACTCTCTGCTTGAGAATAGCACTAGCAGACACTGATGGTTTAACTACTCATTAGTGATGCTGACAGAAGGCAAAGTCCAATATCAGCTTAGGAATAAAATTAAGGCTTTGTAATTTACTTTGTGGTCTTTTTTTGGGGGGGGGGGCGTGCACCACAGGGCATGTGGGATCTTAGTTCCATGACCAGGGAATGAATTCATGTCTTCTGCTATGGAATCACCAAGTCCTAACCACTGAACCACTAGGGTAGTCCCTTCTAAGTCTTTACCGTGAAAACTTCAAGGCATAAAAATGTGAAGACCTGAATGGAGTTATCATTTTGGATAAAAATAGAAGATGGTCTGTGATTCTGGAGATGTATAGAAAACCTATTCATCCTTCTTCTCAGTTCCATGATATTAACAATTACTTCAATCAGATTCTGGAGCCAGAATTTGTTCTGTAGACTCTGAATGAATTATGGTACTACTCACTGGTACTTGCACAAAATTATAGAGAACGTGTGGTCAGCAAGACATACTGACCATACCTCACTGATTAAACATTACAGACTGTATTAACCACTCTATTACAGTAGGACTGATAAACCCCTGTCACACTTCCCCTAGAGAGAGAAGTAACATTATGCCAAAAGAGATGAAAGTGCAGACCAATAAACCCCTTTCTGTTTGTTCTCACGATATTCACCTTTCTATGTGCAGACAATAAAAACAGGAGTGCAAAGTACAAAGTAATAGTGCCTATCTAGATCCAGCGGCAAGGAGTTAAGATCTAGGCACTATTAAGGTAAATTAGGCAAGAACATTACCCATATCAAAAAGCAGAATTCATCAATGGCCCATCCAAGAATAAGCTCTTTAAAGAAATAACAGTCTGACTGTCAGCAAAACACACTGAAAAGCAGTTTTGGAAAAATAAGACTTTCCAAGAAGTAACTAGAATCTTTCTCAATCAATTTTTTTTTCCTTTTGAATATTTAGCACTTGTTCTCTCTCTCTCTCTCTCTCTCTGTGTGTGTGTGTGTGTGCGCACATATGGGCTTCCTTGGCTCAGATGGTAAAGAATCTGCCTGCAATACAGGAGACCCAGGTTCTATCCCTAAGTTGGGAAGATCCTCAGGGGAAGGGAATGGTTACTAACTCCAGTATCCTTGCCTGAGGAATCCCATGGACACAAGAGCTTGGCAGGCTACTGTCCATGGGGTTATAAAGAGATAAACACAACTGAGCAACTAACATATACATGTACATGTGTACTAAGTTCCTTCAGTTGTGTCCAACTCTGAGACTCCATGGGCTGTAGCCTGCTAAGTCTTCCCTGGTTCATTGGATTCTCTGAGTAAGAATACTGGAGTGGATTGCCATGCCCTCCTCCAGGGGATCTTTCTGACCCAGGGATTGAACCCACACCTCTTACATATGTATTTAGATATAGAAATGTGAGAATTTTTGTCAAAAATTAAAAAAAAAAGATTTAAATGTTTCTCTCAATGTTTTGCTCCAAGTTTGTTGATGACAGAGAAAGCAGGCATCCCCCCAAACCCCTCAGGAATTTCGTTAACAGAGAATATAAGTACAAGGGCTGTTCAATTCATGGAATTGTGTATCAGTTTCAAATAACATTTATTGAAATTCTCCAGGTGAGAATACTGGAGTGGGTAGCCTTTCCCTTCTCCAGGAGATCTTCCCAACCCAGGGACTGAACCCAGGTCTCCTGCACTGCAGGTGGATATTTTACCAGCTGAGCCACCAGGGAAGCCCATTGAGAACCGACACTGAGCTAAATAGTAGCACCTGAAGAAACAACTACATTAAAAACAAAGAAAAGTTCTAAACAAAATCCTGATTTTAAATATGCAAAATCAAATGCATAAATTAAAAAAATCACTCTAGTACACTGCACCTTCCCTAACCTTCTCTGAAGGTTGGAAATTTAGGGAAGATGAAGGGAAGAGTGAGGGCTACTAAGGGAGTCCACAACATTGATGAAAACCTTCCAAATTACTAATTGGAAGCCGCCCATTGTTCAGCTACAGATCATCTCTATTTCACTTTCATTGACTCCAGACATCCCCACACTGGACCCATTAATAATGCCCACCACATTACCTTTATCTAAGACCAAATCTTCACAGGTTCTTTTCTCTGTGGCATGATTTCTCGTGCCACCCCTCACCTTCACTTTGCTTGCATCATGACAAATTCCTGGCCCTTCTTTCTCTCCGCATTTTTGTCAACAACCTCTTCACATCATCAGTTGTTCTAGGATCAACCATGTCATGGTGGCACTTCACCATTACTGTGTTGCAGATTTCTCTTTCTAAATGTAAACTCTGACTACCATCTGTCTAGGATCACTAATATTCATTTTTATCATCCCTAATACATGGTTCACCAATACTGCTATAAATGTTTAAGAGTAATGAAAACAATGTGTTTGGTCCGCAAAATTCACTTTACTGCTTTAGCTATATCTACTTTCTTCCTCTGGGCTTCCCTGTGGCCAGAAGTTTTAAATCAAAACATAATTTTCCAGACTTCTCTGGTGGTCCAGCAGTTAGGACTGCATGTTCCCAGTGTAGGGGGTACTTGGTTTGATCCCTGGTTGGGGAACTAATATCCTGCATGCTTCACAGTGTGGCAAAAAAAAAAAAAACAAACACCTTTTTTTTTAATGAAAAAGAATTAAATAAAATTAAAAACAAACAATTTCACAATTACTGGATCACCATCCTTAATTTGAATTCCCCCAAATCAGAGTCTGGAACACGATAGACTAATTGAGAGCTGATGCCAGGAAGTAGAAATGTAATAGAAAAGGAAGAGAAAGTCAGGGAAGAAAGAAAAACCAATAAAAGTTGCGCCACTGAGCTTGTTATCCCCATGAGAAACCCCTAACAGCTGCTGATTCTCACATTCTTTTGATGGACGGATGTCTAAGGGAGTGATAACTACCCAAGGGTTGCAAAATACCTATGTCAGGCTGAGTAAGATTTTATAGATTTTGCCCTGATTTACAGAAGTAGAGAGATTTGGTGGATCCTTGACGTGGGATGCTTCCTGGAGGCACCTCTCTTTCACAGCTATGATCACAGAGGAGGAGAGTTGCAGTTTGGTGCACAAAACCCATCCCAACCACTCTTAATCTCCTGAAGTGTTCCCCTGTATTTCTCTACCTGGTCTCTCATTATCCAGATTTCAAAATGTAATCATCTCTGTCTCCTTTCTTCTCTCTCTTACTAGTTACCAACTCCCCAGATACCTTTGTAGTATCAATTAAGCTTGTTCTATGAAATTCACTAATAATGCTCCAGCAGTGTTTCACCATGAAACAACTGTGTGTTTGGTAGATAGAAATAATCTAGAAGGCATCACAAACATTAAAGATGAGGAGCTCAGCAGAAAGCCATTTCCTAAGTATTGCAAACATCCTTTTATTGATGAGAAATCTAAGCCAACATCCAGTTGGGGGTCGTGGTGATCACAAAGTATATTATGCAGATGATGTTTTACCTTCACAAAGAGGAATAACTCAAAGTTAGGCAACACTACTCATGAGTAGAAACAGAGAGATATGTTTACTAAATTGTACATAATATTTTTTCTATTTGCTGCCTTTTATTCAATTATAGCTGCATTTGTGACTTATCAGACTGGCACCACTGAGAAAACACTGGTTAGTATTTTCCTGATAAAACATTTTCCCTGATAAAAATGTGTGTGTCTATTGCTCACATATTCAGATTTGTAATCTAAATTTCATTTTAGTACATTTTTGATATTTTACTCAGGAAGAAGTTTCAAATTTACACAAACAACATTAATTTTTTTCATTTTATTTAAAAAAATTATCAGATCGTAAATATTTTGCCTTGGATACTCCCTAAAATCCTACAGAGTTTTTATTTGCATAAACATAATATAGTAAAATTATCTGTCAAAGGATTAAGAAGGCACATCATTTTATTTTATTAAGTAGAAAAATAAGATTCCTCTGTTATGTAAATATTTGTCCCAATTTCTGTTCATCAGAAGACCTGCTAAATTAAAAAGATCCAAAAATAGGGTGCAGTCTCTCTCAATCCTTCCCTAATTCTTGGACTTCAGGTTGGATTAACGCTACTTAACAAAGAGAAATCATACTAAAAGAGAGTTGGTTATTCCACTGTTTTCTGGAACGACTATTCTACCGACCAAGACATGTGCTTATGGGCAAAAGTCTAATTTGAAAGCAAAATGCGATTTTCCCTCCTCAAACCAGCCTTAAAACACATGTCATTATATTTGGAAGCTTTTTCTAGGCAGTGCTGCCCTCTGCTTCCTAGCCTCTTTGAGCGTGAGCCTTTCTATTTCATGCCCTACAAATGCCTGAAGTGCCTGGGAACTTACACTTTGCTTTCATCAGGGGTTAGAAATTGGAATGCAGAGTTCCCAAGAAGGGCAAGGAGAGATAAGAAAGCCTTTCTCAGTGATCAATGCAAAGAAATAGAGGAAAACAATAGAATGGGAAAGACTAGAGATCTCTTCAAGAAAATTAGAGATACCAAGAGAACTTTTCATGCAAAGGTGGGCTCAATAAAGGACAGAAATGGTATGGACTAAACAGAAGCAGAAGATATTAAGAAGAGGTGACAAGAATACACAGAAGAACTATATAAAAAAGATGTTCATGATCCAGATAATTATCATGGTGTCATCACTCACCTAGAGCCAGACATCCTAGAATGCAAAGTCAAGTCGGCCTTAGGAAGCATCACTACAAACAAAGCTAGTGGAGGTGATGGAATTCCAGTTGAGCTATTTCAAATCTGAAAAGATGATGCTGTGAAAGTGCTGCACTCAATATGCCAGCAAATTTGGAAAACTCAGCAGTGGCTACAGGACTGGAAAAAGTCAGTTTTCATTCCAATCCCAAAGAAAGGCAATACTAAAGAATGCTCAAGCTACCGTACAATTGCACTCATCTCACACGCTAGCAAAGTAATGCTCAAAATTCTCCAAGCCAGGCTTCAACAGTACGTGAACTGTGAATTTCCAGATGTTAAAACTGGATTTAGAAAAGCCAGACGAACCAGAGATCAAATTGCCAACATTTGTTGGATCATCAAAAAAGCAACAAAGTTCCAAAAAACATCTATTTCTGCTTTATTGACTATGCCAGAGCCTTTGACTGTGTGGATCACAAGAAATTGTGGAAAATTCTTCAAGAGATGTGAATACCAGGCCACCTTACCTGCTCCCTGAGAAATCTGTACACAGGTCAGGAAGCAACAGGTAGAATTGGACATGGAACAACAGACTGGTTCCAAATTGGGAAAGGAGTATGTCAAGGCTGTATATTGTCAGTCTGCTTATTTAACTTATATGCAGAGTACAACATGAGAAACGCTGGGCTGGAGGAAGCAAAAACTGGAATCAAGATTGCTCGGGGAAATATCAATAACCTCAGATATGCAGATGACACCACCCTTATGGCAGAAAGTGAAGAAGAACTAAAGAGCCTCTTGATGAAAGTGAAAGAGGAGAGTGTAAAGGTTGGCTTAAAACTCAACATTCAGAAAACAAAGATCATGACATCCCATCACTTCATGGCAAATAGATGGAAACAGTGACAGACTTTATTACTTTGGGCTCTAAAATCACTGCAGATGGAGACTGCAGCCATGAAATTAAAAGACGCTTACTCCTTGGAAGGAAAGTTATGACCAAACTAGACAGCATATTAAAAAGCAGAGACATTACTTTGCCAACAAAGGTCCATCTAGTCAAAAGTATGGTTTTTCTGTAGTCACATATGGATGTGAGAGTTGGACTATAAAGAAGGCTGAGCACCAAAGAATTGATGGTTTTGAACTGTGGTGTTGGAGAAGACTCTTGAGAGTCCCTTGGACAGCTAGGAGATCCAACCAGTCCATCCTAAAGGAAATAAGTCCTGAAAATTTATTGAAGGACTGATTCTGAAGCTGAAACTCCAATACTTTGGCCACCTGATGTGAAGAACTGACTTGTTGGAAAAGACCCTAATGCTGGGAAAGTTGGAAGGCAGTAGGAGAAGGGAATGACAGAGGATGAGATGGTTGGATGGCATCACCGACTCAATGGACAGGAATTTGAGTAAACTCCGAGAACTGGTGATGGACAGGGAGGCCTAGCATGCTGCAGTCTATGGGGTTGAAAAGAGTCAGACACGACTGAGTGACTGAACTGAACTGAACTGGAGCTGTACAGGATTGCTGAGCAATTTGTTTTGGGACAAAGAAATGTCTATAAGCACGCAACTAATGATGCTTTACTTTGTCCGCAAAACATCAAGATTGATATGCAGGACTTATGACGTTTATGGAACACTGTTTTCTTTTCCCTCTAGAGGAGCGAGAAAATACTTTCTAAGAGCAGTAACATGACGGTTGCTTTTTGTTACAGCTTTGGCTGTTCCTTCCCACCAACTGGTAATATTAATTTTCCGTACTTCAAATGCCAGAATTCAAATAATTAGATTTTTTTTTTGCATGTATATCTAGCTTCATTGTTCCAACTAGCCAAAACCTGGGGACAATGTTATAATTTATAGTGAACAGAGCTAGTTCTGGGAGGCTGTGATAGGCATTAGAGATCCATGATATATTCATTAAAATTAGGTCTCTCGTGAACAATTAGGAGGAACTCAAAAAGAAAAAGCCTGATCAATGTCAAAGTTTTGGGCTGAAGCAGCTTTTCTTCTTGTTCTTCTACAGAAAGGACAGAGGATGGAATTTGGAAACTAGATTATCATCTCAGGAAATCAATGAACTTTGCAGCTTAAGAGGAATCTTTGTTAAGAGACACAGAATGAAAATGGCACATTTCCCCAAGTCATCCCTAAATGGAGAAGGAAGTGATATGAATATGGTACTGATTTCTCTCCTCATGCTTAGAGGGAGGGGAGGAGGACTCACTTTTTTCATCAGCCATCTTAGGGTCTGAGGATCCCAGATCATTTGTTTGGATCCTTGTGAGTCCCTTATTCACACAACCTTAAAGCATTGTACTGAAACCATCCATGTGCTATTCTAAAACCCCACAAATTTCTGAAGTCAAGATGCCAGATCTTTAAAGTGAATGCTGAGGTTTTTACAACTTAAAAACAAAAACCTATTTTAATTGCAACTCAGGTAGATCAATTATAGGTGATTTTATTTAATTTTTTCAGAGAGAGGGAAGCATTGTCTCTTTGACAAATTATTTTCTGATGCCCAGCATGTTGTCAGGCTTTCCCCACCCCACTGAGAATGTGTGGGGCTCTGTGTTCCCCAGCACTGGAGGGTACCAGCCTTCTTCATCTACCAGCAGCAGAACAACGCACAGGTCCTTTGGAAGGTGGCATTTCAGCTCAGTGTGTATTTCAGGGCTTCCCTTGAGACAGGAATCAGAGTTCTTTTCCACGGACCCGAAGGATGGAATCCACAAACATGCAGATACTCATGGTAGCAAGCGAATAGGATTTATTAAAGAGGAAGAAAGTACAAAGCTCCCAGCATAGACAATGAGGGGGTAAAGAGTCCCCTATAGGTGATTTTAATTACCAAGGACAGTCTCTCTAAAGATAAAATGTATTTTAAAAGTGAAGAAAATCATCACTTCTGAACAAAGGGATCACTTCTAATCAGATATCAGGGCTCATTGTGACTTCTGCTCACATGCCTCAAGATAGAATAGAAAATTGGATTAAGATATGAATTTCCGAAAATAAGACCTCAACCATCTACTTCAAATAAGCAACAAGGACCAAGAAAGGCAAACACCATACACACAAATTTAATTATCCTTGTCATAACAGAGTTAATGGGCCTAGCCATGTCATTTTACTGCAGTGCATTCCAAAATACCCACTTCCTGCATTATGTCATTTTATTCCATATCAAACATAAATATCAAAGATTATCTATCCTGAGGTTGCTTCCATGTCCTGGCTATTGTAAATAGTGTTGCAGTGCACAGTAGGGTGCATGTGTCCTTTTGAATTATGGTTTTCTCTGGGTACAACCTAAATATCCATCAAAAGATGAATGGATAAAGATATATATATATATATATATATGGATATAAATAAAGATATAGATAAATGGATACAAATAAAGATATAGATAAATGGCTATAGATAAAGATATAGATAAATGTATAAAGAATGGATAAAGATAAATATATATAAAGATATATATAATGGATAGACCTGGAAATGATCATACTAAATGAATTAAGCCAGACAAAGAAAGACAAATATCATATGATATCGCTTATATGCAGAATCTAAGAAAAAAAGATACAAATGAACTTATTTACAAAACATAAACAGACTCACAGATACAGAAAACAATCTTGGGTTACCAAAGGGGAAGCAGGGGGAGGATAATTTAGGAGTTTGGGATTAACATATACACACTATATGTAATATCTATATATTTATATCTGTATATAAAATAGACCTCTGTATATAAAGGTATATCTGTATATAAAATAACCAACAAGGACCTACTATTGCACAGGGAACTATATTCAATATTTTATAATAATTTATAAGGGAAAAGATTCTATATATATATAAAGATAAAAGAATCTATATACCTAATCTATGTAAAGAATCTGTAAATAATCTATATCATATATATATGAATAGAGATATATAAAGAAATATACATAACTGAATCACTTTGCTGTATATCTGAAACTAACACAACATTGTAAATGAACTATACATCAAAAAAAATTGTATGTCTTCTGTTAGCATTTGAAGCCTTTATTAAAATCTATTTGACTTCCAAAGTAAGGATAAATAAGTTAATTCAAGTATTGATGATAATTGATATTATATATTTAATTGTATTATGTTCAAGGCAAATCTCAGAAGCATAAAGTTGTATCTCTCAAGATATTTTTCTAACTTAGCATAATTATTTTGTTTTTCATGGTCCCATGAGATATAACTAAGTAAGAAACTCATAACCAAGTTCTTGCTATTCACAATGTTTCCATTGGGTGTAGCTATGATATTAGAGAGGTTAATACCACAGCCTCCTTATTCAAGGAAGGATGCTCAGATATGTGGGGGATTTGTAGTTACTTTGTCTCTAGAAACTACATGAGTCAGCTGTATGTTCCATGGGTTAACCCAAAACAATTTTAAATCAATCACATCAAGATGGATTTCACTGCCTTTTTCCAGAAAGGAAGAATCGTACAAAACTGAGACCTGTATTAAAACTTCACTCAACAATAATTCCACCTAGTTTACTCATTCTTGATTTTTTTAATATAATCATGTAATACACATCTAGTTTGAATGCCTTCTGTACATAGACATCTGTAGGATAAAACAAGATGAATAAGCAGAAAACCCTTTAACAATGCAAGTCCTTTACTCAGTGGTGGGTCTGAGCTGAGTGTCTTTAAATGTCTTGTATCTTAAAGGGGAAGAGAAAAAGTATTTCTCCTAAAATGCAAGGGCAGCTGACTTGCTGAGATGAAAACTGCTAACTCTTTTCCTAACAACACCATATGTCTCCAATTGGATCATAATGAAGCTAGTTCTCAGGAGAATGTCACGCATGGAAACTAACCAAATTGAGTCACAGCTTCACTGCTGACTCATGATTAACCAGGGGTCGTACTTTGGGATTTTTCAGAGCATCCAAATACCAATCCGAATGGCCTTTCTTCTTTCCCAAAACTTAGCGTGTCATAAAATGAACCTGATCCTGCCAGAAAACTATGTCTTTTTTTTTGTTCAGACTTTGTTTTCTATATAACTCAATATATTTTAATGAACCAAAATGCTCAACCCCTAAATGCTCTAGCCATGGGTTTTAAATAGTAGATACTTAATGTAGCAAACATTACAAAGATGCAACATAAAATCATCAAAAGAAAAAATATCATAAGACTGAAGAAGTCACATTTTTCTCCTAAGAATCACTGAAAATAAAAAACCAACAAATAAACCAAGATGTATGAGTCAGATATTTCCTTTGTTATTCTCTTTCAGAACTTCACTCAATATTTAATATTTTTATGCATAAGTAAGATTTTTTTCTTCCAGTTTTATTGAGATATGAGTAAGATATTTTAATCTGCTTAATACACAATACTATTCCTATATTTTTCTTAAAAGTTAATATCATGTCAAGGCAGTCCTAACTCACATTCTGATACAAATGATATATTCAATTCTTTTCTGTTGATTGTAATTCTTAATAACATAAAGTTATATCATCTTATGATGTGTGTCAAATATTGAGAATTTTGCCTTCAAAAATATGAAATGCCCTGAAGTAGTCTAAACGGGTGCTTCCTAGATTATCTCTGATGAATGGGTGTACTAAAAAAAATTTAATGTGCTTTTGATATTTTTGTAAAACATGAAGTTATGCAGTAAGATTCCATGATAATGTTGTATTGCTATAAAAGTTTCTTTCTTTCTTTTTTTTTTTTTGCTATAAAAGTTTCTAAATGCTCTTTCAGCCTTTCCGCATTCTTCTTGTCACGGGCTGGTAAGAACTGTTTGGGAACTGGTCTCAATCTGTGGATTCCACTGTTCTTATTATTATTTTTACAATATGTCACTCACTGTTTAGATATTTTACAAAGTAGAAATCAGGATACCAATATTAATGATATGAGCCACAAACTTTCTTCATGGCAAGTGCATTTCTGTTTTCCTTCTAATTCACTTTAAGGAATTAGCAGCAGAGATTCAAAAAGACAGGCCAAAGATGAATCACCAAGAAGCTTTTGGTAGTTTTGAGAAAGATGAGTTGCACAGTATTAAAAAAATACATATTTATAAAGGCAAAAACTTTCCTCCCAATGGAGGAAACTACGGGCCTTACCATGTACTCATTCTGATAGCACCAATGAGCCTAGATATTATTTAATGATTACTTTATGGCATTTCTCACCTGGGATTCCTGGTGGTGTTTTCAGATATTTTCCATTAAAATGTTGAATTACCACTTCACATTTTTCAGTAGACTCCATTCTGGGAAAAGAAATAAACAGGGGATTATATACTTTCATGAAGCTGTACATATTCAGGAAAAATAAATTAAAAAGAGAAGGAAATTAAGAAAACCCTAGACAAGCTTCATTTGAGAATTTTACCAGAATCATCACCAGTTGCCATGACCACCATAGTGGATAGAACACCACAAACCCATTGCCACCAAGAGCAAGGCTTACTCTACTGAAGGCTGACTGTGTGGATGGCTCTGTGTGGAGTCATCACTCAGACATAATCCCGAGGCATTATCTTATTTAATCTGTACAACAATTTAATCCGTACAACAATTTAATCCGTACACTCAAAGTGCTCAATAAACACCTTTTAAATGTCTGAGTTAGCAAATGTGAGAGGCAGTTTTCACTATTGCCTTTCACACCATGAGGCCAGCCAGGCTTAGCAAGTGGTTGAGGTGGGCTTGTAGCTGAGGTCTGAGTGACACCCACCTGCACTGCAAATACTAAGCTATACCTGAAGAATCTCCACAAAGCCAGGTGAGGGAGTGTGCTGGTTTTCAACAGCTGGCAGCCTAAGGGAGAGACTCACACAGTAGTGTTGTCATCATGATGCCATTTCATGCTTACATCATGACACCTTTATTGAAAATCCATGAGGTGATAGATAGAGAAGGGAGTTATTTCAGGTCCCAAATGTCTTAGGAAAATACACATACACAAACCTCAGGTCTTGAACTTTCTTACTTTTGAATTTTAGATAACCTCCTATTTTTTCATACTAGGTATCAATAGAGTAGGTTTCTTTTGCCAAATTTTATCATCTCACATAAAAGCTCGTGAACAATATTTGGGACCATACCATCACACTGTCAACATTAGCAGTTGGATCACCTCTGAGGCTGGCCCACCCTCAAGCCTCCAGGGTGTACTTTCCTTTTGTTGCTGAATAAAACTGAGCTGTAACCAAGCTGTAACACTAGTCCGCTGTTTCAAATCTTTGCTGCGGCGAGACAGAACCGAGGAAATTACACACTCCCCTGACATATCTGGTGCCGTGTCTTGCATTTAACCTGGCTGAAACAACCTCAGCTTGGTCCCAGCGAGGTGGAGACCAAGCACAGCAAAAGCCCAACTTAGCGAAATCTCACATGGTAGAAGCTGAATGCAAAGGAATCCCAGTGCAGTAGAAGTGACAAGAAGCCCAACATGCTGGAAACGGAGGCAACAAAAACATACTTAGCAGAAAGCTCAGGCAGCTCAGTCTCAGATTCCAGAAGACCTCCAGTTAAGGTCAACAAACTACAACTTGCCATGCCAACTCAACAAGGATATATAAAACTAAACCCAACCACGGAAAATATCACTCACCCTTAGATGGACACCACTATAAGGACTATGAGGCTTGAGACTAGCAAGAGGGGGAGTCCCAATACCCCTTGCTGTTCCAGCTCAGCAGGAAGTAGCCAGAGAGGCCTCGACTTCCCTATTCCCAAAGAATTGGGCCTCCCATCTCTTGGGAAGGGGGGATGTTAGGTAGTTAGAATAGGAAGAAACAGCCTAAAATGGAGGTGGCTAAAAGACAAAGAAGAACTTCTCTGTAGCTCAGACTGTAAAGAATCTTCCTGCAGTGCAGGAGAACCGGGTTTGATCCCTGGGTCAGGAAGGTCCTCTGGAGAAGGGAAGAGCAACCCACTCCAGTATTCTTGCCTGGAGAATCCCCATGGACAGAGGAGCCTGGTGGGCTACAGTCCATGGGGTTGCAAAGAGTTGGATATGACTGAACAACTAACGCTACATCACAATGTCAACATTAGCAGTCTTGCCATCTCCTGAGTAGAATAGTATCAGCAACATTCCTAAATTTTAACTATATCTGACCTTTATTATTTGGTAAAATTGAGTGGGAAAGGTAAAAATTAAAGGGTCATTTCTATTCAAAAGAAATTATGCACATGAATGGTACACCAGAGGAAAAATAGACTTAAGAAATGGCATGCATACATAGAAAAGAATATGTATAAAATGTATAAAATTTGTCCAAAAGGCAAAGTGTATAATTTTGGATTTTCTGCTGTATTTTATCAATAATATGAGCTTTCTTGGAATGAAGCCCTTTGACACAATTTGTTAAACTTTTGTGCATCCAAATATTATATGTGTTTTCATGATCATATCACATGCAGAGTAAATAAGAAAAGGAAAAATATATATATATATAAACAACTGCCAAACAAGTTATACAGTTACAGGAATTCCAATGTGAAAGGAATTGCAGCCAGGAAAACTCTGAGGAGTGTGCACAGGAGGCCAGAAATGCCACTGGAGAAATAACTAGGGCAGGAGTCTGGGGTAGGCAGGCAGAAGGTCATGCACCTGTAGATGGGGCAGAGTGAGCAGAGCCCTGGGGCTGGATGGAGTTTCACTGAGGAAACTCCTGGAGACAAGCTGAGAGGTGAGGCAGGAGCATTTGAGTTATCGACTTAAGGACTTTTTTTTTTTTTTTGGAAGTTAGTTGATTTATACTGTTGTGTTAGTTTCAGGTGCAGAGCAAAGTGATTCAGTTATATTTAAAAAACTAAGATCATAGATTCCAGTCCTATCACTTCATGGCAAACGGAAGGGGAAAAATTAAAAAAAAAAAAAAAGTGACACAATGTAGCTAGGAACCATGCCGTGCAGAGTCACCCTGAAGGAGATGAGACCGGTCAATTTTTGGATTTTAGGATTTTGTGATTAGAAAATATCACATATATTTATTGTGCTACACAGTAGAACCTTGTTGTTTATTTATTTTATATATAATAGCATGTATTTATTAACTCCTAATTTATCCTTCTATGCATTTCCCTCTGTAACCATCTTTGTTTTCGATGTCTGTGACTCTACTTGTTTTACATATAAGTTTATTTGTATCATTTTTTTAAGATTCAAGTTCTGTGTGATATTGCCTTTGTCTCTATCTGCCTTGCTTTAATTAGTATGGTCATCTCTAGGTTTATCCACGTTGCTGCCAATGGTGTTATTTCATTCTTTTTTATGGCTGAGTAATATTCCATTGTATATCTGTACCACATCTTCTTTATCCCTTCCTCTGTCAATGGACATATAGGCGGCATCTGTGTCGTGGCTATTATAAGTAGTGCTGCAGTAAACCCTGGGGTGCATGTATCTTTTTGAATTGTGGTTTTCTCTGGATATATGCCCAGGAGTGGTGTTGCTGGATCATATAGCACCTCTATTTGAAGATGTTTCCAAAAGCACATTCCACCTGGGGTGCTCTAATTATTTTATGATTCAAAGTTTAAAAAGAATATTTTTGAAGGTACATACATTCCTAGGAAACCTAGAGAAGATGCACATTTTTCTGCATTGATACAGATGGTAAACCAGAGCAGGACTGATGTCAAGGGCATGAGACCTATGCATTACTGGAGCCCTGAGCCTGGAAAACTTCACTCGATTTAAAGCTCTGCTGTCACTGTCAATGCATTTTAAACAAGGGGGTCTTCTATTTTGAATTTTCACTAGGACCCACAGATTACATAGCTGGTCCTGCTAAGACAAGAAAGCACAGGAAATTAATTTGACATAATATTCATGTATCAGATGCCCAGTGGATCCACATAGTGTTATTTGGAAGAACATCTGAAGAGTGACTCACTTTTGTGTCCAAATGCCAAAGTAAAACTCTTTAAGCTTAATAATATACATTTTTAGTTAATAAAAACAAAAATGGCATTTTGTTCAATGTTTAATCACAGCGTCAACTACAAACTGGCACTTGCCACCTAACTCCATAAGATTTAGATCAGGCGCTGCTGCAGCTGCTGACTTTCAGACACCCCTGAAAGGAGATCAGGGTGAAGAGCAGAAATGAGGCGCCCTGTGCTGGAAGAAAAACGGACAGGATAAGTCTTCAGATAGTTTCGGGAATTGATGTTATTAGCCCAATGCTATCTCCTTATATCTCCAAAAGCACTGACATCTGTCATGGAGATGACTAGTCCTTGTGATTAGCAAAACCTGCAAAGTGTATGCTTGATAGCATATGATGCCCCTTCCCCAAGATCACGCTTATACTGACCTTCCCCTCTACATCTTTGGAGCAGTGTCCCAGAGCTACCTGAGGTGCCGTTCCTGGGCTGCCATCCTCAATTTGCCCCCAAACAAAACTTAACTTACAGCTCTCATGTTATTGTTTTTTAACTCAATAACAGATTTCCCGTAATCAGAGGATATTTGGATTAGAAAGACAAGATGAACCATTCCCCATTCCAAATATTGAGGAGCAGCTAAGTACAATTTTGCTAACTCATTCATGTTTTCTTTCCAGGGGAATATTTCACATCTTCCAACTTGTTATTTTTATTTTTTTTTCTTTTAAGTAGGAAACTTCCATTTCTAGGAACAGAAGAATTCAAATTCTGCTTTCTCTCTGCCCACAGGACCAACTCTCCATTGTCTCTTAGGGAAGATAACCTTCCCTCCAAGCAGAGACATGAATGGGAGAGGAAATGTAAGCCCTTAATTACTACAGATGTTACTTTATGGAATTTTTATTCCAAGAGAGCACCAGAATGAAGAGCTTATGCCCCAGGGCCCCCTCCCTGCTCAATCTCTCTCTGGGTACTCATCTGGATAAAAGGCAGTTAAGAATCTAAAGCTTGCTTGCCAGAGTCCTACAAATCAAACCTTTCCTCTTTGTCTTGAAAATGACATGAAATTCTAAATGAACACTGAATCTGGATGGGGGTTAGTTGTGTGTGAGCTTGTTAATGCCACAAAATAAGACTTGGGGACTGCAGAGGAAATCAGAGAAGAAAGTCAGGGGCCTTCATCCAGTCCACCCACCTGGTTTGAAAGGCTCACATCTCCCCTTCTGGTTAATAGTATGATCGTCTTTTCTCGAGACTGTTTTACAGCACCATCAAGCCAGGTGGGGGCTGATGGTGTGAACGCAAGACAGCAGCACAGAGCACTCACTCTGATTTAACTGAGTGAATGTCTGCAGGAATCTTTAGAGACTCTTGTCTCTGAAAGAATAAATGCAATAAAGATCTGTTTTCTGTAGCTGCTGGCACTGAGTGTCAAACCACGTTATGCGGCACCACCCAGAAGTGACAATTTCATTTTTATATACAGGGCACATTTTAACAAGGCAAAGTATTCCCAGCAAAGATGACCATTGAGGAGGGAGTGAAGAGGTTCCCCCACGAGCTCTGGGGGAGGGACTGCATTTGAAGGGCCACCTTAGGAAAAATGTGCCCATTTTCTTCTCCAGTTTCACAGTTAGCCTATTTGAAATGCCAGCCCAAGCCATCTGCAATCTGGCACGTGCTCCACTTGAAAGTGACCCGAGCCTTATCAAGTGGGTCTGAAAAGGCAGCATGCCAGACAAAGCTGCTTGACCAGGCCCCTTTGGATGGGCCACTGAATCCATTCTTTCTAGCTGGTACCTGAACCCTCTCACATCCCTCAGAAGAGCTTGAGTGCCAGCCAACCATTCACCCGTCAATGCATTAATTAGGTTCCTACAAGGCTCCAATCACTGTACAAAGCCTCAGGGTTTTCTGTTAGGTCTGATGTTTAAATAGAAACATACATTAAAGGTCCTGTTTGACATTCTTTCTTGTCTCTGTGCCTAGGAACCTGCCTTCATTCATTTGAAATGCACCACCGAATTGCGACTTCGAGAAAAGTTCTTTTTTAACAACAACTATTAAGAGGTACTCGTTTCATAGCCAATGCAATCCTCACAGGCAGATTACATCTGATGAGAGCCTGCTTCAATATCAGGGCCAGACGTAACACACAGAGGTAGAAAAGCATTGTATAAAACCATTTTCAGCCTATTTGTCCCACCTCCATGGAGAATCTCTCAGTTTATTATTTTCATTATGCATGCAGTTAAGACAAATTCGCACTGTTGTTTATGATGGTTAATGAGAGGCTTCCACTATTGTGAAATTTTTGTGGTTTTGCAATCACAAGATCTGTACAAGTTATTGGCAACTTAGACTTATACAGCTTTGCAAGCCAGTCACCTTTGCTTCCAGTAAGATTTACGGAAAGGGTCAACATGAAAAGATTTTTTGAAAAAAGCAAATTATGTCATTGGCTTCTTAAACCCTAGTAACAGAAGGAATCATAGTGAGTTTCAGGAAGAAAGAGGGGTGAAGGAGTTGATTTTCCTTCTGTTTTTGCAATTTGTCTTCTTCCTTTGAGGTGCTTGACATCCTTAAGAGATAAAAGTCATAAACGTCAAGTCGTGCACAGACTGGCCTTCCTGTCTCTTCTCTTTGAGACAGGTGGTGGCTGACATCTTGGTGGCTCCTTGCTTAGCATCACAGCACATTCCTCTTATGGAATGGAGCTGTGGACAACATTTGGCTCATGAAAACCCACTCCGAAATTTTTTCACATATATTCAGGACTAGAAATAGCCTCAGATATCAACTTTTACATGACACAGAGGGAACAAGGTGATGACTTCTCTAAAGTCGAGTTGTTGGGTGAGCCTGCAAAGGATCTTCGGCCCTTGATGCTCAGTCCAATGGCTTGTTTGGAAGAAACGGGGCTCCATGGCTGGCCTCCTGTCATCCCTCCTGATTTCCTGCACTGATCTGCTTTCATCTTGTTGAAGCTGGGTGGGTCCCGCCATCCCCATGTCATGCAGCCACCAATAACTAGAGTAGGTGTTCTCAGAAATGGAAATTATACCCTGAGCTGATATAATGAGAAGGGTACTTTACTGCTGTGGTATTCTTTCCAAAACTTAGACATAACACGGATCCCATCATGAAATAAACATCACTGAAACCTAGATCTGGAGACATTTTTCAGGATACCTTGCTGGGACTACTCATGGAAAACAAGGAAAGTCTGAGATGCTGTCAGAGACCAGAGTAGACTGATGAAAAAGACAACCAAAGGCAAAATAGTACCAGGGACCAGATTCTGGAACAGAAAGGGGATTATCAGTGGAAAAATTCGTGAAATTCATATAAACTCTGGAGTTTAGTTAATAATACTGTACTGATGTCAGTTCATTCATTCTGACAAATATGTTATGGTAATGCAAAGTGTTGACAATGGGAAAAATTGGATATAGGGTATATAAAACCTGTGTATGCTCTTTGTAAATAGCTCTTTCTGTACGCTCTAGAAATAAAACTAAATTTATTCCCAAATTTGAAAAGGCTTATTTTAAAAATGACTGTATATTAAAATGATTAGTTGTTGTTCAGTTGTTCAGTCAGGTCCAAATCTTTGTGACTCCGTGGACTGCAGCATGCTAGGCTTCCCTGTCCTTTACCATCTCCCAGAGGTTGCTCAAACTCATATTCATTGAATTGGTGATGCCATCTAACTATCTTATCCTCTGTGGATCCCTTAAAATGATTAGGGAACTATATTTTCTTTTTTTGATACCAATGTTTGGGACCCAGTGCTGGAGTTTCTGGCTCAAATGCTTTGACATGAAGTCCAGGCACAAATTTTCCAAAGCTACCCAGGTGATTCCACTGTGCAGCCAGGGTTACAAAAGACTGTTCTGAAGTTTTGCATCAGGTCAACCCAAACTGGAGACCATGGGCCAAATCTAGCCCTCACATAGATTTGCTTGGGCTGCAAAGAGTTTCAGAAAAATTTGAAATGACTCTCAACATCTAAAGATGGAGAGAATTCACATGAAAATTCGAATGCCTCATTCCTCTTTCAAGAGAAAGGAAAAAGTGAAAAATGAGATGTTTTCTGCATGGCACCAATGGCATAGCCAAAATAAATTTGGTCTCTGTCCTGGATTCCTAGCATAGGACTCCTACAATTCTGGGGGTAGAAATGAGTGATAGAAATGTCTTCTGCTACTCATAATGAACCACTTTCGACCAAAACTGAGTTTGTGTTAATAAGATGACTCAAGGTGAAACCCCTAGATAAGTTTTAGGACAGGGCTGGACAACAGAAGGACCCTATAATTAGAGGGCTAGAGCTTTGGGGTCCATCCTTCAATGTCTGGGGATGGCTGAGGGGCTAGAGCTTTGAGTTCAACCATCAACAATGAAATCAGATTGACTGTATTCTTTGCAGCCAAAGATGGAGAAGCTCTATGCTGTCAGCAAAAATAAGACCGGGAGCTGAATGTGGCTCAGATCATGAACTCCTTATGGCCAAATTCAGACTGAAATAGAAGAAAGTAGGGAAAACCACTAGACCATTCAGGTTTAACCTAAATCAAATCCCTTACAATTATACAGTAGAAGTGACAAATAGATTTAAGAGATTAGATCTGATAGAGTGCCTGAAGAACTATGGACGGAGGTTCATGACATTGTACAGGAGACAGGGATCAAGACCATCCTCAAGAAAAATAAATGCAAAAAGGCAAAATGGTTGTCTGAGGAGGCCTTAGAAATACTGTGAAAAGAAGAGAAGTGAAAGGCAAAGGAGAAAAGGAAAGATAAATCCATTTGAATGCAGAGTTCCAAAGAATAGTAATGAGAGATAAGAAAGCCTTCCTCAGTGATTAATGTAAAGAAACAGAGGAAAACAATAGAATGGGAAAGACTAGAGATCGCTTCAAGAAAATTAGAGATACCAAGGGAACATTTCATGCAAAGTTGGGCACAACAAAGGACAGAAATGGTATGGACCTAAAAGAAGCAGAAGCTATTAAGAAGAGGTGGCAAGAATACACTGAAGACCTATACAAAAACATCTTTATGACCCAGATAACCATGATGGGGTGATCACTCACCTAGAGCCAGACACCCTGGAATGTGAAGTCAAGTGGGCCTTAGAAAGTATCACTACGAACAAAACTACTGGAGGTGATGAAATTCCAGTTGAGCTATTTCAAATCCTGAAAGATGATGCTGTGAAAGTGCTGCACTCAATATACTAGCAAATTTGGAAAACTCAGCAGTGGCCACAGGGCTGGAAAAGGTCATTTTTCATTCCAACCCAAAGAAAGGCAATGCCAAAGAATGCTCAGACTACCGCACAATTGCACTCATTTCACACACTAGAAAAGTAATGCTCAAAATTCTCCAAGCCAGGCTTCAGCAATATGTGAACCATGAACTTCCAGATGGTCAAGCTGGATTTAGAAAAGGCAGAGGAAGCAGAGATCAAATTGCCAACATCTGTTGGATCATCAAAAAAGCAACAAAGTTCCAGAAAAATATCTACTACTTTATTTACTATGCCAAAGCTTTTGACTGTGGATCACAACAAACTGTGGAAAATTCTTCAAGAGATGGGACTACCACCTTACCTGCCTCCTAAGAAATCTGTATGCAGGTCAAGAATCAACAGTTAGTACTGGACATGGAACAACAGACTGGTTCCAAATTGGAAAAGGTGTATGTCAAGGCTGTATATTGTCACTGCTTATTTAACTTATATACAGAGTACATCATGCAAAATGCTGGGCTGAAAGAAGGACAAGCTGGAATCAAGTTTGCCAAGGGAAACATCAATAACCTCAGATATGCAGATGATACTACACTTATGGCAGAAAGTGAAGAAGAATAAAGAGCCTCTTGATGAAAATGAAAGAGGAGAGTGAAGAGGTTGGCTTAATACTCAACATTCAGAAAATTAAGATCATGGCATCTGGTTCCATCACTTAATGGAAAATAGATGGGGAAACAATGGAAACAGTGACAGACTTTATTTTGGGGGGGTTCCAAAATCACTGCAGATGGTGACTGCAGCAATGAAATTAAAAGACAGTTGCTTCTTGGAAGACAACCTATGACTAACCTAGACTGCAAACTAAAAAAGCAGAGACGTTACTTTGCCAACAAAAGTCTGTCTAGTGAAAGCTATGGTTTTTCCAGTAGCCATGTATGGATGTGAGAGTTGGACTATAATGAAAGCTGAGCGCTGAAGAATTGACACTTTTGGACTGTGGTGTTGGAGAAGACTCTTGAAAGTCCCTTGGACTTCAAGGAGATCAAACCAGTCCATCCTAAAAGAAATCAATCCTCAATATTCCTTTTAAGGACTGATGCTAAAGCTGAAACTCTAATACTTTGGCCATCTGATGCGAAGAACTGACTCATTGGAAAAGACCCTGATTCTGGGAAAGATTGAGGGCAGGAGGAAAATGGGACGACAGAGGATGAGACGGTTGGAAACAGAGGTCCGGCTGGTCCTATTCATCCTTCTGCTCTGATGCCATGTCTGTCTGGCAGGGGTTACACCCCTCCATGTCTATGGTGCCTCCAGGCAGTCCCTCCTGCGAGGCCCTGGGTCTCCCTGGACTCGAGGCACATGCCTCCACCTATTTTCTTCTCTCTGGGGGGCAAAGGCTTGCTCCTGTTCATCGCTGGGTATCTCAGCTTCCCTTCATTAGTTCCCTTAGCTTTGTCAACCCTCTGTAAAGACTCCCCCTCATCAGGATCTTCAGTTAGATTATTTGGAATGAAACTCTGTTTCCAGCCAGCACACTGATGGCTACCTCGGAAAACTATGAGCAATCAGGAACAAAATTATACATGAGGCTGTGTCTTTCAAGCTAAATGGAAGAAAAAATGCTTACTCATACTTAGTCTGGGAGCTGCTTATTTCAGAATACCTGCCTGCCCCCAGGCAACATCCTTGTCTGGATGCATCATAATCTAAATTTATCTTTTCACCATTTATTACCAATGTTTTCAAAAGGAACGTGGTGAAGAGAATGAAAAAACAGTCAATTCAAAATCAAAATTGAGATAAAGAAGGAATTGATAAGTAGTACGTTCAGGTCTCACCATTTAATCCAACTGGACTGTATTATCACTTTTGATGAGTCTCTTTGAGCTGTAGCCATATTTCATTACTAGTTATTACTATCTGTTACATATCTCTTCTTTATTTCTCTTCTCCTTTTTAATTTTTTTTATGTTTTTTCTCTTTCCCAAACATGCGGAACTTGGCCTGACCTTGACTATCCTCCCTTTCCTTTTCTGGGATGGAGCTCTCCTCTCGGGCTCCACCAGGGACTCTCATGCTGGTTCTTTCTCATCATTTGCATCTTAGGTTAAAGCTCTCCCTCAGAGGGCTTCCTGTCCTTGACCTCAAGCCTCTCATTTTTTTTCACACTCTCTATAGCACCCATATGCTTTATTTTGTTTTTGAAACACTATTGTTAATATTCACCATTTGATATTTTATATTTGATGAATACTTATTGTGTCCCCAAATCCAGCAGAATACCAGTCACTGTCACACTGGTATATTAGTAGTACCCACATATTTAATGGGTGAACTGAATGAATGTATGAATGAATGCATTTTACATAACAGGAAGGGAAGCTAGAGAGTTTAACTAGCCCAAGGACACATATAAGAAGAACAGAACAAAGATGGAAGCCAAGTGATTTCTGACCCATAAAGCCACGTGTATAACCGCACTTCATGGACGGTATCGTTGTTTAGTCGCTAAGTCATGTCTGACCCTTTTGTGACCCCATGGACTGTGCCTGGCAGGCTTCTCTGTCCATGGGATTTTCCAGGTAAGAATACTGGAGTGGATTGCCATTTCCTTCTCCAGGGCAGCTTCCTGACCCAAGGATCAAACCCAAGTCTTCTGCACTGGCAGGCAGAGTCTTTACCACCAGGGAAGCGCTCGTGTTAGGATGGTCCAGCTCACAGAAAGCTGAGCATGTAGGAAAGATATTAAATAAAAGAGGGTCACACATGTCTTCCAAACGATATTGCACAGTGCTTCTCTTTATTGACTGGAAACTAACAGCCCACCTGAGATCCCCACAACCGTCAGGGTCCGAGAGTGCCTGTCATGGTTTGTACTTGGAGCAGGTAGAGGATGAAGAGATCTTACAGTTCCTGAGCACAAGGAGTGGCCCCCATTTCCAACTCCAAGGCAACAAAGTTCTCCAATTTTAGTCTCCCAGGGTGAAGAGTACTCAGATGCCTTCTCTCATTCCACCAACTCTGTCTTGGGAATAACGTCATTCCAATTTCAGCATAATAAAACAAGAAACTGTACGGCTTTTCTCCTTCTCTACGTTTTTATAAAATCATGTATACAGCAAGATGGAAGCCTAGAAATTATCCAGTGCAATTTAAGCCATTTGTTTATTTAGTTGATAGATTGATTGGTTTGGGTTTTGAAACCTAGAGACCAAATATATGGAAAAGCAGGACAGTGTTTTGCCTTCTTTAGCGATGACCATGATTTTCTGATGTTAAAAGACAGAAAGACAGAGGCAATGTGAAGACAGAGATGAAGACAAGCACATAAAACAAGAACAGAGATAAAGAGCTAGAGGCTGGACCAGGGGTTTTCTCCTCCTTGGATCACATCTGCTGGCAATTGAGAGAGGAATTAAAATTACCAAAAGGAATAACAGTCCTCCTTCTCTTCAACCTCAGCAAACACAATTCTAACCTGTTTCTGTGCAAACACAGCTGTAGTTTGGAGGTTAGTAATCACTAAGTTTACATTTTTGAGATTTTCTCTGCTCAAACTTGATTTCCTAGTTCCATGCATTTGAGAGAACGATGGTGAGTGAATTGCCAAAACAGCAAGGGAGAAATATTAACACAAAGATGCAGTTAAGGTAGATAGAATCAAAACATATCCCAGACAATAAAATCACATTTAGATAAGCTTGATGGTCATTTTAAAGCATCATAGAGTTGCCTAAAAAGACAGTATTGGCATTTGCCTTGTAATTTTAAAAAATTTCTTTATTTTCTTTATGTTTATTGGTGGGAAAAGATAGGGAGTAAGAAGTATCAGGGAGAGGAAAATAAGTGAATAAAGTTGCAATGATAATTAAAGTAATTAAAAGAAACTACAAAAATGATATTTTAATCAATTTATCCTGATTTTTAATAGTCAGGCTGATATTTGTCTTCCTATAACCATGATTTTTTTTTTTAACTTAGTGAAAAGAAAGAAGAACTGAAATGATTTACTTGTAAAACTTGCCTGTTTGGTAGGAAACGATAGAACACAGGGTTGCCCAGATGTTAAAAGTCATTCAAACAAAACTCTATGAGAATCAAATTAAGAGGACTGAGAGAGGTGAAAAAAACTGCAAAATAGAAAGGTCTCTGTGCTCAGCAGTCTCTCACGCTCTCTAGCTCACGAGGGAGCAGTAAAGGCACTCCTTAAAGAGGGTCTATGTTCCCAGATGTTGAAGCTGGATTAATTGTGAACATTCACTCCTCATCCCTTCTCCATTTTGGGTCACTCTTTCCTGGCCCCTCATTACAGTCTTTCAATGTGATTTTTGTTAGACAAACGGTCTCATGTTTCTGGAAATGGGAAATGGATAACGTGAACACACAGTCCTGTCCCTCTAGACCCGGGCTGATTTATGCTCAGATCCTCATGCTGGAAGGCAAGGTAGCCTGTTGGCACCCGCCCGCTCTGCAGCAGTGGCTCTTGACTGTCTGACTATCAGCATTCCCACCATAAACTTTTGTTTGTAGGAGTTTATGACTTGGCTATAAAATGCTGCCTGCAGCGGGGTGGATCTTACAAAATTGTTTTATGTTACAAGAATGGAAAAACAAAATAATAAAATAAAATAAAAGGTCTGTAATTTCAGACACTATCTAGTGCTTCTGGAACTTTAAAAAGCCTGTAATTGTGCTGTCTCTGCACCCTGCTGGTGTTCAAATCAATGCTTTGAAGTTCAGTGGTTTAAATATAAAACGAAGATACCACCTTTACTCTGAAGAAGTGATTTTCAAAGAAGATGAATGTACAGCTTGCAAGTAAAATAATAAGGAGGGGTTTTCTTTTGAGTCGAAGGAATCTTAGGATCTTAAGAACTTCTGGAGAGAGAAGCATGGAAACTTATACACTACCATGTGTAAAGTAGACAGCCAGTGGGAATTTGTTGATTGACTCAGGGAACTCAGACTGGGGCTCTGTGACAACCTAAGAGGTGGGAAAGGGTGAGAGGGAGTTTCAAAAGGGAAGGGACATGTGTTTACCTATGGCTGATTCACGTTGCCATATAGCAGAAACCAACACACTACTGTAAAGCAATTATCCTTCAATTAAAAATAAATAAATTAAGAAAAAAAGAACCACATCTGAAATTTTGTCCCAAGATAGAAGTATCAAAAAAATCCCCCAGTTCATTTCCTCCTAGAAGCACACCAAAATCACTATAATCCCTGTGATTTTGAGAACACGGGCTTTTGTTCATGTGTACCTGAACCTATAGGTAGGTTCTCCTGCTTATGTTCTGTAAGATTTTATATAGGATTTTAACTTCTCTTGCCCTCATTTTTTCTATAATTATAAAATGTGAATAATAATAATAAACCAATAATTAACTCAAAAAATCAAACCAAAAAAAAAAAGAAGGAACCAGAATGAAACAGGAGGGACAGAGTCACGGCATAGTCAAGAAGCTTGTCCATCCATGGGCACGGGTAGCCATAAATAAGCAGGTAGTTACAACTGTAGAAGTTCTTCCCAAGGAGCAAGCGGTCTGAAACCCAGACTAGACTCCCCAAGCTGGAGTTCATAGAACATCTAGGCTTGAAGGCCAGTGGGGCTTGCTTTTAGAACATACACAGGGCTGCAGGAAATAGAGACTCCACTCTTAAAGGGAGCACACAAAATTTCACACACTCTAGGAACCAGGGTGGAAGCAGTCATTTGAAAGGAGCCTCAGTCAGACCCAACCCCTGATCTTAGAGAGTCCCCTGGAGGGACAGGAGGCAACTGGGCCTCCCCCTGTGGATACAGAAGCCGGGAGCTCTTTGTGCCTTAATAGCACTGGTGCTGGAACGTGCCATAGTGGAAGCCTCCCTCTAGTATATTAGCCTCGGGACTCAGCTCTCTCCCCACTCACTAGCCTGTTGGCACCAGTACTAGGAGCCTGACTAACTGGGATGGGACACAGCCCCATCCACCAGCAAATAGGCACTGCAAGAACCTCTGAGCCCACAGCCACACCTGGACATAGCCCTGTCTACCACAGATCCTGGGGCCCAGTCCTTCACACTAACACACAGGGACTAGATCTGGAATCCCTAAGAACCAGCAGCCAGGGACTCTGCTATCCAGCCTGGCATATCAGAGGGCAGACATCAGTTCTAGGACAACCGACAAAGCCCTGCCACCTGCTATGGCAGGACTCACCCACCCTTTAGCAGGTCAGCACCAGTCCAGGCCCACAGACCAGAAGGCCAACACAAGCTTCAGGACACTCCATACCCCACAGCAAGCTCTCTCAGAAACCATACCTGGGCCCTACGACCCGACCCCAGGACATGATTCTGCCCACCAGTGAGATGGCACAGCCATAGGACCTGGCTTCACTTGCTGCTTCCCAGGTGGTGCGAGTGGTAAAGAACTTGGCTGTCAATGTAGAAGACATACAAGAAGATGTGGGTTCAATCCCTGGGTCAGGAAGATCCCCTGGAAGAGGAAATGGCAACCCACTCCAGTATTCTTTCCCAGAGAATCCCATGGACAGAGGAGGGTGGTGGGCTACAGTCCGTGGGATCACAAAAAGTCAGACACACTGAATGACTAACACTTTAACTTTCTTTCACTCACTGGTAGGCGGCCACCCGTCCTGGGATTCCTGGACGCTGCCTTCACCCAACAGGGAGCCAGTGCTAGCCACAGGGCCCCGTTGGGTTCTGCCGCTAGCCGCCTCATGACCCATCCCTGCCATCCAGCAGCCTCTCTGAAGGCCAGGGCCTGAAAACCACCTGGACTGGGTCCAGCCATGACTACCAGACCACCCACAAGATGTCTCCTGCAAGGTTGGGAAACACAACCAACCTACCAGATACACAGAAATAAAATAGCAATTTAAGAAAAATCAGGCAACAGAGGAGCATATTCCAAATGAAGGAACAAGATGAAACCCAGAAGACAAATTAAGTGGATATCTACCTGAGAAAGAGTTCAAGGTAATGTTTGCAAAGATTATCAAAGAACTTGGGAGACAATTAATACTGTTAAAATCACTCTGCATCCTAAGGCAATCTACAGATTCAATGCAATCCCTATCAAAATATTAATAACAATTTTCACAGAAATAGGACAGATAATTTTAAATTTTTTATGGATGCATAAAAGACCCCAAATAGCCAAAACAATCTTGATAATGAAGAATAGATCTGGAAGGTGTCATGTTCCCTGACTTCAGGCTATAGTACAAAACTACAGAAATCAAAAGAGTGAGGTACTGGCATAAAAATAGACACATAGATCAGTGGAGCAGAATAGAGCCCAGAAGTAAATTCACAAAACAATGGTCAGTTCACCTACAGTAGTGATGGGAAACCTGAACAGCTGCATATAAAAAAAAATTGAAATTAGAAAATTTTCTCACACCATATACAAAATGTATTGAAGCCCTAAATGTATGGCCAGAAACGACAAAAAGTCCTAGAAAAAAACATAGACAGAATACTCTCTGATGTAAATCACAGCAAGTTGTTCTCCTTTTTTTTGAGTAATTCTAAGACAAAGGATATAAGCATCTGAATGCAGAGTTCCAAAGAACAGCAAGGAGAGATAAGAAAGCATTCCTCAGTGATCAATGCAAAGAAATAGAGGAAAACAACAGAATGGGAAGACTAGAGATCTCTTCAAGAAAATTAGAGATATCAAGGGAACATTTCATGCAAAGATGGGCTCGATAAAGGACAGAAATGGTATGGACCTAACAGAAGCAGAAGATATTAAGAAAAGGTGGCAAGAATACAAGAAGAACTGTACAAAAAAGATCTTCACGACCTGGTTAATCACGATGGTGTGCTCACTCACCTAGAGCCAGACATCCTGGAATGTGAAGTCAAGTGAGCCTTAGGAAGCATGACTACGAATAAATCTAGTGGAGGTGATGGAATTCCAGTTGAGCTATTTCAAATCCTGAAAGATGATGCTGTGAAAGTGATACATTCAATATGCCAGCAAATTTGGAAAACTCAGCAGTGGCCACAGGACTGGAAAAGGTCAGTTTTCATTCCAGTCCCAAAGAAAGGCAATGCCAAAGAATGCTCAAACTACCGCATAATTGCACTCATCTCACACACTAGTAAAGTAATGCTCAAAATTCTCCAAGCCAGGCTTTAGCAATACGTGAACTGTGAACTTCCTGGTGTTCAAGCTGGTTTTAGAAAAGGCAGAGGAACCAGAGATAAAATTGCCAACATCTGCTGGATCATGGAAAAAGCAAGAGAGTTCCAGAAAAAACATCTATTTCTGCTTTATTAACTATGCCAAAGCCTTTGACTGTGTGGATCACAATAAACTGTGGAAAATTCTGAAAGAGACCAGAATACCAGACTACGTGACCTGCCTTTTGAGAAACCTATATGCAGTTCAGGAAGCAACAGTTAGAACTGGACATGGAACAACAGACTGATTCCAAATAGGAAAAGGAGTACGTCAGTACATCATGAGAAACGCTGGGCTGGAAGAAGCACAAGGTGGAATCAAGATTGCCGGGAGAAATATCAATAACCTCAGATATGCAGATGACACCACCCTTATGGCAGAAAGTGAAGAGAAACTGAAAAGCCTCTTGATGAAAGTGAAAGAGGAGAGTGAAAAAGTTGGCTTAAAGCTCAACCAACATTCAGAAAACTAAGATCATGGCATCTGGTCCCATCACTTCATGGGAAATAGATGGGGAAACAGTGGAAACAGTGTCAGACTTTATTTTGGGGGGCTCCAAAATCACAGCAGATGGTGACTGCAGCTGTGAAATTAAAAGACGCTTACTCCTTGGAAGGAAAGTTATGATCAATCTAGATAGCATATTAAAAAGCAGAGACATTACTTTGCCAACAAAGGTCCGTCTAATCAAGGCTATGGTTTTTCCAGTAGTCATGTATGGATGTGAGAGTTGGACTGTGAAGAAAGTTGAGCACTGAAGAACTGATGCTTTTGAACTGTGGTATTGGAGAAGACTCTTGAGACTCCCTTAGACTGCAAGGAGATCCAACCTGTCCATTGTAAAGGAGATCAGTCCTGGGTGTTCTTTGGAAGGAATGATGCTAAAGCTGAAACTCCAGTACTTTGGCACCTCATGAGAAGAGTGGACTCATTGGAAAAGACTCTGATGCTGGGAGGGATTGGGGGCAGGAGGAGAAGGGGACGACCAAGGATGAGATGGCTGGATGGCATCACTGACTCAATGAACGTGAGTCTGAGTGAACTCTGGGAGTTGGGGATGGACAGGGAGGCCTGGCGTGCTGCAATTCATGGGGTCTCAAAGAGTCGGACACTACTGAGCGACTGAACTGGACTTAACTGAAGACAAAGGAAATAATAGCAAAATAAAAAAATGGGGCCTAATCAAACTTAAAAGATTTTACACAGGAAAGGAAACCACTGACCAAAAGACAGCCTTCTGAATGGAAGAAAATATCTGCTACTGATATGGCTGATAAGAGCTTAATATCCAAAACATACAAATTCAATATTAAAAAAAAACTCAATATCCAAAAACTGAACTACTAGATTTGAAAATGGACACAAGTCCTGAATAGACATTTTTCACAAAAAAGATGTAGAGATAGCCAATAAACAAAAGATGCTCCATATCACAAATCAGCAGAGAATTGTAAATCAAAACCACAGCATGATATTACCTCACATCTGTGAGGATGGCTATCATCAAAGGACACAAATAGCAGATGTTGGCAGGATGTGGAGAAAAGGGAACTCTGTACACTACTGTGGGTGTGTCAATTGCTACACACATTGAAAAACAGAATGAAAATTCCTCAAAAACCTACAAACAGATATACCATGTGATCTAGCAATTCCATTCATATATATACATCAGAAGAAAGCAAAAACATTATTTCAAAAGGATACATGCACCCACATGTTCATAGTAGTATTTTTATGATGACCAAGGCATATAAAGGACTGTGTCCATCAACAATAGATGAATAAAGATGTGTGTGTATATATATAAAAACATTTTTATATTAAGTTCATTTATTTTTTACTTGAAGTGTAGTTGGCTTACACTGTTATATTAATCTCTGCTACACAGCAAAGTGACTCAGTTTTACACATATATACATTCTTTTTTAAATGTTCTTTTCCATTATGGTTTATTCCAGGAGACTGGATTATAAATTGTGTATATATAATGGGTGGATCCTAGTTCAATCTGACTGATGGGAAGACACTAAGAAGAGATTAAGAACACACACAAAGGGCAGATTATGTGAAGATACAGGAAAAGAAGACCATCTATTAACACAAAATGCAGAGAGGAAACCAAACCCTAACCAAACCAAACGCCACCTTGATCTTGAATTTCTAGCCTCTAGAGTTGAGAGAAAATATGTCTGTTGTTTAAAGCCAGCTAGTCTGTTGAATTCTGCTATGACTGTCTGAACAAACTAATATATTCATACTTTGTACCAAAAAATCTTTTGCTTAAAAATAATTTTAAAAAAACATAGATCTTCTTGGAAAAGGTGTTCACTTGATGAATCTGAAACGTTTCTTTCTCAGCAGGAGCACACATGAGGGAGAAACTGATTTGTTAGAGAGAGGTTTGGGAGGCAGGGATATGCTGTGTGAAGTGGAGCATAGCAGGCGTTCAGTGAATCCTGCATTGCCAGGCCTCCAAGAGCAGGTGGTACCGTCTCCAAGAGTGACTACATTGGCAAATTTCAGAGACCCAGGCGGTCCGATTAGCTCTGCGTTGACCATTAAAATCAGCAGTTAATAATGTTCTGAAAACTTGAATCCCTCATGAATATATTCACGTCTGGGAGATGTTCTTCATTCTGCTGACTTCTCTTCAAATCATAAGACATGCATCCTGTAGAGGTCTCCCAGGCTAGTATGTGTAGAACATTGTGTAGACATTAAGACTTGGTCCATGACCTCCAGGAAGGAAGTCAAGGTAGAGATTAGTTAACAGTTGTGTTTTCTTATCTTTCCAAGGGTGTTCACAGAAGTTGGTTTGAGATGATTTTTCCTAGAGATGCCGGGGTTCCCCACAGGCAGACTTGCCTGTCTGTAAGGGGCTAGCTTCCAGATGACATGTAATATCCATCCATTCATTCACGTTGAGTCCGCTGAAGACACATAAACACACCCAGCTGTGGAGACACAGCTTTTCCTTTTCTTCTTTGCCATTGAGCAGTTTCTTTTTCTCTGCAGTTTCCTTAACTTTGCTTTTTTCATGAAAGCACAGCAGGTACAACCATTTTAACTCCATTTCTGGCTGAGATCCCCTTTGGTAAACATTCCCTTAAAAGTTAAAAAGAAAACTACTCGTCTTTTTCCAACAATGAGAAAAGTGCAATTTGTTCTTTTTTGTTTTGATTAAAACATCAAAAGCTCGCGGCAAGGGCCTCTTAAATGCAAATGCCCTCTTCACCTCCTCTTAGATTTCTGAGTTCCTTGGGACTTCCCAACAATTCCTGTTTCTCTGAATCTTCTCTCTTCCCTGGCTGAGAAATTCTACCATCTACCTCTTTGGAAATCAATGATAAATCATGTGGATGCTTTGTTCAGCCCATGAGGTCTTTGACTTTGGGGTTCTGAGCATTTATTACCCTTAGTGAGATTGACAGCATCTGATTTTGTTGATCTGTAGGCATAGAGAGGACTGGGAAAGTGTTAGGCATTTCATTATGACACGTGACAGATATAAACATTCTGTGTACATATTTTAGCAAGAACAACATATTTATAGTTACATTGGAATTCCCTAACTCAAAGCAAAGATCCAGAGTCAGTTTGATAAGCTACTTTTCTTTGAATATTCCACCTTCCAGCACTATTCTAATGCTATGAAGGGATGGAATTAAAAGTGAATACTGAGGAAAGAGCAGGTGTGTTACCTGGCAAAGCCAACGCCTCTGCTGACTCCATTAGCATCTCTTAGTATTCTTGTGGAAATGACATGTCCAAAAGGTTTCAGCATATTCTCAAGCTCCTGTTCATCCATGGAAATGGGGAGATTTGATATGTAAAGGTTTGTTGGGTCTTGCTCTTGTTGCTAAGGGAAAAAAAAGAAACACATGTGGTAAGTTCTGAATATTGGGAAACACTGCACAAATGGATACATTTTCCTTACACTGCCATCTAGATTCAAATCTCCAATACTCTGCTCAAGTTCTTTCAGTAAGGGCAGTGTTCCTTTTCACTGGATTCCTATGCGCCAGGATGCTTCTCATAGAAACAATGTCATCTGTGACAACCAAGCTTTCTGTCCAGCCTTCCTTAGAAAAGACTAATGAACGTTTATTGCAGCTGAACAAAGGTAAACACGTATGTTCTATGGCCATTAACTGGTGGTTCTATAACCACTCTAATTGTCTTCACCACTAGTTACTAATGTTACATTTGGAGAGTGTTCAGTCACGTGTGTGTGTGCGTGCTAAGTAACCTCAGTCGTGTCCAGCTCTCTGTGACACTATAGACCATACCCTGCCAAGCTCCTCTGTGGGATTCTCCAGGCTAGAATACTGGAGTGGGTTGCCCTGCCCTCCTCCAGGGCATCTTCCCGTCCCAGGGATCCAACCCACATCTCTTACATCTCCTTCATTGGCAGGTGGGTTCTTTCCCACTAGTGCTCCCTGGGAAGCCCTTCACCACACACTAGGCATTGTTTTAAACCCTTGATATACACTATTTCATTCAATATTCCCAGTATATATACTTGTTACTATTTTAAAGAGGACAAAATTCAGCCATGGCTTGTCTAAGTTACATAGCTCATAAACATCAAAGCCAGGGCCAAAACCTGGGTATCCCCCAAGTTCATGAGTTTTCCTGTCTTACTATACTGCTTTCCACTGAATCAATGGCGGGGAAAGAAGTATGGTCCTAGAACATCATTTATCATCAGCCTCAGCATCAGTTGGGAACTTGCCAGTAATGTAAATTCTCAAGACCCACTCCCGGATCAGAAACTTGAGGGTGGGCCAAATGACCTGTGTTTTGACAAGCCTTTCAGGTGATTTCTGATGACTGCTCACTGCCACAGAACACAACTAAATATTTACACGTGAATGAGATTATGAAGTAGTACTAGTGCTTAAATAAGCGTTTTTAATAGGATGGGAAATCAAACAACCTGCCAGCATTATTTCCAAGTACACGAACATTTGCTATTTCACAGACTGAATTTATATGTTGGAACTTAGTTATATGTCTCAAAATAATTCACAGCCAAAAACCTGATGTGATTAAGTGTTAGTTGCTCAGTTGTGCCCGACTCTTTGCGACCCCATGGACTGCAGCCCATCAGGCTCTGGTGTCCATGAGATTTTCCAGGCAAGGATACTGGAGTGGGTTGCCATTTCCTTCTCCAGGGGAGCTTCTCAACCCAGGGATCGAACCCGGGTCTCCTGCACTGCAGGCAGATTCTTTACTGACTGAGCTACCAGGGAATGCACAGCCAAAAACCTGATGTGATTAGTTAATATCAAAACAGATCAGATACTTAAATGAACTATCATATTTTAACTAAAACAACAAGAAACACAATCACATTGGGAAAAGCAGTTCTGAAGTCTGTAGCAAATGAGATGATATAACAGTAAAAATATCTTTTGTGAAGAGATGATATCTTCTGTAGATAGCTGAGGTTTTAAGTACAATGAACAAGATTCCAATTACTATTACAGGTCAAGAAACAATTTTGGCATGAAACTAAACTCCTTTATGTTTAGCAGTTCTAAATATTCATGTAGGTCATAATATTTTTATTAGGTTTTGAGATGAATAAGATCTATTATTAGGTTCTTTTTGAAACACAGTTTAGTTTTCAAGCTTTTTGATCACCAGGGAAATCTCTGCAAATAAATATGCACTCAGTCAAAAAATACAACACAACTTTAGCATTTGGGAATATAGTTTAAATGGAGAAACTGTATAACCGTGGTCAGTTTCTCTCACTCTCTCACACACACATCACTAATTAATGGTATGATCCTAGAGAGAAAACGGAGATATTATTTTTTTCTAAGAGACATGATCCCCAGCCCTTAGTGGGGGTGATTTAAAAAAAGTGGTATTTCAGATACATAATAGCAAGCCTATGCACATACAACTTTCATCTTTATATTATTTTACTACCCATCCTTTAATTTAATTTTATTTTTTTTTAATATTTTAATTTTTTTTAAATTTATTTATTTATTTTTAATTTTAATCTTCATGTCATCTTTCCAAAGCCAGGTGAGCAAATAGCATCATAGTTACTGGATGATGAGGAAATAGAGGCATGAACTTTTCATCATCTTACTTGAAGACAATTTGGTAATTAGTGACAGGGTTCAAATTAAATTTAGTCAGATTTTCTATCTTCCATCTCAGTGCCCTTTCCACTAGTCCAGTCCAGTGTTATCCATGCTGTAATCATTTGCATATCATCTTAGAAAATGTGCCAGCCATGTACTGATTTTATTTACTTAAAACTTTTCTTTACATCAAAATACCTTTGGGCTTAAGTAAACCCATTTAAAAAGACAACAGTATGTTGCTTGCATAGCTAAAAGGCCAGGATCACTTTGCATAAGTAGGTTACTATCAAAACTGGTAACAAATTAATGTTATTAAATTATATTAGATATCGCTTTTTCACAGAAGATTTTGACCTTGGTGGTTGACTCTCTCTTAGTTACAGAAGAGATTTGTAAGTAAGAGAGGTATTGACCACACTAGGACCAGACAGGCTTTTTCCTGGGAAAAATCAGAGTTGAGAAAAGAATAACTTTCTTATAGTGTGATTTTTGGAGCTTACACTTCCAGGTCAACTCAAGTCCCAGTGGGAGTTCCTGCTTTCACCCAGAGAGCAGACTGCAACATACGGCAGTCCCAGGAATGGGTGGGAATTTGCCCAATGTTCTGCACCCCTTTGTCCTAAATGAGGATAAACAACCATAAGCAAACAATCCCCCTATGCCAGCATTCTGTACAATCTTTCCATTTTTCAAGTAGCATTAGTATCCTGATTCATTTACTTGCACCTTCTCAAAATGGAGCGCAATAAACAGACAGAGCTTATACACAAGAGACTGCCCAGGAAGCTACTTTCTGAATCCAAATTCAAAGGGCAAGGCCAACTCCTAATCTGTGTTCACAGAGACAGGACAGAATTGGAGAGTGCCAGTCATTGATTTGTTTTCATAGAAAGACTAGAGTGCTGGGCAGTGCTATTCGTTCACTCATACTCTCCTCTGAAATACAAGTCTTGAACATATTTGTTGACTTGACAATAGAAATTAATTTCTATATAGAATGAACTTTAAAATAATATATACATCTATATTTTTATTTATGCATCAGATTTATGTAAACGGTTTCTTTTGAAAGGCTCTTTGTCACTGTGAACCTGAAAGAATATGCCTTTTAAATTTGAAAAAAAAAATTATAACTCATATGATACCTACACTCTAGAATCTTTTACCAATCTGTTTTTAACTTTTCATGATCATTTAGCTCCAGAATGGAGCTGAAGGGGCACCTCATCCAATAGGATCATTTAACAGATGGGGGGAAAGATAGAAACTGGAGTAGTGCTTATGATTTACTCGAGGCCACCCAGCTAAGTAGCAACAGGCTGGAAATAGAACCCATGTCCCTTCATGCCTGGTCTATTGTTTTTCCCAATGCTTCATACTGGCTTTCCTCGTAAACTCCAGAGAATAGTAGACAGAAGTTTGTAGTTCAGAGAAATATTAGTACAGAAAAGAATATCTCTGCATATCTTATTTTATTCACTGTTGCTTATTCACTACTTAGTTTAGACACAAAGTTAAGCCAAAAAAAGGGGGTCCCTGGCCTTAGTTGGCATCTCACGTACCATGACTGAATGACCCCTCTACAGCATATAACCTGTAAGTATATGACTATAATTCATACATATATTACATTTAATGGGCTGTGTCAGCATAAGTAACTCCTCCATTGGGTCTGTCCATATCTTTTCATCTGTATAGGGACTTCTTGATTTATTATTGAGCTTCATCAAAAGATTGTGAAAAAGTTAGAATGGTACCTGCCCCATTGTTAATGGGAGCAGAGACGTTGCCATTTTATGTAAGAATATGTAAATATTCATTTCATGACTTCACTTTCCATGGATTTTTGGTGTTAGATTTATTGGTGTTCATTCACTTTTTTAATGTAGTTTGGAACAACTTCAGAACATTTTGGGGAAGCTTAGCAAATGAAGACAAATAGAGGTCAACATTATCGCTCATATCATGACCAAGTATTGTGTCTGGGTCTGTGTTTGTTGGATGCATAACATAACTATTATATATACATGCTTCTAGAAAAGGTAAAAACTTTTGAACAAGATTTCAACACTCAATCTGATAACACTCATGCTTGATGAAATTATATTTAAATATTCAGGAAGTAGTTATTGGCATTAGAGATTTTAGAGCAAAGTTTCTCAAGCCACCTGTGGTGGGAACCATTTTAATTTCCAATCTGTCACAAACTGATATTTGTAAAATATTTATATTTGCCAAAGCTAACAGAACAAAATTAAAAGACACAAAATGCAAGTTGCAATTTTTATTGCCATATTCAACAGATCAAAATTACATTTGGATTAAATGTCATGCTAATGTGAAATTGCTATAAAAAGTTTTAAATGCTTACTCTCTATTTCTGTATGTATTTCATTTTGAAAAGTACTATTTGGTAGATCAAATTATAACACTGATTTAGGGGGAAATATTCCTATTTTTTCCATGATAATATATTACACTAAGTTACCAGTCTTTGCCTACTTTATATACTATCAAACTTTTCTTTTTAGAAAAGCACAACATTATGTGCAATCAATTAATAGTCACTTTTAACTGTTAAGTGGACAAAATTGTCTCAGGATGAATTGTTCTGAGCAGTGGTGACAAAATATCCTGAAGATGTTTGAAACAACTCTAAAGCAAACATATGATTTTAAATATTTTTAAAACACATTGAAGGGGATGTTCATATAGACTACAGATAATACTATTATTCCTTAATGGAGCAGAGTTTTACAGTATTTAAGGTGTTTAGGGGCATTTATTTTATTTTATATGGCCCTTTCTAACACTCCTAGGCAGTAGACAGGCAAGAGTTATTATCATCACTCTATAAATGAGAAAATGGATTCTGATATTTTAAGAAGGGTACCAAACACACATGGAGAGTAAGTGAATAAATTACATCATAAGTGATATTTTTTATCTTGATCAAGATCAAGATCAAGATAGTACCCTTTGTACTACAGTATGCCAATTCTCGGGATTGCCAATAAATATTGCTATTCAACAGATCTCTCTAGTAGAATGAAAAATCAATGTGGAAACAAAGGTGCAATTGCTTTTCTGTAAAATTTATTTATTTTAATTGGAGGATAATTAAAATATTGTGATGGTATTACTTTTTAATGGAAGAGCTTATTTTAAATGCTATAGCAATTTAAAAATTAATAATAATAAAAAGTGTTTTCCCTTTCCCAAAAAACAAAAACATGGAGTCAGAGCCTCTTGAATTAACAAGCTGCCCTTAAAGGCAGCAGAGATTTTAGAATTAGTTTAACACTAACTTTGTACACAAATGTTCTTACCCTTCTAGTAACATCATCAGCCTGTTTGATGCATAGCTCTAGGAGTTCCAGCTCATCTCGGCAAGATCTGGAAGAAACCAGCCATTCTGGACATACTTCTCTGATGATTAATTTCATTTGCTACCTGGACTGAGCCACAGAATGCTCAGAGAATTGGTCAGGCATTGTTCTAAATCTAGCTGTGAGAGTGCTTCCTGAATGACATTAACATTTAAACTAATTTGTTTACTGAATAAAACAGATCACCCTCTCTAATGTGAGTGGGCCTCATCCAATCACTGAAGATCTGAAGAAGGCTGATCCTCCCTCAAGTTTAGTTTGACCACCTTCAAGCTGGGACACAACTTCTTTCCGGCCTTTGAACTCAAAACTGAAACACTGGCTATTACTGGGTCTCCAGCACAGCTTGCAGACCTCAGATCTTGAGACTTGTCAGCCTCCATAATCAGGCAGATTTCATGAAATAGAACTCTTCTCTCTCTCTCTCTCACACACACACACAAACACACACACATGTACCTTACTGGCTGTTTCTCTATAAAGACTCTTAACTAATACAAAGTGTTAATTTTGTCAAATCTGTTTTGCCATAAAAATATGAGAGCAGTCTTAGCTCTGATCTTCACATAGGACCTTTTTGTTCCCTAGCCACAAAAACATGGTCTTGGACCAGGTATAAAGAGAGCCAGAGTCTTCCCCTTTCTCTAGAAGCATCTACTGCATTAGAAACCATTAAAGGGAAACTAAGGAAAGACTACTAAGAAGAAGTAGGCTTTCACCCCTAAATAGTGCCCAATAAAGATATCCTCTGTCTTATCTGCTAAGCAATGAAGGCGGCTGCCCTCTATTTTCAATTGTCTTCTCCCTCTCCTAAGAATGAGAAGGTGATTTCTCTTCCCCTGCTCTCACATACTGATGGAGTCAGAGCAGAGCATCCAGCAGTTTTTCCTCCTGAGGCACCAATAAGAACAATTTCCATAAAGTAAGAATCAATAATAACAAATTCCCTAAGGAACACATGTTGCAAAGAAGGATTTCATTATTTCAGATTTCATGTCTAAGCACAGCACTGGCAATTGGAGTTCTTATCCCCAAGTTCAACTGGGGACACGGGTTAGTTCTGGACAATACACTCAGCAGAGAATGAGAAATCGTGTCCAAGGCTCAGGACAACCTGAACACTGGGTCATGCGTTGCTCTTTAAGGCAGGGCTGGCTGAAGCCAGCCCTGGGATGAGGTAAGCAGTGAAGGGCTAAGTGAGTGCCCTGAGTCTCAGTGACTGAGTCGGAGTTACCTGTGTGTAGTCCTGGGCCAGGCGGGGTCCTGGCTCTGCTTGACTTCTCCCTTCACAGGACCTCCTGAACTCAGCCCAGTATCACCTGATGGGATGGTTTCTCCTGTGAGAAAACGCTAGATTAACATTTTACAATATTGAGCTCTCTCTATAGTTTTATTGTAACGTACTGTTACATCACAAATACGTATGGTTTTGTACTCAGAGTCCTGAAGGTCAAGAATGAGAACAGGAAACAAAACTATAGAGAAACAGACTCAATATTGCAAAGAAATTACACCCATTTCCCTCAGTCTCATTCATCTCTCTGATGGGGCTTTCGATGCCATGAGTTTTAGAACAGAAGGTCATCACCTGATTCGTGGACAATAACAATGGTTCTTCTTCAAGCCACTGGAATTCTGGAAAGGGCATGAATATGGCCATACATTTGCTACAGCACCCTATTCATTTCTTCCGGAATGATCATTACAACACATACACATACAGAATACATGCAAACCATCTCTGTGTCTTCTGCCCAGAACAGCTGAGCCTTGCTGAGGCTCCCAGGCATGTTGGGGGGCACACACAAATGTGTCGCCGAGTGAGGCGTAGAGGAGTTAAGGATAAAGAATTCCACTCAAGGGCAGCCATTCCCACTGGGCTTAGTGTCAGCGACACCTCAGTGCCTGCCACACATGGTGATTACTGGAATTGTGCGACAGGATTCAGGTGGTAATCACGGGGTCCCTTGAAAGTAGTTCATCCTAATAAAGTATAGGGTACTCTGCTAAATCTGAATTTCTGTGTGAAACAACACAAAAGTTTTCAATGTAAGTATAATAGCAAAGAACAAATCTGACTCGATGTTGGGTCCATTTCTTTTTACTTTAACTTTTTTATTCTATTGTTTTTGCTGCAAGTTAGGGATATTGCCAATAGCCTGAAATATATGGGATTGCCCATTCTCTGACCCTTAAGGGTATAACACTTTTTCATTTGCATAGAGATAAAAAATCGCAGAACAGTGAATAACATTTGTTTGTTGGAGGTTTACAAGAACATCATGACCAGATTTACCAGAACAGCTGCAAGAGCAAAGGATTCTGGCACCAAGAAGTTTGCAACAACCAACCATACCCCCTCCCCTCTTAGTATAAAACAAGCCCATAAGATGGTAAGATGGTTCTTTGGGACACAAGTCCACCATCTTCGCAGTCTGCTAGCTTTCTAATAAAGTCATGATTCCTTGACCCACCAACTCATCTCTTGATTTATTGGCCTGTCATACCGCGAGCAATATGGGCTTGGACTTGGTAACATAAGTATGTCCCAAATATTGCACAGGACATAGTCATACTAAAATAGTAATTGCTACAAGGCATTAATATTATTATCAAGTCATATAAATTATTTGTTTTTATATATGATTCATATTGGGTTTCCCAGGTGGCTCAATGGTCAAGAATCCACCCGCCAATGCAGGAGACTCAGGAGATGTGAGTTTGATCCTTGGGTCAGGAAGATCCCTTGGAGGAGGAAATGGCAACCCACTCCAGTGTTCTTGCCTGGGAAACCCCATAGACAGAGGAGCCTGGTGGGCTACAGTCCAGGGGGTCACAAAGAGTCGGATACAACTGAGCACAGCACACACACGTGATTTATATTATTTTCAAGCTTACTTTGCGCCACATACTAGGCTTTAAAGTTATTTAAATTCATTATGGTTCTCTTCCTTAAAACAACCCCTGTCTGTCTGTCTGGTTAATGTCCTTATTTTAAGTCACAAAGCTGAGGTTAAAAGAAGATATTCAATTGTTTAAGGTCACACAGCTGTTAAATCCAATGATAATTCAAATCCCGATCTATCTGACTCAGAGACCTGAGATTCCAACAAAAGCAATGTGTTTAAAGGCTGGTTCATAACTTCTAAGGGATCAAGGTGAAGGAGCCAGCACTGGGTAGATTCCTACAGGTGTTCAGTGGAAGCACAATTTACCATTCTATGGATGGAAATCCCTTCATCCTAATGAGTTTGAGAAAGACTCAAAGTTAAGTTCTGTTTTCAAGGCTAGCATAACAAAAATTTCTCAAGTTCCTAAGAAAAACACACCTGACTAGTTTTCTTCTAACCTGTATTACATGAGGATACATCTTAAAACTATATGCTTTATATAGAGGGAGTGAAAAAATGACAGCTTGGTATGTGAAATGTTGCTGTTACATTGTTGTTTTGCTTGAATCTACTTTTATTCCAAAAGTGTCCAATGTCAATTTCACAGGAAACTGGTTTTGTAAAGCCATGCACATTTCACATGGAATAGAGAAAGAGGATGCTTTCAGTTCTACACCAGTACCTTCTTTAAGAAAACAAATTCAGCTGTACATGTAAATACTGTCAGTCTAAGTGAAGGATGGTATATCCTAGGTTTATTTAGTCCCAGTCTTTCTGAAGACAGCCTGAGAAGACTGCAGAACTTCTGGTGGCCTGTGATCCTTAACATTACCGTGGAGAAAATTTGTGTGTGTGTGTGCCCATGAAAACTGATGTATCACTATCAATGCAGGGAGAAGGAAGTCACCTGGATGCTACCATCTTGTTTCATTTCTTGTATTTCTGGTATGAAAATCATGAGTTTGGTAGAAAAACAGCAAGCAAGATGTACACAGAGGGTTGTAGGTATTCAAAGGACATAAGCCATTTTACTTTTGAAAACTATTAACTTCCATGACCAATGCCAGCTTTTTTTGGCAAATAAATTAACTGTAATTTTCTTGAAATATACCAGTGGGAAAGTGATCAGTCTTATTCTTACTGTGACTCAACACTGAGTTAAAAGGATGCCACCAAGACTTCCTGGAAGGTGGACGAAAAAAAGCACACATGAATCTGTTTCTCCCCAGTTCTACGGAATCCTGGGCTCCGGGCCAGCGCACCTGAAGAATGGGGGGCACTCAGGGACACACTACTGATGCCAGCCAAAGCCACTTGTGGATTTACATATCTTGACTCAAGGCACCTTACTAAACAGACCATCCTTTCATAGTTTATACTGTTCCTGTTGACTGTTCAGCTTCCGAGGTGGCTCAGTGGTAAAGAGCCTGCCTGCCAATGTGGGAGATATAAGAGACTTGGGTTTAATCCCTGGATCAGGAAGATCCCCTTGAGAAGGATTCTGAAGTCCCCTGGACAGAGGAGACTGCTGGGCTACAGTCCTTGGGGTCACAAAGAGTTGGATACGACTGAGCATGCGCATGCCTATACGCGCACGTGCACAAACACACACACACACGTTAACTGTTCATTCACTCACTCATCAAACATTTGTCTACTCTGTATCAGTCACTGAGCTAAATCCTGACAACAGAGACATGATGGGCATGTTTCTTGCCTGCCATAGAGAGCTCAGACTTTCGGACAGTGTACAACTAAATCTCAATAAGAAAAGCTATTTCCCGCTAGTGGACACATGAGTGCAACCAAGGATGGAGATATCTGCCTCCTATACTCTTACTCTCCATAACATGAAATTCTGTTTTCCTCAATATGGTGATTAGACAGTCTAAATTATTTCTAAATGGTGTCTCAGCTACATTCTGAACATAAAATTAATTCCTGAAATATATAACCCTCTAGCAGATATTAACCACTAAGACAACCAAAATTTTCAATGTGGGTTTAATATTTATATATTTCAATTTTAACAAAAAATTTTATGTATAAATCTTTAGAAAATGTTCAATAGGAATAACCTGTAAATAGATAGTGACACAGTGATTCTGGCATTAATGAGTTTTATGACAGTAACTAGTTATCATTTCTCAGCAAATTTCCTGAAGTGTAAAATAGAAATAATAACTAATAACTTCAGAGAGTTATCATGAGAATTCAATGATACAATACACTAAAAATTTAGGGGAGTTCCAGACACATAGTAGAAACTCCGTAACTCATTATTCTCTCTATAATTATGAGTAATTATAGAAATAAAGGCATTTAGGACATTGTAGAAGGAGAGTTACGAACTAAATGTAAGTCATGTTCATAAAACAGCAATTATTGCTATTTAGAATCTGTCCCATTGCATTTCTCATGGGTGCAAAGTTACCAGACCTTATATTAAATTACATAGAGGTGGACATATTAAACTGATGATGAGATTCTTAAAATGTAGCCACTGGATCAGCAGGAGAATCTAGAAATGTATCACGGGGGAAACAGAACACTGTACTTATCATTTATGAGCTAAAAAGATTAATGATTTATTACTAGGCTCATTAATCAAAACTGTGCGGCTTTTTTTTATAAGGAGCAATTCCACTGTTCAAGTCAATTAGCCCACCAAAGCTATTACACCAAAGAAGCTGCAATGCTATTCAGACTTCCCCAGGAGTATTTGGAGTATAAAATAAATGCTATTATTCAGAAGATACCGAATTGCTAAGCTTCTTAAATTCATACAATTGGGGACCTGCAGTACATTAACATGCTGAAACTCATTAAGAGTCTTTTTTTCCCCAGCTTTAGAGTCATGGGCATTCTTAGCACAGTAAGAACAATAACATGCTCCAGGCCTCCAAGGAGAGAATGCCTTGTGCCCCTCCAGCTCCACTTCAGGGCATCACTGGGGCAGCAGGGGTGCCCGTCCTTTGAAAGGGTGGCAGCTTCTGCTGGATGACCCTAACTCCTAGACAGGACTGCAGAGCTGGATCATACTGTGTGCGGAAGAGGAGAGGAGAAGGAGTCGCAGGTTTATAACACCATTTACCTCTCCCTTGTTAGAGCTCTATTTAAAACATTCCAGAATAAATATGCAGAATGTGAGAAAGGATTTAACCCATCAATTAGAACCTATGAGGCTCTTTTCTTTTACTTGAAGTATAGTTGATTTACAATGTTGTGTTTCAGCTGTAGAGCAAAGTGATTCAGATATATATAACATATACACACAGATATGTATATGTATATGTGTGGTGTACATGTATGTGTGTGAGTGTGTGTGTGTATAAAAGCTATACAGTGGACTTGCCTGATAGCTCAGCTGACAAAGAATCCACCTGCAATGCAGGAGACTCCAGGTTGATTACTGGGTCAGGAAATTACCCTGGTGAAGGGACAGGCTACCCACTCCAATATTCCTGGGCTTGCCTGGTGGCTCAGATGGTAAAGAATCCGCCTGCCATGTGGGAGACCTGGGTTCAGTCCGTGGGTTAGGAAGATCTCCTGGAGAAGGGAATGGCTACACAGTTCAAAATTGTGGCCTGGAGAATGCCATGGACTGTATAGTCTATGGGGTCACAAAGAGTCGAATACGACTGAGCAACTTTCACTTCAACCTATACAGTAGGCCCTTGTTGGTTATCTAGTTTTTATATGGTAGTGGGTATCTGTTAATCGCAAACTCTCACTTTATCCCTCCTTCCCTTTCTCCTTTGATAAGCATAAATTTGTTTTCTGTATCTGTGGGCCTAATTACATTTTGTACATAAGTTCATTCGAGTCATTTTACTTTAGATTCCACATATAAGCATTATCATATGATATCTGTCTTTCTCTAACTGGCTTACTTCCCTAGGTATGACCATCTCTATGTTTGTCCAGGTTGCTGCAAACGGTATTATGTCATTCCTTTTATAGCTGAGTAATATTCATTGTATATATGTACCACATCTTCTTTATCCGTTCATCTCTTGATGCTCACTTAGGATGCTTCCATGAGGCTTTTATTATGTAAGTGAATAACTAAATAAATGAGGGATCCTTAAAGTAGAATGCAAACTAATAAATATGGAAGGAATGTTGGAATGACAAAATCAATACTTGGAACAATAATAGTAATAATGGACTTAAGCATGAATGTTCAGAATATGCCAAAACAAGTGAGTAAAATTTGATGAGAACTCGGAACTGCACATAATCCCAAAGAATTTCTCTCCAAATCGCAAAGAATTTCTCTCCAAATCTCAAAGAATTTTCCCTGAAAGATTAGTAATCACAAGGGTAACTTATCCATGGTGATACCTTTCAGACAAGATCTTACGATCAGTTCTATCACCGACATGGAGTGGGTGGACACCGTGTGCCCCTCCCCCTCCCATGTGGGGCATCAGAAGGATAGGAGTGCTCTGAGGCCTTGTTCCAACAGTGCAAACCTGAGTGGACTCACTGGAAAGTATCAGGTACACATGAGTTGAGAGACATTCAAAATACAGTAACTGGTCTGTAATCTTTTTAAAAAATCAAGATGAAGAAAGACTGAAAAAGAACCAGAGATTCAGTTCAGTTCAGTTCAGTTGCTCAGTTGTGTCCAACTCTTTGTGACCCCATGAACTGCAGCACGCCAGGCCTCCCTGTCCATCACCAACTCCTGGAGTTCACCCAAACTCACGTGCATCGAGTCAGTGATACCATCCAGCCATCTCATCCTCTGTCATACCCTTTGCCTCCTGCCCCCAATCCCTCCCAGCATCAGGGTCTTTTCCAATGAGTCAACTCTTTACATGACGTGGCCAAAGAATTGGAGTTTCAGCCTCAGCATCAGTCTTTCCAGTGAACACCCAGGACTGATCTCAGGATGGACTGGTTGGATCTCCTTGCAGTCCAAGGGACTATCCCCATGGAAAAGAAATGCAAAAAAGCAAAATGGCTGTCTGGGGAGGCCTTACAAATAGCTGTGAAAAGAAGAGAAGCAAAAAGCAAAGGAGAAAAGGAAAGATATTCCCATTTAAATGCAGAGTTCCAAAGAATAGCAAGGAGATATAAGAAAGCCTTCCTCAGTGATCAATGCAAAGAAATAGAGGAAAACAACAGAATGGGAAAGACTAGAGATCTCTTCAAGAAAATTAGAGATACCAAGAGAACATTTCATGCAAAGATGGGCACAATAAAGGACAGAAATGGTATGGACCTAACAGAAGCAGAAGATATTAAGAAGAGGTGGCAAGAGTACACAGAAGAACTGTACCAAAAAAGATCTTCACAACCCAGATAATCATGATGGTGTGACCACTCATCTAGAGCCAGACATCCTGGAATGTGAAGTCAAGTGGGCCTTGGAAAGCATCACAATGAACAAAGCTAGTAGAAGTGATGGAATTCCAGTGGAGCTATTTCAAATTCTGAAAGATGATGCTGTGAAAGTGCTGCACTCAATATGCCAGCAAATTTGGAAAACTCAGCAGTGGCCACAGGACTGGAAAAGGTCAGTTTTCATTCCAATCCCAAAGAAAGGTAATAACAAAGAATGCTCAAACTACTGCACAATTGCACTCATGTCACACGCTAGTAAAGTAATGCTCAAAATTCTCCAAGCCAGGCTTCAGCACTTCCAGATGTTCAAGCTGGTTTTAGAAAAGGCAGAGTGGTGCTGGGAAAAGTGGTCAACCACTTGTAAAAGAATGTAACTAGAACACTTTCTAACACCATACACAAAAATAAACTCAAAATGGATTAAAGATCTAAACATAAGACCAGAAACTATAAAACTTCTAGAAGGGAACATAGGCAAAACACTCTCCGACATAGATCATAGCAGAATCCTCTATGACCCACCTCCCAGAATACTGGAAATAAAAGCAAAAATAAACAAATGGGACCTAATTAAAATTAAAAGCTTCTGCACAACAAAGGAAACTATCAGCAAGGTGAAAAGACAGTCTTCTGAATGGGAGAAAATAATAACAAATGAAGCAACTGACAAACAACTAATCTCAAAAATATACAAGCAACTCCTGCAGCTCAATTCCAGAAAAATAAATGACCCAATCAAAAAATGGGCCAAAGAACTAAACAGACATTTCTCCAAAGAAGACATACAGATGGCTAACAAACACATGAAAAGATGCTCAACATCACTCATTATCAGAGAAATGCAAATCAAAACCACAATGAGGTACCATTTCACACCAGTCAGAATGGCAGAGATCCAAAAGTCTGCAAGCAATAAATGCTGGAGAGGGTGTGGAGAAAAGGGAACCCTCTTACACTGTTGGTGGGAATGTAAACTAGTACAGAAACTATGGAGAACAGTGTGGAGATTCCTTAAAAAATTGCAAATAGAACTGCCTTATGACCCAGCAATCCCACTGCTGGGCATACACACTGAGGAAACCAGAATTGAAAGAGACATATACCCCAATGTTCATCACAGCACTGTTTATAATAGCCAGGACATGAAACAACCTAGATGTCCATCAGCAGATGAATGGATAAGAAAGCTGTGGTACATATACACAATGGAGTATTACTCAGCCATTAAAAAGAATGCATTTGAATCAGTTCTAATGAGGTGGATGAAACTGGAGCCGATTATACAGAGTGAAGTAAGCCAGAAAGAAAACACCTATACAGTATACTAATGCATATATATGGAATTTAGAAAGATGGTAACGATAGCCCTGTATGCGAGACAACAAAAGAGACAGATGTATAGAACAGTCTGGACTCTGTGAGAGTCAGGAGGGTGGGATGATTTGGGAGAATGGCATTGAAAAATGTATACTATCATATAAGAAACAAATTGCCATTCTAGATTCGATGCAAGATACAGGATGCTTAGGGCTGGTGCACTGGGATGACCCAGAGGGATGGTATGGGGAGGGAGGAGGGAGGGGGGTTCAGGATTGGGAACACGTGTACACCCATGGTGGATTCATTTTGATGTATGGCAAAACCAATACAATAATGTAAAGTAAAAAAATAATAATAATAATAAAATAAAATATGAAAAACAAAAAAGAAAAGGCAGAGGATCCAGAGATCAAATTGCCAACATCCGCTGGATCATGGAAAACGCAAGAAAGTTCATGAAAAACAGAGATTAAAGGACACTGAAAAGATGTGACAGGTCCACGTAAGGACTCACACTGGACTGAATCCTGGCTCCTGGCCTGATAAAATGCTTGCTAATTATAAAGGAGTTTATTGAGATTTTATAGACATTTTTAGCATATCAGTGTTAATTTTCTGATTTTGATTATTTTACTGGTTATGAATGTTCTTGTTATTAGGAGGTATACTGAAGCATTTATGGACAACAGGGCACCAGGTCTGTAACTCAGTGTCAAATATCTTAGAATGATAATAATGCTATATATATATATATATATATATATATATATAGAGAGAGAGAGAGAGAGAGAGAGAGAAAATGATAAAGCAGAAGTGGGAAATGTTGAATATGTGGAAAATCTAGGTGGAAAGTGTTATGCAATTCATGTAACTTTTTGGTAACTTTATTTATTTATTTATTTTTAAAAATTTATTTATTTATTTATTTTTAATTTTTACTTTACAATTCTGTATTGGTTTTGGCATAAAATTATTTGAAAATAAAAGTTAAGACAACTGTAAAAGTAAAATAAGCTATTAGTCTACGTATATAAAATCTGAAATGAGAAATATTCGTAAGTACTTCACCTTACTAAAGAATCAGAAGGCAGGATATATTCTTTGTCTTGCATTCAAACTGCACTCTCTCAAGATAAGAAGAGCAAAAAATGTGCAATTCAACATTTGTTCCCCTTAATACCATGTGATTCTTATAATTAACAAACCATGGACAGCACCTATCTTTTGGAATTATATGTATACTCCTACCTCCTGCTATCCAAGGAAAGGATTTAGTAAAATGTCTGCCTAGGAGATTGAACAGAGAGAATGAAGATGGAGGTTCAAACGGAATCCCTGGTCTCTAGAAACAGTAGAGCATAAAGAAGAGCCAGATAAATTCTCTTTAAAGGCGGACATAGTTCTTTTCCCACACCACCATCTCTCCATGACCCTGGCAGATTTTCATCCCATAGTGTGGCCCACACATACACTGTCAGGACCCTTCCCTCATTGGCAGACACAAAGCTGATGCAGTTGACAGTCTGTAGCCCAAGACACAACAGGGGAAGAGGCAATGGTTGCTATAGTTATGCACAGGTCACTGATTTTGAAATGAGGCAATGTTGCCTGTCAGGAGACACCTGGCAATACATGGAAACATTTTTACTTACCATGATGGGCAGAAAGGAAGCTGCTACTGGTATCCAGTAACGGAGAAGGCAATGGCACCCCACTCCAGTACTCTTGCCTGGAAAATCCCATGGACGGAGGAGCCTGGTAGGCTGCAGTCCATGGGGTCGCTAAGAGTCAGACACGACTGAGTGACTTCACTTTCACTTTTCACTTTCACACATTGGAGAAGGAAATGGCAACCTGCTCCAGTTTTCTTGCCTGGAGAATCCCAATAACGGTGGAGCCTGACGGGCTGCCATCTATGGGGTTGCACAGAGTCAGGCACGACTGAAGCGACTTAGCAGCAGCAGCAACATATAAGAAGGCCCTCCACAACAAAGAATGTTCTGTGCATGACAGTATCTATTATGTCAAACTTGAGACACCCTGGTACAAACTCCTTTAAAGTGGGGAAAAATATATATGCAGGGCATAAATATACTGTTATTACATATCTATCACTATGCATCATATCTTATATAAATATACATACGACTCCTAGTGTTGATTTAGTTACTTTTATTAAGAACTTAAACTTATGTTTAAATATTTAATCAATTATGTATGTCTAGATTATCTGTTTATAGCTCCAATACAAATAATAAACCAAGAGCATTATAAAACTACATAAAAGTGGGACTCCGTTGGTGGTCCAGTGGCTGAGACTTCACACTCCCAACGCAGGGGGCCTGAGTTCCCAGGTCAGGGAACTAGATCCCACATGCTGTAACAGCATACAGGCTGCAACTAGAGAAGCCGTGCACTGCAATGAAGACCCAGCACAGACAAAAGAAATACATTGAAAAAGTGAAATGGCATAAAAGCAAAGTGTCATGACCACTAGAATTTAATTAAAACATTAATGTGATATCATGGAGGATGTCATTTGGCCAAATCTAAATTGCCACCTACTGTGTGGGTATGTTACTGCCTGCAGCAGGTATTTTGAAGTTCATGGGCTATGTTATTTTTGCCATGTGACAGCATGATTTCCCATCACTTTGTCTACTTAAATTGCTATGAAGCCTTCATCTGAGCATGGTTTGCCAGGCTAACAGTTTTCATTTGGCCTAAAAGTATCATTTACTTGTTACGTCTGCCTCGTTTTCTCCTCATTAGCCCCAGACAGTGACAGTACGTCTCCTTGGCACCATGCAATTATAGACACAAACACACACACAGGCAGTGGCATCAGCTGGTCAGCCAGATGACCTCAAATATGCTTTCATAATCATTTCAAAGACTGTTATAGAAAGGAAAATCCCAGATTTATAAATTCTCAGAGGAAGACTTAAAAATATTTCCACAAACTCCAGTGAGAAAGATGCTATATGATGAAATGTTAGTAGGGATTTCCAAGGCTGATTTGGTTTAAAATGCATAAAGAGGTATGCACTATATTACACACACACACACACACACACACTCACACACACTCTAATTATGGTCTAGTGAGTTCACTTGCTTGAATGTCTCCTTACCATTTAAAAGAAGGATACTTCTCTCATAGGTTTATTACGAGGATTAAATGAGACTTCACAGAGGTTAACATCTGTATCTTTTTCTCATGTAAGCTGCTACACACATTCACTGAGTGCCAGCCTCTATTTTCTTCTTAAGTAAATGAGAAACAAAATTGTTATACGCTTAAACAAAATAAAATTAAGCTTAACTTGAGGGAACAGGTAACTGGAACAATTTCAGAAACTTACATTAAGGAGCACACTAAATCAATATGTATCTATTTATAGGTAATGGCATTTCACTTATTATTAATAGCTCTTCTGTGAAAACTGCCTGCTTTAGCAGAGAGGAAATCAGAAATCAGAAAAGATAGGTAGGAAGGGCAGCAAGGACAGGAATCATGGCTTCCTCTGACTTTTCTTTTTCCTTTCCACCACTGTTTCCTTATGAACCTTTAACACAATGGCAGATTAGAACTTACAATAAAATAGGATAAGATTTACATAAAGAAAGGATTGGTGCATATCAGATGAACTGAAAAAATTACAAAATTCATAGAATTCAAAATATTTTCCAGGCAGGCAGAAAGGCCAAGTTCCTCAGCAGGAAAGCGCTTCCTGTGCCCAAGGAGAGGGGTCAGTATGGCTGGGGCACAGTGAGCTGGGGGAGCAGAAAATCACCTTGGAAAGGTAGGCAGGACCCAGACCAGGTAGGGCACTGAGAACACACTGAGGCTACATAATGGGACCAACGATTTTCTTCTTTTTTAAAAAATTATTTTATATTGGAGTACAGTTGCTTTACAGTCTTTTGTTAAGTTTCTGCTGCACAGCAAAGTGAATCGGCTATACCTAAACGTATATCCACTAGGATTTCCTTCCCATCTAGGTCACCAGGGAGCACTGAGGAGGCTCCCCTGTGCTGTGCGGCAAGTTCTCATCATCTCTGAATATTCTTTGGAAGGACCGATGCTGAAGTTGAAGCTCCAATCCTTTGGCCACCTGATGGGAAGAACTGACTCACTGGAAAAGATCCAGATGCAGGGAAAGATTGAGGGCAGGAGGAGAAGGGGACGACAGAGGATGAGATGGCTGGAGGGCATCATCGACTCGATGGACACGAGTTTAGGTGAACTCCGGGAGTTGGTGATGGACAGGGAAGCCTGGCGTGCTGCGATTCATGGGATGGCAAAGAGCCGGACACGACTGAGCGACTGAACTGAACTGATAATGAAGAGATCGGGACAGGTTACCATCAACTGGCCCTGCTGCGACATTGCGTCTCTGTGTCTCCTTCATTCTGAAGCCTGCACTGAAATCACTGAGTCTCATGCCTCATGCTCATGAGGTGAGAGGACTCTAAGAGTCCAAGCCACATGTTCCTCTGCAGTCCTAGTAGGGGAACAGACCTGTTCCTGTATACACTGACAAATAGCGTTCATGGTACAGAATGTCCAAGGATTTTTAAATATCAGCAATTTAGTAGTTCTGATTCAAAAGCTACCAATCCATGAAGAGACCCCCAAAACTGGAGCTCTTGATTTTGTCATCATTTCCATGATAGCAATTGACAATTTATATTTTAACAATACTTGGTATAAAGAGAAGGGAAAAGGGGAAATGTGATTATTATAGAAATGAACACCTAACACAATGTAGAGCTGAGCAAAATATCCTCAACTGGAAGTGAAGAGAAAGAGTGTGGCAAAAGCTATACAAAACCCCAATAATATCAAAAGACCAGAGTTAAGGATGAGCAGCAGGTAACAGGTGTGGTGACAGCTGCCTCTCCTGAGGCACCTGCAGTGTGTTAAGCCCTGCCCTGCGTTGTCTGCAACACTTCTATCCTTCAAGCTGGAGGTTACTGTCACCACTATTTTGCAGATGAGTAAATAGTGGATAGAGGACTGATCTAAAGGCATACAGCCGCCACAGTCAAGGTTCAAATCCAAGCCGGTGACTCCAGAGCCCGAGCTCTTTAAAGATATGAGACGACCACCAATGACACAACTATTCCACCCCAAATTCCAATGTATGTGTGCATTAAAATCAAATGCACTAGCTGTAATAAACAGAATAATGTGTTATAGGTGTATACACACACACATGTAACACACATGCACATATATAGAGATCATGTATATGGACTTCCCTGGTGGCCCAGGGCACTGTCCATGGGTTTGCAAGAGTTGGACACAACTCAACAGCTAAACCACATATATATATGTATGTATGTTATGTGCTGTGCTTAGTCGCTTAGTTGTGTCCATCTTTTTGTAACCCCAGGGACTGTAGCTTGCCAGGCCTCTCTGTCTATGGGATTCTCCTGGCAAGAATACTGGAGTGGGTTGCAATGCCCTCCTCCAGGGATCTTCCTGACCCAGAGATTGAGCCCAGGTCTCCTGCATTGCAGGCAGATTCTTTACTGACTGAGCTATGAGGGAAGCCCATATATATATATATATACAGACACTCACACATTATGTCAATCCTAAAGGAAATCAACCCTGCATATTCACTGGAAAGTCTGATGCTGAAGCTGAAGCTGTAATACTTTGGCCACCTGATGCAAAGAGAGAACTCACTGGAAAAGACCCTGATGCTTGGAAAGAATGAAAGTAGGAGGAGAAAGGGATGATAAAGGATGAAATGGTTGGATGGCCTTGCTGATTTAATGGACATGAGTTTGAGCAAGCTCTCAGAGATGGTGGACAGGAGAGCCTAGCGTGCTGCAGTCCACAGGGTCACAAGAGTCAGACACAAGTTAGTGACTGAACAACAACAATATAATGTATAGTAACTTCTTGACTTACTATACTAGCCATAAAAGTGACTCACTAAGAGAGAAACAAGTTGGAATATACATACTGACCTGGACTCTATCAAAAAAGCTTCAGCAAATTCAGAATCTAACAGAATACATCACACGAATAAATAAGAAAGGAATGTTGAGGCAAATTTTGACCTGCTATCATCAGAGTACTTCTAAGCAAAACTGGAAACAACTAAATTTCCTACATGATGCGATAGTTTAGTGAACTATGTTTCCATAAAATGGCAAATCTTGTGGTTATTAAAATGGATTCTCATAGAAAGTATGGATAAAAGAAAGTATCAATGTTATATAATTATATGCGGAAAGGAGGGGAAAAAAAACATGTTGGCACATTAGGTATTTGCACAGAAAAGAACCAGAAGGAAATACATTACTTTTAAATGTTGCTTACCAAGTGGCATCCAGAATATGCTTTTCTTTTCCTTGTTTCTTATTTATCCATGAGTTCAAAATTTTTAATACAGAAAGGGTAAGATTGATTACATATCAAAATGATAAACTTAAAATAAATTCAGAGAAAAAAAATTTTTTTTCTGGAGTCATCACCAAGTCTTTGCTTTTCAAGCATAGTGCAGAATTCCAGTGCCTGTATATCCAAGGGATATATTTCCAGAAGTAGAATTTCTATGTCAACAGAAAGACTAATTTAGTATGTTTCAGGTACTCCATAAAATTTGTACCAATTTTTACATCTGCCAAGAGTATCTAATAGACCCATGCTCCTTCCACATCATCTATAGTAGTGTGACCCATCTTTTTAATCTTTGCCCACTTATTTGCTAAATTTAAAGACCATTTTCGCCTTCCATCCTTAGAGTCATTGAAAGGTTATACTTTGGGATCTTTTTTTTTTCCCACTTCCTAGGAATAATAAGGCAGAGCAAAAGATGAAAAAGCATCAAAGGGTAACAGAGTGGTTTGGGATTTCTGAGGACAAATGACTATGTATGCAAGCAATGTGCACAAATGTGATAAGGCATCTGATGCACGAACGTGAACAGCCCCTTCATGGCACACGCGCAACACCCCGAGGCAGTCTGTCCCCAAGAGAAATGATTTATGACTAGAAAACTGGACCCATGGCTTCACCTCTGACCTTAAGGTTGGTTTTTCACCTCTCAGTTACCAAAAAACACATTGAAAAAAGCTAACGATGGTAACAGCCATTCGATGGGCCGTGAGGATTAGGGTAGTCATACATGGAAGAGGCTGGGAATTCTCCAAGAGAAGATGCTGGGAACACAGCTGTGATCATGCTTAGCCACACGATCGACAGAGACGAGGCACTGATTCTAGGGAAGTACAGCAGGTACACTGTCAACTTGAGGAAGATCTGCGTGGGTCAGCCTTAGGTGGAGGTTTGGGTAGAGCTGCAAAAAGATGTGGTGTGATGTACAGAGTGAAGAGCACAGAATTTGAGTTGCAAATGCTCATTTTACTACTTGACCAGTCGCCTAGCTTCTCTCTCACTTTTCTTGGCCACAGATGAAGCTCATCATACCGTATCACAGGGCTGTGAGGTACATGAGCTGAGGTTGTTTGTGGAACACCCAGCAGAGTGTCCGACATTGACAGGCACCCCGAAGCAGCCCCTGGATTTCACACAGGTCCATTAAAGGGAAATTTCACTTGACTGCAGGATGTCATTTTACAATTCACCAAAGGCAGTGGAATCACTTTCCAGAAAATAGTCTTCAACCAAAGTTTCACCAAAAAAAAAAAAAAACCAGAACAAAACAAAATACAGTATTGTAAAGTAAAAGAAAGTAAAATTAAAAAAAAAAACAAAAAAAACAACCACTAATGAGGCAGAAGGGGTGGGGGAACAATACAGAAGAATGAAGTGATCTTCAAGAAGTGCTACTCGTATTTCTTTCCCCCCAGATTAAAACAATGCTCCATTATGTATCTGATGAAATGACACAGGTTCCTCTTGTGCTTTGCAACATGGAAACAGATAGCACACTCACCAGATAATCAGATGTAGGCCCAGGAAGAAAGATTTGCCTCAAGGCTTGTAACTGCTGTTACCTTCATCATGGGCTGAGTTTCAAAAAGATCCCATTCAATTCTGTCCCCCTTCTTCTAAGCCATCTGAAAGCACGTCTGCATGCCTGCCTATATATGCATGCCCAAATATCTAAACTTACTTACTAACCCTAACTTTCAATAACCTAATTTTGCATCTATGTTAAAAAAAAATATTCTACCTTCCATGTTAAATGACAGTAAAATAATTAACTTACAATGTATACCTGGTCTTCATGTTTCTATGAAGAGAGGTAATTAGTCACTTGCATCTAGAGCTTGTCTTCCCACCCCTACATACAGGCCCCACAGGCGATCTTACCGAGTCTCAGGAGTTTGAATTCCGTCTCCAAGCCATCTCTCTAGTCCTGTTCTTTCATCTCCAGAGGCACACGCCCTGCTGCCTACTCAACATTTCCACTTGCAGGCCCCACAGACACTGTGCTCCACCCTAACTCACTCCTTTCCAGCCCTCTGCATCTTGTAAATGGTAACTCTTCAGTGGCTCAGGTCATAAAACGCTATGTCACCCTGGCCTCCCCTCTTCCTTTTTCTGTCTGCGTTCAGTCATTAAATCCTATAAATCCTGCTTTCGAAATCATTCAGAATTCACAGACTTTTCACCTCTCTGGGTGATGCCCATGATCCAGCCCATGGACCTCTCTTTCCTAGGTTCTTATATATAAACAAACAGCATCCTCACTGATCTCCCTATTTCCACATCTGCTTCTCCATTCAGCCTGTTAGCAGACTGAATCATCCTTGCAAAGCTGTAAACATGGTCAGATCGTGAGCCTGCTCAAAATCTCCCCAGCTTCCTATCTTACCCAGAAAGAAGCACGTGCACCTAGAATGACCTGCAAGTCCTCCTGCTCCGCTGCTTCTGCTTCCGCACTGATGCTCAACCACCACAGGCCCGGTTCCACCCAGGGCTTCTGTGCTTGCTGCTCCTACTGCTTAGAATCATCTTTTCCTGGAAAATTACCTAGCTTTCTTCCTCTACTCCTTCATGTCTCTGTACAATGTCACCTTCTGAGAGGCTGCCCCTTACACACTGTTTAGAATTGCACACACGTACCTTTTCCTCTCCCTTCCTTTCCATGCTTGTCTTTCTCCAGAATAACGTGGTCCTTTCTCCCCCATAAGACTAAGTTTCACAGAGCAGGGTATTTGTTGACCTTGTTCACTTATGCCACTCTAGCTCTTAGAAGAGATCTTTGCACATAATATGTGCTCAATAAATGTTTGTTGAAAGAAAGAGTAAGTTTTAAGCAAAGTTATGGAGCACCGACTGGTTGCACTGCTCTCAAGATAGCTTACATACTCGGGGGAAGCAAGGATCCTGTATGGGGACAAGCATTAACCTGGGAGCATCTCCTTACTTGTGCCATGGCTAGCAGAGTGAAAAAGAACGGCAGGTACAGGAGCCAAGACGGGGAAGCAGCTTAATGTCCATTGACAAATGACTGGATAGAGAAGATGTGGCACACATATAAAATGGGATACTACTCAGCCATAAAAAAGGTGAATCATGCCATTGGTAGACACATGGACCTAGAGATAACCCTACTAAGTCAGACAAAGACAGACAAGTATCATATGATATCAATTACACGTCACCTAAAATATGACACAGAGAACAGGCTGTGGTTGCCAAGGTGAAGGCGGGTTTGGGGGTATGAAATGGAAGTTTGGAGTTAGTCGATGCAAACTGTTACATACAAGATAGATAAATGGATAAACAAGGTCCTACAGTATAGCACAGGGAACTGTATTCAATAATCCATAATGGAAAGAATATGAAACAAGTATATATATGGATGACGGAATAACTTAACTGTACACCAGAAACTAACACAACACTGTAGATCAACTACACTTCACTAGTAAAAAAAAAAATAGAACACAGTGATTCTGTTATTTTACAAGCCACTCAAAGATATATAAATTTTAAACTGCTTTAGTAATTATGCTACTGATCAATAATATAGTTGCTTTGCTGTATTATTTTCCTTTTCTTCAGTCAGATATCAAGCCAGATATTTGCTCAATTACAAAAGACAATAAGCTAATCCTTATTATAAAGCCATCCAAACTTTACAACGTTCCATCCTATTTATTAGATTAAGACCAAGGCAAGCCAAAAATTACAGCCTGTGTACGGAGCCATGGCAATGGCAACCCACTCCAGTATTCTTCTTGGAGAATCCTGTGGACAGAGGAGCCTGGCAGGCTACATCCATGGGGTCACAAAGAATCAGACACAGCTGAGCACAGACACAGGTAGCCACGGGAAGAGGGTGGTCTTCGCAGGAGAGAACTGAATTCTGGTCTGGCTTTTGCTACAAGTTCATCCTGAGACCCTGGGTTAATCATTTGACCTCTCTTGGCTCTGGAGTGCCTGCATCTGTTTGAAATGGTTGAACAAGGTTGTCTCTAAGGCCTTGTTTAGCTCCAAATTCCATGACTGTATTCATCAAGCAACCTCGTAGGCCAGACTCCAAGTTCCTCTGAGGCCAGGAACATGACCCAGCTATTCACACTGTGGCCAAATCCACAGACCCAAAGCACTGAAACTCTCTTTCCAAACATGTTCAGAACAGCCCAGAGAGCCAGCACATGTAGAGGAAAATCATTTCCAGGAACAGTCTCAGGGGCACACTCAACAAGGGGCCAAAATTACACATCAAGATGGTAGGGGTGGTGGTCATGAATCCAGTCCAACTCCAATAAATAGGAAGGATGACACTGAAATTTGGATGAAATTATAATGAGAATCTGTTCTTTGCAGACGTGGCAGGAATCCGAGCTAATATGCTGGGAAGGATGACCCAATATTTGGAAACAGTTCTGCAAAAGCTTAGGGCTTAAGCTGTCTAGGTCTTTGTGAATCTTAGTTATATCAATTGGGTTAAACACAGACGTACAACATTTGGGGAGGAAAAGGACTGAATGTAAAGGGAAGTATAATAATCTGTGTATCTTACACAATCATTTGTGTATCTTAGTACTTTATATAAAATATATGCAATAATCACTGATATTTACAACAATTAATAGTTTTAAGTCATGTCAACATGCAAATATATGCCTCAAATCCTATTATTTCCATAGTACTTTATACTTACTCATGTATTTTTTAAATTAATTTTTATTGGAGTAGAGTTACCTTACAGTTTTGTGTTTGTTTCTGCTGCACAACAAAGTGAATCAGCTATAGATATACACATATCCCTTCTCTTTTGGATTTCATTCCCATTCAGGTCATCACAGTCCATTAAGTAGAGCTCCTTGTGGTATATAGTAGGTTCTCACTAGTTATCTACCTTATACATAGTGTATACGTATCTATCCCAGTCTCTTAATTCATTCCATCCCTCTCCCCCACCTAAATATCAGATATTTGTTCCCTACGTTTGTGTCTCTATTTTTGCTTTGCAGATAAGATCACCTATACCATTTTTCTAGATTCCATATATATGCATTAATATACAATGTTTGGTTTTCTCTTTCTGACTTATTTCACTCTATATGACAGTCTCTAGGTCCACCCACATTTCTAAAAATGACCCAGTTTCACTTCTTTTTATGGCTGAGAAATATTCCATTGTATAAAAAACAATTACATGTTTCATTTTTTTCAAGGCAGAGATGAGAAAACTATTTTCCTTAGAAGTAAATTCCTCTTATTACAAAATGTGCTCAGGTTAAGAATGCTAACAGCTCACAGATGAATTCACTGGAGCAAATTATAATCAACTGGCTTCTAGAAATCATGGTGCTTACCTCTTTTCGTATAAAGAAGTAACATCAGGAAAGTGGGCACAATGTCTATTTTCTTTACTATTCTACATTCAGTGCCTGGCAAAGTGAGCCAATATTTTTGGATGAATGAACTCCTGCTCCTTGGCATGTGTTAGAACAATTACACAATTGTTTATACCGAAACAGAGAAATTAAGACATTCCCATAAAGCATAGCATTAACTCATGTCAAGTAATGAAGCCATGCAAGGGGTAGGCTGACACTTCATAGAGGCCTCCAAAGGAACAAAGAGTTCCTTAAACACAGACTCAGAGGTTCTAGAAACAAAAGCGGCTACACGCCTGGTCTGACAGTTAAACTAGATGAAGAGAATTCACTGAAATGAGACAGACGATCGTTTCCCATCTCTGAACTAATGAAATGAGACAGACGATGGTTTCTCATCTCTGAACTAACACACCGCAGTTTTACTTGAAGTGGGTTCTATTCTTTCAGAGGACACAGAGCTGTCATCCGCGACTATTCGGGATTTGGGGAAAAGTATAGATGGCAGAGTCAGACTGATCTTGGATCAGGCCTGCTCCTGTCTAGCTCTGTGACCTTCAGTGACTTATCCAAACTGTCTGAACCTGAGCATCTCAGGGGGTTAACGTGCCCTTCCCAAGATTTCTGGAGAATCCAAGAGAACATGTATGTAGATGCACAAGCACTGTGCCTGCACAGGCAACATATGCAATGAAATGTTGCTCTTATTATCACTTAGATATCATTATTTACTGCTAACATAGTGAAGAAAGGGAATATTTAAATTTAACTTTCCTTCAATTAAAAAAAGGCCATATAAATTTATTTGGCCAGAGTCTTTATTTTTCACAAGTCTGAAAAGGCAAATAAATAAAAATTCCAATAGAAGATAGGTGAATATTTAAAATCAAATGGCTTAAAGAGTTGCTCTGTTAAGATTTTTCATACATGCAATAACCATGAGTGTGTGCTGCTGCTGCTGCTAAGTCACTTCAGTCGTGTCCGGCTCTTTGCGACCCCATGGACTGTAGCCCACCAGGCTCCTCTGTCCACAGGATTCTCCAGGCAAGAGTACTGGAGTGGGTTGCCAGGCCCTCCTCCAGGGGGTCTCCCCAAAGCAAGGGTCAAATCTGTGGATCTTTGTCTCTTGCATCTCTTGTACTGGCAGGCGGGTTCTTCACCACTCACACCACCTGAGAAGCCATCTCCTTGCATTCTGTTTGAGTCACTAAGCACATTCTGAAGGCAATCTGAAAAATGCAACCTGCTTTCCTCGCAAGTGTCTTTCCACTAGCCATTCACTCACTTCACCCCATGGCCCCTCTGGTGCCTATTACTATCCTTTGTGACTGATAAAACACCAAAACTGACTTTTATGCAAGGTTGTGCTTCATCCTTATTACTATATTTGATTATAACTTTCTTAGTGAAAGAGACAAAGGTAAATATAGTTTCTTCAATAGTCCACAGGCAGATTATCCAAAAATTATATTTTTAAAGGTGCATTCTATAAGGTGTTTGTATTCCAATGTAATAAAAAGTACTTAGGGGAAAAAAAAGATTTTGGATAATTCATTGTTTTCATTTATCTTGGCCACCAGTGCCCTTCATCGTAGATACCTGAATTGGCAGCATTACCGAGTCCTAATAAAGAATGCAATGATGCTTCAAAATCTTAATTCAAAGGTTCTAAGTTTTTAAAAGGCAAAAATTTATAGGGTCATACACATAACTCAAAAATTGTAAAAACTTCTCCATGGACTAAAACCAATATACTTCTCATGAAACAGAATAGAGGCTTTCAATTTGTCCAATCCGAACAGGCGATGATGCTTGATCCCAGATGTAAAGATAAAGATTTGAGACCTTCTTTCTATAAATTCACATCGCAAGTCTCTCCTTTTAATGTTAGCTGTGAGGTTGCTTGTATTGCTAACAGGACCTATCACAGGTAAAACAGCATTCAGTTTAGTTCAGTTCAGTCACTCAGTTGTGTCTGACTCTTTGAGACCCCATGGACCGCAATATGCCAGCTCTCCCTGTCCACCCTCAACTCCAAAAGTCTACTCAAATTCCATTGAGTTGGTGATGCCATCCATCTCATCCTCTGTCATCCCCTTCTCCTCCCACCTTCAATCTTTCCCAGCAGCAGGATCTTTTCAAATGAGTCAGTTCTTCGCATCAGGTGGCCAAATTATTGGACTTTCAGCTTCAGCATTAGTCCTTCCAATGAATATTCAGGACTGATCTCCTTTAGGAAGGACTGGTTGGATCTCCTTGTGGTCCAAGGGACTCCCAAGAGTCTTCTCCAACACCACAGTTCAAAAGCATCAATTGTTCGGTACTCAGCTTTCCTTATAGTCCAACTCTCACATCCATACACGACTACTGGAAAAACTGTAGCTTTGACTAGATGGATCTTTGTTGGCAAATGTCTCTGCTTTTTAATTACAGTCCTACAAAATCAATTGTAACTGAAACTGCAAATCATCCAGTTAAAGAATCTTCAGTGTGCCTGGTTGCCTGTTGGCTGCAGCTTGGGCTCCCTGGGAAGATGAGCGTGGAGTTTTATTTATTTTCTAAGCACATCATTTAAAACCATGGTCTAGTAAACTTACAAAAATATAAGTATTTATTTTAATTGAAGTATAGTTGTACAATTAAAAAAAATTTTATCTATTGGGTTATAATTGATTTACAATATTATATTAGTTTCAGGTGTACAGCAAAGTAATTCAGCTATACATATGCATATATATATTATTTCTTTGAATGCATTAATATTTATTGACTAGAAAGGATGTGACATTAAATTATAAGTTTAACCTTCATAATGAAAAGTGAAAGTGTTAGTTGCTCAGTCGTGTCTGACTCTTTGTGACCCCATGGACTGTAGCCCACCAGGCTCTTCTGTCCATGGAAGAGCTCCTCCGTCTTCTCCAGGTAAGAATACTGGAGTGGGCTGCCATTCTCTTCTCCAGAGGATCTTCCTGACCCAGGGATCAAACCCACATCTCCTCCATCTCCTGAATTTCAGGCAGATTTTTTACCCACTGAGCCAATATGGTATCTGTCCCCAGTTTGTTTGTTTTTTTCTTCATCCGTCTGGGAGATCTGTCTGTGACAGAGATGGAATTTTAGAGCACCGTGTGTCTCAAGGACAGACTTTGGGATGGTTGCCTCAAAAAGGAGTGGGCGGAGGGGGAGGGTGAGCAGTGATGCAGACTCGACCTTGGCTGCCACCAGAGCTAGAACGGCGGTCAGTCATTCTGATTTGGGCCTAGATAACTAGGTGCTCAAACCAGCGCACGGATCGGTCCTTGGATGTGCCCACCCAAGAAAGGCATCACCTTGGCCCCAGGGTGCTCTGTGTCTCTGAGCCTCACTGTTGATTCTGCTGTCAGTTCACAGCCTTTGCAGTAGTTGAGGTGACAGGCTCTTCACTCTGGGGCATTCAGGTGGCATGTCACAATGTCACACCCTCTAGCACTTCCAAGGTTAGTTGGTTTCTAGTTATGATTTCTGATAGATCTAGAAAAAGTAGGGTAGGGATGCCACTGAAGTCTCTGCTTCCCGTCTGAGATGACTGGCTTGGATTCATCCATCCCACCACTGACAGATCAGCAGCCACTGCTAGAATCATCCCCATTCCCCAAGACTCCTCTTGGCATCCCAGTGAGAGCATCAAACCTAGCTAATGACCATGAAGAGAGCAAATATGCACAGATCTTAATATGTTAACAAGGAGAACTTCTCCTTTCCCACAAGATCTAATTTCAGCTCTATGGGGATTATACTGTTTACTATTCCATTTTCCTCCAATAGAACATCTGCTATGGATAAAAATGTAAGGAAATTCTTAATATTCTTGTATCCATTTAGAGCCAAAAATAGCCATGCTCTAAAGTGGTGGCTACTTTCTCTCTCAAGACTTAGGTCAGTGACTATTTAATAATGTAATCAGCAGGCTTCAAAACTTTCCAGTTGCCATGAAATAATGCCATTTGCAGCAACATGGATGGACCTGGAGATGATCACATTAAGCAAAGTAAGTCAGACAAAGACAAATATCACGTATCATTCACATGTGGAATCTAAAATGACACAAATAAACATGCATAGCGAACAGGAGGACTTCCCTGGTGGCTCAGTGTTAAAGAATCTGCCTGCCAGTGCAGGAGACTCGTATTCGATTCCTGGGTCAGCAAGATTCCCCGCAGAAGGAAATGGCAACACACGCCAGTACTCTTGGCTGGGAAGTCCCATAGAAAGAGGAGCCTGGCGGGCTACAGTCCATGTGGTTGCAAAGAGTCAGACACGACTGGAAGCGACTTAGCACAGCACATGGTACAGAAACAGAAAGAGACTTGTGGTTGCCAAGGTAGAGGAGAGGTAAAAGAGGGAAGGGCTGGGGGTTTGGGATTAACAGATGCAAACTAGTATATACAGGATGGACAAACAGCAAGATCCTACTGTGTAGCATGGGGAACTATATTCAATATCCTGTGATAAACTATAATGGAAAAAAACATGAAAGAATATAAAATAAAATGTATGCATGTGTATAAGTGAGTCACTTTGCTGTACAGCAGAAATTAACATTGTTAATCAACTATATTTCAATAATATTAAAACCAAATAAAAAAAAATAACCTTTCCATCTGCCATTTAAATGGAGAAGACCATTTAAATGGAGAGCAGTGATAATCCAGGTGGCACTAGAGGTAAAGAACCCACTTGTCAATGCAGGAGACTCAAGAGACGAGAGTTCAGTTCCTGGGTCAGGAAGATCCCCTGTAGAAGGAAATGGCAACCCACTCCAGTATTCTTGCCTGGGGAATTCTGTGGACAGAGGAGCCTGGTGGGCTTCAGTCCATGGGGTCACAAAGAGTTGGACACGACTCTCTCTCTCTCTCACACACACACACAGAGTGATGACCAATAAATTCATCTTCAATCTGTCCTCTTGCCTTTTGAATTCTAAAGGAAAGAAAAACACCAATACAGTATACTAACACATATATATGGAATTTAGAAAGATGGTAATGATAACCCTGTATGCGAGACAGCAAAAGAGACACAGATGTATAGAACAGACTTTTGGACTCTGTGGGAGAGGGAGAGGGTGGGATGATTTGGGAGAATGACATTGAAACTTGTATACTATCATGTAAGAAACAAATTGCCAGTCTAGGTTCAATACAGGATACAGGATGCTTGGGACTGGTGCACTGGGATGACCCAGAGAGATGATATGGGGAGGGAGGTGGAAAGCGGTTCAGGGTTGGGAACTCATGTACACCTGTGGTGGATTCATGTCAGTGTATGGCAAAACCAATACAGTATTGTAAGTTCAGTTCAGTTCAGTCACTCAGTCGTGTCCAACTCTTTGTGACCCCATGAATCGCAGCACGCCAGGCCTCCCTGTTCATCACCATCTCCCGGAGTTCACTCAGACTCATGTCCATCGAGTCCATGATGCCATCCAGCCATCTCATCCTGGGTCGTCCCTTTCTCCTCTTGCCCCCAATCCCTCCCAGCATCAGAGTCTTTTCCAATGAGTCAACTCTTCTCATGAGGTGGCCAAAGTACTGGAGTTTCAGCTTCAGCATAATTCCTTCATGGAACAACAGACTGGTTCCAAATAGGAAAAGGAGTACGTCAAGGCTGTATATTGTCACCCTGCTTATTTAACTTATATGAAGAGTACATCATGAGAAACGCTGGGCTGGAAGAAACACAAGCTGGAATCAAGATTGCTGGGAGAAATATCAATAACCTCAGATATGCAGATGACACCACCCTTATGGCAGAAAGTGAAGAGGAGCTAAAAAGCCTCTTGATGAAAGTGAAAGAGGAGAGTGAAAAAGTTGGCTTAAAGCTCAACATTCAGAAAACGAAGATCATGGCATCTGGTCCCATCACTTCATGGGAAATAGATGGGGAAACAGTGGAAGCAGTGTCAGACTCTATTTTTCTGGGCTTCAAAATCACTGCAGATGGTGATTGCAGCCATGAAATTAAAAGATGCTTACTCCTTGGAAGAAAAATTATGACCAACCTAGATAGCATATTCAAAAGCAGAGACATTACTTTGCCGACTAAGGTCCGTCTAGTCAAGGCTATGGTTTTTCCAGTAGTCATGTATGGATGTGAGAGTTGGACTGTGAAGAAGGCTGAGCGCCAAAGAATTGATGCTTTTGAGCTGTGGTGTTGGAGAAGACTCTTGAGAGTCCCTTGGACTGCAAGGAGATCCAACCAGTCCATTCTGAAGGAGACCAACCCTGGGATTTCTTTGGAAGGAATGATGCTGAAGCTGAAACTCCAGTACAGTATTGTAAAGTAAAAAATATATATAAAAAATAAAAAAAAAAACATAAAATAAAATAAAATAAATAAAATAAAATTGCAGTTAAAAGAAAAATAAAGGAATTCTTGTATGAACTACCCTCTAAGGGTATCCAGTGTTAAGAATTCGAAACAAAAGCAGCTCACAGGGCTGTCACTCAGCAGGGGCTTTGCTCTGCACTTTATTGCAAAAGGCAAGACACTCTCTCAGTGGAAGGAGTCATCAGCGCATGTCGAGCCTGCCACCAGGAGCGTCTGCCCCTGCCACACTTAAGGGCCATCCCACAGGTTGGGCCCATCAATGGAACTTAATAAAACAGACCACAATAAAAGTGTCGGCTGGAAGCACCCCAGCACATAACTGAGAGCTGTTCTGTATTTTGTAGGCTTTCTAAAATGAAAAGCCTTGACCTGTCTTTTCTCAAATGGGCTTCCTGGCTCCTGACAGCCTTTCCATTCCTACTCTCATTTGGCGAGAAATCCAGTAAGAAATTGTCCCATGGAGGAGAGAAATGGCAGGGGACCAAAAATAGAAGTGTCTGATTTCTGTAAACATGAACTGCGTCTAGTTTCTCCTTATTTGAGTTTGAAGGAACAGATGATGAAAGAACCAAGGAGTAGTTTTTTGTATGGGAAAATAGAAAAAAAAACCCAAAAACAGTCAACTTGTTTGGGGGGTGAGTAGAGGTTGGGGGTGATAGACTGATTAAGCTGTTTTTCTTGTTGGATGTTTATTTTACTCTTATAGTGAAGACGGTGATTAATAACTCATTGTTATACTTATGAAAAAGCACTTTCACACTGAACTGAAAAAAATATTTAACACTGTCCTCGAAAATAAGGAAGGTCCAGAAACAATGGCTCTTGGATTATAAACTTTACAAATGTCACTCATCTCTGGTATTCTATCTAAATATTCTAGCTACAAGGATGAAGGTGTTTCTTAACCCAATTGTCACAGTCTACCCCAGCACAAAAGAAGGCACTTATTTCATACAACTTCATTTCTCACAATAATAAACTGCAAAGGAGAATTTAAATATGTATTTGCATAATTTCCTTTAAATAGGCAAGATAAAACTTTATGGTGATTTGAGGACAGAAACGTTAATATAAACATTTTCCAGATGTGAAAAACACTACCTTTCATGAAAGACATTAACTTCAAGGCAGAAACAGCTCACGTAACATCCTCGCCTTGAATTTTACAAGTACACGGAGGACCCTTCACTGTTCATTTCCACGGTGAAGGGACACAGCAGTGGACTCTCTGAGGCCTCAGGATTATGTCAAGGACAGGGAAACAGCAAACCATCCCTGAACTGAATTTTCTTCCCTTCCAATCCAAGAAACTAAATATAAGACAATTCTGGGGACTTCAGCTCTCCTAATGCCATCTTCTGTTCTGAGGGTAATTTGGAAAGGCGGTTGTACAAATGTCCTAGACACAGAAGTTTCTGGGAACAACACTTGAGCCAATGCAGTTTTTCTAAGACACCCCTTTGTCAGGAGAGCATCTGAATGATGGAGAGTGAGTGTGCACTCATCCTGTCTGTCCTCAGCTCCACCCCTGAACATCTGTCACTGGTGGTTCTGCCTGAGTTCCTTGTGTGAGAGTGGTGGAGAGGGTACCTGTCTTCACACTGGATGAGTTCTGCCAAATCCTGAGTCCCCACCCCACTCAAACACATCCTTGGAGATACTCCCACTTTACCCCTACCCCTCGGCTGCCTGGGCCATAAATAAGACAGCAGACAATGGAGCTATTCAGACCTGAACGTCTGCATCCCATGTCACTCTTGATAGATGGCCTGATATATCACCACGGAGCAAGAACAGGAAGCTGCCGTTAAAGATGCTTCAGTATGTTCAGAGAGTTGGGGGCAGGGGGGCACAAGTATCAGAGCAGGAAAATAGAACACCAGGATTATGCTATAGAAGAGAAGTGATTATAAATGTTAAAACAAGGATGGTGAGTGGAGAGGGATCGTCACGACAATTTTAGGCAGATGGTGTATTCACCTCTATTGATGGTTTCGCGTCCTGACATCAAGTGGCAGAGTTCTCACAATCTGCAGCATATGCTTCTTTTGTACCAGGGGCCAATTATTCTGGCAAACAGACTGGAAGCCTTCAGCAGGTGACCTCGTGTCCTTGGAGCATCAGTAGCTCACAGTCTCTAGAACCAGCCTGATGGGAATGACAGCCAAGAGGGAAGGCAGAACCCTTGCTGGAACACCTGCAGCTTTGTGGAAGGAGCCGGGAATACTCAATCGGGAGCCCTCCCTCTCTTGTTTCTGGGTAGTAAACAAACCTGAAATTACCACCATTTCTTATGCTAATAGCAACACCCACTGTGTGGCTTTACTAGCCCCTGGTTCTCAAATCTAAACAACAAGGCTACTTCCTCAATCTCGGTCAATCTTTCCCACAACCTTGAGACATGATTACGCAGCAATAATGCTCCTCTATGAATTAAAGCTTCCACCGAAATCATCCATAAATGACAAAACTATCTCTGCTAAATGTTTAAGTTAAAAATGGAATTTTTAAAGCTTATGTGCAATTCCATACGCTTCTACCACTCTTTGTGCCCAAGTGCTTTTCTCCTCTGGAGGGACTTCCCTCATCCTAGCCGCAAAGAAAAGCAAGTGCTCCTACCACAGGTGATTGCTTATGTTACAAGAGTCAAGAAAAAAACGAGAACGTGAACCTTATTTGCATAATGGGCTACTCTTAAAATCCATGCCCTGTTGGGATTAACATGTACACACTAATACATATAAAATAGATAGCCTATATATAACACAGAGAGCTATACTCAATATCTTGTGATAGCCGATAAGGAGAGAGAATCTGGAAAAGAACAGACATCTGTAGAGCTGAATCACTCTGTGGTACACTAGAAACTAAAACAACATCGTGAATCCACTATGCATGCTGCTTGCTGAGCCACTCCAGCCAGGTCCGACTCCCTGCAACCCCATGGGCTATAGCCCGCCAGGCTCCTCTGTCCACGAAATTCTCCAGGCAAGAATACTGGAGAGGGGGTCTCTGCCATTCTCCAGGTGATTTACTAGCCTTTGATTAAAAAAACAATAATAAATTCTAAAAAATTGCCCTGATCCAAAGGAAAAATGGGGGGATTCTACCATATGGTTTTCTGTCCTCATGAAAAGTAAATTTAAGTTTTATAGAAGATACTAGATTAAAATGATCCACTCCTGTGAATCACAGTCACTAGCAAACCCCTCACCTCTTTACCCTTCAGTATAACTGCTACAATGGGCAACAGGACTGCCGCTCACTCTGGAATATGGCCGAGAAAACTCCATCTTCACTTGCTGGGTCAAAAAGCCCTTAGCTGAAACCTAGTTTGAAGGCACAAACATATGAGGCTTGACACCGGGAAACATGTTCCCTTGGAAAACGGTGCAGTCACCTTTTAATTAAATCAGTGGTCATGTGACAGAGTCTTGCTAACTTTCAAAATTTAGAATTAAGATCTAGCCTTGCCAAGCAATGGCCAAAGCTAGTAGATGTCAAGCTGGCCTCTTTTATGAAAAGATATATTTTATCTTAATATATATAGATGTATTTTGTCTTAATATTTTGTCTTGAAAATATATATATTTAAGAATATTTTAAAATTAATATAGATATATATTTTGTCTTAAAAAAAGATATATTTTGTCTTAAGAAGTAAACTGGTAACTCAACAGAGATATAGTATAGTGGTGTGTTTGTTTTTCCCTCTTAAAAATCTAAACTCTTCACTGATAATTAACTTTTCTTTAGTAATTATTTCATTTGGAAAGCTTGTAATCAGCAAAGCAATTTGAAAAGTAATCTCAGCATTTTAAAATAGTGGCAATATAACTGTAGTGTCAAGGAAGAAAAACAAAATTAGCAATTTTCAATTGGTCGGATGCCCATGATGTGCCAGCTACTTCACATGAGTTTTCTCAGAATGATCTTACAAAATAAGCATTCCTATTGCCATTGTACACATGAGGAAATGGGGACTTTAAAGAAGATAAGTCACTTGCCCAAGGTGGAAGAAGTGAGTTGATTCTGTTGTTCCTGGGGTCCTGTTTTACCTTTAGAAAAATGGTGAGGCATAAAAGAAAATGTGATATGTGTCAAAATGCATCTCTATGTCTATACTTGTAACATTTATTCAATACATAGTTCTATATATGCCAATTTTTTCTTGGAACATATACCTCCACTGATCTCCAGGAGCCATATTGGGTACCTGCTGACCTGGGGAGTTTATCTTTGTGTCCTATCTTTTTGCCTTTTCATACTGTTCATGGGGTTCTTAAGGCAAGAATATTGAAATGGTTTCCCATTCCCTTCTCCAGTGGACCACGGTTTGTCAGAACTCTCCACCATGGCCCATCCGTCTTGGGTGGCCATACATGGCCTGGCTCATAGTTTCATTGAGTTAGACAAGGCTGTGGTCCATGTGATCAGATTGGTTAGGTTTCTGTGATTGTGCTTTTCAGTCTGTCTGCCCTCTGATGGAAAAGGATAAGAGGCTTACGGAATGTTAGGTCCATGAATCAAGGCAAATTAGAAGTGGTCAAACAAGAGATTGCAAGAGTGAACATCAACATCGTAGGAATCAGTGAACTAAAATGGACTGGAATGGGTGAATTTAACTCAGATGAGCATTATATCTACTACTGTGGGCAAGCATCCCTTAGAAGAAATGGAGTAGCCATCATAGTCAACAAAAGAGTCTGAAACACAGTACTCGGATGCAATCTCAAAAAAGACAGAATGATCTCTGTTCATTTTCAAGGCAAACCATTCAATATCACAGTAATCCAAGGCTATGCCCTGACCAATAATGCTGAAGAAGCTGAAGTTGAATGGTTCTTATGAAGACCTATAAGACCTTCTAGAACTAACACCACCAAAAGACATTCTTTTCATTATAGGGGGCTGGAATGCAAAAATAGGAAGTCAAGAAATACCTGGAGTAACAGGCAAATTTGGCCTTGGAGTATAGAATGAAGCAGGGCAAAGGCTAACAGAGTTGTGCCAAGAGAACATACTGGTTATAGCAAACACCCTCTATCAACAATACAAGAGAAGACTCTATACATGGACATCACCAGAAGGTCAATATCGAAATCAGGTTGATTACATTTTTAGCAGTCAAAGATGGAGAAGCTCTATACAATCAGCAAAACAAGACTGGGAGCTAACTGAGGCTCAGATTATGAACTCCTTATTGCCAAATTCAGAATTAAATTGAAGAAAGTACGGAAAACCACCAGACCACTCAGGTATGACCTAAATCAAATCACTTATGATTATACAATGGAAGTGACAAATAGATACAAGGGATCAGATCTGATAGACAGAGTGCCTGAAGAACTATGGACTGAGGTTCGTGACATTGTACAGGAGGCAGTGATCAAGACCATCCCCAAGAAAAAGAAATGCAAAAAGACAAAAGGGTTGTCTGAGGAGGGCTTGCAAATAGCTACAAAAAGAAGAGAAGTGAAAGGCAAAGGAAAAAAGGAAAGATATACTCATTTGAATGCAGAGTTCCAAAGAATAGCAAGGAGAGATAAGAAAGCCTTCCTCAGTGAACAATGCAAAGAAATGGAGGAAAAAAATAGAATGGGAAAGACTAGAGATGTTCAAGAAAATTAGAGATACCAAGTGAACATTTCATGCAAAGATGGGCACAATAAAGGAGAGAAATGTTATGGACCTAACAGAAGCAGAAGATATTAAGAAGACGTGGCAAGAATACACAGAAGAACTATCCAAAGAAATCTTCGTGACCCAGATAACCACGATGGTGTGATCACTCACCTAGAGCCAGATATACTGGAATGTGAAGTCAAGTGGGCCTTAGGAAGCATCAATACAAAGCTAGTGGAGGTGATGGAATTCCAGTTTAGCTATTTCAAATCCAAAAAGATGATGCTATGAAAGTGCTGCACTCAATATGCCAGCAAATTTGGAAAACTCAGAAGTAGCCACAGGACCAGAAATGTTCAGTTTTCATTCCAACCCAAAGAAAGGCAATGCCTAAGAGTGCTCAGACTACTGCACAATTGCACTCATCTCACATGCTAGCAACGGAAAAGGCAATGACAACCGGCTCCAGTACTCTTGCCTGGAAAATCCCATGGACGGAGGAGCCTGGTAGGCTGCAGTACATGGGGTCACTCAGAGTCGGTCACGACTGAGTGACTTCACTTTCACTTTTCACTTTCATGCATTGAAGAAGGAAATGGCAACCCACTCCAGTGTTCTTGCCTGGAGAATCCCAGGGATGGGGGAGCTTGGTGGGCTGCCGTCTATGGGGTCGCACAGAGTCGGACACGGCTGAAGTGACTTAGCAGCAGCAGCAGCACACACTAGCAAAGTAATACTCAAAATTCTCCAAGCCAGGCTTCAACAGTACGTGAACTGTGAACTTTCAGATGTTCAGGCTGGATTTAGAAAAGGTAGAGGAAACAGAGATCAAATTGCCAACATCCATTGGATCATTGAAAAAGTAAGAGAGTTCTAGAAAAACATCTACTTCTGCTTTATTGACTATGCCAAACCCTTTGTGTGGATTACAACAAACTGCGGAAAATTCTTCAGGAGATGGGAATACCAGACCACCTGACCTGCCTCTGAGAAATCTGTATGCAGGTCAAGAGTCAACAGCTGAACTGTACATGGAACAACAGACTGGTTCCAAAACGAAAAAGGAGTATGTCAAGGCTGTATATTGTCACCCTGCTTATTTAACTTATATGCAAAGTACATCCTGAGAAATGCTGGACTAGATGACATACAAGCTGGAATCAAGATTGCCAGGAGAAATATCAGTAACCTCAGATATGCAGATGACACCACCTTTATGGCAGAAAGTGAAGAACTAAAGAACCTCTTGATGAAAGTGAAAGACAAGAGTGAAAAAATTGGATTAAAACTCAACATCCAGAAAACTAAGATCATGGCATCTGATCCCATCACTTCAAACAGAAGGGAAAATAGTGGAAACATTGACAGACTTTTTATTTTTTGTGGCTCCAAAATCACTGCAGATTGTGACAACAGCCACGAAATTAAAAGATGCTCGCTCCTTGGAAGAAAAGTTATGACCAACCTAGATAGCATATTAAAATGCAGAGACACTACTTTGCCAACAAAGGTCTGTCTAGTCAAAGCTATGGCTTTTCCAATAGTCATGTATGGATGTGAGAGTTGGACTATAAAGAAAGCTGAGGGCCGAAGAATTGATGCTTTTGAACTGTGGTGTTGGAGAAGACTCTTGAGAGTCCCTTGGACAGCAAGGGGATCCAACAGGTCCATCCTAAAGGAAATCAGTCCTGAATATTCATTCGAAGGACTGATGTTGAAGCTGAAAGTCCAATACTTTGGCCACCTGATGAGAATAACTGACTCATTTGAAAAGACCCTGCTGCTGGGAAAGATTGAAGGTGGGAGGAGAAGCGGACAACAGAAGGCGAGATGGTTGCACGGCATCACCGACTCAGTGGACATGAATTTGAGTAAACTCTGGGAGTTGGTGATGGACAGGGAGGTCTGGTGTGCTGCGGTCGATGGCATCACAATGAGTTGGACATGAGTGAGCAACTGAACTAAACAGAGCTGACGCAGGTATTTTATTTTTAACATTCTTACAGAAGTAAAGATTAATGTTTAAAAGCTATACAGGTCTTTCAGGTTCTGACTGGGAATCTGGAATACTGACTCTCAATCTTCAAAATCTATTCTAATCAGGCGAGTTTCTACCTACTTTAATAGTGATTAACTTGCTAGAAATGGGCTGATGAAAATAAGGCCTTGCTGTAACATGGCACTACCTGGGTAAAACTTAAAGCCAACTATGTGTACACATATTCCAGGCATGGTAGAAACGTTAGCACACTTGCACCAATATGAACATATATATAAAAATCCTACTCATAATACTCGGGGTGACAACCAGATACCACTCTTAAACAGCATTCACTGAGAAGCATCTGGTCTCTTTGGAATGTCTCCCATGGATGACATTTTTATAATTTCACTGGCTTTTGTGTCAAACCCCCACTCCCCATTGAATTAGAATAATACGTATACATATTAACCAACTTTAAGCAAAAGAGCTATGCCTGCTTACTTCATCTTCAGACTGCATGGGGAAGCATGTACAATCCAGTATTGAGGTGAGTTAACCTGGGGACCAAACCACTTGAGATCATATCATGCTTCTACCCCTGTCTTGTTCCATGGCTTCACAAGTGTAATTCAACCACACTTTTGGTACAGCACACTTAAATGTAAGTGGAGATGATTTTAGTAGACACATGCACCTTAACAGGTTGTTTGAAGAGTTAAATAATACATTTTAATGTGTCAAAACAGCACTGGTCTCTAGTACTGGCCTCTAGCACCGACAAGCTGCTGCTGCTGCTGCTAAGTCGCTTCAGTCGTGTCCGACTCTGTGAGACCCCGTAGATGGCAGCCCACCAGGCTCCTCTGTCCCTGGGATTCTCCAGGCAAGAATTCTGGAGTGGGTCGCCATTGCCTTCTCCAAGGCATGCATGCATGGTAAGTCGCTTCAGTCGTGTCCGACTCTGTGTGACCCCATAGATGGCAGCCCACCAGGCTCCTCTGTCCCTGGGATTCTCCAGGCAAGAATACTGGAGTGGGTCGCCATTGCCTTCTCCAGCATCGACATAAACACTCATTAATGTTAGTCATTATTAACCTCTCCAGAGCCCTGAATCAGTCTTTTCATCCTTCAGATATGCTACTCAGGAACTCATTTTCCAAGCTGTAGTGAGTGGCTTTTGTTTAAAGTTTTTGTGTCTTTTGGAGAGTGGGGGTTGATATTCCCTGTTTAGAAACTTAAGAGGTCTCCATAGTCTTAACAATTAATTTCAAAAGCTTAAGCTTGGGTTAATAAGGGCTTCTCCTTCAACAACACAGTGCTCCCTAGCCCCACCGCACACCCACACCCACACTCTCTCTCTCATACTCTCCCCTTGTATCCTCGAGACCCAGATTTCTCTCAGTTCCCAATTTGCTTTTTCCCTCTTCTTTCTAAACCTTCCCTTTCTAAACCTCCCTTTCTTTCTAGACCTTCCTACAAGATATTCCTTTTTTTCCAGGACTCACTTTCTTTTTTCCTAAACCTCACTTTCACTTTTCCTGGAAAAACATTCTACAATAGTGACTTATGATTCCCCCCCTCTGTTAAACTACTTGTAATATACTAGGGACATTTACCTTCCATAAAGCTCTATAATTACCAAGTATCTTGCCTGTTTGACCTCCTGAAATCCAAGATCCTTGAGAACAGCTAAAATTTGCTACTCACATTTGTTTTCCTAGAACCAGCCAGTCAAACATTTGGATAATAAAAATTGGGGAACATAGGTCTTAAAAGAGATGTAGAAAACATGTCTTCCACACAAATTCTGGAGTCTTATCAGGTCTTATCTCACCACCTGCCTCCTTGGAAGGGCTTCAAACACAATACAGTTTGGGGTTAATTCAGCAACACAGGAGCAGAGTGAGAAAGCAGATTATCCCCTGACTTATCACAGCAAAGACCCTCCATATTTGTATGTTGAACTATAACATATCTCTAACAGACCTAAGGGTAGATACTGAAACGTCAGACAAAAGTGTCCCTGCAGTTAAAGTTCTCAGGAGGAATAAAGAACATCCAGATGTCACACTGTCCTGGAGTCTGATTTTATTTAGGATTTGGCTAAAATACCCTAAACTGAGATTCTACCTCAGAAGGTGTCTTAGAAACTCAGTAAATATAAGAACTAGGGTGTCTACTCACTTTCACCTTAGAAGATGCTTTAGAAACTCAATAAATATAAGTAGTAGGGTGTTTTTTCATTTTCTGAAGTCCTTGTCCTGTCTTTGAGGAAGTAAAATAAACTACGGGGCCATCATCTTCTTCCATACAAGTACTAGCTGAAACGCTATTCAGGGGTCAGCAGCACTGTTCAGCATTTGTTATGAATGAAGAATCTCAGATTCTGTTCCACATATGAAGGATTACGATCGGAAAGCGGTCTTCCAGGCAGCCAGCATAGGTATAAATGCACTGTTGTTTACAGTACAAATCAGAGTGTCTTTCCTTAATTGTAACAGAGCAATGTGTATGAGAAGGCATAATGTGTCTACATATTATGGAAAAGTTAATTATCTGACAATATTATGCAGACATTAAGATAATGTTATGGAGAACTGTTTTTGACACTGGTAGTACTTAAACCACAATGTTGATGGAAAGAAAGGCTGCAAGATTCTGCGTATATCTTAGTCTCTTGTGCTCTTAAGGCTGTGTGTGTTTGCAAACAGAACAAAAGCTGGAAGGATGAGGTTAACTAACAGTCACCATCTCTGGGTGGTAAGATTACAGATAATAGTCATTTTTGTCTTTGCACCTTCCAATTTTAGCCATGAGAAAATGACTCTATATTTTAAATTAAAAGGTACTTGTAGAAAAACTCTTTGAGTATATTAAAAGCTCTTCATTGAACAGTATTTTCATAACAAGTAACAGTTGGAAACTGTTATGAATGCAGAATCTCAGACTGGAAACAAGCCAACTGTCCATCTAATGGGAACTGCTTTATTAAATTGTGATATATTAACAATTTAATATATCACAGGTACCTGTGTACTAAATCGTTTCAGTCATGTCTGACTCTTTGTGACCGTATGGACTGTGGCGCACGAGGCTCTTCTCTCCATAGGATTCTTTAGGAAGAATACTGGAATGGTTTCCATGCCTTCCTCCAGGGGATCTTCCTGACCCAGGGATCAAACCCACATCTCTTACATCTCCTGCACTGGCAAGTGGGTTCTTTACCACTAGCAGCACCTGGGAAGCCCATATCACAGGTGGCTCAGTGGTCAAGAATCAGCCCGCCAATGCAGGAGACCCAGGAGATGGAGGTTCAATCCCTGGGTTGGGAAGATCCTCCTGGAGGAGGAAATGGCTACCCACTCCCGTACTCTTGCCTGGAAAATTACATGGACAGAGCCTGGTGGGTTACAGTCCATGGGGTTGCAAAGAATCGGACACAACTTAGCAGCTGAGTCCGATATATTCACACATTGGAATTTTATGCATCTGTCAAAAACGAATGGGGAATGTTTACATGTGTTATTACAAAGGAAGCACCAGGGCATTTAGTTATGTGGAGAAAGTAGATGGAAAAAACTGAGTAGTATACTGCCATTTATCTAAAAACTTGGGAGGAGGTGTAAATACATATGTTTTTGCTTCTGTTAAAGAAAGCATAAACTGTAATTTGAAAAATTATTTATGCGTGGGAGGAAGATAGAGAGGAAAAAGATAGAAAGAAGACTTACTTGAATATACCATATGAAATTTACTTTGGAATCAATCATATTAATATTTTACATAATTGTGATAAAAATTGAATTAAATAAGCAATCTCAAACAATTGAAAGTAAAATAAATAAACCCAAAGTAGAATACAGCTAGTATCACCAGCACACAGAGAATAGTTTATAATATACAAAGTGCTTTTAATACACAGCACTCTAATACTACTATAAATCTCCATTGGGGTATGTACCTTTTGGAAAATAAAAAAGAACTACAAATATACTTTAAACTTTCAATATCATATTGCGGGTAGCATGGATTTGTTGTTATTCTAAGAGTCATTTTACAAATGAGTGATCAACTAATGTCTACCTTAAAAATGACAACTTTTAATATAACGAAAAGGAATACAGGTATAAAATCAACGAGGCTAAAGAAAAAACCAACAATCCTGAATTTGAGTTGGACGTGTACTTATAAAATCATAATATAGTTTATCCTGAAAAAATCCTGCTTCTGTCTGTCATAAATGTGTCAGACCAAGGATCAAAACAAAAGCAGTGAGCACTCTTAATGCCCAGATTTTGGCTTTTAATGACCATTTCCCGCTAAACAGAACAAGAGCTCCTTGCAGAATTAGGTAACTCCAGTGCTGGGATAGGAAAAGTATCAAATGAACTTGGAATATCTTACCCTACCTGAAAGCAAAGAAACTGATACTCCTAGTGTTGTGTCAAAATGACTGCGATGTACTAAACTGTGTCTGCCGATATTCAAACATTGACACTCTAACCCTCAATGCAATGACATTTAGAAAGGAACCTTTAGGAGGTTACTAGGTCAGAATGACATCTTGAGGTTGGATCACTACTGTTTTCCTTCTTTTCTCCCTTGGCCACATGAGGACACAGAGAAAAGTGGCCATTGACAAAGAGGGCTTTCACGCAGACCCAAGCGTGCTGGACTCCAGGTCTCAGTCTTCCAGCCTCCAGAAATGTGAGATATGAATTAGGTGTGTAAACCACCCACACTCAGAAGCCACTTTGCAGGGGTCCTCATTGATCTCTCAAATGGGACAATTTAAGCATCATTTTTAAAAAATAACTGTAATAGATCAAAACAGAGCACATATGCTTATTTCTGTGAGTTCAAAATGATCTTTAAAACAAAATAAAATGAAACATAACCAAAGAAACATTTACCAATCACCATTATAAAGTATGATGGAGGCAAGTTGTTATATTTGATTACAAAGGAAAAGAATTAAGCCTTGATCTTGCCTTTCATATATAAACAATCTTATAGAGTCACTAAATAGTAGAAACAAGGCCTTTATACAAGTATCCCAGCTAATAAACAAGACAGGAATAACAAAATTAGAATACAATCATTCTGCCATTCCTAATGGATAAATGGAACTTGACAATAACCACCATACTTTTGCTTCACAAAAAACTGGAGAACCAGACAGTACATGCCTCCTGCCACCACTTATGATGTAATCTTTCCAAGAAGTGAAATCTACCTAACAATCCACAGGAAACACAGAGTGAGAGGAGCATTTTCAACATCATCACACAGATGCTATAGCAAAATCCAGACTAAAGGAAACGCTACAGAATAAATAACTTGGCTTCTTCTTAAAAAAAAAAAAAAAAAAAGCTCAGGGGAAAAAAGCGAGAAGATATGACTTACAACTAAAACAAGATTTAAGACATATTTCATCTAATCATATGCATAGACATTATTTGGATGCTGATTCAAACAAAATGAAACTTTTAAGAGATGATCTAAACACTGAACATTTAATTACATTAATAAATTATTAATTTAGGCTTCAATTTTGGTATTGGGGCTTTATATTTTAGAAATAAATGGAGAAATGTTTACAGTTGTTTATAATAAATTTATAGTCTGCTTCAAAATAGTTTGGAAGGAAAGAGAACAATTGGAATTATAAATGAAACTTGTTGGGTGATGGAGGCCAGAGTTTTCGTTATATGACACTCACTGCCTTTGAATCTGGCATACATATAACAAAAATGAAAGACATGTAAAAAACCAATAGAAAAGTGAACAAAGCACGTGAACAAATAACTCACAGAATCAAAAGGCTAAATATGTATACTGTAAAAGACTAATATCAATTTACAGAAGAGTGTAAATTAAGACCAGAACTTGTTTTATATCTATAAACAAATAAAAAGGAGAGATTTTTATAAGTCAGAAGAGACTTATAGAGAAATAAGTTTCAGAAAGAAACAAATGAATATCTTATATTAACACATTTATATGGACTTTCATGCATTAGAGAAGGAAATGGCAACCCACTCCAGTGTTCTTGCCTGGAGAATCCCAGGGACGGGGGAGCCTGGTGGGCTGCCGTCTATGGGGTCGCACAGAGTCGGACATGACTGAAGCGACTTAGCAGCAGCAGCAGCAGCAGCATATGGACTCTAGGAAGATGGTGCTGATGAACCAGCTTGCGAGGTGGCAATGGAGATTCAGACACAGAGAACAGACCGGGCAGGGTGGACGAGTGAAGGCAGCAGCATGGACACACATAAGTTTCCAGTGGGAAGGTCCTGTGCGACTCAGGAAACTCAACCTGGGGCTCTGTGACAACCTAGAAGGGTGGGATGAGCTGGGAGGCGGAGGGAGCATCAAGAGGGAGGGGACATATGTGTACCCATGACTGATTCATGTTGATGTGTGGCAGAAACCAATGCAATATTGTAAGGCAATTATCCTTCAATTAAAAATAATTTTTAAAATAAGGAGTGATTTCAAAGCAAGGTTCTGTGTGACTTAACCTACTGCCCTAAGTATGAAAGCAAAACACACAATGTCAGTTTTATCTATGATACACGTGCCTTACCTAACGGTTGCTGAATGAAGACATAGAGGACTCAGTGGGATAGGGATTACCAGCATCATGAACATGGTTGAGCGCAACTGTCCACAGCATCACAAATGTCAGCCCTGAAACAGCCACTGAGTCTCTCACCAGGGTCCCCTTTTTAAGGCTTACTCTACATAATTGCTGGCTTTAACTGAAGTTTGTTGCAAATGGCATATTTTCCTTTTTTGTTACTTCATGAGGAATCACTTAATTCTGAAGGCTTATGAAAGTGAAAGTGAAGTCGCTCAGTTGTGTCAGACTCTGTGACCCCATGGACTGTAGCCTATCAGGCTCCTCCATCCATGGGATTTTCCAGGCAAGAGCGCTGGAGTGGATTGCCATTTCCTTCTCCAGGGGATCTTCCCCACCCAGGAATCGAACCTGGGTCTCCCGCATTTCAGGCTGACGCTTTTCCATCTGAGCCACCAGGGAAGCCCTGAAGGCTTATAAGATGATATAATGAACAGAAATATGAAATATCTATACTGGACAGAGAGAAAGAAATTTAAAGAATGTTAAATCTTTGTCAAAGAGCTAACAGAGTGCAGAGAACACAGCCACAGATCCAAGGGCCAATGGGATTCAAAGAGTCATATTCAAGCTTGTGAACAATGCAGCTTTTTCATTGGTTGGTTGCATTTATGGATATGACAATGTCATTTCATTAACTGATCAGGATCCATTCCATTGTATACTCTAACCTGAAATTCCAGCTTTTATCCTTAAGCCAAATATAGTAGCAAGTGAAGACAGAATTATATAATATTCTTTAATATGGTTACATAATTCTATAAATTTTTCTTACAATGAAAATATGTAATTACATTTAAACAGCCAAAACAATACTTTATAGTAGGTTCTATATATTGACCAAAATGCTCTCCCCTCAATAAATCTTAGGAATAGTATAGTCCATATGGAGTTCTTCTAGAGTCCTTAATATGGTGAAAAATGAATGGGAACATAGTAAAAGTAAACGATTGTACTCATTTTCCCTTAATATATCAGTTCAGTTCAGGGCATTCGCTCAGTTGTGTCTGACTCTTTGCAACCCCATGAATCGCAGTACACCAGGCCTCCCTGTCCATCACCAACTCCTGGAGTTCACCCAAACTTGTGCATTGAGTGAGTCGGTGATGCCATCCAGCCATCTCATCCTCTGTAGTCCCCTTCTCCTCCTGCCCCCAATCCCTCCCCAGATCAGGGTCTTTTCCAATGAGTGAACTCTTTGTATGAGGTGGCCAAAGTATTATAGTTTCAGCTTTAGCATCAGTCCTTCCAATGAACACCCAGGACTGGTCTCCTTTAGAATGGACTGGTTGGATCTCCTTGTAGTCCAAGGGACTCTCAAGCATCTTCTCCAACACCACAGTTCAAAAGTATCAATTATTCAGCGCTCAGATTTCTTCACAGTCCAACTCTCACATCCATACATGACCACTGGAAAAACCATAGCCTTAACTAGACAGACTTTTGTTGGCAAAGTAATATCTCTGCTTTTTAATATGCTATCTAGGTTGGTCATAACTTTCTTTCCAAGGAGTAAGCGTCTTTTAATTTCATGGCTGCAATCACCATCTGCAGTGATTTTGGAGCCCCAAAAAATAAAGTCTGACACTGTTTCCACTGTTTCTCCATCTATTTCCTATGAATTGATGGGACCAGAAGCCATGATCTTCATTTTCTGAATGTTGAGCTTTAAGCCAACTTTTTCACTCTCCTCTTTCACTTTCATCAAGAGGCTTTTTAGTTCCTCTTCACTTTCTGCCATAAGGGTGGTGTCATCTGCATATCTGAGGTTACTGATATTTCTCCCAGCAATCTTGATTCCAGCTTGTGTTTCTTCCAGCCCAGCATTTCTCATGATGTACTCTGCATCTAAGTTAAATAAGTAGGGTGACAATATACAGCCTTGATGTATACTCCTTTTCCTATTTGAAAACAGTCTGTTGTTCTATGTCCAGTTCTAACTATTGCTTCTTGACCCGCATATAGGTTTCTCAAGAGGCAGGTCAGGTGGTCTGGTATTCCCATCTCTTTCAGAATTTTCCACAGTTTACTGTGATCCACACAGTCAAAGGCTTTGGCATAGTCAATAACACAGAAGTAGATGTTTTTGTGGAACTCTCTTGCTTTTTCCATGATCCAGCGGATGTTGGCAATTTGATCTCTGGTTCCTCTGCCTTTTCTAAAACCTGCTTGAACATCAGGAAGTTCACGGTTCACGTATTGTTGAAGCCTGGCTTGGAGAATTTTGAATATTACTTTACTAGCTTGTGAGATGAGTGCAATTGTGCGGTAGTTTGAGCATTCTTTGGCTTTGCCTTTCTTTGGGATTGGAATGAAAACTGACCTTTTCCAGCCCTGTGGCCAGTGCTCAGCTTTCCAAATTTGCTGGACAGAATGGATCCACTGTGGATGGAGAATTCAGAATGGATTTTCCAGTGGACAGAATGTGATCCACTGGAAAAGGGAATGTATCTGTAGACATATACAAATTGTCTTCTTGCTCATAGGAAATACTGTTCCATTTAAGCCCATGTCTTGGGACTTCCCTGGTGGCTCAGGTGGTAAAGAGTTTGCCAGCAATACTGGAGACCCAGGAAGATTCTCTGGAGAAGGGAAAGACTACCCACTCTGGTATTGTTGCCTAGAGAATTCCATGGACATAGGACCTTGGCAGGGCTATGGTCCAGGGAGGTCTCAAGGAGTTGGACTTCCCCTTTCCTTGATCAACCATTTATAAAAGTAGGTGCATTTCAATGAGTAAAGAAAGAAAGAAGGAGTGTTGAGAAGTTTTCTCCAAAATACTGTAATTCTCCATTTGCAAATTTCATGACAATGCCCATTATATCCTAACTATAGAATTTACATGAAAAAAAATCTAGCTTACAGCACTTTTAGACACAAACTGCTTCAGTTTTATTATTCCAATAAAAAGCAACGGATTGTTGATTCTCTGTTTTTCTCTCACCAGGGATTCCATTTTGCCAAGGTTGCATTTGCTGTGTATGTAGAATTCTGTGCATTACTCAGAACTTTCTGGACTCTTATAAACCTGAAGCCCCGTGGCTATAAATAGAATAAGAGGAATCTGAAAAAGGAACATTAATTTCACAGGAATGTGGGCACAGTCAGAAGCCTGTCCCTTCAGGGAGCCCACATAAAATGAAGCACCAGGTATGAAGATTTCTGTGTTGCTTTTCTTCCTTAGTTATTAAGACTGAGGTATACATGGTACGTGTCAGAGGAATAACAATGATCAGCAATATAACAAAAGGACAGAAGCTGCAAGTGAACACACTACCAGATGGATCAGGAAGCAGAAGAGTTATCTAAGTTTCCTCCTTTGTGAAGCAGAATAAAAAATGGAGAAAACTGCCCTGCCAGTTCATGGATAACCTATTGATATGCAAAGTAGTTTAGGAGGTTTAGAGAAGAGAATGAAAGGAAAGGGAACTTGGGTGAAGCTCTAGTCAGGATCTCTCAAAGTTTCAGAGAGATCAGGCTTGTGAAATAAAACTGATAAAGATGATGGTACAGTGGGTCCATTGAGAAGCCAGTACTCAAGGATGAATGGTTTGGAAAAATTGTCTAAAATTCCATAGGCATGTTATAGCTTTTCATTATGAAAACTATGTTTGTTTCCACATCAAACTTCAATATAAACCTTTGTATCCTCAAAAATATATATTCAGGAAGATTCTCATTAAGACTTTATTATTATTATCATTATTATTATTTTGCTGCTCCATGAGACATGCGGGATCTTAGTTCCCCAACCAGGGATCAAACCAGCATCCTTGTGTTGGAAGCTTGGAGCCTTAACCACTGGACCACCAGGAAGGTCCCAGACAGATTCTCATTAAAACCTTATACGAATGAGTAATTGAAACACACTTCTGGTGCCCATCTACATGCTCTTGTTTTTCTTACCACTGGGCATACAGACCCTGCGTTTCTTTGCGTAAGGCCTTCCCCGGCCGGTCAGAGCTGCACTGTCCCCCTCTGTTGCAACCTAGAAGAGGTGGTGAACTAACAAACCGCCAGGTGTGATCCCTAACTGGTGACTACCAGGGGCTGGTGTATAAACACGTCAGCTCCCTCACTCCTACATGTGACGACTAGAAAATGTGTCACGGAGCTGCTTGCGTGCAATTAAGCGCCAGTGGCAGCTGGTTTGATAAGGCATTCTTCTTTGTCACTTTCTCCCACTTTACCTTTGCTGTTTCATCCTCTTCCCAGATGAATACTTGTTTTTGAGTCTTTATTTCAATGTGCTTCCTAGGGAGTCGAAGCTAATAAAACAAAACCATCAACTCTATTATTGGGTTCGCCAAAGTTTGTTTGGGTTTTTCCATATTACTGAAAAAGTCAAATGAGCTTTTTGGCCAACCCAATGTTAATGAAGTTATTTTGTAAATACCTAACTCTCCATATTCCTCTGGCTTCTGTTCATCTTCCTTCTGCCAGAAAGGAGGAGCTGGCGATCACCTGTGATGCAATGTAGCTGATATAGCAAAAGATTCCTCTTTCCACATTCTCATAACGTGTGTAACATGTTTTTAAGGGCCTCTGCAAAGTAAAAGCTTAATTGCTGAGTGATTACCATAAATTAGTTCACAATAATAGCAGGTGTCATTTATCCATATTTAACTTATATGCAGAGTACATCATGAGAAACGCTAGGCTGGAAGAAGCACAAGCTGGAATCAAGATTACCGGGAGAAATATCAATAACCTCAGATATGCAGATGATACCACCCTTATGGCAGAAAGTGAAGAAAAACTAAAGAGCCACTTGAGTGAAAGAGGAGAGTGAAAAAGTTGGCTTAAAGCTCAACATTCAGAAAACTAAGATAATGGCATCCAGTCCCATCACTTCATGGCAAATAGATGGGGAAACAGTGGAAACAGTGGCTGACTTTATTTTGGGGGGCTCCAAATCACTGTAGATGGTGATTGCAGTCATGCAATTAAAAGACTCTTGCTCCTTGGAAGAAAGGCTATGAACAACCTAGATAGCATATTCAAAAGCAGAGACATTACTGTGTCAACAAAGGTCCATCTAGTCAAGGCTATGGTTTTTCCAATAGTCATGTATGGATGTGAGAGTTGGATTATAAAGAAAGCTGAGTGCTGAAGAATTGATGCTTTTGAACTGTGGTGTTGGAGAAGACTCTTGAGAGTCCCTTGGACTGCAAGGAGATCCAACCAGTCCATGCTAAAGGAGATCAGTCCTGGGTGTTCTGGAAGGAATGATGCTAAAGCTGAAACTCTAGTACTTTGGCCACGTCATGAGAAGAGTTGACTCATTGGAAAAGACTCTGATGCTGGGAGGGATTAGGGGCAGGAAGAGAAGGGGCTGACAGAGGATGAAATGGTTGGATGGCACCACTGACTCAATGGACATGAGTTTGGGTAAACTCTGGGAATTGGTGATGGACAGGGAGGCCTTGCATGCTGCAGTCCATGGGGTTGCAAAGACTCGGACACGACTGAGTGACTGAACTGAACTGATCATCTATCCAGCACTTACTATAGTCCACTCTGTGTACTAAGATAATTTTACTTATGAGACAGGCACTATTATAGTCCATTTTAAATTTTTAATAGACTTTTAAAATTATGTTTATTGCTTTGTGGCTGCACTGGGTCTTTGGTGCTGCGTGAGGACTTCCTCTCACTGCAGCTCATGGAGGCTGCTCTTCGTTGTGGGGTGTGGGCTTCTCATTGTGGCAGATGGGCTTGTTGAGGAGTATGGGCTTCAGGGACACGGGCTTTAGTAGTTGTAGCTCATAGGCTCAGAACATGGGTTGAGGCACACGAGATCCTCCTGGGACAGGGGTAGAACTTGTGTCCCTTGCGTTGGCAGGAGGATACCCAACCACTGGACCACCAGGGAAGTGCTATAGTCCCATTTTAAAGATGAAGAAAAGTGAGAGCCTAACTCAGGACAAGCCACACAGCTAGCAAGGGGCAGAGCTGTGCCCTAGAGGCAGGATTAGTTGAGTAGGATGCCTATGAACCTTCCATAATCAAGTACCACCGTCAGCGACACTTGATCAGGTCAAGATTCTAAGGGACTTGTTTTTTAACAGAGAATAAGAAGTATTTTTAAAATACCAGTGCCAAAATGCTGGAGGGATCTTTATCTAAGGAAAATAGGAGGAAGAAACATTAGAATCCAAGAGAGTGGCCTTGGTTTAGTGGAAACACTGCAGCCAGTGACCCCTGGATCCTCCTGCTTGTTGCATTATCATCTGGTTGCTCAAGCTGATGAACTCCATCAACAGAGAAATGGACAATAAATAAAAATCAAATTGGAAATTAGTAACACTTTTGCTGTGGAAACTGGCTAAAACTTTGGGGGAAAAATTAAGTTTGCGATTGTTGGGAGACTAAGCAAGAATTGGCAAGGCATACAAGCAGAGTTTGTTCTCCATTGCTGCCTACATACAGTTTCTGAATTTTAAAAAAAAAAAGGAAAAGAAAGAAATTTTGTCAACTTTCAGTACAAGTTAGCAATGTCTCATAATTTCCTGCCATTACTGTGATAGGACATTATTGTTAATTTTTCATATGAAAATGTTACCGGAGAACTGCCTGAAAAGTTACTCAAAAGTTACTGGGAAAAAAAAAAAAGAGAAGGAAAGAAAGGCAATCCATCAGAATAAAACCTCTAGAAGAGAAGGACTTACATTCAAAGAGTCAATAATAAAAACTAAGTTCTACACATAGAGTGAAATGCTGCCTCCTTAATCGACATTAGGAATAGAACAGTTGGTACAGGTTTCTAAGAAGTTAGAAGAAAACATGCGTTTATAGAATGCCTTCTATGTGTCCAGCCAAATGCCCACATTATTTTATTGAGCCATGGTGGGAATCTAATCAAGTCAATAGCACTAGCCATCCTTTAGAATAAAGAAAAGGCCATATAGCTAAGACCCGAAGCCATGTTATTTTGATTTTTACAAGTTTGTCTTATTTACTCTTTCTTATACTAGAGTTTTGCACAACCAGAGTAAGAATTCATCCTCCCGGTATCATCCAGAATCCCAAGATGAACAAATTGCATCTTGGTACCAGTAACAGTAAAACTCAAAGAGGAATTTTCTGTTCCTTTGAGCAAAGGTATTGTTTCAAACAAACTGCCAAACTTGCTCTCAAAGTGAAGGGGTGTGTGAGCAGGTGGTAGGGCAGGGGCAAGCAGCAGGCTTGCTAAGGTTATGACAACCACACCAGAAAGTGGTATCCATATACTCTCCATGCCCAACAATTGTTACATGGATATGAAGTCATCTGCTTTGTTCTCTATTTCTTTCTTTGTATGTATCTTCTTCACTGAGCTAGATTTTTTAATTCAGAGGCATGGGGTGGGCAGGAGCTTTGTTTTTGTCCTTTTAATACTTCCTCTTCTGTAACCACAGCATCTGAGACAGTGACTTACGTAGAGAATGAGTTTGAAACACAGCTGAAATCTCACCTCATGAAGATCCTTTATTGCCTAGAAATTCAGAAAGCGCTCATATTCATTAGAATTTTAAAACTCAAGCAGGGGAACTTTACTGGTAGTTCAGTGGCTAAAACGCCATGCTCCCAATGCAGGGGGCTCAGTTTGATCCCTGGCCAGGGATCTAGATCCCACATGCCACAACTAAAGGTCCCACATGCTGAAACCAAGACCTGATGCAGTCAAATAAATAAAAATAAGACAAAATATTACACTCAAGCAAGAAAATACTGTGACCACTTTATACAGATTTCCAGGCTAATTGTCAGCCTCTGCTAACAATGTGTCTCAATTAACCCAGAACACACTGCTGCTGCTGCTGCTGCTGCTGCTAAGTCGCTTCAGTCATGTCCGACTCTGTGCGACCCCATAGACGGCAGCGCAACAGGCTCCCCCATCCCTGGGATTCTCCAGGCAAGAACACTGGAGTGGGTTGTCATTTCCTTCTCAATGCAAAAAAGTGAAAAGTGAAAGCGAAGTTGCTCAGTCGTGTCAGACTCTTAGCGACTCCATGGACTGCAGCCCACCAGGCTCCTCCATCCATGGGATTCTCCAGGCAAGAGTGCTGGAGTGGGGTGCCATTGCCTTCTCCGCCAGAATGCACTACCTCTCTCAAACTAGCTCTATAGTCATAACTTTTTAATAAGATTAACTAAGTCATCCCTGGGCTTCCCAGGTGGTGCTACTGGTAAGAATCCACCTGCCAATGCAGGTAGACTTAAGAGATATGGGCTCGATCTCTGAGTCAGGAAGATCCGCTAGAGGAGGGCGTGGCAACCCACTCCAGTATTCTTGCCTGGAGAGTCCCATGGATGGAGGAGCCTGGCAGCCTACAGTCCACGGGGCTGTAAAGAATCAAGCACAACTGAAGGGACTTAGCACACACAAACTTTTCCCTATAAAATATTTTCAGACAGTTTTTTTTTTTTCTTGTGGGTTAACAGTGGCAAGAGATTTGCCTACTGATGGTATGAAGCTGTCTCGCTCAATCTGCAGAAGTTTGTTATAAAGACAAGTGCAACTGTGAATGATTTGGGGGGATTGGAGTTAAAAATAAAACAAACATAGTTTTACATTTGGGTTAAAATGTATGTGATGAAGAAATGTCATAATTAATAAAAATTTAGTGAAAACTAGATCTCAGAAGTGGAGGTGACCAGGCCAGCCATGACAACCCAAGGTCACTTTTTCCACCTCTCCAAAGACTGCTCTTTTTTAAAACAAAATTAATTAGCTTATCTGGGTGCGCCCAGTCTTAGTTGTGGCATGCAGGATCTTTAGTTGCAGCATTTGAATTTTCACTTGTGGCATGCAGGATCTTTAGTTGCAGCATTTGAATTTTCACTTGTGGCATGTAGGATTCAGTTCCCTGACCAAGGCTTGAACTCAAGCCCCCTGCATCGGGAGCATGGAGTCTTAGCCACTGGACTACCAGGGAAGTCCTTCCAAAGACTGTCTTAGCTTACTAAGACATTGATTCCAATCTTTTTCCCATCAAGAAGGGAAGATTTATTTAAAAATCAATATACAAGTGGTGTATCTTAGGCTTTCATATATGTTAATATCAATTAATCCTTGCACTAATCTTATGAAATAACATGGTCTATTTTATACATAAGGAAACATAGATCCAAGAAAACAAAGTCATTTGTGTAAGATCCTGGTCAATAAATGACCCAATGGAAAAAGCAATCTGTGTCCTTTTCTGGTCCCCTGCCCTCACTATTGGGCTTCTCAGGTGGTGCTTGTGGCAAAGAACCTGCCTGCCCATGTAGGAGACAGAAGGACGTGGGTTTGATCCCTGGTTCAGGAAGATGCCCTGAAGGAGGGCATGGCGTTTCACTCCAGTATTCTCACCTGGAGAGCCCCATGGACCGAGGAACCTGGCAGGCTACGGTCCAGAGTTACAGAGAGTTGAATGTTACTGAAGTGACCTAGCATACACACCCCCTCATTACTGGATACCTATCTGCTCGTGACTTGGGCTATTCATTAGACTTAGGACTCAAATGGTGGTTATATAGCAGCCAATCGTTGAAGGATCATTTGGAGCACATGAATAAGCTGACTAAAAAGAATTTTGATCTAAATATTCCTGGATATACTTTTGAAGCAAAGTAATTAGACTCTTCTGTGTAGACTGTCTCCAGTAGTTTCAACATCTCATGCTAAAAAGCTAACATCTGTACTCACTTCTATAGAGGTACACATAAGCCAGCATCCCCCCAGAGGCACTCATGTGTATAGATGTGAACATAAAATCAATAAATGCCATTATTCCTCAGTCATTAGACTACATTAAGATATCCAACTAGACAGAGAAAATCGTATTTATGAATCTTAGATCCATGTACTAGTCTGAATTTGCCATCAAACATTACAATCAGGCATTCTTAATATACGTTTTCTGGTGAGCAGATGTGTTTAATTCATTTGAAATTTGATGAAAAAGGAAAAGAAGAGCCTTGTGTTTTTACCAGACACCATTATGTTGAGTTGTCATAGAAGCAAGTCTCTCAGCAGAAGATCACTTTAGTCTCAAAATGATTATAGGAAAGTGTTTTGGCCATTAAACAGAATGAGTTATGGTAAATGCTTATGAAAATATATATGTAAATCATGATCTCTAGCCAGTGATTTAAAAGTACTGAATGAAGTGATCTTCTAAAGCATCCTTCCATGCCAAAAAATAAATGAGCACAATGCACTTCTTATAAAGCAAATGTAAGTGTTGAACCTGAACATTCACCACTTACCCTAAAGAAAAGAGAGTGTAATTACTCTCAATATTACGTTGTCTGCTTTGCAAAAGATCCATCTTAACATTAGGCCTTCTGGAGTTACTAGTAGATTACTTACTATTATGCAGAAGCAATGCAGCTAGTTGTATTTGCACGTGCTTTGCAATAATATTACTAGGTAGTATGTATAAAGGATGAGAGGAATGAGTTTTTTACTGCCTTCTCTCCTCCTGTCCTCCCCACTGAGAGAAGAGTTGAAAAGGAGTCTAAGGATCACGTTGACTGATGTCTAAGAAATAATAGGAGTGGATTACAAATAACCAATCCTCTAATAGGCTACCCAATAAATTCTCTTAGTATAGAGGTTTCATTAATATCTTAACATGGTTCTGGTGTATTTCCTCTGTTCTGTTGTTCCATTTTTAATGTCAGCATGTCAGGACATTCAAACAAATTCATATTCAACTCATTAAAGCTTTTAATGCTTATTGCTATACCTCATTGCAAACAAGACCTAGACAATGAATACTGGCAAGAGGTACTAGAGAGTAAAAATTATACCTTTTTAAGCTTTGGTGTGCTGGGCTGAATGGTTAGATATGCAAGATAAAATCAAAATAGAAACACAACTTTCTAAAGAATATAATGAAGAGCCACATATAAATAAGACTGTTTAAAAATGTGTTTGATCGCTACCAGCATTTGATGGCTATCCACAGAGACTGCTAGCAGACATCCACATTGATCTGTGTTGGGAAGAAGACAGTTTTTGTAGATAAAAACATGCCATTTACTTTCAATAAGTGTCTTTTCCATTAGATTTAACTCTAGGGCAGAAGTATGAGTCTCTGTCAGAGGAATCGGACCAGAAATAAAAATTTAACCTGGCACTTATACTTCTTATGTGACAGATGAAAGGAGATTCTGTAAATCACAAGCGTCAGGAATTAAGACATTTTGTTTGGTTTTGTTTTTCCTTTTGGGTA